>NC_086180.1:410000-1088500 GCF_023053635.1 Elgaria multicarinata webbii | reverse complement strand
ATAAGTGGTTTCAATAAATAAAATATATAAATAATGGGTATCAATATTAAACCATTACTCAATATCAAAAACCTCAACCTAGGGCTGCATTGCACTGTACTGCATTGGGTACTTCGGTTCTGAGTACATCATCCAGCCCAAAGAAAATGCTGGGATGCTTCTTAAAGACGCCCAGGAGGGGCTTGTGCAGACATGCCTATGGTTGGTGCACAAGCCCCTCCTACCAAAAACTTGGGGCCATCTAGGAGGGAGCCTTTGAGGCCCTCTGGGGGCTCACAGGGCCTTGTTCCCAAGGGATCATAGAATCATAGAATAGCAGAGCCGGAAGGGGCCTACGAGGGAATACGTCCCATTCAGCTGGGATTATCTGCAGTTGCATGGTGTGCTTCCGGGAAAAGGAGGAGCAGAAAAGCTGGGTTTTACTTTGGCAAGGAGAAAGGAATGGACTAAGCTAAAATTATGCTGGCGCTTTCCTTCACCACCATGAAAACGAGAATGTTTCCCTTCTTTTCAAATCAAATGCAACATACAAGAAAAAAGGAAGAAATAAAAGGCACATAACGGTTTAACAGCAACAACAAAAATGAAGTGAGAGAACGTGACAGGGTGATCCAGGCTCTCCAGGAGAAAAGCAAAAAAACATCCCCGTTCTAAGGATCACCATCCTTCTGGTGCTTTTCATGTCCATGGAGCACCAAGCGAGTAAATGGTAACCAAGGAGCGAAGGAAAATGACCCAGTTTCAAAAAACAGCCTGCTTAATATTCCAGGAACTGTGTGTGCTTGCTTTTAGGGTGTGTCTTGACACTGGAATGACCTACCACGAGTTCTTCTTTACAACCAGTCTACATGGGACATTGTGATCCTCCGATTGAGGGTGGGGGTGGGGGTGGGGAGATGAATGGGCCGTGTTCTCTCCCCCCTCCTCTTGTTAAGGAAATCTCTGCAGTTACTATAACAACCCTGGCGGAAGCCCATCTTGTTTAATAGGACAAATGCCACAAACAAACAAACAAATATAAATCTTTGTTTTAAACATTTGTGGGTATCTGATAAGTACCTTTCTTCAGGCATTCAAGTTAAAAATAAAGCATTCCATGACAGAATCATAGAGAAAAGGTAGCAGTAAAAACCAGGAAAGATTTAATGAATAACAGATCTGAAAACAAGTGTGGAATTGCCCCCCCCCCTCTTCAGAGGGCTCCGTTCTGTCCCCGCTTTGGGACACGGTCCAGGCTGTAGCCCCGGGCATTTGGACAAGAAGATCCTGAGCATCGGAGCCCTCCCTTATGGGAAAATGCGATGTTCCCACTTTCTTTCAGCTCCTCTTTCCCAGTAAGTGATCTATGGACCGCTTCAGAGCCACCAGGCCACTCCAGTGAGGAGCTCAGCCCCAGCTTTTCGGGGTCCTGTCTCTGTTCCTCACAGTGGCTGACAACACCCCAGTCCCCATTACGAGGGTGTGTGGGTTTGGGGTTTTTGTGCATATTCTCACAATACGATACACCTGCGCATACACAGTAGCATGAGGGAGCATGGCCATCAGCCAAGGCAAGATGCAGGTTATCAGGCAAGCCAGAGTTCCAAAGCAGAAAGGTCAAGCGTAGGGATGACACACCTCATAACCCAAGTCCGACACAATTGAAAGCCTCCCCACAAAAAATGCAATCCTAAATTCTTAGGGAAACACAGCTACATCTCAGGAATAATTGATACGTAATCTACTGGCACATCAAAAGCCAGTTGAGAGAGGCTATGCCAGTCGGGTTTTGGTGCCCAAAATGGTACCCCGGGTTGATTTCATAAAGCCATTAAGTGCCATTCTGACTTACAGAAATATAAATGGATAGGAAGGGCACAAATACCAGCAGGCGTTGCTCAAGCTATTTGTCCTCCTCACTGAACAGAAACGAGGAAGATATATTTTGTTAAATGAGCCCCACAAACAACAGTCACACTGAAGAAACATGTGGAAAATCCAAGACGTAGAACTCTAGCATTGAAATGGTCGTTCCATCCAATCATCTTTGTCAAATCAGTATCTCAAAAAGGAGCCTTTGATCGATCGATCGATTCCTGCACTGAACAGGGGGGGTTGGACTCGACGGCCTTATAGGCCACTTCCAACTCTACTATTCTATGATCGATCAGGAAGAGTTGTTTATCATTTGCAAATGAGAAGCGATGGCACATTCATTGAAAAGACAAGGTTCACTGGTTTTGCTGCAGGGACTTTCCTGTGCAGGGACCAGTGATATTTCTCAGCAGCTCACATATGTGTTTCTGAGTGGCAAAGCAAAGGCTTTGCCTTGTTTGGGTTTTGGAAAATGCCATCTTGAGGGGCAGAAATACCTCCGGGCCAAGACGGTCCCCTTTCAGGCCACTGTCAAGGCTGTCACACACGTTTCGCCAGGTGTGCTGTGGAGTATCCCTGGATGGGGGGGGGGGAGAGCACAGATATGGAGACACCCAGAGGGAAATGTCAGAGCAGAGCAGAGAGGTCAGTGTGTTCACCCTCTCTTTCCCGGGGCATCTTTACCCCTCCCAGGTGAGACACAGCACTGACAGGTCAGGAGAGCGTTTGGTGTTTTTGGTGTTTTATACCACTCAACTTGCAAATGCCCTCAGAGAGGTTTCTGATCATAAGTTCCCAAAACAAGGAAAGTGCAGGAGGTGGCCGGCGAAAGGGAGCAGCAGCAGGAGGCAGAATCAGCAGATGGAGGCAGAGGGGGAGGGAGGGCGAGGACCAGCAGCTGCTCTTCTGCAAACATACTGAGGCGGCCGGTCTCACGGGACGCCTAGGCTGGGGCGGGGAGAAGCAGGGCGACGCCTGGGGCTTGCAACTTGGAAAATGCTGGCCACATCCTTGTCCTGCATCTATTCCTATCTCTTGTCTCTCTGCCTGCGAAGGTTGTTCCATGTTTATCCCTCTGTCAGGATCATAGAATCATAGAATAGCAGAGTTGGAAGGGGCCCACAAGGCCATGGAGTCCAACCCCCTGCTCAATGCAGGAATCCACCCTAAAGCATCCCTGACAGAGGGTTGTCCAGCTGCCTCTTGAAGGCCTCTAGTGTGGGAGGGCCCACAACCTCCCTAGGTAACTGATTCCATTGTCATACTGCTCTAACAGTCAGGAAGTTTTTCCTGATGTCCAGCTGGAATCTGGCTTCCTGTAACTTGAGCCCATTATTCCGTGTCATGCACTCTGGGAGGATCGAGAAGAGATCCTGGCCCTCCTCTGTGTGACAACCTTTTAAGTCTTTAAAGAGTGCTCTCATGTCTCCCCTCAATCTTCTCTTCTCCAGGCTAAACACGCTCAGTTCTTTCAGTCTCTCTTCATAGGGCTTTGTTTCCAGACCCCTGATCATCCTGGTTGCCCTCCTCTGAACACGCTCCAGCTTGTCTGCATCCTTCTTGAATTTTTGGAGCCCAGAACTGGACGCAATACTCTAGATGAGGCCTAACCAGGGCCGAATAGAGACGAACCAGTACTGTTCTCCCTAAAGTGGGGGAAGGGTGTGTCAATCAGAATCCAAAGAAGAAGAAGGACTAGAAATTTACCAGCCAAGATGGGGTGGGGGTGGGTGGAAGGAGATTCTCCAAGACTCTTCAGGGGTCAAGGATGAATCTTCAGAGCAGCTTAACTGCAGGAATGCAGATGGCCCAGAGTCCATCCACCCCACCCCACCCGCTCTTAGGAACTCAGTGGGGGGATGAGGGGATACTGGAGTTGACAGATCCCAGAGTCTGCTGCAGGGTCAAGAGGGCGGAGTTGAGAGGAGGTGGGAGGCGGCCTCTTAGGGTAGCGGCTTGCAAGAGGCTCCTCAAGAAAGACGCAGAGTGTCCGTTGGAAAGAGTCGTGGTTGAGTTGGAAGGCAACTGCGGAGCTTCTTGAGTCACATGAAGCTTAGAGCAGAGCTCCTTGCATTCACACACCTTTCAGGTGAGAAGAGATGTTTGCTTGTTGAATAAATCTTTGTGGATTGCACAGCGGACATCTTTATTGTCTCGTACCAGTAGAGGGGCTTGGGAGCACGGCACCCTCTTGAAACCTGCCTGGCTTCTGCACAAGGGACCAGAGATCATCACTTTCAGGTCCCGTTGCTGTGGCAAGCCTGAGATGTTTCCGCCTTAACAAAACTGAGTTGAAAATAAAGCCCTGTAAAGCTCCAAGCAAGCCTTGCAAAAGAGGAGCCTCCTCCCTTTCTTCCGAAGCAGCATCAACCTTCAGACACCGGGGCTCTTCCATTTCTGGTGGGAAGGCCCACATGGCCATCTGCCCACCCCCTGGAAGGCAACAAGCTGCAGGGGGACCAGCCACGTCACCTCGCACCATGGAACGTCAGCAGCGCACCACTTCCAGGCACCTCAGCTGAGAGAGAGCTGGGGCACATGATCCAGGCACGGTGGGGCAAAGGGGAGACACGCCAGAAGAGCATCCAGTTGGCCAAGCCCATCAGTTGCTCAAGCCGACCGACGCCTGGGCAGCAGAAGTGGAAAGACAAAGAGAAGCAGGGGCCCTTGGGCCACCACCAGAGGCTGAAGTTCCCTTCTGCTCTCAGGCATCGCAGCCTCTTGGCTCACTCGACTAGCACAGCCCCTGCTGTGTGTTAGCAGCAATCTGTCCAAGGAAATGTCAGATGCACTAAATTAGCTTCACAAAAATATCTGCTGATCTCCTCAGCTAGCCCAACACAGTTTCATTACAAGCAATTAAAAGCCTAATTTTAAGCACTGTGGTCTCACACCTGCCAGGATGTAGGCACAACCTCCACCCACACTGGCGAACTTGATCCGTTCAGAAAGTTCAAAGTTTTGTAGCGCTAGAGCTACGGAGAAGAAGGGAGATGTAACTTTATAAACAGGGCTTGAAGCGATTCAGTAGGGGAGGTTGCGGAGGGGAGGGCTGTAGCCCCACCCATGCAAGGACCCTCGGGGTAGCCAGATTAAGCCAGAAAGCTGCCCCCTCAGGTCAGTGACCCCACCTGCTGGCAGAGGGATCTCCCACAAAGGCAAAAGACATTGTATTGATTCTGGGGACCTGTTTCTGTCAGGTCCCAGTCAAACCAGATTCAAGGACTGCCGGAGTCACAGGTGTGTCAGATTAACAGTTTATTGATTACACACAGGTGATGCAAAGAGCGCTCTCAGGTCCCTTGAGCTGACAGCAGCTGGCCTTCATCACAGCTGGCTGTGCAAGAGAGATCCCTACGCGAGACATCGCCCCACCAACAGATTCCTCCCAGCTGGCTGTGCACGTTTCCCCCTGGAGCAAGACCAAAGAGAAGAACTGCCTGCTGGATTTTACAGGCGTCTCTTCTCAATTCCACAGCCTGCCATGAGGAAATCACTCCCTCCTCAGAAAAAGGGGGCTTCTCTTTCACTTCTTACTGGAGAGGAGAACAACACCCTCATCTCAGAGGATGAGATCACTCTGTGGCTGCACTTGCTGGGTACCAATTATCTCATGCAAGAGGCCTACTGAAAGCTGCCCGTAGTGTTATACTGTGCAGGCCTCTATATATTTACGAACAGCATATAGGACGCTGTGTCAGTTCAACAACTGACTCATTGCCACTCTTCCAGAACCAAACTCACTACAGGCACCTCCTGGGCAAGCCTGCTTCTTGGGAGAGCTCAAGCTTGATCTGAGGTATAAAACACAGATTATATGCAATGAATTCTAAAAAATACATATTTTAAAGAATTTAACAAAAATGGGGAAATCACAACAATAAGGTATCTCCATGAACATGCTGCCCATACTTGATATTCCAATACCTGATAAAGGAAAACCACCCAACATAAAATTTCCTCCTTACCATGGAAGGTTAGTTTAATTGTTGCTACTGTTCTCCTGACCTGTCTCTCCTGGCGATTCAATCCTCTTTCACTTATCAGGAAATGATTCTAGCCATGAGCACCCAAACATTATTTCTCTTATTATTTACAAAGGACCAGTCATGCACCTGTTTTTTGGGTTGTTTTTTTTTACAAAGCAACATAAAAGGTGTCTAGCCAAAGGCTTCATGCAAGGGGTGGGTTTTCTGAAGGGATCAGACTAATTTCAGTTATTTTTTAACTGCATCCTTAGCATACCCCATTGACGTTACTAAAAGGTCTAAATATAAGGAACAGCCAGTGGCTTCCTTAAATACAGCTAGCACTTCTCCCCTAAATACATGATGCTTAATGCCACAAGAGAGCTAGCAATGAATATATTTAGCAGCAACACTTATTCCCACACATCCAGCATGGGTGGAGACGGTCAATTTTAACATTTTCTTTAGCATCAGACACCACTGCTTGATAACTGAACATGAGCTACAAGAAATTTAATGTATTTATGGGCCCATATTACTTGCTGGCTCTAGGAATGCAGAGAGGTGATGTTTTCCCTGTCCTGGACAGGGTTGCACTCCCCCTGAAGGATCGGGTCTGTAGTTTGGGGGTGCTCCTGGATCCAGAACTGTCACTTGAGACACAGGTGAACTCAGTGGCAAAGAGCACCTATTATCAGCTCAGGCTGATATACCAACTGTGCCCTTATCTGGACGGAGATAGCCTAGCTACAGTGATCCATGCTCTGATAACCTCTCGCTTGGATTACTGCAATGCGTTATATGTGGGGCTGCCTTTGAAAACGGTCTGGAAACTTCAGTTGGTACAAAACAGGGCAGCCCGTTTACTAAAAGGGACTGGCCGACAAAGTACTGGTATTGACATTCAAAGCCCTAAACGGTTTGGGACCAGGTTATTTGAAGGAACACCTCCTCCCATATGTACCTGCCCAGACCTTAAGATCATCTACAGGGGCCCTTCTCCGTGAGTCCCTGCCAAAGGAAGTGAGGCAGGTGGCTACTAGGAGGAGGGGTTTCTCTGCTGTAGCACCCCAGCTGTGAAACGAGCTCCCCAGAGAGGTCCGCCTGGGGTCTACACTGTATTATTTTCGTCACCAGCTGAAGACCTTTTTATTCTCTCAGTATTTTAACACTTAATTTTACCTTAAGTTTAAATTTTACTGTTCTAACTCTGTATTTTAATCTTATATCAATTTTGCTGCGTGGTTTTATCCTGGTTGTGCTTTTTATACTGTATTTTGTATTTGTGTTTTTAACCTGTTGGTAGTTTTATTATGGTTTTAATTTTTGTGAAGCGCCCAGAGAGCTTCGGCTACTGGGCGGTATAGAAATGTAATAAATAAATAAATAAATGTTCCGATTCATCCAATACACAACCAGTTAGAAGTAACCCAGCATGGACAGGTGACATTGTACATTCAGATCTGCATCCGATTTACACACAGCTTCCGATTCAGCAAGTTATTTTTGAGCAGAATCTGCTCTTTATCTAGCTCAGGGAAGGGAGATATGGACATTTGGAACTGGCTCCGATTTACACACACAGCTTCAGACCTTCTTTACCTGCGTCAGGGAAGGGGATATGCAAATTACCGAAGCGCTTCAATTTGCTTTTAAAAAAGTCTTCAAGCGTGTGTGTTTTTCAAACTTCGATGCCGTTTGTATACCACTACTATGCATTTGCTCAAAATTAAATCTCTCTGAGTTCACTGGGCTTACTCCAAAGCAATGGGACTTTGCAGCATGATTAAGACAGCCACTCTGGTGTTCTTTTATCTTTGTTAAGCGGGACTTCAAAACAGTCCACCTCTCAACATACGACAGCGAGCCACCAGCCCACAAAAAGCCTTGCAAGGCCAGTTGCCCGAAAGAGACGACCAGAGATACATCTGGTGAATCACGGCTTGGATCGTGATAACAGATCTTCTATCTAGCCCACTATGGGGATTAATTAACTTAGCAATGCCAGGATGTTTGCTTTATCAACAATCACGGCTGTTGTCAATGGTTACTCTGCTTGTTTTGCATATATTTAAGCTTTAACGTAATTGCCGCAGACTGTATTTGCTGCGTTTCATTTCCATCTGACCTCACTGTTACATTTCCCTCCACACACCTATGCAATGTATACACACCTGCCAACTGAGGCATGAGATGAGGTGGACCATGAAAGCTGATGCCAGAAAGCTGATGCCCTACTAAATGCGTTAAGCTTTAAGGTACCACAAGACTTTTTCAGCCTTTTGAGGCTCCACGTGGTAGGAGCACGTTGTGCACGTGTAGTACAGTAAGAACGATCACTAGCAATACAGCCAGTCCTCCGTCTTCCTTGACCTATTGATAACCATTTCCGCTGGCCGTTTTAGAATTCCCCCTCTCAAACGGGAAGGGAATCCTCCCCCTCCCCCAAGCTCTGCTACCGCATTTCTTCTTAATTTTTGTCAGTTTGCTCACTGCACAGTGCAATTATAACATAATGTAATACTTAGTGCCTACCTCACAGTGAGGATTAATTAATGTTTGAGCAGCACCTCGGAGATGTAAAGTGCTAGTTAAGTGCTAAAGCAGACTCCCTGACGGTGCCGGATGTTAGTCACCTAAACGCCGGGATGGGGAAAACGTCCATGCAGCAGAAGGAGACGGCCGCTTTGCCCCTGCGTGGAGCCCAGCAGTCCAGAGCCCACGCAGCAGCTCCTCCCAGGGATGCATTTGAGGGAGGGGGCTTTGGTTTAAGCTCCCAGCCCCCAAACTGCAAGCCCCTCTCAGCTGGGACCCACAAGCAGGAGAAGTCAGCGGCTGAACGAAGGATCGCCTGCCTGCAAAGCACAGCTCGAGCCCTGAGCTCTGGCCCCTTCCCGGAGGGGGGCTGCCTTTGCGGACCAGGCCCTGCAGACTCCGGGGTTCATGCTGAGAGACGTTTGGAAAGGGATTGGGGCTGGATCCAGGAAAGCGAACCAGGCGCTCCTCCTCCAAGCCCTCGAGAGGACGGCCTCAAAGCGTGGCGGCCTTTCCCAGCCTGGCCGGCAGCAGGTCCCAAGCCACTCTCCCCAAGATAGAGACCTGCAGAGCTTGGAGCGACGTTCTCCTTGGCTGGCAACAAAACCACGCCGGGAGCCCCCGTGTGTGTCCCGTTTGCCCGGCTCCCCTTCTCCCTCTCTGAAGGCTCACGCAGTTCTCAGGCCAAGCAAAACTCTCTGGTGCTAGCTAGCAGGTCATTTCTGTGATGCACATTCCTGAAAATTGATTTCAGAGTTCACCGGCGCGTGGGTTTTATAAACAAAGCTATAACTTCCAGTTTTACACCCTCAAAACAGCAGTTTCGTTTGCTGCAGTTCTTGCAGGCAGGCATCCAAAGAGGGCTCACAGGGACCATCCAATCCACCTTACCTTCATGTTCTCAAATTAAGCCAATCAATTTTGGAAGAAGTAAAGCTAAGTCCCCACCTGGCATGTTTTCAACCCGATGTGGGAGGGAATTGGTCTCTAATATGAAAGTACATGGACAGTTTAGGAGCCAAATTCTCCGCACCACGATGGTTGCACCAAAGCAGTGATGCACAGTCGTGCTGCCAAGGTAGAAGAATCAGGCGGAGCTGCGGAATATTACAGCTGAGCAGTAGGATAACTTCACTGGATAAACTTTAGCAGCAAATGACAGCAAACAAGCAATTAATTATTCTTAGAAACATTAAATTGAGGGGAGACATGATAGCACTCTTCAAAGACTTAAAAGGTTGTCACACAGAGGAGGGCCAGGATCTCTTCTCGATCCTCCCAGAGCGCAGGACACGGAATAACGGGCTCAAGTTACAGGAAGCCAGATTCCAGCTGGACATCAGGAAAAACTTCCTGACTGTTAGAGCAGTACGACAATGGAATCAGTTACCTAGGGAGGTTGTGGGCTCTCCCACACTCGAGGCATTCAAGAGGCAGCTGGACAACCATCTGTCAGGGATGCTTTAGGGTGGATTCCTGCATTGAGCAGGGGTTGGACTCAACGGCCTTGTAGGCCCCTTCCAACTCTGCTATTCTATGATTCTATAATTCTATGAAATGCTGAAGTGCTCAGATGCCAGCATTTATGCAAAATGTTTGCATGACGGTCAAGAAAATGGATTCAATTGCAAAACAGGGGGGGGGGGCGAATCTTTGAATGCACGAACAACATAGAATCATAGAACAGCAGAGTTGGAAGGGGCCTACAAACATGTATACATGCACACACTTTCCACTTCAGTTCCTAATCCATTACATGCCAAAAGCAGATGAAGGTACAAAAAACAACATTCGAATGAAATTAACAAGCTAAATTACTAATTGAATGAAAAACACTTTATCTATTTATGTAAAATGATTTCTAGGCCACCCAGTAGCTCGGTGGGATTCACTACCCGAGATGTAGTGATGGCCACCAATGTGGATGGCTTCAAAAGAGGCTTAGACAAATTCGAGGAGGAGGGTAAAACATTAAGTACCTGTATAGGAAAATAACTTTCCCCCCTGCTTGCTTTATCCAAGCCATTAAGAGGCCTTCCACACAAGTATTTCATTTTGTACAAAATAATAATTTGTGCATGAATTAGACATCTTCCCCATCTTATGCCCAGGATGTGAGCTCTTCCCAGCGTTTCGCCTGCAAAGATGTTGTCACTGGGGAATTGCATTCCTTCCCCCAATGCAGCACACCCACTGCAGCAGCAAGGGCTGTGTGGAAAGAGACAGCGCTTGTTGACATCAGCCTGTGAGGTAATGGGACTGCGGGTGTGCAAGTAATACCGCAAAACCTCCACAGGCACAGCCCCCTCTTGCCTCGGCCTTTTCGGTCTTAAGTCGCTGTTAAATTTCTTTACAGACGGAGCGCTCTCCCAGGGTACCACTCAGGTGGGAGTGGGCTTTCCAGATGAGTCCAGCCGCCCACTGAGGTTTGGCCCAAAGGAACCACACACATCTGAAGTGAGGTCAGCTGAGAAGTGGAACAGGACCTTCTTGGTGGTAACCCCTCCCTTTTGTTTTGAAAAATCAGCTGTCCAGACCCATCTGAGTTAGAGATGTGAAGGCCCGGAAAAAAACCAGAAAAATTCGGGGGGGGGGGGGAAACCGGGTTTTTTCCAAAGCCTTGGTTGTTTTTCCAAAAAATTGGAAAAATTGAAAAAAATGAAGAAAAAACGGATTACGGGATGTTTTATTTTAGCATGATGAATAAAATGTTTAAGACTAGGTGTTCAGATATTTACTTCTCAAAATGATTTCTAAAAACTGAACAGTATCAGATTATTACAATGTCTGTGCACCAAGGACAAGCAAGTCCTAGGTTGCAAACTGAGACTACAACTCTCAAATGCAAGAGCAAGATGCATTTCTGCCTCTAGGGGGCAGCACTTCCATGGAAGCAGAGACTGAAACTAATACTGATAGCTGTAGGTCAGAAAATGAGTCTGATTTAATTTCATGCATATTCATTGAATCTTGGTCCCCCCCCCCCCCCCCCCCCCCCGCCACATTTTTCTCAGTTCTTTTTATGGGAATGGGGGCTTTATATCTTGACACTGGAGGACTAGCAGAGACATAAATAATTTTCTTTGTTACTAATGTTGGTAGTTTCTTCAGTTGTTGTGTTTTAAAATTGTTTTTTTGCCTTTTCCTCATAAACTGGCAGAACCAAAGAGGTTCCTTACAGTTCAGGTGTTCCTAACAGTTCAGGAGCTTGTAGCTCCATTTGTTACCAAAAAAAAGTAAAAATAAGTAAATTAAATTTGTAATAATTGTTTGAATACACTAGTTTTAATATACCAAGCGTAATAATTTTATGCCAAACCAACTTGGACATAAGTACATTTTATGTTCCTAAAGTAACAAAGTGACTTTCAATCTGTAAAAAGTGGTAATATTGCATTATTTCAATTTTCCCGAACATTTCCTTTTCCCCCCAGAAAAAAACGGGGAGGGGGAACGGGTTTTTTTCCCATGGCTTCAAAATTTCCGGAAATCTTACATCTCTAATCTGAGTATTTGCAACTCTGGAAAATTTCAGGAAAAACATGCAAGGCTTCACTGGACAGGTGGCCCTTCACCAGGATTGACTATTTACCATTTACATCGATTCTGTTATCGGTTTTATCTTGTTTAGAATTTCCATACTGGACAGTTAGGATTTGTTTGGGTTACTAGCCTAGTGCAGAGGAGGGGCTTAATCCCACTCACGAAGGTTGCCCATCCGGCCCGCAGAGGCTGGGGCACCCTCTGCAGGCACCACCCCACCACCCCAAGCCCCGTAAGGAGCTGCAGGGGTGGGGTGGGCGGGGATCATCTCCATTCCAGTTGCCAGCCCCTGGCCTAATGATTTAGGACTATGGTGGGTCAGAGCACATCTGAACAAATAGTAACATGTTTGGTTTGGTCTGAGTAGTGGATACCAACCTTTGGGGGGTTGTTTTAATTTATTTATTTAGTCCTATGAAGACTGTGAAGCCCAACCTCCAGCAGCAGAGAGCACACCTTGCTGTATTTTATTTGATTGATTGATTATATTTCTAAAGCAGCCACTTTGAGCGGAGCAATCTCGCACCCAGTAGCTCGATGGAATTCACTACACAAGATATAGTGATGGCCACCGATGTGGGCAGCTTCAGAGGGGGTTTAGACAAATTGAAGGAGGAGGAGGAATAGAAGGCTGTCCATGGGTCCTAGTCCTGACCGCTGTAACTATTACCGCCAGTATCACAGGCCACCTGCCTCTGGAAAGCCATTGATGGGGGGCAGGAGAGTGAGGCTGCTATGGCGCCCGTGCAATACTTGCAGGCTTCTCACAGGCAGCTGGTTGGCCACAGTGGGCACAGAGCGGGACGTCTGTCCCAAGGAAGGTCTTAGGACACCTGCAGAATAAGCGCAGACAAAAGGAGCCACACAGCTACAGGGCAGCCCCCTGTCTACAGGTACGCCATGGGCAGCCCATCCAAGGCACCTCTCAGTTAATCGTAGGGGTGCAGGTGGAGGGAGACGTCTCCCTCGGCTAGATGCACATCAGAACCTGTGAACAGGCAGCGAGGACTGTCTCTGGGCTGACCACTGTAGCCTGGCAGGAGAGATCACGGGCAAGAGTCCAGGTTATTTGAAAGACCATATTCTCCCTTATGAGCCTGCCCATGCTTTGAGATCTTCTGGGGAAGCCCGTCTTTCAGTTCCACCATCTTCACAGACGCGCTTGGTGGGAACACGGGACAGGGCCTTCTCGGTGGCTGCCCCAGTGCTCTGGAACTCTCTTCCCGGGGAAGCTAGGCTGGCTCCCTCCTTGATGGGCTTTTGGAAGCAGGCGAAAACTTTTTTGTTCCAGCAGGCCTTTGGAGAATAATCTGGCCCACCATCTATGTTAAGGTCTTATAATTTTGTTGTGTATTTTAAACGTTTATTTATTTTTTGTTTTTTTTCCTTTTCCCCCAATGTATGTTTTAAACTTTGTAAGGCCACCTTGAGGCCCAGCATTGGGCAAAAGGCGGAATACGAAGAAGAAGAAGAAGAAGAAGAAGAAGAAGAAGAAGAAGAAGAAGAAGAAGAAGAAGAAGAAGAGCAGCTATGCCCTGCTACGCAAGAAGCAGACAGGGTAATTGCAAGGGTAATCTCTGCTTGTGACAGGGGACTGAAAAGAAAGCCACACAGGAGCTGACAGGTTACGAAAACATGCCATACAAGAAACAATGAAGGGGAGCTGTGCTTAAGCCCCCATAAGCAGAAAGGGCCTCATGCTCATTTTGAGGTTTTCAACACATTCCCTCCGAGAACAGGAAGCTCCACCGGACAAGACAACGCACTGAATTTGCAGAACATTAAGCACTGGGAGAATTATAAAAGCATTTTCCTGGCAGCAGGTGAGCACCACTTTTAAGACAAGAGAAATGCCCAAAGAACTTGGCTAGGCTACACACACATTACCTCAGTGACAAAGAGAGTGCGGGGATCAATGATGTCCAAGAAGTGTCTAAACCGCCCATAGAACGAAGTCTGCGAAGACAGAAAAGCACAATGGTTAGACACGGTGGCCACACAACACTGGCTTGCAACTAATGCTAACCCCTGACAGTTGCTGAATTGTTGGATGTCGTAATATGTGAACCCAGCCACGCTAACAAACCAGGTTTGTTAATTATAAGCAACTCAAAAAGAGAAGCCATAGCTTGTGTTGTTGGGTTGTGGACTCTGGGTTGTTTACACCATGGGTTGTTAGTAGTGTGAATGCAGAAGTGTGGGTTGTTCACAGGCTCACCAAGCTACAGCGGCTGCCAGCAGTAGTGGTTTAAAAAAACGTAGCCGCTCGATATGCCAGGACTACACTGCTACAAAGGCATCTGGAATAAAGGGAAGGAGCGGGCGAAGGAGGGAAACAAACAACTCTGGGACTGACAAAACAAACCACGGTTCCATCATCAGCCAGACAACCCCTGGGTAGGCGAACAAACCATGGATTAAATAAACCAATGGTTAGCATTCTGCGTGAATCATGTCAGTCTGTCAGTCTTAGTCACCTCTTTCACTGAACTATGCAGCATCCAGAGACTCAGCCGCAGGCAGGCTAACCCAAATCGCGCCACATTGAGGCCGTTACCTCACGTAGAGCCATTAGCATTGGGTAGCAGAGCCAACAGGTACGCCAGCAGCACGTCTGTTTCGAACGCAAGCCCTCCAACGGCCCTCTGCATCTTTATCGGATGGCGTACTTTCCCTCCCCTAGGAGAGAGCATTCAAACTAGTACAGAACTCCTATTCAGAGGCAGCTGTGTGCTAGGCACTACACAGAGCAGAGAAGTGGTACAGTCCTCACCCGTTCGAACTCTAGCAAGGGCCAGGGGCCCCTCCATACGCTGCTTGGAAGCGTTTAACTCTGTGGCCCCATCACCCAAAGTCTTCAACAAAAGCAGCAGCAGCGGAATTCATTCCCTCCCACACCCAGTCCAAGTCGAAAGAGTTTAGAGAGAAACTCTGTTAATCAAGCAGCTGAAAAGAAAATTATAATTGGTGTAGAACACCTCCAGCTTTCCCCACTTACATGCACAAACTTGGCTCATTTACAAACAAGAAAACTAATTAGAAAAATCTTTTCATAAAATAAATGAGTTCTGGGCAGAGATGCAGCACAAGACAAAGGGATGTCGAACGTTAGTCAGGCGGAAGCCAAGTCTGATGCCTGGCAGGGCTCGCGGTCCTCCACGCCCTGCCCAGCATGGCTCCTCCTTCCTGGGCCCCTCCTCTCTCGCCCCAAATTGCAAAATCTTTGAGAACCTGCTGGCCCCAAAGAAAAGGTATTGGCCTTGCAGACTGCCATGTTGTTGTCATTGTTTTCCAGATCATTCAGTTTCCAGGCAATTGGAGAAGTGGCCAGATCTAACTGGCACACAGCGCATCACATCCCAACTCCTGGCCATGGCCGCCCAGCATCTGCATTCCACACCCAGGCTCACCAGAGGTTCAAAGCAACACTGGGGCTTTTCCCACCTCAACACACTCCGGAGCATTCTCAGGGTGAAGCAAAAGTCCCCAGTTTCCTGCCTTGTTGCAAGAATGGATGGAATCAGCAGAGCTGAACCCACCCTGCATCTTAATGGTCAGGAACAGCCAGACATATCACCCTCAAATGCTGTCCATGGAATACAACAGTGAGGATCCAGAAGTCTACCAGCTCTAAAACAAATTTTTACTGCTAAAAACTGGCTGCCTCAGCTACTGATCAAGCCCCTGCGTTGTCACGGAATATTGAGAAACATTCCAACTGCTCGAGGGGTAGGTGTCAGCAATAGAATGTAGCTTCACTGAAGGATGAGAAAGGTCAGTTTAGCTCGGAGAAAAGTCTCACATGCAATATGGGCTTGCTGAAGGAAAGATAATCCACCATTCCACCCACTCTACTGCCTAAGGCAGGGGCTTCACCCCACTTCACGGGAGGGCTGGCCGTGGGGTAGCTGACAACCACAAGTCCAAGAAGTAGGGACCCTGTGGGAGGATGAATGGTGGAGAAAGGGGGGCAGAGGAGGCACTGCATGAGAAAAGAGGTGCTTTAAACTATTAACGTATGGTTTTATTTTTCCTATTAGACACCTTGAACCCTCTCAAAGAGAAGCGGGATAGAAAATGTTCTTTAGAAATATAAAAATATAAAAAGATGCTAAGGGGGAAGAGGACAGTGGAGAAAGCCCCACCCAGAGGCTAAGGACCGGAGCGGTAGCGTGCTCTTGGCAGGAGTGGAGCGGGCTGCAAGGGAGCTTGGAGAGTGGGCAGCCACGGAGCCACGGGCCAAAAGCCACACACCAATGCAACTAACTTGCCAAGTCTCTCCAGCACTGGGCTGGAAGAGGCCTCAAAGTGAAGCAACTAGTTTTGAGCCTGGGCAGGGCAGTTCTCCATCTACAACAACGGACTTCTTCAACCTGCTGCTTTTGCAAGCCTACAAGCTAGAAAGGCAGCAGGACAGGGATTTCCCAAGCCAGTCATGGCCGTTTGCTGAGCAAACATTCTTCCTTGCCAAAGGTCAGTCATTCACGTTTTCAGGAATGGCTTCAAGCCAGTTTTGTTGGAACGTCTCTTTGATAAAGATGACCTTGGTTGCTTCTGAAGTTGGACAACCTAACTGCAGCTAAATTCTTCACAGGAAGATCGATACTTATCATTTAATCAGCATGCCTTTCAGGGCTGGTTCGCACAAACAACCCTCAAATAATCCTACAACAGCCAACGGGTTATTTGAGGGTTGCTTAACCCTCCAACAAGCCATGGCACCCAGGTTCAAATGACACAATAAGCTTCAGCCAGACAATGATCATCCAAATTGCACCTGGCGCATGCTGAGGTTCACAAGAAGCCATGGTGGCTTGTTTTGAGTGTGCAAACCACATCTTTTAAAATGTGATTTGCAATATGTTTTATATTTTGAATTGCGAACAACTGCGTCTTTTACACCCTGGGAGTCCTGAGACCTGAAGAACCCAACAGCATGTCCAAAATGTAGGTTCACAATCGCTTTCCCTAGCTGCTTTGAAATGCTGCTGCTGAACACAAGAGTCACTTATTTCTCAAGTACAAGCTTCAGGAATCCAGTAAGCAGGTCTCATTTTGCCCCAAGAGGCCAAATGGCCTTGATTTCGGAAACTGAAGCAATGGAAGCGGAGCAGCCTTAAAAGACATTCAGCACAGTGCATTCGGATGCGACAGAGTAAGATAAGATGCATTTGTTTCCCGGAAAAGAAATAGGGAAAAGGCTTGCTGGGGAACGTGAGCAGGAGCGTGCTGTTGCACGCATGTCCTACTTAGAGTTTTCCCACAGGTCAATGCCTTAACAGAATGCTGGGCTAGGTGGAGCCTTGGGCCGGATCCACACTACTGCTTTCAAGCGCTTTCTAACAGTTTTGACAATTGGAGTGTGTATCCTGGGCTCCAACAGTTGTCAAAACTGTTATAAAGCGCTTTAAAGCAGTAGTGTAGATCCTGCCTTGGCCACATCTTACATTCTCACTGGAAGGGTGTGTGAGTTAACCAGAAACATGAGAGTTAGTGAAAGCAGGAGTGTGTGAGTTCAGTCTCATGCTGTCTACTCTTTTCTTTCTCTTTCTTTAACTGGAATCCTCATAGAGACGGTCCACCAATATGTCTTGAACGTACAAAGCAAGAGTGCATACTAAGGAGCGATTTTAACACACAGCATAACACTATGTTGGGAAAGACTGGCTTAAGGATTTATTGCTTAAGGATTACTGCAATAATGTACACAAAGCTCAGTGAATGCCAGAAATGTGCTACAGACATGCTAAATTTATCACTGTTGCCTCCACAAGTCCAGCTGAGAGGAAAGGGCCAGGCAGAGGGGCACAGAGTGTGCATGGGGGGGAGGGGGTCCCCGTGGACCATTTAGGGTGGATTCCTGCAATGAGCAGGGGGTTGGACTGGATGGCCTTGTAGGCCCCTTCCAGCTCTGCTATTCTATATTTCTAGGATTCTATGACTCTGTGGATCAAGATCACAAGCCAAGACCCATCTGACAGAGTCTTAACTGAAGCAGGGGGCTCGGATACTTTCGCCAAGGCCCCTAAATGGCTTGTTTCAGCCCCCTTTTCCAAATGCAACTCCCTTTTCACCTCCCATGAAC
The DNA here is from genome assembly GCF_023053635.1 of Elgaria multicarinata webbii. Lineage (NCBI taxonomy): Eukaryota > Metazoa > Chordata > Lepidosauria > Squamata > Anguidae > Elgaria > Elgaria multicarinata. Next base: position 1,070,515 of record NC_086180.1, on the reverse strand, counting down.
AAGCATCTCAAAGGGTTTCTCACAGCAGTAGGCATGCCGAAGGAGCATGTCCAAGTCATGAAACACCTCCCACGTTACAGCGCAATCTCTCTCCCCCACCACCACCACCCCAGTTCTCCATCCAAAGCACCTTTAGGAAACAAGGGGTTGATGTGATCCAAAGGCCAGGAGGCTGGACTTGACCCTGGCACATCTGGGCTCACCACAGCCTCACTGGGGGGTCTTGGCAAAGCCACGCGTCTTCTCAGTGCCCCTGTCTGTAAAACTGGGTCGATGTCGGCCTCCTGCTTCACAGGGGTGGTTTAGAAAGAACAACCGTGGCAGCGGCCCTGCAGGTCTCAGGTTCTTCAGGGAGGGCTTCCTACCTGGAACCCTGTAGAGCCCTGGGCTGCCAGCCAGTGGCCTCAACGGACCAAGGGGGCCAGTCTGACTCAGTGTAAGTCCCTGTCCTATGAGCAAGCAAGAGATTTCAGCAGGACATGGGCAGGAGGGTGCTGTGGCACCGTGTCCTGCCTTGTGGGTCCCTGGCCGACGGCTGGAGGCCCCTGTGTGAACGACACGGTCCCTTGGCCTGATGCTGCATCAGGGCTCTTCTTACGTTCTTACGAGTAAATCAGGGCTGTTGTTTTTTTTTAAAGGAAGGGACACGGGTCCCTTTGGTCAAGGTCAGGCGGAAACACGACGGCGTCGTAGGTGATCTATCCCGAACACAAGAGCCTTTAATCCCACAGGGCAATTTAGCATTTATGGGTGCAATCAAAGTGTTTGCCCTGCATGCGCTGGCTGAACTTTGAGCACAGTTTGAGTTTTCACCTCAGACACCTCTGCAGAGTCCGCGGTGCTTCAACCACAGTTTCTGCTGCCTTTGGGAAGGAACCTGTGGGGAAGCGCTCGTCCGGATGCGCCGCCGCGCGGCTGTGCTTGCGCGGCCAGTTCACGACCCCCCCGAAGAGCGCGTCCGACGTGGGGGTGCAGCCCCTGCCCGGGGAAGGGGTCGACGCCCCCCCGCCCCCCGCCGACCCAAAACCCTGCCCTGATGCCGGAGGTGCAGGCCGGGATCCTCTGCAAGGGTGCCAAGGAAGGGGGGCTGGGGGAGTTTGGGGGGGCATGCGGCCCCCACCCACCTCCTGGCCCCTCCAGGGTCCGGGTCCGGCCTCCCTCGCTGCTGCTGCTGCCGCCTAAGGGCCGCTTGAGCCCCCCTCCCTCCCTCCTCCCGGCCACCGGGGTTGCCAAGGGGCGGCCTCGTGGGTCACGCCATCGAGAGGGGCCCGAGAGAGCGGGGGGCCCCGCAGCCTGCCTGAGCCCCGCGGCGGCCGAAGCGCCCCGCGCCAGTCCCGCCCGGGGGTCAGCGCAGCCCCACAGCCCGAGAGCCCCGGGGCCGGCCAGTCTGCCCGCCCGGGGCCCCTCCGAGGCGCTGCACTGCAACTCCCATCATCCGCCCCGCTGGGAGGGCCGCAGGCTGGGGAAGGCAAGACGGGCCTTCCCCGCCGCCGCCGCCCCTCCTCCTCCTCCTCCTCCTCCTCCTCCTCCGCTCCGGGCCATCCGAGCTGGCGACCCTCCGCCGCAGGCAGGACTCGAACCCGCGACCCGGCGGCCGAAGCCCCGCCCCCAGAGGAAGCACGCGCCAATCAAGAGCGCCCTTTCCGGACCCAGAAAAGGGCGGGAAGCCAAAGCGGCGAGCGACACCGGCGCGGCCCAATCGGCGGGGCGGACGAGCCGCGAGGGGCGGGGCTTGCTGAGGCTGGCGCTGCTTCACCGGCGTCGTCGAAGCCCCTTGGCGGGGCGAGACCACCACGACGACGACGCCCCCGCCTCCCTCCCTCCTTCCCTCCCTCCTCAGCCCCCTCCGTCGCGCGAAGCCGCGGCGCCCACCTGCTCGAAGCGAGGCTTCCCCAGCTGGAAGGGCGGGTACGCTGCGCTCTCCGCCATCCCCTCACGGCGCCACTTTAAACAGGCGAATCTCCTCCGCCGCTTGGCCACGCCCCCGCCCCGCCGCTGCCCCCGCCCCGCGCCAGGCCCGCCTCCCATTGGCCGAGGCCCTCCGCAGCTCTCGCAGGGCATGCTGGGGGACGTAGTCTTCCCCGCCCGGGAAAGAAGGCGGGGTCACGACGCGCGAGGAGCGTGACGGGAAATGCAGTCCCGCTGCCTGATCTTGCCTCGCGTGGGAACTGGGAAGGAGGGGATTGTGGGAAATGTGGTTTTCAGCTCAGGCGAGAGAGCCGGCGGGGGTCAGCCCTTGTCCTTGGCGCAGGGCCTGCGGAGGGCGGCTGCAAAGCCACGGCCAGGCGCCTCCTCCGGCTCCTCCTGCACCAAATCGGGCCGAGCCGGAGGAAGCGTCCTGGGGAGCCCGGAGGCCGCCTGCCCGCAGGGTGGTGCGTTTGGGGGCTTTGCCGTGGCCGAGGGCAGCCCCGCCCAGCCTGCAACCCTCCAGCTGTGTCGGACTACAGCGCCCACAATCCCCCAGCCAGGTCTTTCCGGGTTTGCTGCCTCGCACATCTGGAGGGCCTCGGGAAGCGCACAGCTGGTGCAGGCGGTGCAAGGTGGCCTGGAGGAGGCGGTGCCTGCTTGCAGCCCAGCCCAGCCCAGCCCCAGGACAGAGGACCCTTTCCTCCCCGCCTGGAAGGGAGCTGGCCCTGGAGGTGGCCGCCTTGGCTCAGCCTGGGTGCTGCAGCAGCTTCCTTGACAGGCTCCTCCGCCCTGGGCAGGGGCAGAGCAACCAAGCCGCCCTTGCCAAGCGCCCCCCACCCCAGTGCTGTGCAGGCCCCTTGGCAGCATGAGGGGAGCGCAGGGGCTTCCAGTCCCAGCCTCGACTGGCAGGAGCCCAAAGAAAGGCGCCTGAACGTAAGAAGTGCCCTGATGTTGGAGGAGACTCGCCAGGGTCCGTCTAGGCCAGCACTCGGTGCACGCGGTGGCCAACCAGCCATTGGCCAGGGACCCACAAGGCAGGACACGGTGCAACAGCACCCTCCCTCCCATGTTCCCCAGCAACTGGTGCACACAGGCTTACTGCCTCAAATCCTGCAGGGAGCACCAATCAGCTTCATGGGATGACCCCCATTGGGTTCTACTATTTTGAGAGAGGGAGAAAAATGCCTCCCTGTCCATTCTCCACACCAGGCATCATTTCGTACGCCTCTATCCGGTCTCCCCTTAGCCTCCTTTTTTCCTTGCTAAACAGTCCGTTGTTGTAACCTTCCCTCGTAGGGGAGATGCTCCAGACCCTTCATCATTTGAGTTGCCCCTTTCTGCACTTTTTCCAGCTCTAGAATATCCTTTTTTTAGGTGTGTTGATCAGAACTGTGCAGAGTTCAAAGTGTGGCTGTACCATAAATGTATATAAAGGCAGTATACTGGCAGTTATATTCTCAATTCCTTTTTTAATAATGGCTAACAGTAGCCACATAGCGGGTGGACGTTTTCATCAAGCTGTCCACAACCCCAAGATCTCTTTCTTGTTCGGTCACGGCCAGCTCATATCCCATCTGGTTATACACGGAAAAGGAAAAGAAAGGAACCTCTCGTGCAAGCACTTGAGTCATTGCTGACTCCTAGAGGGACGCCTGCTTTCGCTGACGTTTTATTGGCAGACTTTGTAGCTGGGTGGTTTGCCATTGCCTTCCCCAGTCACAGTTCCCTTTCCCCCAGCTAGCTGGGTACTCATTTTATCGACTTCGGAAGGATGGAAGGCTGAGTCGACCTGAGCCGGCTGCCTGAGAACCAGCTTCCCCTGGGATCGAACTCAGGCCATGGGGGGAGTTTCGGCTGCAGTAACTGCCGCTAGGTTTTATTTTAGCTCCAAAGTGCACCTTGGGTTTCTTTCTCAGTAGAGCCCAACAGCCACATGTGCAGAGCTGCCAAGTCACCCTCTCCAAAGCACCTGGGACTTGGCGAGGTGGATCTTCACACACTTGACCAAAGCCATGTGCTCATTCAAGGTTTTATTCCGGAGACTGAAGAGCAGGGACGAAGGCGTTCCATGTAATCTCTTGAAGTCCCCCATCCTGACCAGCTAGAAAAGAGCACATGCCTGGCTCTTACCTAGGGAGGTTGTGGGCTCTCCCACACTAGAGGCCTTCAAGAGGCAGCTGGACAACCCTCTGTCAGGGATGCTTTAGGGTGGATTCCTGCATTGAGCAGGGGGTTGGACTCGATGGCCTTGTAGGCCCCTTCCAACTCTGCTAGTCTATGATTCTACGGCTGACATGAGAAGACCATTTGCATCAAAGGCAGGGGACTACGGCCAGGAGGTGGGACCGCCTGGGCCAGCCAGCATCATGCTTCTCTGCCCTTGGGAAGCACCAGACCCTGCAAGGCCAGAGGGGCCATTCCAGAGGAGGCCAAGAACAGAAGCTGCTGTGGCAGACGAGTTCTTGCAGGTGCCCTGCAAGAAACGGCCCCGACTTTGCGGATTTCTTCCTTTGGCACAAGAAGCTCCTGTCTTTTGCCCTCGGAGAGCAGCACAGCCACCGTCTCAAGCAGCTTAGAATTCGGAGGGGCCAGACGACCACACACTTTCCTCCAGCTGGGTCCAGGTCTGTGAGGGGCTGGCAGGATACGCTGAAGCCAGTGTAGTGTAAGTCAGGCTGCAGCTAATCCAGGGCCTGGAGGAGGAAGAGCCAGGAGGACTAGCTCAGCTCCACCCCAAGATCTGAAACGCTCAGGCCAAGCAGAAGCTGGAACAATAGGAACAGGTGGCCACAACCAGGGAGTGACCTGGCACCAGGCCCCGGGAGCAACAGAGCTGGGATGCCAGGAGCTCAGGTCACTGCTAGACTGAGCAGGGCTGCCCAAACATGTCCGTCCGTCCGTCCGTCCCGCCTGCCTTTGGAGCACTAAATGCCCCCTTTGTCTGGTAAGTGGCAGGCTCCCGCTCCCAGCTTCTGTTTTCACAGGTGCGCAGGGATTCCTGTTTACTCTGAACCCTAACCCCGTCTCTCCCCCATGACTTAGTGTCAATAATGACTGCATCCCGCAAGATTGGTTTTCCAGCAGGCTCAGCTTTGGGGCCACCATGCCCCTTCCAATCCTACCCACGAAGGCCAGGCGGTCCCAGCCGCTGCCGCGTCCTCTTCAAAAGAGCACATTTCCCGTGTCAGCCACAAAGATCCTCTCTGTTAGGGCTTCCCCAGGCCGTAAAGCTGGAGGCTTTGCACACCCCGCTGAGGTCTCCCAGAACAATGAACTTGCATAACTTTGGAATTAGCGGCCACAAGGGGCTTGTGCATCTGTTCAATGTGCTTTGGACTTGGGCAGACATAACAATCCAAAATAAGCCAGCCAGAAAGTTCTAAGCAACAAATTCAACCATTTTTATTTTTATTTAAAGTGCTTAAAACAGAACAAGCTTTTTATTTTTTTAGAACAAACATCGTCCAATGAGACTCTTAATACAAGTGAGAACCTCTTCCCTCCAAATACTCAAGTGCAGGTTAAAGCCCCGGCTGCATAGACCCCCGCAATGGCAATAAAGTCACTCGTTGGGGGGCGGGGAGGCCTCCAACCGTGCTCAAAGGCTCCCCTTCGGGCCGGGGTGGCCTTTTCGGGGACGGGGGTGGGGAAGAGGCCTAACCCAGCACCTGCTCTGCCTGGGCCAGAAGAGTAAACAAAAGCAACTGGGCCCACGCAGGGCAACGTAAGGAAACTGTGCAAGAGGAAGCAACCTCCCAAGGAATACTGTTTGTTGGAGTTTGAGGGTTTCTGGCAGACTCAGGAAAGCGGGAGACAGAAGGGCAGAAGTGGCATCCCTCTGCAGCGAACGCCCCTCTCCCCCACGCCTCACAACACACTCCGCTCAAGCGCCGGCACGGGAGCAGGGTAACCGCCTCTCCTCCCCCCTGTGAAAGCCTCCCCCCATCCCTCACACCTTCTTGCCAGCATTGGCAGACATTTGTCTGAGGCGCTTATTGTAGTTTTAAGGGGCAAAGGTGGTCTGTTTGGTACCAGCAGCATCTGCGAGGATCCAGGGGATTGCAAGTTCCAGCTACCCTGAGACGAAGGAAAACGGGGTAATTTGAAGAGCAAGGCTCTGCAGAAGACCCAGGGGGCTGGCCTGGGCTGGCCCCTCTTTTGAAGGGATGCCTTTCCTTAGCGCTAGAGCCCTGGTGCTCCACAGGTAGGAAAACCCGACGGGGGGCATCAGTGGGGCTGCTTCCTTTCCTACGCAAACCCACGAAGGGTCTGAATTGCCTGCTCAGCATCTTTGCAGGTTTCTCAAACTTCCTGCCTCCCTGCCTAGAAACTCCTACTCAAGCTTGAAATGTTTTGCAGAGAGGAAAGGGCTGCAGTTGTTACAGCTGGGCTCCCTACACACACACACACAGGGTGCAACTGGTCACGAGGTATGTAAGCCAGCAGCAAAGCAAACACTGCAGCCCTGGATGAAGGCAGAGCCAGGCTGACGGCAGTCAACAAACCTACCTAGGAATGCTGAAGAGGGGACACCGGGAGAAGGGCCCAGCTGCAGCCTTGGAGGCCCCAATGATCCAGAGCAGCAGGTGGGGCAGCCTCAGGCCTGCATGGCACCCCAGTCTATTTAAAGCAGCTTTGCTTTAGGCAGGAGAGCAAGACTAAACTGGGGCCAGACGCTGGTAGCCAGGGCTGCTGGGCAGAAAGCCGCGGTCACTCTGAGGGGCGGGGAAGAGAGGCACAGCCGTGCTGAGAAAGCAGCAGGAGCGGAGCTTCCACCCCGGGGGATTAGACCCCCCCCCCCACTAGCTGTCCTCCTCGTGCTGGGCAAGCCAGCTGTAGGGCCCGGATTCTGTCCCCTACAGCAGCCCGGTTGCACGATGCCTGCCAGCCCCTCCTCACCTTAGCACTGCAGGCAGCCCAAATGCCACATGGGAGCAGGAGAGGGCTGGAGAAACCAGCAGCACCCGCAGGGGCCAGAGCACCCAGGGCTCCACGGGAAGGAGCAAACATTCAGGGCAGGGACGGGCCAAGGAGGCTCCGGTGACACTTCGCAGTCCCTACACTGCGATCTGGTACTGTGCAACGGCAGGCCCCAGAGCAATCCGCTCCGGTCCTCCTTGCTTCAACTCCCCTGGGCTCCAGAAGGCAGCAAGGGGAGGGAGGGGGGGAGGGAAAGATGGCTCAGAAGCTCAGTTGGCAAAAGTGAAACTGGGGGGAGGGAGAGAAGGGGGTCTTGCTCCAAGCCCCTGGCCCTTCCGCACCCCCCCACCCCACCCCCACCCCTTCACTTTAGATCCTCCCCCCTCTCCCCTGCCCTCTGGGAGGCGTTTCAAGGGGAATCTGTAGGTGTTTTCTATCTGCCTGAGGTACAGGCCGGCCTTCCTCAAAAGCAGCTAAGCCAGAGGGCAGCCAGAAACCATCCACTGGGCAAATCCTCCTTCTTGAGGGCGCAGCGAAAATCTCCAGTTCCCAGGGACAGAGGGAGTTTGAACCCAGCACAGCGACGTCCTCCCTCCTTCCTTCCCTCCCTCCTTCCTTCCTTCCTTCCCAGGCGTGGCCGTTTGCAGGCTCCCAACCCACCGGCCTGCTGGGCTTTCCCTCCATGCACGCTCTCGCCCCTGGAGCGCTCCGCCCAATATGGGGACTCCTCCGACCCCTTCTCTCTAAAGCCAACCATTTCCGCCGCCCCCCTCCCCCCGGGGCCAATGTGGGATTCGGAGAGGCCACAATGCGGAAGGAGGAGTTTACCCCAGCGGGAAAGCCAGGTCTGAAGAAGCGCAGAACAGCCGTCCTCCCATGGACAAAAAGCCGCGCTTCCTCGGATCGTGGCTGCAGGTGCATGCGAGAGGGGCTGCGAAGGCTTGGATGCCGTTGATCCGCAGAGAGGGCAGCGCCCTCCACGTGCCACAGGAAAAGAGGGAGGGGGAGGGAGAACAGAAGGGCAGCCACAGATTCCAGCATGCCGTGGGGAAGCAAGGCCAGGCACAGTGCACTCCAAGGCCAGGGTACGCTCCCCCCTCTTGCCCCCATGGCAACAAGAGCAAGGGAAGGACCCCAGAGAAGAGCCCTACAGAGGGACGGGCAGCCTGGTCAGATGCTGGGCGATTGGCACAGGACGGAGGGCTCCAGCACGCAGGGCGATGCTAGTCCTCAAGGAACACGGTGATGCGAGGGAAGGAGCTCTGCCCTCGGCGCACAAGAACACCGTTGTTCTACAACGCACTTCCTAGATCAGCTCCACGTCAGGGTGGGTCTTTACTCCTGAGCAACACCCAACACCAGGTGGGCAGGGCCACAGACATCCAACAGCCAGCCAAGTCACTCAGACGGGGAAGAAGGAACTTAATACTGGGCCCAACTGGGTGTTGGGAGCTGGATGAACCCCGTCCTCTGCAGGCAGCTGGGAGTTCACTAAGGGACAGGTTGGGGAGTCTCCCAGGCAGCAGGTGAACACCCCTCGGAAGGAGAAGCTGCATCGCAGTGCTGGGGGGGGGGGGGGTTTGGCACTGCCCAGCCATGAAACGCAGCGCCCACGCCCACGCTGCCGTGCCGATGTCGCTTTCCAGGCTTCACCTGGCACAGGTGGGCATCTTAAGAGACGTGGACGCACCTGGTGGGCGGCAGCCCCACGTGGCCGACGTAAGGCGTGGTGGGGCAGAGCCCTGCTGCACGGTGTCCGTGGTCAAGGGGGTGGGGAGCACAGCGCCCGCTGCAGGCCTCTCCTTGGGGGTCTTGAGCAAGGAGAGCATGCGGTGTGGGGCGAGGAACCGAAGGTGGGGAAAGAAGGAGGAGGAGGGCCGCGTGGGTTTTTGTCGGAGGCGAGACGGGTGCAAACGGGCTGCGTGTTATTTGGCAGCCTTCGGCCCCCCTCCGAGAGGGATCTGCAGCAGGGTGGGGGACTGCTCCATGATGCGCACCAGGAGCCGGTCGATGTAGGTCTCCAGCTCTCGGACGTGCTCCTGCTCCTGGCCGAGCTCCGCCTCCCGCTTCAGCAGCAGCTGAATCAGCTCGTCGTGGGTCAGGTGGTAGTACTTGGCCGAGTGGTCCGGCTCGGAAGGGTCCTGGAGAGAGACGGAACCGCAGTGAGTGGAGCAAAGCTCCCCCGACCCCTCTCTCCTGGCACCCGAGGGCCAGCAGCGGCGTGGGCACGCTCACTCATGGGCCGGGGGGCGGATGGGGACGGAAGGCAGCCACTGGTGGGAGTTCATGAGTGGCTGTAGAAAGGGAAGCCCTGCAAGCCACCGTCTGCTCAGCCACGTGGGAGGCAAGAGCTCACTTGCCCAACGCCCCCGGGCCTCCTGCCTGAAAGTGGTCTTCTACAGCCTCACAGCTGTTGCCCAGGCCTGGCTTCAAGGCCCTGTTCTGTCATGATGCCCACCGAGTGGCCCTGGACGTCGCCGCCTCTCACCCCCCGAACCTATCTAGGAGCGGTTGCCAGGGTGCAGATGGGAGTGACCCACGTCTTCTGCCTCGAGCAGGGCACCAGGCGGGCTCCTACGCAAAGCCTCCGTAGGCACCACCAGACCACCTTCACCCACAGGGCGCAAGGTCAACACCTCGCCTGGTGTCTCCAGGTTGCGGCTATTTTAAAGCCGAATACATGTCGAGAGGCTGATGGAATGCTGGGTGCACTGGAAGTGGGCCAGCTCTTCCTTCTTCCAGAGCCACCGGCCAGGGTCCCTCCGAACAGCCTCTTGGGAAGCAAGGGCCGCTCCCTCGACAGCACAAAGCCCAACGGCCCCCTCAGGTGCAGCGACAAAGGGTGTCAGAGCTGCAGCATCAGGGGTCAAGACGGGGCACGGGGGAGCAGGAGCAGCAGAACGCAGCTTCTGGGGATGCGAATCCCAGTGATGGTGGTGGGTCTTTGGGGGTAGAGGCCAATGATGGCAGCAATGGGGAGGAAATGGAATCCCAAAGGGGAATACAGAAATGCAGATCTTACTGGCCCAATGCACGTCGAACGGGCCCTTTAAAAGTGTACCACCGCGTTCTTTCATGTGCTCAGAAGCTCCAAGCCCCACCCCACCCCCCGCACACACTGACCCCTTTTACCCTTTTGGGTTCTGCTTTTCCCAGCTGCAAGGTCAGACTCGATGAATCGCGGCTGCTCGAGGTGGTGGGCTGCAGCTTGTCCTGGCTGCCGCTCCGGGCAGGCGTCAGGCTGGCAGTTTGTCGCGGCGGCTTCTCCTCCTCCTCACTCGACGTCACTGGTCCTGGAGTGCTGCTGCTGCTGATGGGCTTCACTGGGTGTGGGCTGCAAACAACAACCAGCAGCATTAGGGCTGCTCCCCTCCCAGGTGGCTGGTGGAGGCAGAGAGCAGGGGAGGACGGGCCACGGGCCCCCAAACAGCAGAACCCCCCCAGCAGCAGAGGGGCTGCCTGTCCAGCAGCTCCCCAGTAGGGGTCAGCATTCTAAACAGGGGGGGGGGGGACTCCCAAAGCAGCTGTAGAGAAGACCCCTCTTGAACAAAGTGAAATGCCACTAAGTCATAAGCAAAAGGAGGGGGCACCACGCAGCCTCAAGCCCTCCTCTTACACACACACAGACACACATCCTGTGTAGCTTTTGTTTGTTTTCTGACTTCACTTTCAGCCTGAAGAAGGGTTGTGCTGGATGTGAAAGTTTGCTCACCATTTTGACATTTCAAGAAGTCCTAATAAAGGTGTGAGGCCACCATTTCTGTCTACCCAGCAGAGAAGCCACTAATGAAGTTATAAGCCCCAGAAACACATAGGGCATGTCGAGACCTGGGGAGGATCTCACGATGTGGTGATCGCGAGATCCTCCCCCTCAGTCCACACACAGCGCGCAACGTCGCGCCCGCCATTTTGATTTTTTTCCCTATTGAAGATGTGTGCACGAGCGCTCCATCGGAAAGGTAAGGGATTTTTTTTTTAAAAAAAGATCCTGCTCCCCCGACTCACCCCGACGGGCACAAAGTTCCTGAAGAGCTCCGTGCCCCATGCCCAGTTCCTGGCTCCTCGCGTTTACTCACGAGGAACTGGGACAGCTGCCCCCACATGCCCCGCGGTCTCGGGATGATTCCATGACTGCAGGAAAAGTCAGGATTAAAGCCGTCCTGGTTATCCTGGGGAAAGGGAGGGAACCCCTGTGCGTCATGTGGACACACAGGCATGATCCCGGGGCAATCCCCAGGATAAGCCCTTGTGTAGACATGCCCATAGGCTCTATGGAACCAAGAAAATCTGGATATCCATCACAAAGGCGAGGAGGAGGTGACCTCTTCCAAGCAAAACTGGCCCCAGACTTCCCTCCTGCTCTCACCCAAGAAAAGGTCTTGGCCTGCTCTGCAAGATCTCCACCTTCTTTAAAGAGGGGCCCTGCCTCTCCCAACCAAAACACAAGTTTACTTAGAGCTTCTCTTCCCACTGGTGACCCAAACCGTACACAGCATTCTAAGTGTGGTCGCTCCATAGATTTCTATAAGGGCAGTATGATACTGGCAGTTGTATTCTTGATTCCTTTTCTTATAATGCCTAATATGGAGTTTGCCTTCTTGACAGCAGCCGCACACTGGGTGGACCTTTTCATTGAGCTGTCCATCCCATTAGGTTATACTTGAAGTGGGGGGGGGGGGTTGCTCCAACGCGCATCACCTTACACTTGCTTCCATTGAACGGCATCTGCCATTTGGACGCCCGCGCTCCCAGCTTGGAGAGAGATCCCTTTGGAGCTCCTCACAATCCCTGTTTGTTTTAACCACCCTAAATAATTTGGTGTCATGGCAAACTTGGCCACTTCACTGCTCATTTCAGATCACTTATGAACACGTTTAAAAGCACTGGTCCCAATACAGATCCCTGTGGGACCCCTCTATTTACTTCCCTCCATTGGGAGAATTTAGCATTTATTCCTCTCTGCTTTCTGTTCTTTAACCAGTTACTGATCCATAAGAGGACCTCTCCTCTTATTCCATGATTGCTCAGGAGTCTTTGGGGAGGGGCTTTGTCAAAAGCCTTTGGGAAGTCCAAGTAAACAATGTCCACTGGATCACCCCTGTCTACATATTTACTGACATTCTCAAAGAACTCTAAAAGATTAGTGAGACAGGACTTACCTTTGCGGAAGCCATGTTGATTCTTTTTCAGAAAGACTTGTCCTCCTAAATGCTTACTAATTTTATCTTTAATAATGCTTTCAATCAATTTGCCTGGAACAGATGTTGAACTAACCAGCCTCTAATTTTCCAGACCAGACAGAAAGGAGAAAGTCAGGTTGCTTACCTGTAACTGAAGCTCTTCGAGTGGTCATCTATGCATTCACCGATACGAGTTCTGCACAGACGCAGAGCCCCATACATGTGATGTATAGAGACCACGATGAAGAAGCACATAGCTGAACAGGGAGGGGCACCCTGGGCTTGGGGGGGGGGAACGGACCTGACAGCTGTTGGAGAGGCAGGTAACGTCCAGCAAGGATGATCAAGGTAGACTCTACTGAACGCCATGCATTGACAAGTTCAGGGGATCCACCTCCAGGGGTGTTTTGTAGAGGACAGAAGCTGACCACCAAAGGGATTCTTAAAAGTAAGGCCTAGATTACACCTGAACTCTTCCATTCAACCCTATCAAAAAGACCTCTCTGTGCCAAGAGAGTCACCAAGATGGGTACTCAAAAGTCATGAAGGGACTTAATATTTAGTCCTTATATAGCACTCTAAAATGTTCAAAGTGCTTCACAATCGTTATCTCAACATCCCTGACAAAACTGTGTCAGGCCACTTATTGGCCCATTTTGCATCTTTATCTGAAGTCCTGCAGGCAAGAATTAACCACACACCCTTCTTCAAGATTACAGCCGCCAAGGTGGCACACACCTTGTTTCTCGCCTACAGCAGAGGCAAGCCAATCACCTGCAAATGCAGCACGGCCTAATTCACCTGTGCGACTTCCACTAGGAGGAAATGCCGGCGAATCTGGCCGCAGCAACCCTCACCAGCCCTGCTAGGCAGCTCAATACCTGTCTGGAAAAGTGTGCCTATGAAAACAGCACTTCCTTTGTAAACACAGAGTTGAGGCAAGGCAATGAGGGGTTGGATGTTGACTAAAGAGATCCGTTTAGTGGCACCTGGGGCCTCCTGCGTGCGAGGCAGGTGCTCTACCATGGAGCTGGGCGCCCGCCTCTTTTGCTTCCCTGCCCCCACAGCCCCCAAAACTTCCTGATCAAGCACTCTCTCGATGCTTAATCTACTCTCACTCTGCACACTGCAAAAGATCTGGACACCCTATGCAGGGAAATAATCATCATTACGCATGATCTAAAACCGAGCCTTAATTTCCCCCCAAAGTAAGGGGGCTTGCAGCCCAGGCCAGAACCTCCCCTGGAACCACTGGGCCCCCAAGCGTGAAGCCATTCATCCTCCACCCATAGCCATTCTCTTGTCAGTTTCCGCTCTGCCACTGGGCCACCATTAGACAGAGGCGATGGAAAAGAACAGGCTCCTTGCATCCCCCTCCGGCATCGAGGGCTGCAGAAAGGTTTCCTCACCTCCACGCTTATTCCCCCAGACTTCAGTTTTTAAAATTGCATTATGCTTTTAGGTCTTTGCACTGCTTCACTTTGGCTTTATTCTGTATCGTATTTTATTGTTTTAAGTTTTGCTTTGTGAATCACCCAGACAGCTGTAGCTATTGGGCAGTATCGAAATACAGTCGTGTGAAAAAGGAAGTACACCCTCTTGGAATTGTATGATTTTACATATCAGGACATAGTAGCAATCATCTGTTCCTTAGCAGGTCTAAAGATTAGGTAAATACAACCTCAGATGAACAACAACACATGACATATTACACCGTGTCATGATTTATTTAACAGAAATAAAGCCAAAATGGAGAAGCCATGTGTGAAAAGGTAAGCACACCCTTACTGCTTCTATAGGAATTAAGATGCTAAGTAGCAGACAAGTGCTGCTAATCAAAAACCCGTGATTAATTGATCATCAGCAAGTATGACCACCTCTATAAAAGCCAAAGTTTTTTTTCAGTTTGCTGGTCTGGAGCATCCAGGTGTGTCTTAACACAATGCCAAGGAGGAAAGACATCAGCAATGATCTTAGAGAAGCAATTGCTGCTGCCCATCAATCTGGGAAGGGTTGTAAGGCCATTTCCAAACAATTTAAAGTCCATCATTCTACAGTGAGAAAGATGATTCAAAAGAGGAAAACATTCAAGACAGTTGCCAATCTTCCCAGGAGAGGACGTTCCAGCAAAATCACCCCAAGGTCAGACCGTGCAATGCTCAGAGAAATTGAAAAAAACCCAAGAGTTACATCTCAGACTCTACAGGCCTCAGTGAGCATGTTAGATGTTAAAGTTCATGACAGTACAATTAGAAAAAGACTGAACAAGTATGGTTTGTTTGGAAGGGTTGCCAGGAGAAAGCCTCTTCTCTCTAAAATGAACGTGGCAGCACAGCTTAGGTTTGCAAAGTTGCATCTGAACAAACCACAAGACTTCTGGAACAATGTCCTTTGGACAGACGAGACCAAAGTAGAGAAGTTTGGCCATAATGCACACGCCACGTTTGACGAAAACCAAACACAACATATCAGCACAAACACGGTGGGATGATGATTTAGGCTTGTTTTGCAGCCACAGGACCTGGGAACCTTGCAGTCATTGAGTCGACAATGAACTCCTCTGTATACCAAAGTATTCTAGAGTCAAATGTGAGGCCATCTGTCCAACAGCTAAAGCTTGGCCGAAATTGGGTCATGCAACAGGACAACGATCCCAAGCACACCAGCAAATCTACAACAAAATGGCTGAAAAATAAAAGAATCAAGGTGTTGCAATGGCCCAGTCAAAGTCCAGACCTCAACCCGATTGAAATGCTGTGGCGGGACCTTAAGAGAGCTGTGCATAAACAAATGCCCTCAAAATTCCTCCACAACGATGTGAGAGACTGATAAAGTCATACAGAAAACGATTACTTCAAATTATTGCTGCTAAAGGTGGTTCTACAAGCTATTGAATCATAAGGTGTACTTACTTTTTCACACGTGGCTTCTCCATTTTGGCTTTATTTCTGTTAAATAAATCATGACACGGTGTAATAGGTCATGTGTTGTTGTTCATCTGAGGTTGTATTTACCTAATTTTTAGACCTGCTAAGGAACAGATGATTGCTACTATGCCCTGATATGTAAAATCATACAATTCCAAGAGGGTGTACTTTCTTTTTCACACAACTGTATAAGTAAGTAAATACACTTACTTGAAAGGGAAGGAGGGAAGTTACCCTTTTCGGAAAAGACCAATACTTATGCAGGTTCAGAACCCGCTCAAACTCTTAGAAGTTAATCCAAAATGCCACCAGATAACCAGCAGTGGGTCAATGCCACGGCAGAGGCCTCGTTTCCCACTTGTGGAGTGGGTGGGCAAGGGTCTTTGGCAAGGTTTGAAAACCCACTCGTGGACACAATCAAGGGGAAGCCGGACCAGAGGAGAGGGCCCCACCCAGCCTGCATTAAGAGCATTTACATCTCCGAACGAAACTACAGCAGAGCCCCTTTCCTAACGACTGCAGCAAGGAATCCGTACAAGGAGTTGATGTGTTCACCAAGTGATCCACCACGACCCCATGTTCCCTTTCCTGATATCTGGCCAACCAGAAGATGCATGTGAAGTTAGGGTTACTTGCCCCGCTGCTGCTCACTCTCTCCGTCCGGGGAAATCCTTTTGAGGACTCTTTGCAATCCACAGGGGCTGTCACCTTCCTTGAGTCATTGGGTGCCATCTGCCAAGTTGGCCTCCTCACTGCTCACCCCGCAACTCCAGATCATTTATGACAGCCTTCCTCAACCTGGGGCGCTCCAGATGTGTTGGACTACATCTCCCAGAATGACCCAGCCAGCTGGGTCATTCTGGGAGATGTAGTCCAACACATCTGGAGCGCCCCAGGTTGAGGAAGGCTGATTTATGAACAACTTAGAATCATAGAGTCATAGAATAGCAGAGTTGGAAGGGGCCTACAAGGCCATCGAGTCCAACCCCCTGCTCAATGCAGGAATCCACCCTAAAGCATCCCTGACAGAGGGTGGTCCAGCTGCCTCTTGAAGGCCTCTAGTGTGGGAGAGCCCACAACCTCCCTAGGTAACTGTTTCCATTGTCGTACTGCTCAAACAGTCAGGAAGTTTTTCCTGATGTCCAGCCGGAATCTGGCTTCCTTTAACTTGAGCCCATTATTCCCTGTCCTGCACTCTGGGAGGATCGAGAAGAGATCCTGGCCCTCCTCTGTGTGACAACCTTTGAAGTATTTGAAGAGAAGAAGACTGGTTGCAATTCATATATTTGGGGTGGGGTGGGGTGAGCATTGCTTTGACAGACAGAAGATGGCCTCCTTAGAAGAGCAAGGCCGTTTGAACTCCATTTATTCTGTGCAGGAAAGGGGCTGCACGCACCCCTAGCTCCCACAAGCCAAACCAGATAAAGACAAAACTCCTCTAAGGCTGGACGCTGGCTAAGGGGTGCCTCCACCCACCCAATAAAGCAGATTTTTTTGGGGGGGGGTCTTTTCACCGAAGCCGTGCAGACGAGATCTGCATAGCAACGGCACCATCTGCTGGCAATTCCAGTAAACTTTCTGCAAACCTCCACGGAGCCCAAATTAATCTTAGCTAACTTCCAGAAGGGCAGGCTGGGAGAAGTCCATAGCCCCAAAAAACTACAGAGCCTTGCGGCCCTTTCAAGTGTGAACCAAATGCATTGTGGGCCCCCGGAAGCTGGGCAACCTAGTTTGCTCCCCTTGGGCCTAGATGGGAAGAACAAGCCTTGCTATCTTGGCAACGGCTCCGGGGGCTTCCAGCCCCTTTCTGGGCACAATGGAGAAGGACGGTTGTCAGAGGGCACCGAAAGGTCTGTCCTGACATTAAGGTCGGCCTCCGAGTCCTGACCCAGATGCCCCCCCACCTCCCTGAAGTAAGGTGGGTGGGGAGCTCCCAGGGGGCCACCGTCTTCACTGCCTTTTCGCTTGGTTTTTATGCTGGGATTTTTATTTCTCTGCGCTGTTTTTTCATTCTATTGACTTGTATTGTTGCAAGTGGCTGCGAGGGCGACTGCTGAAGAGCAGCCAGTAAACAATGTAAACAAACACTGCGAAAAGAAGCCAAGGAAAAACCTGGCGGAGCGTCTCCAGGTCCTCCTCTGCACAATCCCGGGTGTTGTGGGACGCCTCCGCAAGGGGCCCCCTCACCCCACCCCACCCCACCCACAGCAGCAGCAGCAGCAGCAGCAGCACCTCCCGGAATCCTTTCTCAGCACCAGGTGCAGCACTTCTTCTTCTTTAATCCTCCCAAATTCTACACTTCTAACCCCTGAAGGTGTTAAGCGCAGTTTGTGCAGGCGGGGAACGCTAGCGGGGCAGGCTGACACGGCTGGTCTTTTCCCTCCGCTGCTCAGCGTTCTGCTGCTGCTGCTATTCGTTGCTTAGGCTTTGGGTTGTTTTTAGTGTTAATGATCTTTTGCGAGCCACCTGAAGAGCCTTGGCTACTGGGCGGCAGAGAAGCGTTGTCCATAAACAAAGCCCAAGTTCATCACCACGTTTGGGGAGTTACAGAGTGGAAGGTGGCCTCGGAGAGGAAGGGTGGGCAAACGGAGAACACGGCAGCCCCCACAGTCAACAAGAGAGGCAGAAGAGGACTGCATGGCCTGAGTCCTTTCCCCCACCCGCCACCCCCCAGGCACAAGGAGGCTCTTCCCAGGAGCCAAGGGCCAGTTCACACAGCAACCTGGGCCTCCTCCTTGACTCGTAGGAGCGGCCTCCTTGGGCGAGCACAACCCCGTGCATGTGGGGAGCATTTGAGACCCTCGCTGTGGCAGCTCCCACCTTCCCCACTGCGGAAGCGGCGTCTGCCAAGACCCACAACCCCCTGTCTTGATGTTACCCTAGTAAGGAAAGGGGTCAAAATAACATGTGACCAAAATCCAACATTTTCTGCACACAAAGAGCTTTTGTGCCTGCCAGCGTCATCTACCGGTCTGCAGCACTGCTGCATTTTTAGACTCCATCTAAAGCACCAGTTTTAACTAACAAATATTTCAGCCTGAGCCTCTTCAGAAACAAGAACATCCCAGAGCCAGGAAGCCCAAAGGGGAAAGACCTTCCTGGGCCAATCCAGAGAAGGCAGGGAGCAGGCCAATCCAGGGCATTTATCCTGGAGAGAGTCTGCAGTAGGGCCAGTTTTCCAGCACTGACCCACCCACCCACCCGTTTTCCCCCTGCCTTGGGCCCTCTAATATAAAGCACGTCACACAAAAGCCTGCGATTCCACTGTTATGGCAACAAGGACCCCAGACCAGGATTGCCTTTGACCTCTGAAAGCCACCATAATCCAACCCATTATTTTTGCAATAAACCATGAAATATAGCAGTTAATTAAATTGACTTAACCGAATACAAAGCAAAGACTGTTGCAGGCGAATGGTACAAAGTGGAGGAATTTAGGTGGAATTTTAGCAAAAATAGACACGGACTGATCACAGGAGGAGTAGGTGGGATTCCATCACTTAGGACTGAAACAGTGAGCCCTGAACTCTTAAGATAGATTCTCTTAAGGCGGATCCAAACACCGCTTTTCTGTCCTTGGAAAGAAGCCGGCCAAAGGAGCCCATCTTCAAAATAAATGAGAACCACCAGACACAAGTCAGGCACAGCGAACTGGCAACGTGGTCCAGCTCTGCCACTGCAGGTCCCATATTGACAAGAGACACTTTCATTTCCAGCCCTCACCTGAGAGCCAGGTTGGGAACAACTCTTAGCTGGATGCTTGGACCAACTACAGGAACCTCACTCTAACCATTTTGATCTCCCGTTCACAGCCAGTGAATAACTGCAGCTTCATTCAGACGCCTCCCTCCTTAAGAGAGAGCATCAGTGGATCTATTTCTGCCTGGCCACAATTGCTCCCTCATCAAGAGCCACGAAGAACCTGTCCACCTTCCTAACGCTTCAGCAGAGGGCCGGGACAAGAGGCAGGAGCCACAGAGGCACCCAAACAGCCTGCGGGATCGCACGTGGCAAGCCCTGATTCAACCACCACCCGTACTCTGGACTCTTATGTGCAACCCAATTAAGTAGGCCTGCCCACCCAAGCCCTTCTCTGTGCCCCTGTATCTGTGATGTGGGGATCCTGGCAATGGCCTACTGCACAGGCCTGTTGTAAAGGTTGCCGAGAATGTCTGCAAAGCACTTTGAACACTAAAAAGCTGTATTATTCTGCACGTATTTTAATCTTTCGAAAAATGCCTGCTGAAGTTTAGAGAAGTGTTACATCCCAGAAGGGGGTGCATAGTGTTAACTGATGGCTCTGTACAATACACACAGAAGGGTCTCCCAGGATTTTGTGCTGTTCTTCCCACCTGGAATTCAATCATCTTGGACAGCTTAAAATCAGATGGATGGATAAAACACGGGAGTGAGAGGTCAACATCAATTTGCAATCCAACTATTCACACCTGGTCCTGAGACACAGGTATGAAAAGCTTTCACATCACCGCAAAGGGAAGGGCTGGACAGTTGGACTGGATCCTTCGAGGAGGACAGAACAAGATCATGACTGAATGCAGGCGAATTACACCTCACCAAAAGTGCATGCAGTTTACACGCCACACCTAGTTGACAGAATAACCACACACACACACACTTGTGTGTTGCACTTGAAATCACTCAGGGACAGTACTCACCCAGCAGCTTTCAATGATCTCAATGGGAAGACAATGAGTAGACACACGCACACACTTTTATGTTGAAACTGGGAGTAGCAGAAAGAATACGGACGTAAGAAGTATGCGCTCAGCTTTGGCTAGAAAATGCCTATTCCTTTTTTTTTTTTTTTTTTGGTATACATAGCGGTAAACCTATGATACAATTTCAACCCATCTGCTTAATCATCATGAGCGTTCTCCCTCTGAAGGTGGCCCATCTGCAAATATCTAGGGTTTGCCATGTCCTTGAATGCCATCAAAAGCTGAAGTTCTTCAGAAAGTGGTACGTCTCAGTCCATGAGCCCTCAGCATCATGGGGGGTGGGGGGTGGGGGTGGGAGGACCATCACTCCAAAGGGGAGAGAGAGAGATAGAAAGGACAGAGAAGGTCACGTCTGGAAACAAAGCCCTGAGGAGGGACTGAAAGAACTGGGCATGTTTAGCCTGGAGAAGGGAAGATGGAGGGGAGACAGGATAGCACTCCTCAAATACTTGAAAGGTTGTCACACAGAGGAGGGCCAGGATCTCTTCTCGATCCTCCCAGAGTGCAGGACACGAAATAATGGGCTCAAGTTAAAGGAAGCCAGATTCCGGCTGGACATCAGGAAAAACTTCCTCACTGTTAGAGCAGTACGACAATGGAATCAGTTGCCTGGTGAGGTGGTGGGCTCTCCCACACTAGAGGCCTTCAAGAGGCAGCTGGACAACCATCTGTCAGGGATGCTTTAAGGTGGATTCCTGCATTGAGTGGGGGGTTGGACTCGATGGCCTTAGAGGACCCTTCCAGCTCTACTATTCTATGATTCTATGAAGGAGACTTTTATCACATCAAAGAAATTGGATTTAAAATGGGAGCAGAAGAATGCTCCCCAGGAGAATGCAACAAACAGATGAGGGGAATAATCATTTCCCCGCTCTCTAACCCCTCAGGATGCACGTAGGGCAGAGGACTTATTAGTAACTAACCCAGATAAAATTATTTGTATTCCCTGCCCAATGTTTGTTTATGCAGGGAGTGGAAATTCGATTCCAGGTTGTTTCCTGCAGGTGGGTACAAACCTACAGGAGGGTACTTAATTGTGGGCTGATTAAAGCAAGCCCTATGGTGGTTAAGATCTTGTGCATCTACCTCATGGAGAAATCTCAACCCAGCCACAGTCCAGGGACACGCAAACACCCCTCCCTCCCCACCAGGAGAGAAAGGGGCACCTGATCTTAGCAGTTTCCCCATGGACGGGAACGCAGGTGAGCGGCCGCCCACCACAGGCCACAGCTTCAATCCAGGTACAGCCAGGAAGGACCCCTCGTCTGAATCCCTGGAGAACTGCTGCTGACAGTCCACGTAGGGCAGGCAAGGCCAGGGCAGGCTCTGACTCGCTCTCCGGTGTGAGAGGAAGAGGAGGAGGTGGTGCTCATCTGAGATTCTTACCAAGACTGAGTTTATTCCGGAGAAAGCCACGTCTGAACAGGCACAAACAACATTCCCCCTCCAGAACAACCCTGGGCCCACAGTTCCCCCAAGGAAGACACTCCCTCTCTCAGAAGACCGAGGCTTCTTCTTGCTGCCGTAGCCAGGGACAGGAAACCCGGAGCCCACCAGCTATCCTTGGACTCCCAACTCCCATCAGCCCCAGCCAGCATGGCCAAAGGTCAGGGTGATGGGAGTTGTCGTCCATCACACATTCAGAGGGCCACAGGTTCCCCCCTTCCCCCCAAAATGCTATTACTATACCCCAGCTCAGGCAAGGGGCACCAGGAGCTTTGCCAGGGTCCACAGAGCTGCCAGGGAGACGGGCAAACCCTTGCACCCACCCTTGGGGTCAAAGGCCCCGCCCATCCCTTCCTAGTCAGAGTTAGAGCAGCATCTCAGGGGGACCTGGCCCCACCCTCCAAGGCAGCCGTCTGCAAGGCAGCAGGACCTGGGCCGCCCCGCCCTCACTTCCGTCTCACCAGGGCAGAACCTCCAGGGTGTCGCCACGTGGGGCAGCAAAGATTACGTCTACCCTGAGGAGCTAAAGCGGTGGAATTGTGCCCCCCCCTCCGAGAACCAGGCCCCTCCGCTAGCAAGCAGGGAGAGAGGAGAGAGCGCCGCTGTCGCACCCGTCTGTCTTGCTAGGAAGAGAAGGGAGGTTTTAGTCACAGCCTGAAAAATAAAAATAAACCTAAGCTCAAAGCAACGGCGGGAAGGTGCAATTCTGCCATGCAGCATCTCGTGCGAGGGAGGAGGAGCCCGCCCGCCTGTCTGCCTGCCCGCCTGCCTCTCGAGGGCAGGGACTCCATCGGAGGGCTTTTGAAGAGCTGCCTGGGAGACCCCCGAAAAGAGGGGGAGGGGGAGGGGGCCTCACCTGCACCACGCACGCACACACACACCTTCCCCCTTGGGCTCACCTGGCCATCCGCTGGAGAGGCACCTCTTCCGCCAGCTGGCGCTCCGCGGGCAAGACCGAAGGGGCTGCAGCATCCGTGCTGGGCTGCCACAGAGCGAGGGAGGGCTGGGCTACGGCCGGGCTGCTCCCCACGGGGCCCCCACCAGACGCAGGAGGCACAACGGGAGAAGGGAAGGGGAAGGCTTCGGGGCAAAGGACAGCCTGCAGGGAGGGGGTGGAGAAGGCCAAAGGCTGCAAGCCGGGCAGGAAAGGAGCCCCCGGCGCCTGCTCAGAGGGCGGGGCGGAGAACGGGCCGGGCGGGGCGGCCTCGGCCGGACGCTCTCGGGAGCTCAGGCCCTCCATCAGGGAGACCGGGAGGACGGCAGCCTGGCTCGGAGGACTCTCGGCGAAGGGGTTGCTCTGGAGAGGGGGGGCGGGCCGAGGGGCAAAGGGGTTGCCCAGCGTCAGGGCCGTGTCCGGCTCCCCTCTTTCCGCCTGCCAGAAGTCGGCCTTCTTGTAGTCCACCACCCTGTCGTCGGACCAGCTGGAGGAGAGCTCCGACCCGCTGGCTGAGCTGCCCTCCTGCTGCCCTTGTCGCAGCATCCCCCCCGCCAAGACCTGTGGGGAGGGGGCCGGCGGGGCCTGGCCAGCGGGACTCCCGGCGGGGCCCCCGCCGTCGGCCTGCTCCTCCCCACGGCCTCGCCCCCCTGGCGGCGCCTGCTGGCCCGGCCGTTCCTGGGCCAGCTGCAAGTGTGGCTCCTCCAAGGCCGTCCAGAAGAGCACCGAAGGGCTGGGCTGAGGCTCCCCGGGTGCGGGGGGGCCCTCGGCTGCCTGCAACCAGGGCGGCTCAGGGAGGCCGCACGGCCCGGCGGGCTCCGTCAGCCGAGGCACAGGGCTGGGCTCTTCCTCTTCCTCCTCCTCCTCCTCCTCCTCCGGCCAGCCAGTATTCTCTTTGGCGCTGGACAGCCCGGAGCCGCCCGTGGAGAGCTCGGAAGGGCAAGTCTCGAACTGCTCGGCCCCCTCGGCAGCCACAAGCGCCGAATCCCCAGAAGGAGCCCCTGGGCTCGTTAGCGCCTCGGCTTCTGCCGCTTCGTCATCTTCAGCAGGCGGCTGGAGGTCCTCCGTGGCCCGCCGGGTGTCCCCGCCACCTGCTCCAATTATCACTGCCACCGCTGAGGGGGCCCCCGCCTCCTCCGCAGGGGGGCCGCGCACCAGCCTCTCCGCCGCCGCCGCTGGGCCCACCTGGGTGTCGCGCTCCGCGAGGCCCCCTGACCCCCCCTCCTGCCAGCCCCACAGAGCCCCGTTGGCTTCAGCTTCAAGGCTGAGGGGCGTGAACCTGCGTGGGGGCTTTGGAGGGGGGGGCTCTGCCCTGTGCTCGCCCGCCCCTCCCTGGGGCTCCAAGGTCACCTCTCTCTCCTCCTCAACGTCCTGGCCTCGGTTCCAGCTGGCTTGGGTGGCCCCATGGACCGGGGGCGCCAGGCCGGGCCTCTCCTGCTCGCTCCCTGAGCCCCTGCCACACGGCCCAGCCCCGGAGGGGGCCGCCACTTCAGCACCAGGGCCTGGGCCATCTTCACGCAGCAGCGAGAGCGGCCCCCCGCCAGGCCTTCCCAGCCGGCTTCGATTGGGTGGGCTTGGAGGCAGGCCCTCCCGCTCTTCCTCCTCCGCTGGGAAGACGACGTCCTCTGAGAAGGAGGGGGGGCGCAGGCTTGGGCTGCTCTCCGGACTCCGGCCGAGGGCCACCGCCTCCCATCTCTCCGTGGTGGGTCGCTGCCCTGCCAGCTCTCTCCTGGCCGGCTCTCCTTGGAGGCCGCCCGCTCCAGACTCCACCGCCCCTGCAGGATGGCCTCGGGCGGGGCCTTCCTCCCAGGCCGACCCCCCTGGCACTGCAGCGTCGCCGGACCTGCTCTCCATCCACTCGCTGGGGTCCTCCTCACCCCGGCAGCCTCTCTCCTCCAGGACGGCGCTCGGCGAATCCGAGCCCCTTGAAGGGGCTTCCTCCCCTCCCCCAGTCGTTCCGCCGCTGCCTGGGGGCTCCGGGTCCCCCTGCAGCAGGAGCTCAGCAGCAGCAGCCTGGGGTGGGCTTGCTCCGGCCGCGGCCGCTGCAGGAGGGGCCCCCGACGGCTCCCTCCGCGCTTCTGGCCTGAGCCTGCTCGTTGCAAAGGCGTCGAAGCTGTCGTCCCATTCCGGGGGGGCAGCAGGCAGCTGGGGACCGCTCCGTCTTTGGGGGGCAGACTCGGGCTGCCGTTCTCCGACTCTTACGAAGGGAGAGGGGCCACGATCCTCAGAGAAACAAGTGTCCGTGGCAAACTCGGTCGTAGCAAGCGGGCCAGAGGGAGAGCTAGAGAGAAAGTGAGCAGGGGAAGCAGTTTAGTACCTGGTCAGCTCCTCAGAGAAAGGGTTGCCTTGCGCGGGGGTGGGATGGGGTTGGCGGGGCATTCGTCCAAAGGCGCTGCCTTTGGGAGCCACTGCCAAAGGGGTCGTGGAGCCTAGTGGGGAGGGAGGGAAAGGGCGGGCGGCACCAACACGCCCAGCAGGGGCGGCACTTGGAGGACGGGGCAGAAGGGGCCTTGGAGCTGGGATCTCCCTCCGGAGGCACGTCCGCTTGCAGGCTGCGAAGGAAGGCAGAACCGTTGCCCACGCTCCCCCCCCCAGTTAATGCCCCAGCAAGTGTCCTGGGCCCCCTCCACACACAACACGCATGCGCAAAGCACAACAACCATCACGATGCATTCTGGGAAAAAGCAAGCCTTTGCTGAAGCAGGCCAACGAGAATGGAGAAACCAAAACACAGCATGAGCAGAACAAGCAGAGAGACGTGGGCAGGCCTGGACCAGCACCTCCGAACACGGCCCAAATGCCGCCGCCCCCCTCCCGCCCCCCCCCTCCCGAAAGCGCCCTCCCAGCTCCCCCACCAGCTTCGTTGTGTGCCCGAGTGGCCTTGGTGGCTGCAGTGGGATCTCCAGCTGGCACTACCAGCTCCAAAGGGCCAGAATCCAGCATGATGCTCCTGCCCGGGTCCACGGTGGGGTTGGAGATTGGGGTGGGGCATTGCACAGGAGACTGTGTCCTCCGGCCAGAGCCATTTCACACTTTGGTTCTTAGTGGCAGCCAAAGCCCTCCTCTGCCTCTCCTTGTGCATCGTGTCCCCCCCCCCTTTTTCGTCCAAGGAGCACAAAGGCGTCTCCCCTCCAACCACCGGCCAGAGCCAGACCTGCTCAGCATCAGCACGGCAGCCGCATCCCACGCCCTCCGACCTGAGCCTGGGATCTCCCACAACGGCGAGGCTACCTCTGCATGGAAACAGTCAGCCCAGGGCAAGGCGCACCACCGGCCGCCCTCCTCCGAGGCAGGCAAGCCCAGGCGCCCTGAGCCGGGCCACGTGGGGGTTGCTGCTGCTGCTGCTGCCCCTTCTCCTCAGCCCTGCTCTCCTCCTCCTCCGCTCTCTCCATGTCCACGGACAAGGACACCCGGCGGCTCAGCACGGCACGCTCACCGCCCTTCTAGGCTTCTGCAACCTTCTCCTCTCCTCTCCGGCCTTTGAGGGACGCCATGTGCCCAAATCATCCCCCAGCTTTCTCCTTCGCTCTGGCCGTGCGACGTCCCTCCTTAAATCCAGGCACAGGATCCAGCACAGACGCCGTTTACTTTGAAGCCCCTCCCAGCCCCGCACGCCCCTGCCCGTGACCTCTGCTGCGGGGCTGGCTGCCCAAACCAGCCCAACCCTGTGGGGCCAGCACCATGCCCTCCTGCACCGGATTCAGCTGAAGCCTGAGCCAAATCAGGCCCCTTCAGACCATTTCTCAGGCCTCCCGCTGTACTGAAGCAACCAGAACGGAACCCGGTCCCAGCCGACGGCTTCGTTGCAGACATGGCCAGGATCCACACTACTGCTTTAAAACGGTTTACAACACTAGTGACAACTGTTGGGGCCCAGGACACACGCCAGAGACTGTTTTCAAACCGCTTTCAAAGTGTCACTTCCTGCTTGGTGCAGATCTGACCTCTCTGGTTTCAAAGATGCAGAGACTCTATTGTCTTCCAGTGCCCCCAAGTTTCACTTTTGGTGGTGGTGGGGGAGAGAAACCTTAAACTGGTGTTGAAGCATCCCAAGTCTCCATTGCTTCTAATTCAAAGCCTGCAGACATCTGCACAGCCACACATGGTATTTACCTTCTCTTGATAAGTAGCTCTTATTATGCAAATCACAGCCCAATCAACAGCTTTTCAGTTTACAGACCTAATCTACATCCAGCAATACGGAGCTTCACAGGTGAGCTCCGCACAATACTCACTAGACCACGAGAAATTCTCATTGTTGAATGCATTATGTTAGGACGTTGCGTCAAAACTGCCCCCCCCACACACACACCCCACACCAGCAGGATGAAACCTGAGTTGGCTTTTCCAGACCCACCCTCAGGGAGGGTCTTCCGCTAAGGACCTCTTTTGAGTGGTCCTTCTCCCCCCCCCCCCCCCACGTCTGATCCTTGGGTCCATTGCTCCCAACTCCTCTCCCACCCCCCATAGGATCTGGCATTCCCACAGTGGATGGAGAGGTTTCTGCCTGGCTTTGACCACCCCCCCCTTCGCCCTCTTCCTCATCTGACTCTCTTCCCACACCTTCTCTGGGTGCTTCTGAAGCGACGTGGGGGCCCAGTCCTTACACTTTGCAGGTTTCTTGCCTGGGGGTGGCTCTATGAAGTGGGCCATTTTCATACAATTTTCCCGGAGAAGCAAATCAGTCCACCACCAAGACACTTTGAAGGCTCCCCTTCTGCATAAACCGCTGCACCGACCCTTTTGAAATTTTGCAGGTTTCCTCCGTCGTGACACTTACAAGAGTTTCAGAACCATGTTGCACGAAGTGCACAGGGAGCTAAGCACAACGTCAACACCGCTCTTGCACAAAGCCCCCTGCAGCTGTCAATCTGACGTTGGGCAGGGCTGATCCCCTCAGAAGGCACAACTAACCCTGCAATTTTCATCCAATTTAGCCAAGAAATAAAAAGTTTATCGGCAGTTTCCTTTAAAAATGTATCGAAGTCAATAGCAAAACAACCCCTGCGCCTATTTTTCTGACAGTTGCTAGGCATAATTGCCTCCTCGGGTTCTACTATGCCTGCAGGTAGCATCCTATACGGATAAAGAGAGAGAAAGAAGTTACAGCAGGGGTGGTTTTCATTTCCCATGACAGCCAAAGCCTCAGATTTCCAAATCCCGACTCGTTTCCGGTACCCGAGTCAAACGCAGCCGTTTCCGAAGCAGGCCGAGCTCAGTCAGTCCGTTTTCCGAAGTGCAGAGTCGGGATCCGAACTGAATCTTGGGGCCGGGGCGCCCCTCCCCCGAGTACCTTATAGCTGAAACAATGGCATATTGCTCCCCTGCCACCGCTTCCCTTCCCTGGGAAATTGCTCCCAGCAATTTCTGGCACTGGAGCCCCTCCAGGGTTTGCATCTCACAGCCTCAGACTCATGGCCAGAATTAGTTTCTCTTCTGTATATGGGACTAAGTGGTAAGTCCAGGCTCATGCTTTTCTGCAAGAAAACTTAGCATCTGCCTCCACCGCTGGGAAGGTGAGCGTGGCAACAGAAGAGGCCGGGGTTGGGTGGTCCAGCTAGAGTGGAGCGCTGAGCACCATTGCTTATTTGGAGGGGGGAGCTATAGGATGAGCTGCCATGGGGCATAGCCATAAACCCCATCACCAATTGCCCCAGGACAGGGGGGGGGACCATCTCCCTCCTCTATCTTCTTGCCAAACTAGAGAGCTACAGCAGCAGTTAAGGCCAAGGCATCAACCGTGTGGGTCTCTGCTCCAGAAGAGGCATGGTGACGCCCCCCTTGGGCTCTTTCAAGGCAAGGGGTCTGGGATGGCCCAACCTCTCCCCGGAAGGTGCACCCCATCCTCCTCCTCTTCCTCCTCCTCCTCCTCGACAGGGAAAGGAATCCTGGACGGCTTCTCTCAATTTGCACACGGCTCCTTCGCTGGTGCCCCACATACTGGACTCGTGTTGAGCCGGGCTAACGCCACAGGGTGCAATGTGCGCCCAGGGCCCGGGGCTATGAGACAGGCCCAGAGCTGGGCAGGAGGGGCCAGGTGACAGGACAGGGTCAGAATGTTCTCGCTGAGAACTGGCCACACGAGCAGTCGGTCCCAAACAGAGGGGCCCATTATTCTTGTCACTCTGCAGTCCTCTTCAGGAAGTTTTGCAGCACCACAAAAAGCCGTGAGGAACCGCCGCACGGCACCATCTGCTTTTTGTTGGTATTTGCAAAATTTATAGACAGCCTTTTAATTTCTTAGGCAATTTATAGCATCAAACTGACTATAAAAATCACAAGACCAACCTTGTACTTTTGCTCCAACAGCATTTTCTACTCACCGGGAACAAGTGGGCTGCCTTGACCACAAGGGTGACAAGAACTAGCCCCAAATTTGGGATGTAGCCGGAAGCTGTCCCTCCCCCTCAAGGCTTCATGAAGGCTTTCCTGGACTGGGGAAGAAAGCCGGGACAGGAGACGCGTCCGCCCCGGGCCTCCACCCCCATCGTGCCCAATACAAGGGAGCGTCCAACGAGGCTGCTGGGCGCACATGGAAATTCTGCCTCGCCAGAACCACGCTTGGAACTATGCCGAGGAGGTGCACGTGCAAGGAGGAACCGGCTGAAGCCAGACAACGGTGCAGATTCCTCAGAGCAATACCTGACAAACTCCTGGAGACATTAGCAAACGTATGGGTCGGTAATTGCTTAAAAAATAGAAAGGAGAGAGTAGAAACACATGGTCAGTTCTCACAACAGAGGGATGTAAACAACGGGTCCCTTCAAGGATCTATATTGAGACCAATTCTTTTCAACTTGTTCATAAATGATCTGGAATTAGGAGTGAGCAGTGAAGTGGCCAAGCTTGCCGACGACACCAACTTATTTAAGGTGGTTAAAACACAACGGGATTGTGAAGAGCTCCAAAGGGATCTCTCTCCAAGCTGGGAGGGTGGGCATCCAAATGGCAGAAGCGGTTCAATGGAAGCAAGTGTGAAGGTGATGCATGTTGAGGGGGGGGGGGGGAAACAACTTCAAGTATAACCTGATGGGATCTGAACTGGCCGTGACCGAACAAGAAAGAGATCTTGGGATTGTGGTGGACAAATCGATGAAAATGTCCACCCAGTGTGCGGCCGCTGTCAAGAAGGCAAACCCCGTGTTAGGCGTTATAAGAAAAGGAATTGAGAATAAAACTGCCAGTATCATACCGCCTTTATACAAATCTATGGTGTGACCACACTTAGACTACTGTGTGCAGTTCTGGTCACACCTAAAAAAGGATATTACAGAGCTGGGAAAAATGCAGAAAAAGCCACCTAAAATGATGAAGGGGTTGGAGCATCTCCCCTATGAGAGAAGGTTACAACAGCTGGGATTGTTTAGCTTGGAAAAAAGGAGGCTGAGGGGAGCATGATAGAGGTGGACAAAATTATGCAAAGCGTGGAGAATGTGGAGAGGGAGACATTTTCTCCCTCTCCCATAATACTAAAATCCATCGGGGTCATTATCCCATGAAGCTGACTGGTGGGAGATTCAGGACAGAGAAAACGAAGGACTTCTTCACACAGCGCATAGTTAAACGATGGAACTCTCTACCACAAGATGTAGTGATGGCCACCCATTTGAACGGCTTTAAAAGGGGGTTGGATAAATTCCTGGAGGCAAAGGCTATTAAGAGCTACTAGTTCTGAAGGTTCCAGTATCAGAAACAATAAACTAGTAGACACTAGTTGTTGGGGAACATGGGTGGGAGGGCGCTGTTGCACCATGTCCTGCTTGTGGGTCCCTGGTCAACAGCTGGCTACTGTGTGAACAGAGTGCTGGGCTAGATGGACCCTGGGTCTGATTCAGCATCAGGGCTCTTCTTATGTTCTCCTGTTGCTGCAGAAAACAACAGAATGAAATTTAATAGGGATAAATGCCAAGTTCTACACCTAGGAAAAAGAAACCAAATGAACAGTTACAAGATGGGGGATACTTGGCTCAGCAATACTACAAATGAGAAGGATCTTGGAATTGTTGCAGATCACAAGCTGAATATGAGCCAACAGTGTGATGTGGCTGCAAAGAAAAAGCAAATGCTATTCTGGGCTGCGTTAATAGAAGTACAGCTTTCAGATCACGCGAGGTATTGGTTCCCCTCTATTCGGCCCTGGTTAGGCCTCATCTAGAGTATTGCGTCCAGTTCTGGGCTCCACAATTCAAGAAGGACGCAGACAAGCTGGAGCGTGTTCAGAGGAGGGCAACCAGGATGATCGGGGGTCTGGAAACAAAGCCCTATGAAGAGAGACTGAAACCTGGCCCAAATGAAAGCCTCCTCCTGGTCAGCATCCACAGACAAGGCCTCACCCGGGGTGGGGTGCCCCACAGGGAGTAATTCCAATCCTGCCACACTGACGTGGCCAAATGCCTCTTGATAACAATCCCGCCTTCGCTGCTTCTCTCCAAGAATGGTTTAAGTGAGATATTCAGATTTATTTATTTATTTTATTACATTTATATACCGCCCCACAGCCAAAGCTCTCTGAACAACATTTAAAGAAAAATCCAAAATCCTTCCCAAGTGGCTGGACTTGCTCCATTCCATTCCAGAAGAACCGGAACAATATTAAGACATTTTTGTGAGCCGCCCAGAGAAATTCAGCTATGAGGGAGACGTAGAAATGTAACGAATGGAAATGAAACGAAACGGCAGAAAACCCTTCCGGAGACCTGCAGAAGCACCCGGGTGTCCCTCCGGCACAGCTGCCGTTCATCCCTTCGCCCCATTTGCATGCTGCCCAATGAAGCCCCCGGAGTGGCCTTTGACGGAGGCGAGGTGAGCGTTTGGCCTCAGACAGCACGACGGCCATGATGGTCTTTTGTGGCTACAACAAGCTGCAGACACTGGGCCAGGCTAATGAGGGCGCTTCCAGGCTAAAGGTTTAGCCTACAATCACCCTGCCTCAATTCTATTTGGGGGGGGGGGTCCATTCAATGTCTTCCGCCATCTGTAACTATTTCACATTTTTCCACCACTTCTTTTTAAAAACAACCAGAAAAAAAAGTTGAGGGAAAGACGAAAGAGGCGCACAAGTCCTTTGGATGGCAACACGCCCACAAGTACACATCTGGTGGCCACTATCTGGAGGCGTGGCCGTGGACCTCCAAGGCCACAGGACCTAGCCGGGCGCCACTCTTGCACAGGTGCAGCGGGATCAGCAGCGCTGTTCGGCATTCTATCGGAAACAACCACCGGGTTGGACTTGATGGCCTCATAGGACCCTTCCAACTCTACTATTCTATGATTCTACGATTCTATAAACCTGTTTCAATCAAATCATGACCGTAGGGCTACTCCGGCACAGAGCCTGGTAACTATGCAAGATTCTGGGGGGAAAGAGTGAGGAGGGAGGGGGGAGGGACTCCTCTGCTTTCTTTGCAGCCTTAAAGCCTGGAAGGCGGCCTACCCGGCCATGTGTCCCTCATTCTAGCCCACAATCGGACACACAATTGGAAATAGAAACCAAAGGCACAGTTACAGGATGGGGGATACTTGGCTCAGCAATACTACAAACGAGAAGGATCTTGGAATTGTTGTAGATCGCAAGCTGAATATGAGCCAGCAGTGCGCTATGGCTGCAAGAAAGGCAAATGCTATTTTGGGCTGCTTTAATAGAAGAAGAGCTTCCAAATCACGTGAGGTACTGGTTCCTCTCTATTCGGCCCTGGTTAGGCCTCATCTAGAGTATTGCGTCCAGTTCTGGGCTCCACAATTCAAGAAGGACGCAGACAAGCTGGAGCGTGTTCAGAGGAGGGCAACCAGGATGATCAGGGGTCTGGAAACAAAGCCCTATGAAGAGAGACTGAAAGAACTGGGCATGTTTAGCCTGGACAAGAGAAGATTGAGGGGAGACAGGATAGCACTCTTCAAATACTTAAAAGGTTGTCACACAGAGGAGGGCCAGGATCTCTTCTCAATCCTCCCAGAGTGCAGGACACGGAATAACGGGCTCAAGTTAAAGGAAGCCAGATTCCAGATGGACATCAGGAAAAACTTCCTGACTGTTAGAGCAGTACGACAATGGAATCAGTTACCTAGGGAGGTTGTGGGCTCTCCCACACTAGAGGCCTTCAAGAGGCAGCTAGACAACCATCTGTGAGGGATGCTTTAGGGTGGATTCCTGCACTGAGCAGGGGGTTGGACTCGATGGCCTTGTAGGCCCCTTCCAACTCTGCTATTCTATGATTCTATGACAGCATTGGCAAACCAGCACGCTGGAGCACATGGAATCCGGCCGGGTTCCTCGTGGCTCCCAGGAGTCCTCCAGGCACAACCCAAGGGACTGGGCCACCCCTCTCAGAAGGACCAGGAGGGGCAGCTCTCCGGCCACAGGCCTCTGCAGACCAAGGGGGCAAGGGCAGTTGCACCACGTCCTTCCTGTAGGCACAGCCAAACACACAGTCCCGGGGGGGGGGGGGGGGGGAGAGATCTGGTAGGCCGCAGCCGGAGGCAGACACTTGGCCTGATCCAGCAGGACTCTTCTGCTTGTGTTCTTATGTCTGCAACTCTCCGGATCCCACAAGGCCAAGGCTCTTTGCCCTGTCGCACACCGGATCCTGGGCTAGCCTTGAGCACCTACCTCCCAGGCCTCCACGACCACACTCAAGCCACTTCTCCTGTGCAGGCGCAGCACGGATCGACACGCTGACAGCGGGCCCTGGCTCTCCTACGTGCAGAGCCAATCCTTCACCACTGGCCCGGCTGGGAAGGAATGACTGCAGCGCACGGAACGGGACCCAAGCCGACGCCAACCTCCCTTGCCCCCCCCCCCCCGGCGCCCTCTCAGTCCCAAGAGCGAGGCGGCTCTTCCGCGGCTTGGGGCCCAAGCCCACAGAGGGAGGCATCCGGCTGCAGGTTGCTAGCCCACGCTGTGCACCTGGGAAGCCAATTCCACCTGCAGGTGTGAGGAGGTGGCAGGCGGCAGGTGGGACTGTACGAGGACGTAGTTTTGATTCCAATCTGTGCAAAGCCGGGTCCGTTCGCTCGTAGAATAAGAATTTGGCCATGTGACTGGTGATGATGATGGGCAGAGCTTGTGCCCCCCACCACAACGGTGCTTGGAGAAGCACTATTTCCATGCCAGCACTGCCACTGAAGGCACGGATCGTGGCCCTCAGGGCCAGTTCCAGCCCTGCATGAACACAACGGCCAGCGATTTGCCTGTAACCCCAGCTTGCAGGACTGCAACTGCCACACGCTCCTCTCCCCGCTGAGCTCTGCCTCTGCCTCCCTGCCGCTCCTCTGTCTCCCCGGTGCTGAATTTTAAGCTGTAAGCTCCTCGGGGCAGAGGCCCGGTCCTCTTGCTACTCAGTAAAGCACCAGGCGCTGGCCAAGTGACCCCTGCACGACCCAATCAGGATGGCACTTGGCAGACGAACCAGGCAGCCTCGACGCGAGCCGCTCCTCCAGGTGCCGGCTGAGTCCCTGTCTCCGTGCAGAGAGAAGCGCAGAGCTCCAGGCCTCTCTTTGCACAGAAGAAGGCAAAACAGGCGGGCCGATTTGTCGGCGGAGGGGCTCCAGCGCCCTACCATCACGCGGCCCGCCAAACTGGCCTGGGAGGCAATCCGGCACGCGGGCCAGAAACGGCTCCCCTCCCCTGTTCAAGCACCCCCTCCGACCTGCTTCAGCAAAGCCTGTCCGCACCCACGGCCACCCTGAGGTGCACGTCCGCCACCCTTCCGATCCTCCGTCCATTCATCGCCCCCATCCCCGAAGGGGGGGCCCTTTCGGCAGAAACCGTGTCGTTCTCGTCTCGCACAGAGCACCAGGGACACCGCCGGCCAGAGAGGCTGTGCAGCCGTGGCAGCCAACGCATCCTGCCAAAGCCGCCTAAGCCACATCCTGCACCCGGGACTGGCCCCCTCCCCGCCGCCGCCCCCCCCCGCCTCAGGGGCAGGTGCTAGCACACAAGCTCCAGAATCCGACATGCCATCAAGCGACCCTTTGGGCTCAGCTGGCCGGTGCAGGGCAACCCCCCCCCACCCCGCCCCGCTCACCTTTGCTTCCGGGCAGGCCCCTTGGCATCCGGCAGGCCGAACCAGCTGCTGCTCCTGCCGCTGCCCTCTTCTTCGCCGGCCTCTCGCCTCGCCTTCCCCTCCGGACCCGGCGAGGGCCCCGCCTCGCTCTCGCCCGCGCTGCTCTTCCCGCTCTCTTTGCTGCTGCCCCGGCGGAAGACGCCAGCCGTGGCCCTGCGGCCCTCCTCCCGCTTCTGGGCCTCTTCGTGGGCCCTCCCCCGCAGCCCCTCTGCGGAGAAGGCCATGGGCGTGGCCACCTGCACGGGCTTGCTCTCCCCGCGCAGCCCCTCCTCCATCTTGACCCTGCCGCGGTGCTTGCTGAGGGCGATGGTCTTGACCGAGAGCTTGTCTTCTTCCTGCGCGGCCAGGATGGGCGGGGAGGGGATGAACCTCGGGGGGTCCTTCGAGGGCCCTTTCGGGAAGCCGCTGCCGGACCAGGGCGGCAGGTCCGGATCCGGGGCGCCCAGCCCCACGGTGACGCCCGGGTCGGGCTTGTGGGTGCTGCTCTGGGCCGGAGGAAGAGGAGCAGGCGCGGAGGAGAGGAAGGCCGGCTTCGGAGAGGGCTCGTCGCAGTAAACGTGGCTTCCGTTGATGCAGAGCGAAGACCGGGAGACGGGCTCGTTCTGCGGCTTCAGGCTCTGGACCGATTTGGATTCTGGCAGCATGTTGATCTGGGAGACCTCGTCGCTGAAGGCCCTCTTGTGGGTGAGCTTTGGGGAGGGCAGGAAGTCTCTCACTGCGGAGGGAGGAAGGGAGGAGTGGGTCAGACCCCAAGGCACGCACCCCCACCCCACCCCACCCCACCCGCTTGCCTGCCCCAGGGCAGCGTGACCTGCACTGACTCCGGAAGAGGCAGCTGCAGCCAGAGCCCTCCACAGGGGCACTGCCCGTGCGGCCCTGGTCCCGCCTCCCCTGGCCAGATGCCAACCCAGCAGCCGTCCACCCTTGCCAAGCGCCTCCCCCTGGTGCGACCAGGATTCTGTTGCTGTACCGCCCCCCCCCGCCCTGCGGCTCCATTTTCCTGCCGGAGCTGGCAAACGCAGACTCTCCGAAGTGACGCTGAAGGCCCCAGGACCACGGGTCCGGAAGACCTCAGCAGGCACACCGGAGCCACTTTGCCTAGTTTGACTCAGGATTTCACGGCTGCTGTGACAAGTGTGGGCCCGTCTCCAACAATACGCAGCAGGCTTCAGTTTCCTGTTCTGGCTTGCAGGTGAATGGTCTGTCGCGGAGGGAGCTAGAAATAGCTTTGTTGTCATGGACGGATCATTATCTGCTCCAGGTTTGACCTACTGGCCACTCTTAGCATTTGCAGGGGGTGGGACCAATTCTGATGGTCTCTTAGATATGACCCAACACATGGTGCTTCCTCTGTGGCAGCAATGGTGGTGAAGAAAAGCTCACTTCTCAGCCACCGTGGATCTGTACATGTGAAACAGTGGCCTCCTCTATGCCAAGCAGGGTATTGCACTATGAAAGCGGTCTATGGTGCGTCTCAATGGGCCCCAACAGGTGCCAGGGCACTACAATCCCACCATAAAGCAGTCATGTGGCTCCTGCCTCTTATATGAAGAGAGACTGGAAGAACTGGGCATGTTTCGCCTGGAGAAGAGAAGGCTGAGGGGAGACATGAGAGCACTCTTCAAATACTTGAAAGGTTGTCACACAGAGGAGGGCCAGGATCTCTTCTCGATCCTCCCAGAGTGCAGGACACGGAAGAACGGGCTCAAGCTACAGGAAGCCAGATTCCAGATGGACATCAGGAAAAACTTTGTTAGAGCAGTACGACAATGGAATCAGTTACCTAGGGAGGTTGTGGGCTCTCTCACACTAGAGGCATTCAAGAGGCAGCTGGACAACCATCTGTCAGGGATGCTTTAGGGTGGATTCCTGCATTGAGCAGGGGGTTGGACTCGATGGCCTTGTGGGCCCCTTCCAGCTCCGCTATTCTATGATTCGATATCCTGCTTGGTATAGATGTGGCCAGTGTTTACCTGATGAGCGACCTGCTGTCAGTAGACCAGGTGGGGGAACCCCTTTGTGACCAAGTTGCATCACACGTGCAGATAAAATTGCTCACATCTGTTCCTGTTTGGACGCCAAGGTTGTGACGGAGTCGGAACAGCAGGCAGCGAGAGTAAAATTTTAGAATGTTTTTAGGATGTATGCTATGTTTTTAATCAGTTTTTAATGAGTTTTATATTCATTGTTGTTCCCTGCCTTGATCCAAGTGGAGAGGTGGGAAAGAAATATATTATTATTATTATTATTATTATTATTATTATTATTATTATTATTATTATTATTATATCTCGTTACACTGCTTTGGGTCAGCTTGTGCACCCAACGAGGTGCCAGACCCTCCGCCTGTTCTTTGGGTCCTCGTCCCACCTAATTTGTCAGGCCTGGGCTTGCTATCTGGACCTCGGAGGCAGTTCGTGGTCCTGCAAGGGAAGCGGCTCCAGCTGCCCTTCCAGAAACCACGCTTAGACCCTAATTAAAGAAACCAAATCTGGATCCTCTGCTGTTGGATAACTATCGTCCCTGTTCCATTCTTGAGTAAGATACTGGGAAAGATGGCGGCCGCTCAACTCTGCATAGTCTCAGATGAGAAACAGCCGAGTCCTGTAACGTCACTGAAACTTAGCAGGGTCACGCTCATCGCCCCTCCACGTTGCAGCTACTTCATAGAACCATAGAATAGCAGAGTTCGAAGGGGCCTACAAGGCCATCGAGTCCAACCCCCTGCTCAGTGCAGGAATCCACCCTAAAGCATCCCTGACCTCTTGAATGACTCTAGTGTGGGAGAGCCCACAACCTCCCTAGGCAACTGATTCCATTGTCATACTGCTCTAACAGTCAGGAAGTTTTTCCTGATGTCCAGCCGGAATCTGGCTTCCTGTAGCTTGAGCCCGTTATTCCGTGTCCTGCACTCTGGGAGGATCGAGAAGAGATCCTGGCCCTCCTCTGTGTGACAACCTCTTAAGTATCTGAAGAGTGCTGTCATGTCTCCCCTCAGTCTTCTCTTCTCTGGGCTAGACATCCCATTCAGCAGCTGCCCACCAAGCTGGTCCCCTCCAGATGTTTTGCACTACAACTCCCAGCATTCTTGACCACAGACCAAGCTGGCTGGGGCTGCCGGAAATTGAAGCTGCAAACATCTGAAGGGCACCAGGCTGCCATGCAGAGCTCAGCAGGCGACAGGATCTGGTCCTGGACTATGGCGTGTACTGGATGGCTTGGATCAAGGCCAGCCGTCAGCACCTCCAGTTAAAGGGTCCCAAGCAGCAGGGCTGTAGGAGATTGTGGGCAGCCCGGAGGGAGTC
The DNA here is from genome assembly GCF_023053635.1 of Elgaria multicarinata webbii. Classification (NCBI taxonomy): domain Eukaryota; kingdom Metazoa; phylum Chordata; class Lepidosauria; order Squamata; family Anguidae; genus Elgaria; species Elgaria multicarinata. The sequence continues at coordinate 1,033,094 of NC_086180.1, read as the reverse complement.
GACATCAGGCTAGATGGACCGAGACAGTAGAAGGCAGCATCCGATGTTACCTAGGAGCACCAGAAGAGCCCAGAGGCTGGATCAGACCCAGGGTCCATCTAGCCCAACACTCTGTCCCCACAGCGGCCCACCAGCTGTTGACCCACAAGCAGAACGCAGGTGCAACAGCGCTCTCCTGCCCATGTTCCCCAGCAACTGCTGTATACAGGCTTCCTGCCTCTGATACTGGAGGCAGCACACAGCCATCAGCACTAGCAGCCCCGTGCTTCTGGAACGATTTGCAACGTGTGGTTCAAATCCAGCTTCCAGAGGTCTGGGATTGGGCTGGGGCTGGGGGAAACCTCAGACTGTGACCAGGAGAGTGGGAAGGAAAACTGCTAGGATTCTGGTCTTTGAAAGGGATTGTTTTTTCACTGCTCAACATTTTAAGCCAGTCATCTGCACAACAGCCAAAGAAAAGTAGAAAAGGGCTACAAGAACGGAATGTTTTCTGAGGGCAACTCCCAGCGAAGCCTTCCGGCTCTACCGGGCCCTGGGTGCAGAATGTGGCCGGGGCTGTGGACAGCCGCCAGAGGCCCTCGGAGCAGCCCGTGGTGTACGTGGCTGCCCAGGCTGCGGCCAGCTGTCCTGATTCCTCTCACTTCTAAACTTTCCGCTGAACACTATATGGCCGCTGACCTTTCCGCCGTGCCGTGCTCCCCCCATCACAAGCCCCCCTTCCCCTTCCCTGGAGGAAGTGCTCCCCCCTCCGCCCCCGCCGCTTACCAGAGCGGTCAGTGGAGAGGCTGCTGTGCCGGCTGGGCGACTGAGTCAGCCCCTCGGACATCCCGAGGCCCGCCATGCTGCTGGCCGAGGAGACGGTGCTGTCGGAGCCCAGGGAGGTGTTGGACTGGGTCAGGGAGGACTTCCGCAGCTTGTTCTTGAAGAAGAAGCCCTTGGCCTTGGCCTTCCGGCCCCCCAGGTCGAAGTCCTCGTCCAGCGCTCCGCCACTGCTGGGCACGATGGCGGAGGCGGACTCCAGGTCGTACTTCTGCCGGCCCTTCATCTTGTCCTTCAGCTTGCCAAAGGGCGACCGGGGCTTGTCCTTGATGGACAGGTCAAACATGCTAGCGGTCAAGCTGTGGCGGGTGAACTGGATGCCCAGCTGGATCTCGCCGCGCTCCTTCTCTTTCTTTCCGGGCTTCGAGTGGAGCTTGTACCACCTGGGCATGGGGGGGGGGGGGGGAGGCAGAAGACAAGGGCAGGGTTAGCGCAGAGAACGGCAAAGCGGGGAGGAGAGGTCCTGCACAGCACCCCTCCCTACAGGCCCAGAAGAGGCTGCACGCATGCATGCACACGCAGGGGCCCCCAAACAAGGCTGCTCCCCGTCCCCGACCCCCCCACCCACCAGCACCCCATGCATGCCCATGGCCTTGACGCCCACCCAAGGAAGGCCGGGCCCAGCGCTGCCTGGCTGGCTGGCAGGCTGCTGAGCTAGCACCACTTCACAACCATTCAAAAGCAAGCTTTTTTCCAAAAAAAAACCCCAACTCTCAACACAACCCCAAAGCCTCAGGACGAAAGGGAGCTGAATGAAGGCGCACCTCCAAGAGCAGAGGAAACACATGTCGGGGGGGGGGAGAGGAAGGGAGGGGGGACGGGGGCACTCGGGGTTCTGCCGATAACAGGGCAAGTTCAAGGGCGGGATGCGCTCTGGGGCCGGCTGGCTGCTTTGTCAACACTGAGGTCTGGAGAGGGTTTGATCCGTTTCAATGTTCTAATATTTTGTTTGCAACCCACCACAAACACCATTGATGGCTAGTTGGCAGCAATCCCACATTAGGAGAAAAGGGAACCCCCCTGCCTTGGACTCCCACAGCACAGGTGCGCCTGGGGCTTCATGGCGCCCACCCCAAGCCTCCATCCCCCCCACACCGAGGGGGGACAAGCGTGAGTTGTGCCAGAGACCCTCCCCAACTCTGATCCCAATAAGCAGACCTGCCTACCACGACAAGCTGGACAGCTTGCTCAGTCAGTGCCCCATTGGGGGGGGGGGCACAGAAACACCTACCCTGGCGGCTGCCAGTGGACAGAGCCGCCCCCCCTCCACCTCGACAGCAGAGATTTTTAAAAAGTCCCTCCACACACACACAGCCCCCCTCCATCCCAGTACTATATACCCCTCAGCAGTTAGCAGAATCAGAGGGGGCCACGTGACTGTCCCGTGTATGTGCAGACGTGTCCTCACAGCCCAGGAATCATAGAATCATAGAATAGCAGAGTTGGAAGGGGCCTACAAGGCCATCGAGTCCAGCCCCCTGCTCATCGCAGGAATCCACCCTAAAGCATCCCTGACAGGAGCCGGAACGGAAAAGCGGAGGGGGCGAGTTTTTCCTTCCCCCTTCATTTTCCTGGATAAAATCCCCACCCACCCCCAACACTGCTACGTCCCCATCAGGGGAGGTGCCCAGGGGTCTCTATTCATGGATCTCCTGCATCCCGTCCAGACTGGCCCAAAGGCCGAGATGCTCCAGCCCCACAGTAGCCAGGAGAGAGGTGGCCAAACGCAGCTGCAATGGGCCTCATCTCCTGGAGGCCAGAGCGGGCCTGCAGGTCCCATAGGTAGGCCTCCTTTTCCATGCCTGCCAGCCAGCCAACCGTACCCACATCCCACAGCTGGGGGGAAGGCAGCCTGAGAAACCACGCCTGCCAGGGGCCACCGGTTCAGAAGGCCAGGTAAGACTGACGTGGCTTGCTAGCTCCAGTGTCTTATTAGCAAGAACGTTTGAAGCCCGACGCACAAAATAAGCTCCGGTCTGCCCCCGTATCATGGGGGGGCCACGCTCCGCTGCAGGATCCACGGCCCTTGTGTAACGCTCTTTAACACGACACCGGCTGACAATGATAGCATAAGTCACACATCCCAAGCAAAGCTCCAGGCCATCCCAGAGCCAACTGCTCCAGCTTGCAGCAGACCCCAGGGGGGGAATGTATTTTCTGGGAGGACGGGACTAAAACCCGCGTGGGTGCTGGGAATGAATGGAAGCAGGAGGGAGAAGCAGAGCTTCCAGCTCAAGTCCAGGAGAGAGCTGAACCCAGAGCCCAGCTGGGCTCTTACAGCTACTTTCAGAGCAAGAGCAAGTCTGTTCATTTCGGAGAGTTCATTCTAGAATTCCTAGAGCAGCTGGCAACAGAAAAATAAAATCATGGCCAGATCAACAAAACCACCACCATCAAGGAAAACAGAATTACTAAAGTCACATCGACCGAAAAGCACCTGAGAAATGAAACGGGTGCCGAAACGTTAACAAACCCGGCTGCACCAGGCAAACGGCCCCTGTGGGAGAATTCCAAAGTTGAGGTGCTACACAAGCAGATATTACACACACACACACACACACACACACACACACACACACACCACCCGTCCCTGTCTTTCTGGTTTCAGTGCAGCTATGATTCAGCAACCTTTTGTGCATTTTGTTCATTCAGCATAAAGAGGCCAGCCCCGTCTCTCCAAGTGTGAAAACTCACAGAGTGGGGAAAATAAGGACTCCTTCTATAGCACACGCACACACACACACACACACACACACACACACACACACACACGCGCACACACTCAGTGCTATGGCCACAAGGTGCCAAGAGGGCCGCCCAGAACCAGCCCTTTCCAGCACAAGGCCCAGAAATTTCCCAGAGCTGCATCTGGCCATCCCACACAAACAGTCTGCATCACGGAGGTGCTTCCCTTTCCCCAAAAGCCAGGAAGCACATTTGCAGGGACCCGGGGGGGGGGGGGGGCAGCAGGTAAGTCAGGACAGACAATATGGGGGCAAGCGGAGACTCTGCAAAGGGCGCAGCAGGGCTCCGTTGCAGGGGCAGAACCAGGCAGCCCCGGCAGAGTAGGGAGGGGAGTCCGGGGGAGCCCTTCTCGGCGGAAGAGGGCGGAGGCTCCATTTGGGAGGAGAAGCTGCCAAAGCAAACAGGTTTGTGTTCACATGTTGTCCGGTTTCAGCACAGGATCTGGCCGACGCTCGGAGGCACCGAAAGCAAAGAGGCTCACAGCTGGAGTCAAGGGACTGGGCGGCATGACAAGCTGGCTGCAGGGGTGTGTGGCGGGGGGGGGCTCAGGGCTGGGGTGCAAAGAAGTACACAGGCACACACGCACACTAGCACGCGCACACCCCCCCTTGGCTCTGCCCTTTCACAAGATTCCCCTCCCAAGTCCATGTGCTGAGATGGTCCACTTTCGCAAAGGGCCCTCTTGCAACCCTGGCCACCTCCACGCACGCTTTGGGCTCTCACATGTGACCCCCAAACCCAGGAGAATCCATTTCATTTTAGAGCGCATGCACACCCTTGCCTTTCAGCACACACACACACACACACACACCTTGAACAAGGAGGCCAAGCTCTGCCCCCCTCCACCCCCACCCCCACCCAGGCAACGGTGAGCTTAAAAGGGAATTGTTTCTTCCGAGTGAATAAATCACCTGCAAAACCCACCACCGGCCACCCAGGACACCTGGGCTTCGCTTCCTGTTCAAGCAATGGCCGAGGGAGGGGGACTGGGAGGCACGGCAGCCTCCCCCCCTTGAAACAGGTTCGCCAGGCCAGGCCAGGCCAGGCCGTCTCCCACCTGGTGCCCCCCTTCCCAAACGGCCACTTCTGCATCCGGATCAAGAACATGCTGTCCCACCTCCAGCCTTAGCAGGATGTGTTTCCCCAATTAGGTCCTGGAACAGGAACCGATCCCACGTTTACATTTTAATGGGGGCTGAGGGATTTAAATGGAAATTGTGGTATGTGTTATTGTAAAGCCCCACAACGCCAGAAATGACGGGGTGGCGCTAGAGAAATGTTTTTAAATAAAAAATGTTTTAAAATAAAATAAAATAAATAAATAAATAAATAAATAGAAGAGCATAAGGGGAGGAAGCCTCCACTGACCAACCCCACCACACAGCCACCCTCCCTCCCTTCCACCCATACTAAGAGGGGGCAGCATTTAGTTTGTGAAAATGGCTCTGGCTGCGTTCAGACGTCCTGATAGACCACGGATTGGAGTGCTGGGAATGAGCCACCGCGCACTGCTGCCCCCCCCCACTGCCCCAGCGCAGTCGCAGGCAGGAGGCCGGACGCGTCCACCTCCCACGTCTTATTAACTGCAGCTGCTTCTTTTGTACGGACCCGGCAGCCTACGGTTCGCCTTAACTGGGCTTGTTTTAAAGAAGCCAGCTCCAAACTGCGGTTTATGAAACCGGCTTGTTTCAAACAACCCACAGTTCTGTTTGACAACAGTTTATTGGGCTTGAGCTGTGCGGTTAATCAAAAAGGGGAGCAAATACTCCCAAATACCCACCTCCTCATTGTGCCAAAGGAGGGGGGCAGGACACCAGTCCTAGCTGCTCACTGCAACTCACTCCCGGCCCAATGAATCGTGCCAGACATTGCCCGGAAAAGAATGCAGAGTCCTGGAAATCTCTGCTCCGTTTAAAGACCTTCTAGCCCCCCTCCCTTCCCTCCCCACCCACCCACCCCCCGGTGGCACAAGTAAGTTTAAAAATGGAGCAGAGAACAGCGAAGGGGGGGAAGCAGAGCTTGCAGTGGCAACTGGGGGGGGGGGCTACTAGCCAGCGCAATGCCCTCCTTCGGCCCCTCCAGACCCCACCTTGCTTTTCCACCCTTGTGCTTCTGAAACAGGCTCCTTCCGGCCAACACCCAAACGCCCAGACCTCAGAGCCAACTCCACAGGTCTACAGCAAGCAGCAGAATTAGTCCAGGGCACAAAAATAGGAGGGATGGGGGGGGAGCACAGCAGCACACCCCCAAAGGCGCTCCAGGCTTGTGCCAGCAGCTCGTCCTCCCTCCAGCAGGGCGTTCGGTGCACAGGAAGGCAGCTGAGACACCTCCGGGACACTCCTGCCCTGAACACAAACACGCTTTCTGCAACGTCAGCTCACCAACACCCACGCCGACTCTCACCCCGGGGGGGGGGGGGGAGAGAACTAGAAGCAGAGCTAAGCAGGAGGAGAGCTTAGCAGCAGGCCCAGCCAGGGCCCCTCCCAAGAACAGCCAGCACGGGAGCGAAGCCCGCAGGAAGGAGACCCTTCCTCTTCCACGGAATTGGCATTCCTCTGCCCTCCTCCTTCCAAGAGCGGCCCAACCCCCCTCTCTCTCCCTCCCTCCCCCCCACCCACCCAGCCCACTCACACACAGATTAGAAAGTGGAGGGACTGGAAGCATCAAGGCCAGAACCCCAACCTTGCCTGCGGCCCCCCTCCCACAAAGCCAGAAGAGCCCCACATCTCCCAGGCAGAACTGGACAGGGGCTGCTCCACGCTGGCCACGTCCAACCATGGGTCTATTGCTGCAAGGGCACCCTCCCGAGAGGCGACAGGGCAGGGGCAAGCAGGACCCCCAACTAGGAGGGAAGAGCGAAGCAGAGGGAGGGAGGGAGGGAGGGAGGGAAGGCCCCTCCTCCGGGTGACCAGAGCAGCCCCAGCCAGACATCCAAGGTTCTCTGGACGCGGAGGCCTCGCCCCAGCCCCACCTCCGGCGACCCACACGCTTGCTTGAAGGCTTGGCTTGAGCTTTACCCAGGCTGGTGAATTTGCAACGGCGTTGGACAGGAAGCCCGGGTGCAAGCAGGAGCCCTCAGCTGCCCCCCCAGGGCCAAGGGGTGCCCCAGCCCCCTCCAGCAGGCTGGGCTGACCCTGGCCTCACAGGAGCCCCAGGATGGGAAGGAGGCGCTGGTGGGGCGCTTTGGCCGCCGGGGCGCTTCCGAGACAAGCAGGAAGGGGCAGGGCAGAAGCCTCTAAAAAAGGTGCCCGGGGTGGAGAGGCAGCCCGTGGGGAGACGCCATCCTCCCCCTCCCATAATACTGGAACTCAGCAAGGTCACCCCCATGAAGCTGCCTGGCAGGAGATTCGGGACAAAGAGCAGGAAGGGCTCCTTCTCACAGTGCAGGGTGAAACTAGGGGATTCTCGACCATGAGATGCAGCGATGGCCACCAACTAGGATGGCATTACAGGGGGACTGGCCTCCGTCAGAGGATACGGCTGTCGATGGCTACTAGCCATGTTGGCTACATGCCACCTCCAGGACCGGAGGCAGCAGGCCTTTGAATGCCAGTCATTGGGGAACCCAAGCAGGAGGTGGGTCCAGCCTGGAGGACGCTTGCCAAGACAACGCAGGCTGGGTTCAGCCTCCCCTGGAAGGGATGACTTCTGACCTGAACGCCCGTCTCCGAATCCCAGGTTCACTGGAATTTGCCTCTGGCTTTTCACAAAAGGATGACGGTACCCCGCAGGTAGCCTCCACAAATCAAAGCCGGAGGCATCCACCGAAGCCCACAGGGCCTCACAGCCACAATGCCACATGCATGGGGCTCCAGCACAAGCCATCCCCGCTCAGGCAGCGGCCATCCTGCCAAGCACTCTGCCATGGGAGGCCCCACCACCACCACCACCAAGTCTCACGTAGGTCCAGAACCCCTTTCCGCTGGAGCAAACGTACAACCGCTCCAGCTTAAGCCCTGAACAGCCACCCCATTGTCTGCCTGTCACGAAGTTCACATGCCCAGGCTTTGGAGCTCAGGACCACATAGCGCAAGGAGCGTGGGAAAGGAGGCTTGGCACGCACGACGCACAGCGGGAGAGGGAAGCCCAGGTGGGCACCGCTGCCACCAGGGAGCCCGGGGGGGGGGCGTACAGGTGGGCTATACGGGACTCCGGCGGCAACAGGAAGACGCACTGCCAAGAGGGCAAGTGACCGACGGAGGGCACACTTGGGAGCCCAGTCAGGCTTGGTGGTGGGCCGGAAACGCCTGGCGAGATCCCTACTGAAGAACCAGCTCTCTCTGGGATGCGAGCCCCCTTTCAGCCTTGGGGGCTGGAGAGTCCTCTCTCCAAGCACCCACTATCAAGTCCTCTACCTACCTACCTACACACACACACACCCTTTGCAACGAGGACACCAAGGACCCGGAGGAATCGCCACCAGCCACTCACCCGCACTCAGAGAGTCCCCCACACCAACTCCAGACCTCAAGCCTGTCTGCTCTCCATCAGACCTACCTGCACTGACATGCACAGGAGAGGCCCCTGCCAATACAGAAGCCACATCCAGGCCTTGGTTCCTTTCCTAAAAGGCAGGCCGCACCTGGGCGAAGCCAGCATAAAATGCGCACGGGGCCTCCGCCTGCAGGCCTGACTTCGCAGAGCAGAGACAGGAGAGTCTGTATTGATCCCCTGTTCTCTACGTGGTGTGTTCGCCCCCACCCACCCCCCAGAGCTTCTTGAGATGCTGCCGCCGTAGCGTTCTTGCCAAACACAGGCACAGCTTGGCCTACAACATCGGCACTTGTGCGAGGCAGCAGCCAAGCAGGTCGGGAATTTATCCACATTCCAGGCATTCCATAGATCAGGGCTGCCCAAAGGTTGGCTTCGCCTGCCGGCCTCGTCCCTCCTCACTGTTGCTGTCTGAACAGCCCAGCACCAGCACACAGGTCAGCCAAGGACCAGTGCCAAGGACTCCACCGTGCCATTTTTCACCTAGGCAGCTGCTCAGAGTCGACACCTCCCATTCGTATCGGCCAGAAGTCCCAGAGCAGGGGAAGCAGTAAAACCAACCCATTCTCGGCTGCCGATTTAGCCATCCTTGCCATATGGAAATGGGCGTTGAAGAAGCCTCAACCCATGAGCCCCTGCCTATGCCAGAGCCATAGAAGGCGGGCTAGCAGACTGAGAAAAGCAGGCCCCATCCAGAAGGAGCATGCGGTCTCTCTCCAGGCTTTGCAAAACCTGACTTGTCTGCCCCAGAGGCCTCTGAGGAACAGCAGGGAAGCCAGTCAACCCCCATGCAATCCTGGATCACGGGAACAGCAGCAGGAGAGAGAGACAGGGAGAGAAAGAAGCAGCTACTTTCTCCACAAAAATAATAAACAGGATTTTATTGGGATTTTAAGCATAAATCACAATTTTTTAACATTTCAATTACAGTACATTGTTTGTTTTTAAATAGGAGTGTTTGAAATGAAATCTGAATTTAATAGAAATATGTTAATGTTTATATTCAATTTCTTAAGAGCGAACCATGGTTATCAAACCAACTGAGCCTCCGGACCAGCTTTGAGGGTTTTGCACAGGGGCTGCTAGGTGAAGGGGGGGATCACTTCTACCAGCCGTTTCCTCCCACTGGAAGAACGACACCACTGGATACAACCCGAACGCATCCACATTGTTCTAGCAATGAGTTAAGCACGCATGCTTGCTCCGGAAATACATGAACTTCAAAAATGGGAAACATGACTTAAGTTGGCCTCTTTCTCTTGGCAATATAAATCAATCCACCCTGCTGAGTCACCGAATGCATTAATCCAGAATAAAGCCTGGAGTCTCACTTCAAAATGTCCATTCAACTCCACTCCGCCAACACTGACCCAACCTCTCCACTTTAACTGCATGTACTTAAGCGGCTTTAGTTACTCTTCAATCCGCATGAAGTGACTTTAACTCTGCCAGCACGCGGATGCACCCATTACTGGAGTACTGATGCAGCCTACATGTATAGACCCAGGAACTGGTGGTTACATATTAACATGCCAGTTAGTCCATGGTAAGAAATTATTATTATTATTTATTATTATTTATTTATATAGCGCCATCAATGTAGACGCATCGAACTTAGCAGAGGAGATGGATTCTTCTGTGGCTCTGAATACCACCAGACAACACAGAAGCAGAACAATAGCTGGTCGTAGCCTGCGTGGATAGTGTCATTATGTCGTTTTGTCACTAGGTGGCACTGGACTTTGCTGAACCTTTCTTGCCACTGTTCTGAGATTGAAGATAACAGTGAAGATTCCTAGAGGGGCTGGGAAGCCAAGGAGGAACCCAAGGAGGCTCTGCCAGCCAAATGCAGCACCTCCACAGGCCGGAGGTTCCACATCCCTGTTCTAAATAAGTAAGCCACGTAAACTTCAACAAATAAATCAAGACGAACACCCAACTAACTCACACAGAGTCCTGACCAATAGCAAGATTTCTCATGTATAAAATTATGCCTGGTGTGGAGGACGTGGGCATGCGTTCGTAAGGCTAGAACCCAGCGGGGTCATCCCACGAAGCTAAAAGGTGGCAGATTCAAGACAGACGTGAAGAATCCCGTCCTCACACAGCACAGAATTAAACAATGGAATTCGTTGTGACAAGATGTAGTGACGACCAACAACTTGGACTTTTTAAAAAGGGAATTAGACAAATTAATGGAGAATAAGGTTATCAATGGCTACTAGTCACAATATTACCTCTAATTTTGGAAGCAGGATGCCTCTCGTAAGAACGTAAGAGCAGCCCTGCTGGATCAGACCAGTGGTCCATCTAATCCAGCATTCTGTTCACACAGTGGCCAACCGAAGCCTTCAAGCAGTATATGAGTGCAACAGCACCCTCTTGTCCATGTTCCCCAGCAACTGGGGTACATATTTCTTATTATTTATTTTTGCATTTATAGCCCGCCTTTTTTCCTCCAAGGTACCCAAGGCAGCATACATAATCCTCCTCCTCTTCATTTTATCCTCACAACAACAACCCTGTGAGGTAGGCTGGGCTGAGAGTCTGCAACTGGCCCAAAGTCACCCAGTGGGTTTCCATGGCCGAGTGGGGACTAGAACCCAGATCTCCCTACTTCCGGTCCGACAGTTTAGCCACTACGCCACACTGGCTCTCGACGGCTTACTGCGTCTGACAACAGAGGTAGCATATAGCCATCAAGACCAGTAGTCATTGGCCTAATCTACACCAAGCAGGATGCTTTAGGGTGGATTCCTGCCTTGAGCAGGGGTTGGGCTCCATGGCCTTGTAGGCCCCTTCCAACTCTGCTATTCTATGATTCTATACGACAGTGGAATCAGTTACCTAGGGAGGTTGTGGGCTCTCCCACACTAGAGGCCTTCAAGAGGCAGCTGGACAACCATCTGTCAGGGATGCTTTAGGGTGGATTCCTGCCTTGAGCAGGGGTTGGACTCGATGGCCTTGTAGGCCCCTTCCAACTCTGCTATTCTATGAGTCTATGACTCTATATAGCAGTATGAAAGCAGAATGAAAGCAGTCTATGGTCTGGGTCAATGTGCCCCAACAGGTGTCAACGCACTTCAATGCTGCCATAAAGCAGTAGTGTGGCTCCTGCCTCTAATATACTGCTCTCATAGAGCAATATCCTGCTTGGTGTAGATGAGGCCATTGATAGCCGCCACCTCCAGGAATTTATCCAACCCCCTTTTAAAGCCATCCAAATGGGTGGCCATCACTACATCTTGTGGTAGTGAGTTCCATAATTTAACTCTGCGCTGTGTGAAGCAGTCCTTCGTTTTATCTGTCTAGAATCTCCCACCAGTCAGCTTCATGGGATAATGACCCCAATGAATTCTAGTGTTTTGAGAGAGAAAAATGTCTCCCTATCCACATGCCCCACACCAGGCATACACCTCTATCAGGTCTCCCCATAGTTGTCTTTCTTTCCAAGCTCTTCGTAGCAGTTGCCAGGGAACTTCAGCAGGGCGGTGCTGAGTTGTTCTCCTGTCCTGCCCTGGGTTCCCCTTGGGGCATCTGGTTGGTCACTCTGGGAACAAAAAGCTGGCCTAGATGGGTCTTTGGTCTGATCTAGCTTGGCTGGGGGGAGAGAGAGAGAGAGATGGCAGCTTCCCTGAAGACCAGGCCATCACAAGGGATCATAGCGGGGCCATCACAGTCGTGCAGAGCTCCGGTGACCCACTGTCGGGCGAGGCCATTCACACAACCATTGGCCCACCATCTGCTCTGCATTGTCTGGCTCAGGTGCGTTGCACACTACAGGCTCTGCTGGCTGCCCTCCATTCCCAGATTTTGAACGTCTGCATGTGGTCACCATGCACAGGAAAGGAGGCCATTTCACCACAAGCCCATGACTGTGCACACTGGCTTCCAGGGGGTGTGCAGCTGCCTCCCAGGCACAACCACACACTCTGCCATCAGTAGCTTGTGCGGCACACCACAGATGCAGCAGCACCTGCACATGCTGGCACATGGTGAAGGGGCAGGCCGGGGGCAGCAGCCAGGGGAGCCACACCGTGGCTCAGACCAGCTCCCCACTCAGACAGCCCCAAGCAGTTCAACATAATGGATGGAGCCGGGGAAATGCGGGGGTGGGTGGGTGAGGAACAGGACCCAACTCAACCTGCCATTCATCCCCCGCACCTTCGCTTTCCGTCAGCAAAAGGGGAACACGTGATTTCCCAGAGAGGCCACACAGGTGAGTGAAACGTCCCAAGGACGGAAAAGCACCTTGGCGTGTGCGTCAATAGGCCATCGCGCCGCAGGGAAGAGGATGTGCAGAAGACAAACAGCGTGTGGAAAACTGCTTGCAAGAAGGAGACGGAGAGAGCAATAAATTAAAAAAACAAGCACACACACGAACACACACAGACACACTCCGACGGACCGAGGCAGCATTTGTGCCAAAGCCCTGCTGGCGCCTGATGCACCAGGATCCAGTGCTCAAAAGGTGAACAGGAAGAAATCATAGAATAGCAGAGTTGGAAGGGGCCTACAAGGCCATCGAGTCCAACCCCCTGCTCAATGCAGGAATCCACCCTAAAGCATCCCTGACAGATGGTTGTCCAGCTGCCTCTTGAAGGCCTCTAGTGTAGGAGAGCCCACAACCTCCCTAGGGAACTGGTTCCATTGTCGTACTGCTCTAACAGTCAGGAAGTTTTTCCTGATGTCCAGCCGGAATCTGGCTTCCTTTAACTTGAGCCCGTTATTCCGTGTCCTGCACTCTGGGAGGATCGAGAAGAGATCCTGGCCCTCCTCTGTGTGACAACCTTTTAAGTATTTGAAGAGTGCTCTCATGTCTCCCCTCAATCTTCTCTTCTCCAGGCTAAACATGCCCAGTTCTTTCAGTCGCTCTTCATAGGGCTTTGTTTCCAGACCCCTGATCATCCTGGTTGCCCTCCTCTGAAGACGCTCCAGCTTGTCTGTGTCCTTCTTGAATTGTGGAGCCCAGAATTGGACGCAATACTCTAGATGAGGCCTAACCAGGGCCGAATAGAGAGGAACCAGTACCTTCTGCTACTTCTATTAATGCAGCCCAAAATAGCATTTGCCTTTCTTGCAGCCATATCGCACTGTTGGCTCATATTCAGCTTGCAATCTACAACAATTCCAAGATCCTTCTCGTTTGTAGTATTGCTGAGCCAAGTATCCCCCATCTTGTAACTGTGCCTTTGGTTTCTATTTCCTAAATGTAGAACTTGGCATTTATCCCTATTAAATTTCATTCTGTTGTTTTCAGCCCAGCACTCCAGCCTATCAAGATCACTTTGAAGTTTGTTTCTGTCTTCCAGGGTATTAGCTATCCCACCCAATTTTGTGTCATCTGCGAATTTGATAAGCGTTTCCTGCACCTCCTCGTCCAAATCATTAATAAAAATGTTGAAGAGCACTGGGCCCAGGACTGAGCCCTGCGGCACCCCACTCGTTGCCTCTCCCCAGTTTGAGAAGGTTCCATTGATAAGTACTCTTTCTGTCCAATTCTGTAGCCAACTGTGGATCCACCTAATAGTTGTTCCATCTAGCCCACTTTTAGCTAGTTTGTTAATCAGACTGTCATGTGGTACTTTGTCAAAAGCTTTGCTGAAGTCAAGATATATGATGTCCACATGATATATGATGTCTCCCAAGGTCCACAAGGGAGGTTCCCTTATCAAAAAATGAGATCAAATTTGTCTGACAGGACTTGTTCTTGACAAATCCATGTTGGCTTCTAGTGATCACCGCATTGATTTCAAGGTGTTTACAGACTGACTTCTTTATAATCTGCTCCAGAATTTTCCCAGGGATGGATGTCAGACTGACTGGTCTGTAGTTCCCAGGTTCCTCCTTTTTGCCCTTTTTGAAGATAGGGACAACGTTAGCCCTCCTCCAGTCATCCGGCACCTCACCCGTCTTCCATGATTTTGCAAAGATAATAGACAAAGGTTCTGAGAGTTCTTCCGCTAGCTCCTTCATTACTCTAGGATGCAGTTCATTGGGCCCTGGAGATTTGAACTCATTCAAGGAAATTAGGTGTTCTTTGACCATTTGTTTATCAATCTCAAATGGTAATCCTGCCCCCTCAGCTTCTGCTTCACTTTTTCCAGGGGGGTCATAGACCCGCTTTTGGGAGAAGACTGAGGCAAAGTAGGAATTGAGCACTTCAGCCTTTTCTTTGTCATCGGTTATCAATTCCATCCTCATTAAGCAGTTGAACCACCTTTTCTTTCCTCTGTCTTTTACTACTCATGTATCTGAAGAAAGCCTTTTTATTGCTTTTAGCATCCCTCGCTAATCTCAGCTCATTCTGAGCTTTAGCCTTCCTGACACCATTTCGGCACTTCTGCGCCACCTGTCTGTACTCTTCTTTTGTAGCCTGGCCTTCCTTCCACTTCCTATATGTATCCCTTTTTGTTTTCAGGTCATCTCTAAGATTTTTGTGGAGCCACATTGGTTTCCTCTGTTGTCTTCTATCTTTTCTCCTTGTTGGAATTGTTCGTAACTGTGCCTTTAAAATTTCCTTTTTTAAATACTCCCACTCATCCTGCACTCCTTTTCTCATTAGGCTCATTTGGCACGGGACCTTACTTATTATAGTTCTGAGTTTATTAAAATCAGCTTTCCTAAAATCCAGAGTACGTGTATGGCTACGCTCGACTTTTATCTCCTTCATAATCAAGAATTCAAGTATGACGTGGTCACTTTCCCCCAGAGTTCCCGTAACTGCCACTTTATCCACTAAGTCATCCCTATTGGTCAATAACAAGTCAAGGATTGCTGACCCTCTAGTTCCTTCCACCACTTTCTGTAGGAGAAAGTTATCACCGACACATGTCAGGAATTTCTTGGAAGGGCCGCTTTTGGCAGTAATGGTCTCCCAACAGATATCAGGGTAACTGAAGTCCCCCATCACTACTACATCACACTTCCTTGAAACACTGGCAATTTGTTTCTCAAAAGTTTCGTCCTCGTCTTCTCCTTGATTGGGTGGTCGGTAGTAGACTCCGATTATCATGTTCTTTTTATTCCTTGCCCCATTTATTTTAATCCAGACGTTCTCGATGGGACTCCCAGTCTGATCCGCCTGTATTTCTGTGCAGGGATAAGTATTTTTAACATATAGTGCAACTCCACCTCTCTTTCTATTTCTTCTGTTCTTTTTGAACAAGTTATATCCTTCAATTGCTATATTCCAGTCATGGGAGTCATCCCACCAAGTTTCAGTTATACCTATCAAGTCGTATTTGCCTTCATGTAATAAGAGTTCAAGTTCATTCTGTTTGTTTCCCATGCTCTGGGCATTAGTATATAGATATCGAAGACCATGTGTTTTATAGTCTGGCTTTGTTCCTACATTGTTGCAGACACTATTTTAGGGCACTATTGGAGCTGTTCCCTGTACTGTGGTGCATTGGCCTTCATCCATTGTTGCCTTGAGGTTTACGTCTCCCACCCCCGTAAGATTCAGTTTAAAGCCCTCCTGATCAAGTTCTTCACGCTGTGGCCGAACACATTCTTTCCAGCCCTTGTGAAGTGCAACCCATCCCTTGCCAGCAGTCCATGTTCCAAGTAGCGTAGCCCGTGGTCCCAGAATCCAAAATTCTTACGTCGGCACCACCTTCGAAGCCAGTCGTTCATCCGGAGTATTTTTCTTTCCCTTTCGGATGGATGAGAAAACTACCTGGGCCCCAAAGTTCTTCAGTTTCCTTCCCAGAGCTTCAAAGTCTGAAATGATTTCTTCGTAGCTCTGCTTGGCGACATCATTTGTTCCCACATGGATGAGAAGAAAGGGATATGTGTCCGTGGGCTTTATGAGTTTCGGCAACCCTTCAGTCACATCTCTAATCTGTGCTCCAGGGAGACAGCACACCTGGCGAGTCCATGGGTCTTCACGACATACTTGGGTTTCAATCCCACGCAGCAGGGAGTCTCCCACAACGACTACTCTTCTCTTCTTCTTGGTTGACCTACCTTCTGCCTCTTGTTCATTGTTGCACGGTGTCTGCTGTACTTCTTCCTCTGCAAACTGTCCTTCAGTCTCATTCTCCAGAAGCTGAAAGCGGTTACTAAACTCCAATGGTTCCACCGGTGCAGAATGCCTTCTAGTTCTTCTGCTCCTAACTTTCACTCTTTTCCAGAGAGTTTCCTCTTCATTGGCTTTCCTCCCCTCAGCATACTCCACTTCCGCTTCAGCTGGCTGTTGCTCTTCAATCTCATGTGCTTCTTGTTGCTGTTGCAGTTCCACCGTTCGGTCTAAGAACTCGTCTTCTCTTATTCCTTGGAGGGTGGACACGCGCTGCTCAAGTCCCCTCACTTTTTCTTCCAAAAGTGCCACCAGCTTGCACTTGTTGCAGGTATACGCCATGTTGAGCTCAGGCAGAAACACGAACATTGCACACCCTTTGCAGGTCACCACCTCTAGGGACTCCTTTCCATCCATATTGTCGATTTCTGCTTTGTTTTTTCCTTTCTGATTATAGTGGAATTGCCTTTGCTTTGTCCTGTCCTCTCTGAAGGTACACAATTATATGAGTAGTTCTTAAGGGAAAATTAGATTTTTTGGTTGGGTATTTTTGGGTGGGGGGGGTGTTTCTCTTTATGTTTTTCTTTGTTTTTCCCCCCTCTTTTTTTTCTTTTTCCTTAGAGGCCTCCCCTGCCGAACTCCCCCTGTCGAACTCCTGTTTGCTCTTCCTGTTCGCTCGCTCTCTGGGAACTGGCTTGCTTTTCTAGCTTCTACTTGAGCTGGGCCAGCTGCTCTTCCCTGCTTCTGCTCAGCTCCAAGTCAGGAAACAGAATCTGCTCAGCTCCAAGTCAGGAAGCAGAGGCCTCCCAATCTGGAAGCCCGGCCCCTAACCCCAGACCTGCAAATGTTGGGCGCGGGGAGAACATATGTGAATATACGGCAGGCGAGAGGGCAGGTAGGAGAAGCACGGTGCAGTGCGCTGGCTCCAGTGACCTCTGAGGACAGGACGCTGGTCTAGCGCAGGTTCATTCAGAACCTGGGCCAAGATCCTTCCTCCTCCTGCCAGCAACAGTCAAAGTACCCTGGGAGAGCCCAGCGCTGGAAGGCAGGCGCTCCACGCAGCCAGGCGAAGCGTCACTCCAGGGCCAGTCCGCCTCTCGCCCCCGAGCGCTCAGCCGGCTAATTGTGGGTTTCAACACAGCCAGGAAATTCCTTCATCTGCAGAGGCACGACTGAGCCCCCCCTCCCCTCCCTGCCATCTGCACAAACAACAATGTCATCACAGCAGCTCCTGTGGAGCAACAGCCCGTGATGGAGGGGAGGGAGACGATGGGCACACCTCGCTTTGAACCGGCCTGCACCCTGCAGGGACCAAGAACAGGAAGGAGTAGAGGAAGGAAGGAAGGAAGGAAGGGAGGGAGGAACCACCGGGGGGGACGGGGGATGACACATTCCCTTTGAAACCAGTAAAAAGGAGAACTACACTGCACCAGAGACTGGGGCAGGCACTTTCTGCTCCAGGAACCGGTTCACCCAGGGTCCAAAACCTCTGAAAGTTTTCTCCAGCCACAGGCACAGCAGTTGTTTAAACAAGAACTTGGAGAAGAGGCACACAATTGGGGGGGCGGGGAGCAAGAGAGAAAGACGTTTGTTCCTCATCGCTCCTGAATGCTGGATCGGGGGTCCATTAGACGGAACAGGGTGAAGCGGAGGGGGACGTAAATGCCCTCCCACCCCGTGGGAGACGCTACCTTTCAGCCCAGGAGAGATACCCCGAGTGCCCTATAGTGGTCTTCTCCAACCTGTTGCCTTCCAGGTGTGTTGGACCACGCTGGTCAGGGAATTTTGGGAGTTGTAGTTCAACCCAATGGCTCCGATCCAACCCCCAAAAAGAACAGAAAACAAATTTTGCTCCATCGTCCCCTTCAAGTATCACTTGGGGTGGGCAGACATCAGTCTTGTCAGATCCTCTTTGCTTAGAGTCATAGAATCATAGAATAGCAGAGTTGGAAGGGACCCACAAGGCCATCGAGTCCAACCCCCTGCTCAAGGCAGGAATCCACCCTAAAGCATCCCTGACAGGTGGTTGTCCAGCTGCCTCTTGAAGGCCTCTAGTGTGGGAGAGCCCACAACCTCCCAAGGTAACTGGTTCCATTGTCATACAGCTCTAACAGTCAGGAAGTTTTTCCTGATGTCCAGCTGGAATCTGGCTTCCTGACACTTGAGCCCGTTACTCTGTGTCCTGCACTCTGGGAGGATCGAGAAGAGATCCTGGCCCTCCTCTGTGTGACAACCTTTTGTTTTAAGTAGATCCCCAAGATCCACCAGAGCCATGTGCCAAAGACGCCCACACTGCTCTGTAATTCTAAGTGCCTCTGAGCCCATTCTGAGCCTCCAACCTGGGAATTTGCCTGCAGTGCCGGCACTGAACTTGCCTGGAGATGTTGAGGATCGAAGCTGGGACCTTCTGCCTGCAAAACACGTGCTCTACCACTGAGCCACGGCCCCTCCCATGGCTCCATTGCCAGATGAGTGGCAATGGGTGGCCACGTCCCTTCTGTGGCGCATCGAGACAAAGACCAGTTAAGCCTGCCAAGGGCATGCTCAGCTGCCCGTGAGCAGAGACCAAGTGCGCTGGGCAGGACAAGACAGGCAGGTTGAGCCCAGGGGTCGCCAGGCCAAGAACAGCCGGTCCTATCTCGAGCTAACAGCCCGGAGTTCACGCAAATGCCTTCCATCTGGAACAATCACTCTGGATCGAAGAGCCCGGGCCCCTCCTGCCACAGATACAGAGGGAGAGAATCTAGCCGCATCCATGCGATCCTCAGTGATTCGGATGGAGGCCGTATCCCAGAAGTGCTTACTGGGCTTTGCTCACCGTCTCCCGGGGGATTTGGAGGGAGGAAACCGGCATGTGATCAAAATTCCCATTCTGTACCTCCTCCAGTTTCACCTCCCATTCTGCAACCAGGATGATCAGGGGTCTGGAAACAAAGCCCTATGAAGAGAGACTGAAAGAACTGGGCATGTTTAGCCTGGAGAAGAGAAGATGGAGGGGAGACAGGATAGCGCTCTTCAAATACTTGAAAGGTTGTCCCACAGAGGAGGGCCAGGACCTCTTCTCAATTCTCCCAGAGTGCAGGACACGGAATAACGGGCTCAAGTTACAGGAAGCCAGATTCCAGCTGGACATCAGGAAAAACTTCCTGACTGTTAGAGCAGTACGACAATGGAATTGGTTACCTAGGGAGGTTGTGGGCTCTCCCACACTAGAGACCTTCAAGAGGCAGCTGGACAACCATCTGTCCAGGATGCTTTAGGGTGGATTCCTGCCTTGAGCAGGGGGTTGGACTCGATGGCCTTGTGGGCCCCTTCCAGCTCTGATATTCTAGGATTCTATGAAACGCACTGCAAAGCCAGAGTCCGGTTTGACTCCAGAGCCCTGGTCTCCAATCACCACGGCCGGCCTCCTAGAGGGCCACCCTCCCTGCATTTGGGGAAGTGTTATTTATTGCCAAGGCTTCTCCACTCCCCTTTCCACTTCACATGAAATCCTCAAAGCGGCTCATGTGAGCAATTAGAAACAAATCATCATCAAAAAAACGCCCCATTTTAAAACATGAAAAGATCACAAACAACGGCCAAGAGGGCGCAGGGGCTCACGCGACGCTCAGGCCAAAACAGGCACCTGAGGCAGGTTTAACATCTCGGGTTGATTCAGTTATAATAACAGCAAGACTATGCTTGGTAAATTCAGTCATGCGCGACATCACGCAGGGTAGAGAGAGACGGGCAGCGTCCAATCAGGGGCCCTGGAGAAAAGCAACATCTCTGGCGGAGGGGTGGGGGGCCGATTTGCCCCAGGGGAAACTGGATCCTCACACCTGCAGTCTGGAATGCAGCAGGTGGGAAGGTGCACAAGGGGGGCTGTTTTGGGACGGCGGTGGCGCCCAAGCCATGGGATGTCCACCCAAGGCAGGGCCAGCTTGCTGCTCCCAATGCAAAATGCAGCTAAAACATCGACGCCCATCATTCCCAGGGAGTGAAAGCAGAACGCAAATACCTACAGAGGCAGCTGCACTCAGTTGTAGCAACCGAGCTGAGCAGACCCACGCCCTTCACCCTTCAGCCCAAGGTGCCCACCCCCTTGGGTGACAAACACGGCGGACAGATACCTAGGGAGCCCTTAATGCATGGTTCCTTTACCCAAGTTATCACCACCACCGGTGCTTTATACACAGGTGGGCAAGAGACCCACGGCCAAAAGAGAGGCATGGACGGAGGACGCAAGCGGTCTGGCCAGCCGCCCTTCAGGGCTAAAGCCGGGACCTGGCTGGTGAGCCATTTTACCATCCCGGCCCCAGCTTGCCTCACCCCCACCCCCACCCCCACAGGAAGCCAGCAGCTCAGCAAGACTTAGAATCAAGACGAACACTGGAATTCCCAAGGCAGAAAAGGGATATATTTATATTTTCAGAATGTGTTTGGATGTGGGGGCATATAAATATATATATCAACACAGACACTATTTACTTGTAGTGAAGGAGCCAACCCACCCATCTCCAGGCAAGCAAAGAGGATTTTTTGCTTTCGGTAAGCCAAGCAAGGCTGAACCTCCTCCTTCCCTGACCCACCCACCTATATGCCACAAGGGCCAAAACTGGTACAAAACTGGTAAAAACTTGTGGACTAGGGGATTTGTGGGATGTCCTTGCAGGGCTGGCTCCCCTCCCAAGACGCTGAGACCAGCGCACAAGCGCAGGAAATTGATTTTTCTATTCTTACAAATAGGGGTTTTTATTTTCATCTCTCATTACGTAGACTATTGTGGTTATATCTTTAACAGTCAGGTATGAGATGCATCCTTAGTTTTGTCATGCACGCTTCCTGCTAAAAACAGACTTAAGCCAACTGTTGGGGGGGTGAGGAGGGAAAGGTGAGCTGGAACCTAGTCAATAAATCGCAGGGATAGAATCATAGAATAGCAGAGTTGGAAGGGGCCTACAAGGCCATCGAGTCCAACCCCCTGCTCAATGCAGGAATCCACCCTAAAGCATCCCTGACAGATGGTTGTCCAGCTGCCTCTTGAAGGCCTCTAGTGTGGAAGAGCCCACAACCTCCCTAGGGAACTGATTCCATTGTTGTACTGCTCTAACAGTCAGGAAGTTTTTCCTGATGTCCAGCCGGAATCTGGCTTCCTTTAACTTGAGCCCGTTCTTCCGTGTCCTGCACTCTGGGAGGATCGAGAAGAGATCCTGGCCCTCCTCTGTGTGACAACCTTTTAAGTATTTGGAGAGTGCTATCATGTCTCCCCTCCATCTTCTCTTCTCCAGGCTAAATATGCCCAGTTCTTTCAGTCTCTCTTCATAGGGCTTTGTTTCCAGACCCCTGATCATCCTGGTTGCCCTCCTCTGAACACGCTCCAGCTTGCCTGCGTCCTTCTTGAATTGTGGAGCCCAGAACTGGACGCAATACTCTAGATGAGGCCTAACCAGGACCGAATAGAGGAACCAGTACCTCACGCGATTTGGAAGCTATACTTCTATTAATGCAGCCCAAAATAGCATTGGCCTTTCTTGCAGCCATGTCGCACTGTTGGCTCATATTCAGCTTGCGATCTACAACAATTCCCAGATCCTTCTCGTTTGTAGTATTGCTGAGCCAAGTTTCCCCCATCTTGTAACTGTGCCTTTGGTTTCTATTTCCTAAATAGAAGTTGCATCTTCCCAGCAAAGGCAGGGGGGTGGGGGAGCGCGACTGGCCGCTTACTCTGCAGTGTGCATGCTCAGTGCCACTACTGTTGGTACTGGCCACATTCCAGGGTCACAGGCTCCCAGGTGAAGCCTTTACACAGAGTTAAGGACAGGGCAGGAAGGAAGGGACCATACGGGGTCATCCCAAAGGAGGACCAAGCCTGGACCGTCCACAGGAGGCAGGCAATAAGAGGAACAGAGAATGCCAAGACGATGCACCGACAAAATGCACAACTCATTGCCAGCACACAGCCGCGCACTCTCAGGGGAGGGCTGTTGAGTTGGGAGCAAAAGAAAACTGATATTCAACACGCCAGGATCAAGCCCTCGACTCATCCATAGGGAGTTAAGATAGCAAGGATGCCCACGAACCCCCTCCAAGGGAGCACAATGTATCCTGAACAAAGGGGATGCAGAGACAGGATGGTCCTTGCAGATTCCTGTGGGAATCCCAGAGACATCTCTTCACAGGTATCCTGGGAAAATGAAAAAGGTGCCTAGAAGCCTTTAAATGTTCACACACAAGCCACTAAGAAAACACGCAGTCTCAACACGCAGACGCACCATATAGGTGAGGTGCTGCAGGCAGCTAGTAAAATTACTGGATATCAACCTCCCCGCAGCAAGGTGTGCAGAACTAAAGCAGACTCTCATCAAAGAGCATCAGCAGCCACGGAGTAAATGCAGGAAGGCAACACACACTTGAGGCCCTGATGCGCCCATTTCCTTCCCCTCGCTCTGTTATTTGAGCTACAGAAGTATCTCCTAGCTTCTTAGGGCAGGCACTCCAGGAGGCCTCACTCCAGGGGGCCACCAGTGAGCCTCACTCCTGCAAACCCACCCCCCCAGTGCCTCTTTGCTCACATGCCCCACAGCCTTTCGGCTGGACTGATACCAGGAGCAGCTCCGTGCATGAGTGCGCAGGAGCGGGACAGAGAGCAGGGGGAGTGGGAGCAGGAAAGGAAAGAGAGAGCAGAGAGAGAGGGAACAGGCGACAGACAGAACAACCGGACGAGTGTGAGGGAAAGAGCAGAAAGAACAGGGAAAAGGCTGGCGAGAGGCTGACCGAGGAGAAGGTAACGTAGAAGCACCTTCAGCACCGACAGCCACCTCCCTCTGGAAGGGAGAAAGGCCAGAGGAGGCTCCGAAGGAAAGCAGAGAGGCAGGCTACTATTTTTAATAATAACCTGAGAATAGAGGAGAGGGCAGAAGCGAGGGAAGCTGCTATAGGGAGAAGTAAAGGTTGTATTGTAAACTGCTTGGGGATTTCTTTTTTGTACAAATGAAAAGCAGTATATAAATGCTATTAAGTAATGAACATAAATGCAGGAGAGGATAGAAACTGGCCATTATGGGTGGCGGAATAAGGTGTAAATGTAAAAAGAGAAGGGGAGAAGTAGTGGCAGGAGATGAGTAGAAATACTTCGAGAAGCACGTGAGAGTAGGGAAGAGGAAAAAGTATATAATAAAAAGTCTTCTCCACCTGGATCAGAAAATTCTGCCTAAAACAGGAAGCGGGGGGCTGAGCTTTGATGCCTCCAGAGCCAATGAGTGCACTTAATATGAGCAAGTTGAACTATGGAACTCCCTGCCACAAGGAAATTGCTATGGCAAAAAATTTAGCCACTTACAAAAAGGGAGGGGTAGATATCAATATAAAGTGATATTAGTAATTGCCACCCTTCACTCTGCTGCCTCTATTTGCTGTACTTTCGGGGCTGGTGGGCCTCAGAAATTTTCTGTTCTCATGGGCTCTGGAAGTGGAAAGTTTGAGGCCTAGACTTTGAGCAGGCCCCCTATTTCATAAGCGGGGGTGGGGGGAGGAATGATTTTGTACAGGATGGGGTTGAGCGTGGTGGTGGGTCTGAATAGCGTATCTTGGAGCCAGGCAGGGGGGAAGCTCCTTCGGTGCCCTTACGCGCCCCCTCCTCATTCCATAAGCAGCACAAGCAGGCCTGTGCAAGCGCCGCACTCCGCATGAAATATGTGGGTCACATCACAGGGCTTCTTCGCCTTCATTCCAGCTCAACAAGGAGGAGCGACAGCTTCTGGGATGCCGCCAGGTCCAACGGAGCTCTCCAAAGGGGTGTCAAAGCGGCCTTTTAGTGTCTGGTGCTTCGTTTTTCTCATCTGGCTAATGCACCTTGTGCAAGAGCCATATTATGCATCACACGCGCCTTCTGATCCATGTGGCTCTCCCGTCTGGGGTGGGGGCAGGGGGAAAGAGAGGGGAGGGGAACGGCTCCCTCTTGCAAACGCCAGAGCTCCAGGCCATCCACGCCAGAGGAAGCGCCTCCTTCACGCGATACCGGATTGGTGGCGCTCGTTATCAGGGGGCACTGCAGCAGCACTGTTTAAGCAAGGAGGAGACGCGGACAGGCGAGCGCCTCCAGGCCCAATCTAGCCCCCGAGCGGTGCCCCCACTGGGCCCTTTATCCCAGGGGCGCCCCAACTTGCCCCTCCTGATTAGTCTCCTTGAGACGCTTGGGGTCCGAAGGGCTCTTTAACCCCTTCCTCCCCAAACTGAGTTCTCCTTGAGGCAGTTCACTCCTACAAGCGAGGCACATGGGTGTGAAATGCAAAATAACGTGGGGGGCTCAGCAGGAGTGGGGGGTCAGTGAGTGGAGCTGATGCTTAGCTCCCTTTGGAAAGGAGTGCCTGGCCAAGGAATTAGAGAAACACACAAAGGAGAGCGCAGCCCACCGCTATTAGCCTGACTTGCAAAATCAAGCCTCCACGTTCAGGGGTAGTGTACCTCCAACGGCCACCTGGTCACCTGCACCAGGCCCCATGGGAGTTTCCCGGAGGGAGGGCTCAACAATATAGCCACTGGGTTTATTAGCCAAGCCCATACCTGCCCGAGCTCTCAAGGAAGCTCCTAATTCCTGCGCAAGCGAAGGGGCTGGATCCACGGGGGCCCTTCTCACCAGAGAAGCCCTCCTCTGGGGCTGTGGGTGCCTGCCAGAGGGCAACATCTGGACGGCCGCCATAAGTGGCCTTCTGGGCCAGGTGGGCCTTTGCCCTGGTCTCGCCAGGCAGAGGGTGCTTGGGTGTTCCATCCGTCCGTCCGCCTGACGCGCCGCCTGCTCGGAATGCTGGGTGTTCAGGAGCAGGAGTGAGGCAGGGCTCAAGTGACAGGAAGTTACAGGGCTCACGTTACAGGAAGCCAGATTCCGGCTGGACATCAGGAAAAACTTCCTGACTGTTAGAGCAGTACGACAATGGAACCAGTTACCTAAGGAGGTCATGGGCTCTCCCACACTAGAGGCCTTCAAGAGGCAGCTGGACAACCCTCTGTCAGGGATGCTTTAGGGTGGATTCCTACACTGAGTGGGGGGTTGGACTCGATGGCCTTGTAGGCCCCTTCCAACTCTACTATTCTATGATTCTATGATGGCTGCTCAGGCTGGGTTTGTGGGCTTTCCCAGAGGCATCTGGCTGGACACTGTGGGAAACTGGAGGCCGGAGAGGCCTGGACAGAGGAGGCCTCTGGGCTCTGACCCTGAATCAGATCATTTCGGAACGCAGGAAATCCCAGCAGGGCTCTGAGCATCCTTTGTGAAAAGATGCTGAGTTCAGAGTTCTATTCCTCCCCATATCTCCCCACCCCACCCCCCAATCACTGGTGCATGGCAAAAGGCGACAGCTGCAAGGCCTTCATGGAGTCTAAGAAGGGTGGGGGGTGATGAGAGCAGCCCCCCCACCTCAACACCCCTCCATTCTAGGCCCATCCCCACGCTACAAACCACAAGGGCCAGATGGGGAGACTGGGCTGAGCCCACGGGGTGGGGAGGAAGGAGCCCTAGGAAAGGTGGGTGCCTCCCGGGGGGGGGCTGATTATGCGCAGCAGCGGCAGCGCCCCCTCCTCCTCCTGCCGCCCCCCCCTCCCCGCCCAGCAGGCTGCCCTTTTCGCCGCTGGCCCAAGTTTAGCCCAGAGAGAATGACTCCGCATTCCTCCTGCTCTTCCCATGATTCAGAGCTTCCAGAGAGGCAGAGACGGGCCACCTTCCGGCGGGCGGAGAGCCTTGGGTTCGCCCTGCTGGGCCTTGCAGGCGACCCTGGAGCCAAAGCGGCCTCCCTTGCCGGGGTGGGGCGGGTCCGGCTCAAGGCCTCCCAAGGCGCTGCCGCCCACGCCCCCTTCCCGCCCCCACCCGCAGCCCGCGCCGTCCCCAGGGGGGCGCCGGCGCCCCGTCCGTCCCCCGCGTCAGACATGAACTCACGCTTGGGCGCGTGGGCCGGCAGCGCCCGACCAGCCCCCTTTGAGGCGCAGGCCGGCCTGAAAGCCACACCCTCGCACCCCTGGGAGCACTTCTTCTCCCTCTCGCACTCTGCACATGCTCAGCCACGCTAGGCATGCCGAAGAATCCCACAAGCCCGCAAACTCTGGGAGACTTTGGAGATGCCGCCCCCGCGGGCAGAGGCGCTGCGCTTGCAGGCGCGCCGTCTCCCCGCACCACCCCCACGAGAGGCCCTCTGCGCACGCTCAGGGGCGCTCTTGCGGCAAAGCGAGCTGAGCCAAAGCGCCCCCCCCACCGACCCCCCCCCCAGCCACGGCCGGCCCCTCTACTCACTGGCTCTGGTGGGAGCGGCCGCCCTGGAGCAGCGCGGCCAGCGGCACGGCGGCGCGCCCGAGGAAGCGGTCCGGGCCGACGAGCGCGCGCTGCCAGACGGTGAGGTGCAGCAGGAGCGCCTCGGCGTCCAGGTCGGCGTGGGGCTCGGGCGGCGGCGGCACCTCGAGCGCGCACTCCTCGGCCCAGCGCGGGCAGCCGCCCTTCTGCGTGGCCACCGACGTGCGGTGCTTCTGGCGGCCCAGCTGCAGCGCCACGAAGGCGTCGCCCGGGCCCCCCTTGGCCCGCAGTCCCCGGGCCTGCACCACCGTCACCTGGACGTGGCTGGGCAGCCAGGGCGGCGGCGGCGGAGAGCGCGGGGGGCCCGTCGTCGTGGTCGTCGCCGCCGCCTCCTCGGCCTCCTGCGGCCGCAGCGCCGACACCCGCAGCAGGCTCATCCCGGCGCCGGCGGCGGGCCAGGCCGAGCGACCCCGGCGCCGCTTCGCCTGCTGCAATGCACAGCGCAACGCCCCCCGCCCGCTCGCTCGCTCGCTGCGGCGCAGCCCGGCCGGGAAGAGGCGGCGGCGGCGGCGGCTGCAGCAAAGTTTCTTTGCTCCTCCCGCAGACACGCGCAGCTGCTGCCGCTGCTGCAACCGGGCAGGGTCCGCTGGTGCTGGCTGGCCGGCCGGCCTCCTTCCTTCGCTCCCCGCCCCCGACGCCGCTCCAAGCAGGGACGCCGCTCCCGCCCCCTCCTCCTCCCCCCCCGCCCTAAGGAGGGCCCCTCCCTTCGCAGGCTCCTCCCCGGGCGAGCCTTGCAAACGCGGCTGCTGCGGCTGCAACTGCAGCAGCCCGGAGAGGCCGCCCCACGGCACGTGCGGGGCCGGAGGCTCCTCAGTGTTAGGGGGGCTCCTCCTCCTCCCCTCCCCTCCCCCGGGCTATTCAGGAGTGTCATGTGAGAGGGGGGGCGGGAAGCAGCCAAAGATGGAGGAGCCCCTTTCAGCCCCGTCCGAGGAACCAGGATTCCGAGCCGCTGGTCGGGGTGTGTGTGGCGCTGCCTGCCTGCCTCGGCCGAGTCAGACCACGCCCTGGCCCAGCAGGGCTTCGGACAAGCTTCTCGCCCAACTGGACCGGCAGATGCCGGCATTGAAGCCGGGGCTGCGGGCAGGGCGAGCAGCTTGTGTTTTAGCCTACGATTCCTGCCATCCTGCACCGTTGGCTATGCGGGCTAAAGGCTCACGGCAGGTGCACTCACCCTGAAGGAGCAGGTTCGTAGCTTGGGGGTTCTTTTAGATCCATCATTGTCACTTGAGGCTCAGGTGGCCTCGGTGGTGGCACGGAGTGCCTTCTACAAACTCCGGTTGGTGGCCCAGCTACGCTCCTATCGGGCTTCAGTTTTCCAGGCTCTGGTAACCTCCAAGTTAGATTACTGCAATGCACTCTACGAAGGGCTGCCTTTGAAGACGGTTCAGAAGCTGCAGCTCCTGCAAAATGCAGTGGCCAGATTGATTTCGGGAACCAGAACGTTCGACCGTATAACACCTGCTCTGGTCCTCTTGCACTGGCTGCCTGTATGTTTCTGAGCCCAATTCAAGGTGCTGGTTTTGACCTATAAAGCCTTACACGGAACGCCTCTCCCGATGTGAATATACCCGGTCACTACGCTCAACATCTAAGGTCCTTCTCCGGGTACCTACTCCGAGAGAGGCTCAGAGTGTGGCAACGAGGGACAGGGCCTTTTCGGTGGTGGCCCCCAGACTTTGGAATGATCTCCCTGACGAGGCTCGCCTGGCGCCAATACTGCTGTCTTTCTGGCGCCAGGTTAAGACTTTCCTCTTTGCCCAGGCATATGGCGGCACATCTTATAATCACCCACATGCTTAGTTTTTTAACGGTTTTTAATGCTTTATGTGTGTATGTTCTGTGTTTTAGAATTTAAATTTTTTAAACTTGTTTTTATCTCAATTTTAGAATTTCTGTAAACTGCCCAGAGAGCCCTGGCTATGGGGGCGGTATATAAGTGTAATAAATACATAAATATCTGGAGGGCCACGAGTTGCCTGCCCCTGGCCTGGAGGCTCTAGGCTAGGGCAGCCTTCTGGGTGTGTTGAACTACAATTCCCAGCATCCCCCAGCCAGCATGGGGAAGGCTGCGCTAGGGGACTGAGCTGGCTCTGCACGCTTGAAAGCTCTTGCATTGGGACCTGAGTAGATTCAGAAGTGCATCTGGCCCCGCCTACTTGGCCTAGAGGTCTACTCCAATGCTAAGTGGCAGAAGGATGTCTCTGGTACAGCAGATGCTTCCCTAGTAAGTCCTGCTGAGTTCAAGGCTTGCTCCCAACTTACTAAGCGTGGGTGGCAGGATGGCAGCCTTAGCATGGAGCATCAGCAAAACCAACAAGGGGCACGATCCACCGGGAAGTTCTCCTGTTTTCATTCCATTGAAAAGAATGTGCTGGCGAGCCAGTGTGCAGCTGCTGTGAAAAAGGCAAACTCCACATTAGGGCACAAATTGGAAAGGAATTGAAAATAAAACTCCCAAGATCATGCTGCCCTTATGCAAATCTGTGGTGTGACCACATTTGGAATACGGTGCACAGTTCTGGTCACTGCATCTAAAAAAAGTTGAGTGGGGGAAAAGGGCAACTAAAATGATGAAGGGGCTGGAGCATCTCCCCTCTGAGGGAAAGTTACAACAGCTGGGATTGTTTAGCTTGGAAAAAAGGAGGCTAAGGAGAGACATGGCAGAGGTGTACAAGATTATGCATGGACTAACCCTGTGGAAGAGATTCCTTTGGGAAGCATGGGGGTGGGGGGCCCTATGAATACTTGAGAGGTTGTCACACAGAGGAGGGCCAGGATCTCTTCTTGATCATCCCAGAGTGCAGGACACGGAATAACGGGCTCAAGTTAAAGGAAGCCAGATTCCGGCTGGACATCAGGAAAAACTTCCTGACTGTTAGAGCAATACAACAATGGAACCAGTTACCTAGGGAGATTGTGGGCTCTCCCACACAAGAGGCCTTCAAGAGGCAGCTGGACAACCCTCTGTCAGGGATGCTTTAAGGTGGATTCCTGCATTGAGCAGGGGGTTGGACTTGATGGCCTTAGAGGCCCCTTCCAACTCTACTATTCTATGATTCTATGATGGCTGCTCAGGCTGGGTTTGTGGGCCCTTCCAACTCAACGATTCAATGATTCTAGATCAGGAAGTGTTCAATGAAAGGACTTTGCGCATGCAGCCTCCCCCGTCCCGCCCCTGCTGCCACTCAGCAAGAAGTGGGCGATGCTTTCTTGCAAGGGACCCAAAAGGTCTTCAGAAAAGTATTCCTGGCCTGACCATTGGGCCTTGCAGGGCTGAGTCTGTCTTCCACCCTGGCCGTTTCCACCGGGCTCCAAGGCCACTGCTCCAGTTACACCCGCCATGCAGGCTGGCAGAGGAGCTTCTGCTCTGCTGAAACCAATTTGGGCAAATCCCACACCGGATCATCTTCACAGCAGCTGCATCTCTCTCTCAGACAAGGACGCCTCCTCTCTGCTCCAACACACCCAATGCCCCCGAGGAGCACCTGCCACTGGGATTAGGCGGCGTCCTGTCCTCCTCCAAACAGCCACATGAGCTTCGGAATACCAGGAAAACAAGAGGCATTTTTAGCTGCCTTTAATGTGAAAAGCCATTTGGCCTTCTTCAACCCTGCTCACCCAAAAAGGTCGTCCTCTGGATCATTGCCCAGTCTCCCCCATCTCTCTAAAAAGGCAGGCCCTGGGGCTCAGGCCTGGCTAGAACCCCCTCCGAATCCCAGGGGCATGGCTCACTGTGGTTCCTTCCTCTGGGAAGAGTGTGTTCTTGCGGGCCTCAGGAAGGCTGGCTTCCGGTAGACAAGCCTGGGAGGTGGTGACACTCTTAGCGCTGGATTAGAGGTAGGAATGCAAAAACGAAAAAGACACACCCACCCAACTCCTCTCTCCAGACCCATCAGAGTAAAGCCCACCCATTCAAAACAGACCCGCCACAGCTGAGGCAGGTTCAAAGTAAATCCAGCATCTCTTCCTGGGCCAGGATCTCTTCTCGATCCTCCCAGAGTGCAGGACACGGAATAACGGGCTCAAGTTAAAGGAAGCCAGATTCCAGCTGGACATCAGGAAAAACTTCCTGACAGTTAGAGTGGTACGACAATGGAACCAGTTACCTAGGGAGGTTGTGGGCTCTCCCACCCCAGATGCCTTCAAGAAGCAGCTGAACAACCATCTGTCAGGGATGCTTTAAGGTGGATTCCTGCATTAAACAGGGTGTTGGACTCGATGGCCTTGTAGGCCCCTTCCAACTCTGCTATTCTATGATGACCAGCACAGGTCTTTTAAAAAACTATTACAATGCAGCAAACTCATTTATTTTGCTTCTTGTTGTATTGTTCCACGAGTTATTTAAGGGTTGTTTAACCTTCCAACAAGACATTCCGCCTGGGTTTGGATGACACAATAAGCCACAGCCAGGCAATGATTATGCAACAAACCGCCCGTTTTTTGTGAACTGCCCAGAGCTTCGGCTATTGGGCGGTATAAAAATGTAATAAATAATAAATAAATAAATAAATAAAATAAATAATAATAAATAATAAATAACCACCGCGGCCTGTTTTGATTGTACTAAGCAAGTGCAGCACCATTGAGGTGCCTTGAGCTATCTCCAATTCATCCCCCTCTCTTGGCTCCCCCGCCTCTCTGTGCCACAAAGCCACCCGTCCCAGCCCTACTGGCCCTCACTGCCACTCACAGGGGAAAGGGGGAGGGGGGTCAAACTGCTCCCCTGCCTGTCATTTCCCTCCATGCAAGCAGCTCCCTTGCTGCTCTACAGCTTATGACAGCCTAAGAGACAGCAGGCAGGGAAGTCTGCCTGCAGCCGTGAACCAAGGGCCACCACCCCAGTTCAGGGATAAAAATTGTCAGCCAGCCTTCCCACCTCCCAAATAAAAACAATCTCACAATTATCCTCCCAAAGGACATCTCCAAGACTGCCTTAAGACTCCTCAAAATCCCCACACACACACACACAAACACGCAATCGGCTTCAATTCCCCCATAGAAGTGGACTCTCAGCTGTGTGGCAGTTGCTGGGACCACGACAGGAGGGGGCCCAGCCATTCTCTTGCTCTGCTTGTGGACTTCCCTTTGGAGTGTCTGGTTGGGAACACTGTGGGAACGCAATGCCGGTCTAGATGGGCCCTTGGTCTGATCTAGCATGGCTATGATGATCTTATTAAACAAGAACGTCGTTCACACATGTATGAACCACCTCTTTGGAAAAGGTGGGGTGGGTGGAGACCAGGACATCACAAGGGATCATAACTAGAATTTATTATTATTTATTATTGTTATTTATTTATATAGCACCATCAATGTACATGGTGCTGTACAGAGTAAAACAGTAAGCAGAGCAGAGAGGCCTTGGGTCTGATCCAGCACAGCCCTTACGTTCTTATGCATGAATCCTGCTCATGAGAACCCACAGTCATCCCTGAGGTGGGTGCGTAGCCTTCAACTAAAGAGGAACAGAAAATGCCACCCCGCCCCCCATACACACACAGACACACAAATGTCCATCATCTGTTCAAATTAAGTGATGCCACTGAGTGTTTTGTGACGTTCCTGCCGGTGACATCACAGGCACCATCCATTTGGTGTCTCATCCCATAGCGAAGTGCAAGAAATACCTGTACTTCGGGATGAAAGAAAACCCACTCACCAGCAATGGCAGTGAGATGTCCGAAGCCGGGAAACGGTGTGATGTCAAGCAAAATAGCAGTGCTGCTACCACAGCATCCGGGCAAATGAGGGTGGGGTTTGTGGCTCCCACTGATGGAGGCCCCACGAAGTCCACCCAGGACCCTGCCCTTCTTCTTCTGTGACACACACACGATGCACACAGAAGGCATCTGACTGCAAACTTATTTATTTATTTATTTATTTATTTATTTATCTATGTATTAAAACATTTGTATATCACTAAGATCTCAGTGTGGCGTACAGATAAAATCAGAACAATGTAAACATAAAACGTATTAAATCGTTAACAAATTAAAACCAGTAGGAATTTTTTAAAAGCAATAAAAACAATTAAAACTATGTGGAAACATAGCTTGTGGGGTGCAGATATCCACCTCATTGCTCCACTGGTAGAAATCACGCCAGTTCCTTGTGGCCTTGCTGGTCAGTTTCTCCGCTGCTTCCTAAAAAGGGAGAGAAACCGTGCTGAGAAAAAGGGGCTAGAGCCATGCGCCACAGGCCTTGCACCCAAAGGGAGCCTCCTGGACCAGTCGACGTTATGCTGCACACCTCTTGCGATCGTAGCCAGTGCCTGCACGCACAACGCCCTTCATCAAGGTGCGGTTGAAACGTCTGCCTGAGATGATGTGGTAGCGCTGCCCGGAACTGCCCCACACTGTCGCAAGTGAGCCCCCACTGGCCCTCTCTGAGCTCAGCCGAGCAAACACCTCCTGAGCCAGCGCAACGGCCTTGACCCCTGGGGGAGCCACGCAGCGTTTCCCCCCTCCCCGCTCTGATCCTAGAGCTGGGGTGGGCAGCGTGTGGCCCTCCAGACATCAGTGCACTGCAGCTCCCAACAGCCCTTAGCCAGCAGAGTCAATGGTGAAGGATGAGGGGGGTCCCACTCCAACAACATCTGGAGGGCCACACGCTGCCCACCCCCATCCCGTTACAGGTGTAAAGAGAGACAGGGAAAGGATCGCCAGCAACGCTGAAGGGGCAGAGCTCTCTCCAGGGTGGACTGGTTGGCTTGTCCAGTGGAGCTGCCCCTGCACCAATGTCATTGTGGACACGCTCCCCTGAAAAGGCCGGCGTCTCTCCTGGGCTGGTGGTGGTGGGTTCTCCGGCATGAGAGCGGGGTGTGCTCAAGGGTGGGCAGAAGCTCTCAAGTTCTGGGGAGAGCTCAGTTTGGGGGTCAGTTGCCGAGGCGAGGCCTTGGCTTCTGCCTGTGAATAGGCACCTTGTCTGCTTGGTGGGGCCAGTTTTAGGAATGTGTCCTTGTTGTGACTTTGACTGCAGAATTTTACTGAATTGTTGGTTGTTTATTTTCTGGGCAGCTTTGGGTTGCATGTGAGCTTTTTAGGTCGTGTGTGTGTGTTCTTAGTGTGTGTGTGAGGACTGTTGAAGGGCTTAGTGGGCTGGGCTGTGTCTGGCTAGGAGGGACAGTGGGGAGGAGAATGGGGGCAACCCTTTAACAGGGATCGTGGGTCAGTGATGGTGTGGGGCAGGGAGGAGGAGGAACTGGCAGGTGAGAGGCTATAGGTGGGTGCCGGCCAGCCATCTCCTCTGCTGATCCTTCCTTCCTTCCTTCCACAGGGCCCAGGAGCTGCTGGGGCCCCTCAATGCCAGGTCAATTCGTAACAAGACCTCCATCGTCCATGATCTGATTATGGATGAGGAAGCTGATCTCGCAGGTATCACCGAGACCTGGGTGGGTGAGCTGGGAGGGGTTGATCTGGCTGGGCTCTGCCCACCTGTGCATCCAGTGCAGTGGGAATCACTGTGATCCATAACAATACCGTTTCGCCTGACAGGAAACCCCTATGAACTGGGGCAGGCCATGAGGGCCTAGACCTTGCATTAGGCTGGCAAGACCACCCACCCGGTTGCCCAACAGCCTCCCTGATCGACTTGTAAATAAATTCTGAAATCCAACTTTCCCAGAGTTTTCCCTGAGTTTTCATATTTCTAGGACTGAATAAGAAACAATATTTCTTTACGGAAATTCTAGGACTTCTTGTATCTTGGAGACAGAGTGTTTCTAGGAGATAGGATCTCTTTAGAACTACAAGTCTCAGAACTCCTTAGCTCGTGCTGGCATTTTAAGTGCACTTGCAAGGAGCCATTTCTGCTGCTAAATTTACAGCCCCCAAAAGAAAGGCCCCAAAATTTGCAGGCCCCAAAAGAAGAAGAAAAATCTTCTTTTGGGCCCAGAAGATACGTCAGTAAATAAGCTATCCTTAATGTACATGTTTATAAGCCTATCAGAGATTTATACCACTAGGATTTTGTGATATTTTTTTCCAGTATTCTGGACATTTATAACAACCTAAGAACATAAGAAGATCAGACCAAGGGTCCATCTAGTCCAGGATGATCAGGGGTCTGGAAACGAAGCCCTATGAAGAGAGACTGAAAGAACTGGGCAGGTTTAGCCTGGAGAAGAGAAGGCAGAGGGGAGACATGAGAGCACTCTTCAAATACTTAAAAGGTTGTCACACAGAGGAGGGCCAGGATCTCTTCTCGATCCTCCCAGAGTGCAGGACACGGAATAACGGGCTCAAGTTAAAGGAAGCCAGATTCCAGCTGGACATCAGGAAAAACTTCCTGACGGTTAAAGCAGTACAACAATGGAACCAGTGACCTAGGGAGGCTGTGGGCTCTCCCACACTAGAGGCCTTCAAAAGGCAGCTGGACAAGCATCTGTCAGGGATGCTTTAGGGTGGATTCCTGCATTGAGCAGGGGGTTGGACTCGATGGCCTTGTAGGCCCCTTCGAACTCTGCTATTCTATGATTCTATGATTCTACTCTGTGCACATAGTGGCCAACCAGCTGTAGCACTTTGACCCACAAGCAGGATCCAAGTGCCACCGTACCCTCCTGCCCACGTTCCCCAACAAGTGGTCTACATAGGCGTACTGCCTCTGATACTGGAATAGCCATCAGGACTAGTAGCCATTGACAGCCTTCTGCTCCAGGAATGTATCCGAACCCATTTTTGTGATATTATTTAGCAGGCGGATAAAGGCATGGAAAAGCATGTGATCACTGACTACTGGCTGCAGCTCATAGCATGAAGGCACAGGAGCAGAAGATGAAGAGAAATTGCCGTTATTGAAGTGCTGTTCATGTGAAAGCTGAACTCTCCCCAGGAGGTCCTTCACACTATTTGGACCTTCCTCACTTTCTCTAGTCATCTGCTTTCCGGGGTGTGTGTGCTGTTCCCCGCTGCCAAACTGTCTCTGAGCGCACCTGAGCAGCTCCACAGGATCAAGGCCACAAAGGGACGTCCCAGCCTGAGCAGCGCAGTGGCCGGTTCCATTATAGGGCTCCCAGCACCAGCGATGCAAAGGCACTGTGCACCTCATAAAATCATAGAATAGTAGAGTTGGAAAGGGCCTATGAGGCCATTGAGTCCAACTCCCTGCTCCATCTTTTCCTCCTTAACAAGTTTCTTTCTAGTAAGAACAAAGATGGAAATGGCCATGGAATCACACAGGAGAGAGGGACAGCATCCCCTGGACATCCCCCCCCCCCCCCCCCCGCGCACCATAAAATCTCGTTTGAGGCAGGGCAATTGCAGGATAAACGCCTCGTCTGGAAACACCCAGAGCAGCCACAGTCCGAGACTACGAAACAAACCACCCTAAGGCTTGCTCAAAATATGCCGGACTTGGCTACAATATGAGGGAGGTCTTAGGAGCAGCCTCCCGAACCCGGCGCTCTCTGGATGCATTGGACTCAACTCCCAGCACCCCCTGGCCAGGTTGGGGAAGGCTGTTTACCAGCCACACTCAGCACAGGGCCCCAGCATCTATTGAGCAATTAACCACGACAGCTCAGCCCAAGAATGCGAAAGGCCAAATTCTGCCGACTTGGACCTGGAGGGGCTGGCTGAGCTGCAGCGGAGCACTTTGGCTCCGTTCCAGAGTCCGCTCGTTCCCCTCGAGGCCCAGCAGCGTAACACACCAAGGAGGCACCTCTAAAGCCAGGCCGACCCAAGAGGCGCACGCAGACCGGGTGCTGATGCAGCAGGAGAAAATCCGGCCCTGCCTGGAGCGAGAGGGAGGGAGGGAGGGAGGGAGGGAGGGGTGCTGTCTTCAGCTCTTTCGCTCCGCTGGGGCGTCTCCGCCTCTCTCTGGGAAGGACCTTGGGCCAGGGAGGGCCCTGCTCCCTTTGGGGCACACAGGCAGACGCCCCGAGAGAGGGGGAGGCTGCCCTGCCTGTTGGACGGGGAGCTGTGTGCGCTGCTCAGCTGCTCCTTCGGCGCTAGCAAAAAGAGAAATTCCCCCTTGGTTGGCGCCAGCAAGGCAGGTGTAGCCAGTGGGAGGGGTGCGCGGAATTCACTGACCAGTTTTCTCAGTGTGTTCTCCAACTCCCTTCCCTCCTCCTCCTCTTCCCAGGTGAGCTCTGCCTGGCTGTTCTGCCTGAGAGGTATTCTGTTCAGGTGGGAAGGGCGGCAGCACCCTCTGCTGCTAGCAATACATCTCCTTAGCTAGCCTCTCAGTGACCCCCGTTCAGAAGACACCTTAAGCCACGCCTTTAACCACGGTAGTTAAGCCAGAAAGCCGGGCTGTGTTCAGAAGACCCCTTAAATCATGGCTTTAAAGCCATGGTTTAAGGGGTCTTCTGAATGAGCCACCCCCCCTCTCTCTCTCACACACGCACACATGTGCGCACACGGGGTACAAATGCCCCTTTCTCCCTCCAAGGGTGGGGGCAGTTGCCAATGGTCTAGCCCCCCGTGACAGCACAGTGATGCTGCTCGCCCCTCACCCCCAACCCTGGAGCAATAGTTCACACTTTATTTTTAGGAGAGGCCAGGGAGAAGGCTAAATGTGTGAGTGAATAAAAAAAACGTGCAAACAAGACTTTTGAAAAGGAGAAGAGGCCTGGGTGGGGGAGAACAAGCCTGATGACCAGCACCGGCCCTGCCATTAGGCATAGCGAAGCAGCTGCCTAAGATGACTCATGCTGAGGAGGGGGAGGCAGCAGCAGTAGTTCTCTCCTCCCCCCCTTCCCCTAAGCCTTGGTGCCATTGGTAGCGCCCGGAGCCAGCGCGCCTCTTCCCTCGTGGCTCTTGCTCAGGGCTCTGGCTGTGGCAGGGCCATAGCCGTTTGCTGGGCCCCTGAACTCCTTGGGCCTGGGACATAGAATCATAGAATAGCAGAGTTGGAAGGGGCCTACAAGGCCATCGAGTCCAACCCCCTGCTCAATGCAGGAATCCACCCTAAAGCATCCCTGACAGAGGGTTGTCCAGCTGCCTCTTGAAGGCCTCTAGTGTGGGAGAGCCCACCACCTCCCTAGATAACTGATTCCGTTGTCGTACTGCTCTAACAGTTAGGAAGTTTTTCTTGGAATCCAAGTTTTTCCTGGAATCTGGCTTCCTTTAACTTGAGCCCGTTATTCTGTGTCCTGCACTCTGGGAGGATCGAGAAGAGATCCTGGCCCTCCTCTGTGGGACAACCTTTCAAGGATTTGAAGAGTGCTTTCATGTCTCCCCTCAATCTTCTCTTCTCCAGGCTAAACATGCCCAGTTCTTTCAGTCTCTCTTCATAGGGCTTTGTTTCCAGACCCCTGATCATCCTGGTTGCCCTCTTCTGAACACGCTCCAGCTTGTTCCTCATTCCTCCTGGCTGACCAAAGGATCTCGGGCCCTTTTCCTGCCATGTGTGAAAAGGAAGGTGGATCTTGCCTGAGGTGGAAGGCTGAATGCACCACCAAAGCATCCAAACTATGGACCTTCACCAACAGAGAGTGTCATCAGAATGTGCGCCAATCAAGCCTTGTCCACCAGATCCGAACGGAAGAGGATCAAGCCAGCCACGGAGCTTCTGGACAACCATCTGTCAGGTATGCTTTAGGGTGGATTCCTGCATTGAGCAGGGGGTTGGACGCAATGGCCTTATAGGCCCCTTCCAACTCTGTTGGATGACCTCTGTCGGGAGAGAGACAGGGGGAGTGCGACCCTGTTGGTTCTCCTGGACCTCTCAGCAGCCTTCGATACCTTCGACCATGGTATCCTTCTGGATAGGTTGTCTGAGCTGGGAGTTGGAGGTACTGTGTTGCAGTGGTTCCGCTCCTACTTGGATGGCCGATTCCAGAAGGTGGAACCCTAACCCTAACCCTAAGCCATGGGGTTCCACAGGGGTTCCATGGGGCTCTATCTTATCCTCTATGCTGTTTAACATATACATGAAGCCGCTGGGGGAGGTTATCCAGAGATGTGGACTGAGGTGTCATCAATATGCGGATGATACCCAGCTCTACCTTTCCTTTAAATCAAACCCAGGTGAGGCAGTGGCTGTTCTGAACCAGTGCCTGGGCACGGTAATGGACTGGATGAGGGCTAATAAACTGAGACTCAATCCAGACAAGACGGAGGTACTGTTAGCAGGTGGTTCATCTGTCCGGCGAGGGGATGTTTGCCCTGTCCTGGACAGGGTTGCACTCTCCTTAAAGGATCAGGTCCATAGTTTGGGGTGCTCTTGGATGCAGAACTGTCACTTGAGGCACAGGTGAACTCCGTGGCAAAGAGCACCTTTTATCAGCTTAGGCTGATATACCAACTGTGCCCTTATCTGGACAGAGATAGCCTAGCTACAGTTATCCATGCTCTGATAACCTCTCGTTGGGATTACTGCAATACGTTATATGTGGGGCTGTCTTTGAAAACGGTTCGGAAACTTCAACTGGTACAAAACAGCGCAGCACGGTTACTAACAGGGACTGGCTGACGAGACCACATCATGCCAGTCCTTTTCCAGCTTCATTGACTGCCAGTCCAGGTCCGGGCCCGATTCAAAGTGCTGGTATTAACATTTAAAGCCCTAAACGGCTTGGGGCCAGGCTGTCTGAAGGAACGCCTACTCCCGTATGTGCCTGCCCAGACCCTAAGGTCATCCTCAGGGGTCCTTCTCCGTGAGCCCCTGCCAAAGGAAGTGAGGCAGGTGGCTACCAGGAGGAGGGCCTTCTCTGCTGTGGCACCCCAGCTGTGGAATGAGCTCCCTAAGGAGATTCGCCTGGCACCTACACTATATTCCTTCAGATGCCAGGTGAAAACCTTTTTATTCTCCCAGCATTTTAACAGTCTATAAATAAATTTCAACTTGGTGGTGTTTTTTTTTTAGAGTTGTAATTTTGCATTGCTGCTGTTTTTATCTGGTTGAGCTTTTATATTGTATTTGATATTATGGTTTTATACTGTTGTTTTATACTTTGAATGTTTTTAATTTTTGTGAACCACCCAGAGAGCTCTGGCTATTGGGCGGTATAGAAATGAAATAAATAAATAAAATAAATAAAATAAAATAAAATAAAATAAATAAATAAATACTATTCTATGATTCTATGTGTGGATGTTGCTTGCAGTCCACCACTTGTTTTCATCCTGGGATTTGGTCCAGAGGAGGAAAGGGCTGCTCTTCCCAGATGCCCACAGACAACGATTCAGCAAATGGCTTCAAATCAGCACATGGAATTCATCGCACGCCCCGTACGCCTGCCCCCTTGGCCCTTCTCTGCTGCTGCGCCCACCCACCCCCGACAGCACCGGGGGCCTTTGTGATCCCTCCTTTCCTGGTGCATGTGCCCCCGCCCTTCACCCATCCTCCTGCAACTAACCTGGGCAAAAAGGTGTGAGAAGGCGCCTTGAGGAGGGAGCCCAGCCATTGCCCTGCCATGCAGGCCCTTCCTCTCTGACAAGTCCAGGCCAGGATTTCAGAACACCCTGCTGCAGACAACTGACCTGCCGTTTCAAAGCAATAGCAAAGGTAAGTTTCTTTAAAACATCTAAAAATGGAAGCCAGATGCCAGCCATTCGTGACCAAAATCCAAATACCAGTATTGCACATATAATGCAAAGGTTTGAAGGACCCCCCCACTTACATATCTATATATCTATTTATTTATTTAGATTTTTACTTCAAAGGCATCGTGCACCATTAGGTGTCATTAAAACGCTAACGCGTTAAAATAAGCGAAGAGCCCAGCCCCAGTGCCGACGGGAAAGGAGGCCAGCGCCAGAGAGTTCTTGGAGAAGAGAGGCCCCCGGGGAGAGGAGGGAGCCCAGGACCCCGTGCT
Organism: Elgaria multicarinata webbii; assembly: GCF_023053635.1. Taxonomy (NCBI): domain Eukaryota; kingdom Metazoa; phylum Chordata; class Lepidosauria; order Squamata; family Anguidae; genus Elgaria; species Elgaria multicarinata. Next base: position 992,933 of record NC_086180.1, on the reverse strand, counting down.
GGGCAGGGGGAGGGGGCAACAGGGGTCCTTTGCAAGCGGCACCTGGGGCCTTCTGCCCGCCACGGAGGGGCTTCTGCCCCTGAGCTGGAGCAGTGGGGGCTGCGGGGGCAAAGGGGCAGCGCCCTGCTTACTGTCCGACTACCGCAGCCTTCCGCCACCTGGGAGTAGCTCAGTGTCAGGCAGAAGGTCCCAGGTTTGATCCCCGGCACCGCCAGGGAGGGCAGGAAAAACTCCTGCCTGAAACTTGGAGAGCTATGGCTGCCCGTCAGTGTTGACAATATGGGGCTAGACGGACCCAGGCTCTGGCTCGGTATAAGGCAGCTTCAGCTGTTCCTAACCTGTTGGGCCTCCAGGAGTTTTGGTCTGCAACTCCCATCATTCCCAGCTGTTGGTCTTGCCTTCTGGAAATATTGGGAGTGGCAGTGCAACGCCCCAGGAGGCCCAGAGGTTGGGGGAGGCTGCATGGTTGCCTCCCACCCCAGCCCCTTCCCAGGCATGTTCTGCTGCCAGCAGCTCCCAACATTCAGGCTGCCCCACGGCAGTGAAATGGGAGGAAATTGAGCAGGGGGTTGGACTCGATGACCTTATAGGCCCCTTCCAACTCTGCTATTCTATGATTCTATGAAATAGTAGAGACGGGCACGTGGGGGCCAGTCTCCCCCCCCCTCTCTCTCTCTCACACACACACACACACACACACTTTCCCACACCAGCCACAACCTTTCTCCAGCCATCCGAGGGACAGCAGAGCCAGCCAGCCAGCCCCTCCCATGAAAGAGATTGCAGGCTGATTGCTGGGCTTTGACACACCACTGAGGAGAAGGCCCAGTCAGGGACCTGCTCAGGAAGTTTCTCCAGGAATGTGAGCGGCTTAAACCCTTTGTAAATTGGAAAGCCAAGGGGGCCGGAAGGGGGGGCCTGGAGTTGGAGTGTTACTGTGCGAAACACTACTTGCTGGGGCCTCACAGAGCCTGGCTGAAGCATCACTCGGCATCCTTTTGGTCCTGGGCTTACTACAAGCTGCAGAGGGTGGATTGCTGTGGCCCAAATCAGTAGTCAAGCAAATGTTGGCTCCACAATGACACGCAAGTGGTGCAGAGGCTCGGGAGGGAGGGAAGGAGGGGTGAACGGCCCTGCCTCCCTCACAGCAGAGGGCTGTCGGAGCAAGTGCTGCCTAGAGGCCCAGCATTGGACGAAAGGCGGGATCATCATCATCATCATCATCATCATCATCATCATCATCTGTGTCGTCACGTTTCTTTCCATCTTTAGGGTTGTGGTTCTAACACTGCCTTTTGCAGAAAGCACTATTGGCTTCTCGTCCCATGGCCGGTAGGAATGCAGCAGTAGCGGCTGCAGGCCCTCGGCCTCAGGCTGCCTGTATCCAAATTAGCTCATGAAAAGGAGCCGTTCCTTGGTGCAGCCGCACCTGACCTCCAGCCTTGCCTCCTCTGAAGTGATTCTGAAACATCCCAGCCTGCGCTCCCGTGTCAGGCACACGCTCCCTGCCTGGAGAGTGGAGCATGCCTGCATGGGTCTATTAGGGAGACGCCCTTCCTCGGATGCTGCCAGAATGCTGACTTCCTGACTGTTAGAGCAGTACGACAATGGAACCAATGACCTAGGGAGGTGGTGGGCTCTCCCACACTAGAGGCCTTCAAGAGGCAGCTGGACAACCACCTGTCAGGGATGCTTTAGGGTGGATTCCTGCACTGAGCAGGGGGTTGGACTGGATGGCCTTGTAGGCCCCTTCCAGCTCTGCTAGTCTATGATTCTATGATTCTATGCGGGACAGTGTGAGTTGGGGGGCCTTTCAGCTGGGATCTGCCTGTCCCTTTCTCTCACCTGACGCCTGCACCCGCCGCTGGCGAGCCATCTGATATTGCCATCAAAGAGGGACGGATCTTTGAATCCGCAGAGTGAGAATCACGACAGGAGCGCAAGCTGCTGAACCTGTGAGCCACCAGCAAGAGGATCTCAAAGCCGCCAATAAGGTGCAGGAGACTCTGTTAGCCTTCCTGGCTACTAGCACTGCCAGGTTTCTCCTCTCCTCCATGGATTTGTCCAGTCCTTTTTCGAATGCCCATTAAAAATGAATAATCCCTTTTTCTCAAGGTTGTGAGCACACGTACTGGTGGCATGGTTTTTGCACATCCTCCTCTTTTGTCTTCCCATTTTTACACCTGTAAGCGCTTGTGCCCTGCAACACACTCGTTCAGCAGGTGCGCGGGGCGCCCTGGTTTGCCAACACCCAAACTTCTAAGTCAAGTTGCAGAGGAAAGGTGGCTCTTCCCTCTGTCAGTGGATCCATTGCAGCTGGAGAGACTGCATGCTCCCTGCAGTAGGACCCAAGCACGCGGCGCCTGCAAACCTTCGTGCGAATGCCACCCCGTCCTCAGGAGCAATGCTCTGCCCCTTGCGTACATCTCTTTCCCCTTTTTCTTTTCGTACATTGCAGATTTGCTGGAGCACAGATATCATCTTCCCCACCCCACCCCTTTTTTTAAACAGCCCAGCAGCCGACCCCCTTGAAACACGGCTCCCCCACACACCATGAGGCCGCTCCCCCAGCTCCATTCTGGGGAACTGGCGCCGTGCTTCCAGTGCGGCATCCCGGCTAGCTAAGAAGGAAAGCAGCCATTTCTCCCCTTCCCCACTTGCAAAAGGTCTTGGGGTGACTTTGCCTGTTCTTCCAAGCCCATAGCGTGACCTTTGCCCTCCCGCCTGCCCCCAACCCACTCTTGGCCCCCGAGGATCAGAGCTGCCCTTCCAGTGACCGAGTGGCGGCTGGTCTCCAAAGAGCGCGAAGGGCCTCTAGCGGCTGAAACTGGGAAGACTTTCTCGCCTTCCCGTTGCAACACCAGAGCTGGGTTAGTGCGCCAACTCACAAGTTCTCTCACACGCCTCAATTGCCTGCCTCGCTCACTACATGCTCACCTGCAGAGGAGATATGTGGGGGGGGGGGGGGGCGGGGCGGCACATAAGTTATGAGCCTAAAACATTTGAGAAACAACATTATCAGCTGATCTGCATTTCTTTAAAAAAACACCCAAAAAACCCTCCACTTAAACAATTGTTTTGAGCCCTGTGAGATCTTTCATTGAGTGTTAAACCCCCCTGGGCAGGATCTGACCACATTGCTGCTGCATTCTGTACTTTTGCACTAAGTAACCACTAAACAGTAACAAACAGTAATTGTGTTGGTTAAGCAGGTATTTACCTGCACATTTTTATTTCAATTCTGTGTGTTTTTATCTTAAGTGCTTCAGATATTGTTCTATTTTTAGAGGTGATTTTTGTTCCCGGTTTCCAGAGCCCGCCTGACTGCCCGGCAGCACAAGGCGAAGCCAAGGGGCCCTGGCAGTGGCCAAGAAAACAAGGGGCTGCAGGCCTGGAGCTGGGCCCACCAGGGGGGCAGCCCAAGTCTTTTGCCCCACATCGCGGGGATCCAGGGGGCTGTTCCTCGCGGCTGAGAATCCTCAGCTTGGCCTCGTTGGCACTTGTGTGGATGCAACTTGCTCCGGTCATCGACGTCCACCCACAGGCGTGTCTTTCAAATGATGCCCCGGGGGAAGGGGAGGAAGCGTCTTTCCTGCCTTTTCTTACGCCAGGTAGAACGGACTAAAGTGTCAAGGAGAAGCATGGAGGGATCAGTCCACACGCAGCAGCCATGACGACCATCTTATCTCAGGGCCGTGGAGGAACCGCACATTTTTGTATCTTGTCCCCGTTATGTGTTGGCATGCATAGTATTTTAAAGCCCTGTTGTTGCGTGTGACAATCCGTGGACAGGGACTTTGAACCACAAAAGCACAACGTTTACAAGTTAGATGTTTTTATGGTGGAGACATCACCAAGGTCACTTCCTGGGGTAAGCTACCTATTGATAGCCTCGACCACCTCCGTTATACCTTTAAAAGTGTGGCAGGGAGGGGCCATATATTGCCCCCTCCTTCCCCTGCACGCATAGGAGAGAAGTGGGGAGCTTGGGCTGCTCCTTCGCCCCGATCCGCGGGCTCAGTGTGGGAGGGCATCTAGCCTTTGGCACTGTGGCAAAGGGCCCCTCCTTGTGGGCTTCCAAATGTCTTCACCCCAGTAGGCTAGGATCCCGTACTCCCAAGACAAGGCTGCCAAGGGCTGCTAATCCCAAGGGCAGCGTTATTCCTCCAGTACTGGAGGCGGCACAACTCTCAATGAGGGAGCCCTTCCGCTCCTGCCGTGCTCATGGGCTTCCCGCTGGGGAGGAGCACAGGACCAGGAGGCAGCGATGATCTTCCTGGCCTTTGTGCCATCAGCTGCAGATCTGTTGAATCAGGTGTCAGACCTGGAAGGTGTCAGACTGCAATTCCCATCAGCCCCACCCAGCAGGACAGTGCGGGACGATGGGGGTTGTAGTCCAACAACCTCTGGGGGCCACGTGTTCCCCGTCTCTGCACTAAACCACGCCTGCAGCGACCCTGAGCCACAGCTCACACACACCCCGCCTTCTCCGCTGCCTGCCCAAAGGGGCGCTCGGCTCGTGCAGCCCTGTCTCCTGCCTTGTGACGGATCTTTAAATCCACAGAATGAGAACAAAGACAGGAGCGCAAGCTGCCGAACCTGTGAGCCACCAGGAAGAGGATCTCAAAGCTGCCAGTAAGGTGCAGGAGATTCTATCAGTACTGCCCGGTCTCTCCTCTCCGCCATAGATTTGTCCAGTCCCTTTTTTAATGCCACTGCAGAGATGGGCCAGATCCCCATGTATGGCACATTGCGCCGGATCGGCCACCCTCTGGCAGCATGTCCAGCTAAAGGACACTCAGGCAGCAGGGGAGGGGGACGAGCCCCCCTCTCTCTGCCTGGGACCACCCTGGACAGCCGCTGCTGCTGGCCAGAGTCAACAGTCCTGGGCTATATGGACCAGAGGCCTGAGCCAGCATAAGGCAGTTCCCGATGACCGAGTGTTGTCTTGCCCAGAGGAGAGGGTAGAGACGTGGCCACCATGGGCTACACTGTGGCATCTCTTGTCCAGGCCAGAAGAGGACAGAGGAGGGGGCTGTGCGTGGCCCCCCCTCCCCCCTCCCTCCCTCCAAGCCTGCTGCCTTCTCTCCTTTTGGTCCGCGAGTGAGCTTTCATGGGCATTTGTCCCCATGGGGCTACAGGGAGAGGCCTCAGGTCCCCCTCCGCACAGCTGACCCACCACCAATAGGCGCCGTCCTTTAAATTACCCTGTGGGGAGGGGAGGGGAGGGGAGGGGAAGGGGCTGCCCCCTGGCCAGCCTGCACCTGCTGAAAAGCGGGTCTGATTAAGGAATTTTAACAGCCTCCAATGAGGCTCATAAGGAGAATAATGGAACCCTTTAGAGCAGGACCTGGGCATTTCCACGGCCTGCCCCCTGCCACAGCTGCCCCCCAGCAAGGTCACAGGAGAAGCGCCAGCGGGCAGCCAGGCCAGCCGGAGCCCCGGCGAGCACGCGCAGGATCGGGCCCTGGCCAGGCCTCCTCATTAGAGGTCATTTTCTGCCTAATTTTGCACGGGGCAATTCTCCCTTCACCCACTCTTATCTTGCCTGGATCTCTGTTCCATGGAAAAAAGGCGCCTGGCACCTGGGAGAGGCCTGATTCAAGAGAGATAGGCCGGAGTTCCGAAGCGATTTCCTTGGCTCCGGCTAATGGGGCCGACCAGGAGAGCCTGCGCTATCTCCTCCATCTCCCTCCGTGCAGGCACTGAATTCAAAGGCGGTCGCTTTCTGCCTAATGTTCCCCTCCTGCTCTTTCCTGCATCCCCCGGGCACACGGACATTTGTTCCAGTTGGGAGCCCCCAAGATAAGGGCCTGAGGATTGGGGGGGCAGGGGGGGGCAGCACTAAATGGGTTCTATTTCCGCCAGCAGATTGAAACTGGGCTGTTGCCTTAACTACTGTTGACAAGCCGTTCCGCTGGAAGCAGCCCCTGGCAAAGCCGCCCTTCCCTGCCCCGTGCATCAGAGGACAAGGGTGAGATCACAGTCAGCTCCCCAGGAGTGGCAGGCTCCCCAGTGGTCCTCACGCCCCATAGAATTGCACATTCATTTGGGGAAGTGGGGCGCTGCACCAAGCATTGGGTGAGCCTGGGCTCTCATGCTGCTGCTGGTGGCCACCGGCCAGCATGAAGTGAGGGGACACCCTCTCCGGACTGCCCCCACCGGCACAACTCGGTGAATTGGAGCTGCTGGCATCGGGGTCTTAGCCAGGGGGCTCTATGGGCAAAGTGCACAATGCTCTGCCCCACACTTTCCCTGGCGCCGCTTCTCAGTGCTCAAAGGCCCCTCCATGAGCCGGGGCGGATCTTTGGAGCGGCAAGCATGGAGCAGCAGACCCGGGCAAATGCTGGCCTCGAGAGTCAGCCTTCTCAGCCTTCCACACGTTTTCTGCTCCTCTCTTCATGCTCCACCGGAGGGGCAGCCCCACAGCCAGCACCGGAAGACAACCAGAGAGACTCCACAGCCCAAAGCAGTCCCACTTGACAGTGCAGTCCAGCAGGGGAGCGGCACTGCCCCCAAGCCACGGTGGGCGCTCCAGTCACTGCCCTTGCTTCTGCTGAGATTGGTGAGCAAATGGCACGGAGTTCTCCTGCAAGCGTGCCACTAACCCTTGCCATGCTCTGATGTGCCTTAGCTGAACCATGGTGTGTAAAGCGTTTCTTTCTGCTCACTTCCCTGCTTGGCAGGGGTCAGTTCCTGGCTGGAAGCCCCCACCCACCCACCTACCCACCCCACCCAAAGTCTATCAAGTGGGCAGCTGCTGCCCCCTGCTGGCTTTCCCATGCAAAAGGCTTCCCCCACCCTGGGCCTGAGCTGCCTTGCCTTGGCCTTGGCCAGGCAGGTCTTGTCCAGGACACCGGCGTGGGGCCCTTCAGTCCAATGCAGAGGGCTGACACATACACCTTAGCCAAATACCGTCAGAAGCACTCCGGAAATTAGTGCAAGACCCTAAACATTAGCAACCTGATGGTCCAGGTAGCAACCAAATTTAGACACAAGAGCAGAAATTGTCTCATTCACTGCTGCAAATGATATCACCTTCAGCATCAGCAACATTAATTTATTAACTAAATGTATGCATCACTTCCCACCCACTACCTGCCAACAGAGCCTCAGTCTTGTTTGGATTGAGCCTCAGTTTACTGGGTCTCAAGGCCGGACACGGGTTCAGCAAATCCACTTGTGTGAAGAGGGGGGGGGAGAGCACCAGCTTCTTGGATACCAATAAAAGCTTTTCATAAATCTAAAGACACCAGAGCTTGTCTCCCAACCACATCAGCAAATCCCCTGCCATATCGGCCCAAGAGGAAAAGGGAAAGTAGAGCTGTATGTCATCAGCAAAACTCCGGATGGCCCCACTCAGTGGTTTCAGGTCCTTCACCAAAAAACCCTGAACAAACTTAGCTGTCATGGGATAAGTGGAGAGAGGTCCTCTTATGGATCAGCAACTGATCATCAGCAATTCACTCCAGAATCCAATATAAACTTCTCCTGTTGACCGTCAAAGCTTTTCACGGTCTAGCTCCTGCCTATCTCTCCTCTCTCATCTCACACTATTGCCCCGCTCGTGCTCTCCGCTCCTCTAATGCCATGCTTCTTGCCTGCCCAAGGACCTCCACTTCCCTTACTCGGCTTCGTCCTTTTTCTTCTGCTGCCCCTTACGCCTGGAACGCTCTTCCAGAACACTTGAGAACTACCAACTCAATCACAGCTTTTAAAACTCAGCTAAAAACTTTTCTTTTCCCTATAGCTTTTAAATATTGAGTTTGTTCTGACTCTATACTGTTAGCTTCACCCTACCCGGTGCCTGTTTACCCTATCTTGTGCCTGTTTGCATTCTCTTTCCCTCCTTATTGTTTACTACAACTTTATTAGATTGTAAGCCTATGCGGCAGGGTCTTGCTATTTACTGTGTAATCTGTACAGCACCATGTACATTGATGGTGCTATATAAATAAATAATAATAATAATAAAATAATAATGGTTATAGAACAAAAAGCAAAGAATAGGGAAAAATTGTCAGTTCTCCCAATGGAGGGGTATAAACACTGGTGGTCCGGTATTGGGACCAGTGCTTTTAACGCATTCATAAATTATAAAATTGAAGCACTCTTCAAATAATTAAAAGGTTATCACACAGAGGAGGGCCAGGATCTCTTCTCGATCCTCCCAGAGTGCAGGACACTGAATAACGGGCTCAAGTTAAAGGAAGCCAGATTCCAACTGGACATCAGGAAAAACTTCCTGACGGTTAAAGCAGTACAACAATGGAATCAGCTACCTAGGGAGGTTGTGGGCTCTCCCACACTAGAGGCCTTCAAGAGGCAGCTGGACAACCACCTGTCAGGGATGCTTTAGGGTGGATTCCTGCATTGAGCAGGGGGTTGGACTCGATGGCCTTGTAGGCCCCTTCCAACTCAGCTAGTCTATGATTCCATGAAAATGTTCACTTAAGAACGTAGGGAGGGCCCTGAAGCTGAACCAGGCCGAGGCGCCCATCTCGTCCAGCCTTCTGCTCACACAGTGGCCAACCAGATGCACCTGGGAAGCCCACAGCAAGGACACGCACACCTTCCTGGCCATATTCCCCAACAACGGGTATCGAGAGGCCTACCTCAAGATGCCCGGAGCATGCCCAGTTTGGAACTGATGGGCAGAGACGAATAACGTAGAAGCGCCTTGTGGATCCACATTGACCTGGAGTCGACTCAGAGTAGAGTTTTAGCTCTCTCTGTTTTACCATGTTTTGGCTTCAGCCAAAGATTTATGAGTTTAAACGATGAATTTAAAAAATAAGTAAATAGCACTTTACCTCCTCCTCGCGCAGGTGCTTAACTTGGCGTGTGCTTAACGTCCTTTTGCCTCGACCCTTTGTCACTGGGACTGAAGCTGAGAGACTTCAGCACTGGGGAGCCCCACACTTGGATGACCCAATTTGCAGCGGTTGTGGAAAAGGCAAATTCCATGCTGAGGATCACTAGAGGAAAAAATCAAAAGTAAACTTGCCAATATAATACTGTCTTTATTCAATTCTTGGGTGGACCACACTTAGAACATTGATCACTGCCCCTGCGGAAAAAAATGATATTGTAATACTGGATACAGAAAAGGGCAACTGAAAACGGTGAAGGGGCTTGAGCTACTCCCCTATGAGGAAAGGTTGTACCACGTGGGCACTTCCTCTTAGAAAAAAGGGTGAGCAAGGGTGGACATAACAGATGTGTACAAAGCCATGCCTGGAGTGGAGAACGTGGAGAGGGAGCCATTTTTCTCTCACACACATAGTACTAGAGCTCAAAGGGGGGTCATTATCCCAGGAAGCTGACTGGTGGGAGATTCAGGACAGGTAAAAGGAAGGCCATCTTCGTACAGTGCAGAGTGAAACGATAGCATTCGCTACTGCAAGACGTAGTGGTGGCCACCAACATGGATGGCCTTAAAGGGGGATTAGACAAAACCGTGGCGGCTAGCAACGGCTACAAGCCCTGAGAGCTACATGCCACTTCCAGGGGCAGAAGCAGGAAGCGGTGCTCATGTCCCGCTTGCCACTGGGCATCTGGTCAGCCACTGGGGGAACAGACTGCTAGACTAGAGAGGCCCTTGGTCCGATCCAGCACAGCTCTTCGTATGTGCTCATGACCTGTTGCCCTCCCTGGGTGACGGAGGAAGGTACAAAGACAGTGAGCGCCATGCCTGCGAGGACACAGGTGACTTCCCCAATAGCTAAACAGCCATGGCTGCTGGATTAACACACGCAGGAAGACAAAGGCAAGTGGACACAGCGCATGTTTTATTCACAACGCTGGCTGGCCCAGGTCTCCTTCCTCGTGTTTGCATTCATAATCTATAATCCCCTCCATAATGCCAGATGAACCTCTGCCACCGGAATCCAAATGCCTGAGCTGGCGCGGAGCTCTCGGGTTGCCGCAACGGCCGCGTCCTTGGCTGCTAGCTGAATCTGGGGAGAAGCTCAGGGGTCCCAGCAGGGCCTGGGAGGGAGGGGGCTGGGGAGTCTTCCTTTGGAAAGAGGGTTGCGAAGGGGGGTGCCCTCTGGGTTTCAAAATGCCACTGCTTCCCCCCAGTGTAAAACTATGGCTACATTTTTGCACCTCTTTAGCGCTGGCCTCGGTCTAGTTCTGCCCACTGACCGTAGGGATCACAAGACAGGCCGGGCCATCCCAGCCTATGTCTGTTTGGCCAACCCCCAACAGCTGGCCCTGTGCAACCCAAGAGACGCAGCCCACGAACCCTTGCAGCGCTGCAAGAATGCTGCTGCTGCTGCTGCGTGAGGCTGAGCTGAAAGCTGGGCTGGCCCAGGCAGCTGCTACCTAGGAGCGTGTTGGCCCCAGAACTTGTTGCAAAACCTGAGCGTCTCAATCAGAGCAGGCCTCTTTGCAGCACCTCAGCTCCTTGGCCAAGATACAGGCTGAGTTCGGACGACAACGGTTGTTTTCCATTTTGTTCCTATTACACACACACACACAGACAGTTGATTAGCGTGTCGTCAGAACTCAGCCACACTTTGCTATCCCTGAGCTGTTAAATAGCCCAGAAGCGAAGAAGTCACCCAAGACGGACTTTACTGACAGAACTATATAAGAAAGTTTCCACACCTGCCAGCTATCACTTGATGATTACAACACCAGGTGATAATTACAGAGCAAACAGCACTGGCAGAGAACGCGTTCGGGGTCACGCACACCCTGCCGCCTCCTTGCACGTGAGGGTTTCCAGCGGAGTCTAGCGTTCACGCATGCAGGAGCGATAGGAAAAGGCCCCAATACGGAGCGTGGCCCCAGTGAAGGGCAAGTTCAATACTTCGGCCGCAGTCCTCTCGGCGCCTCCTTTCATAATAGGCCACCAATGACAACCGGGGGGGGGGGGTGATGGGGGTGTCCCGGTGTGTGTATGTGTAGGGGAGGGCCGGGTCCCCATCTCCCTTTCAGGACTTTCTGAAGTTGTTGTTTCCTCCCAACCCGGTGCTGGCGACGACGCCTTGTCGGAGTCGGTTCGCACCAAGATCGCCTTCTGCATTCGGCGCCTCCTCTCCTCTCCCCACCCCGGCCCCGCTGCTTGGCCTGCCGCACCTGGGATCTTTATTCATGATCTCCCGTGTATCTCGCCTTCCTTCGGCTGTGTGCTTCGCTCTCTCTCGCTCTCTAACCCACTCCCCACTTTCTTTGATTATTTATCTCCCCTCTTTCCATCTCTCCAGGTCTCCGTCGCCTTCTGTCACCGTCCCAGTAATTGCCTCCCCCCCTTTCAGCCTCTTTCACCGCCACCTTCTCTCTTTTCAATCAAAGGGAAACAAGCAAAGGGAGGGGAGGGGAGGGGAGGGGAGAGGGGTGTGGGGGAGGCTGCCCCTCTCCTTCCCCAGCACCAGCCAGGTCTCCCTCGGCCTCCTCCATCGCCTTTGAAAGGTACAAGGGCCGGGCGGGCCGGGGCACTTCGCTGCCTGAGGTGAAGGGCTGGGCGACGGCACCTCGCCCACCCCACCCATGCACAACGGGCCTCTGGCTCTGACACTGAGGCCGGCAGCGCGCCCTCCAGCAGGCTTGGGGGCGGCAGGAGGCAGGCCGGCTGGCCTCGGCGCGCGGCCCACACGGCTCCGTCCCCTAGCACCTTGCCTCGGCCGCCTGAGGAGGAGGCTGCCTCTGCCGCCTCCGCCGCCTCGGCCTGCCTGCCTGGCCGGAGGGTACTGGAGCAGGGCCAAGACGGGCTCGCAGCTCCTTCCCACCCTCGCCGCCAGGGCCGGTGCTACCATAGAGGCCACTCAGGCGGCCGCCTAGAGCACCAAGCTAAGAGGGGCGACGCGCAGCACAGCACTCACGCACGTTGTTGGCTGTGAGCCGGCCCGGCCCGAGGATTCAGCTGGGCCTGGGTGGGCGAGATGGCGCCCCGCATCCACCCAGCCGAAGCGAAGCCAGGGACACTGGGGTGGGGGGGCAGCTCCAAGTTCAGACTTCCACCCGGAAGCCACCCTCCCAGAGCCACTCTAGTCGCCTGGAAGCCGCCCTCCCAGAGCAGGGAAGCCGCTGCCGCCAGAAGAAGAAAAAGCACATGGCTAGCTCAACCCTGACCCAAGCCAGCCTCTGCCTTACTCCCGAGGAAAGGGCACCGGGTCACCTCGCCTCTCTCCTCAAACAGGCCCTGATGTTCAGGCAGGCGGGCAAGAGGGACTCCCTCTCCCTTCCCCCAGGAAAGCTAGGGACTTGTGGACTCCGCGCAAGGCAAACGCTCCTGCTTCCCGATCCTGCGCGTGTGGATCAACAGGACTTGCATCCGAGAAAGCTTTGCACCGGGAGGCACCAGTGCGGCCCGATCCACCTGTGCCTCCTTACTCGGAAGCCTTATTCCCCCGAGTAAACGTGCGGAGGGGATTGGGACGCCAGGCTGCATAGCGGGTAGCGTTCACACGGAAGTAAGTCCCGGTGAATTCCAGACGGCTTGGTCCCAAATCGAAGTGAGCCAGTCCCAGCTCTCCACTCGGCGCACGTGTTTGGACTTCCGCGCAATTTGGGTGTGTGTGTGTGTGTGTGTGCAAGTAGCTCGCCTTGCTTAAGGCGCAAAATAGTCCCGCACCGGCCCTGCTCGCCACCCAACCTCAGCCCCCCTCCCCGAGCGGCGCCATCGCGCCCGTCGGCCTCCCAGCTGCCACCTTCGGGTACCACCGATCCCCTCCCCTTCGTCCTGGGAGGCTCTGGTAGCTGCAAGCACGGCCCCGCCCTGCCCCACCGAGCCCCCCTCCGCCCCGAAGGCCTCCCAGTTACACACCTGCCTGCCCGCCAGGTGGGCGGCGGCGGCGGCGCGCTTGCCTGGGCTCCCTCTGCTCCAGGCAGGAGCCGTCCGTGGCCCAAGCCCCCTCCCCGGGAAGGCTGCCTGCTTGCTTGGGAGCCTCAGGAGGCCCGGTGCGAACGGAGCCGAAGCGGAGCAGGCGGAGCGCCCTCCTCGGGCCATTCGCGGAGGAGCGGGGTCGTGGCCGGAGGTCAGGGCGCAACGGCCTCCGCCTTGGCCAGAGGAAGATGGATCCGCTTAGTCCGCCCTGAGCGAGGAAGCGGAGGAGCAGCAAGGAAACGCAGGAGAGCCCCTGCCAGGGACTTGTGATTCTCAGCACTTTGCTATGGCACCTAATTGGGGGAAGTGGCTGAGGCGAAACCAGCAGCAGCTCCTAAGGCGCTCGAGGTGCTGTTTGGAGCCTTGTTGGGGGGGGGAGTGCGCAGAGGAGCGGGTCCGAGGGCGGCGGAAGGGATGCGCGGCCTGGCCGGGGGGGGGGGGCGGGGGCATTAGAAATGGCCCCATTTTAAAAGGGCTTGGTTGGTGGGGTGGGAAAGGGCGGGACCTTCTCCTGATTTATCTTCTCAACTACCCTGTCAATGGAGAACAAGAAACCTTGACAACCTTTTAAGTATTTGAAGAGTGCTATCCTGTCTCCTCTCCATCTTCTCTTCTTGGAATTGTTGTAGATCACAAGCTGAATATGAGCCAACAGTGCGATATGGCTGCAAGAAAGGCAAATGCTATTTTGGGCTGCATTAATAGAAGTATAGCTTCCAAATCACGTGAGGTACTGGTTCCTCTCTATTCGGCCCTGGTTAGGCCTCATCTAGAGTATTGTGTCCAGTTCTGGGCACCACACTTCAAGAAGGACGCAGACAAGCTGGAGCGTGTTCAGAAGAGGGCAACCAGGATGATCAGGGGTCTGGAAACAAAGCCCAATGAGGAGAGACTGAAACAACTGGGCATGTTTAGCCTAGAGAAGAGAAGATCGAGGGGAGACATGATAGCACTCTTCAAATACTTAAAAGGTTGTCACACAGAGGAGGGCCAGGATCTCTTCTCGATCCTCCCAGAGTGCAGGACACGGAATAACGGGCTCAAGTTAAAGGAAGCCAGATTCCAGCTGGACATCAGGAAAAACTTCCTGACATGGTTAGAGCAATGCGACAATGGAACCAGTTACCTAGGGAGGTTGTGGGCTCTCCCACACTAGAGGCCTTCCAGAGGCAGCTGGACAACCCTCTGTCAGGGATGCTTTAGGGTGGATTCCTGCATTGAGCAGGGGGTTGGACTCGATGGCCTTATGGGCCCATTCCAACTCTACTTTTCTATGACATTGGCAGGGAGGAGGGTCTCTCAAGCACTTCTCAGTTGCAGCCACGCAGCCCATTGCCTTCCTCAGGCCCAGCCAAGCTTCCTTTGAGCACACATGAGGCCTGGATTGCAACTTCTGGAGCCTGGGTGTGGGGGCTGGAAGCACATGGGCCCCGACCCGGTTAATGCTAGTCCTGGCTAAGACATCACCAACAGGACAAATTAACTGTGACATAGCTTCTGGTGGGTCACAGACGCAAGTAAACTTCAGTTGGATCGGGGCCAGAATGTGTCAGTGCAAGAGCTCAGCATTCATGCGCCTACTGAGTCCTCGCCCGCACATGTGGGCGCATGTGGCAGAGATAGCTTTTGTGATCTTGCTACTTCCTCCGTGAGAGGTTCTTACCTGGGGCAGTTGCTTGACTGACTTGTAGTCTGGAAACTGGCAGTTTCAAGTGCTAATTGGATCATTTTCTCCTCCTCACTTTCCTGTGCACCAGATGGCAGAGGGCTGCGCAGAATGAGCTCTTTGGTTGCCTCCTCGTGTCCTCATTGTCTTTGCTCTGCAGAGGAGCGTCTCCGTTAACTCCTTGATGAAGGAGGCCCGGTCCAACAGAGGCCACCAGCCTTTTCCCGGATCCACAGCGTTGACTGGGCAAAGTGACAGGAGGACCTGGTGAGTCCGTCCGTCCCCTCCTGCCAGGCTTGTTCTGAGGCTGCCTCCAACATGCCAACCTGGGCTTGGAAATGGCCCTTCTCTCTTGCCTGACCTGGTTTATTTTATTTATTTTATTACATTTATATACCGCCCCACAGCCGAAGCTCTCTGGGCGGTTCTGTCGGGTCCCAGCTAGGATTGCTCACTTCCGCCTGGCAGCAAATGCAGACCTAAATAAGGCCGGGAGCAGGGTGAGTGCATTGCAGCAAGCCAGAGAGGCAGGGGCCCAGCAACTCCGTCCAGCGCCTGCCGCCTGACTGCAAACTGGTGAACCGCTGGGACTAACAGGCCAGTTCCTGAGAGAGAAATACAGCGCGGAGCCTCTTGGCCGTGGGAAGGGCAGCAGTTGGTGCTGGCCGGCCACTGTGTGAGCAGAGTGCTGGACTAGATGGGCCCTTGGTCTGATCCAGCCTCAGGGCTCTTCTGGTGAATGTTCCCCAAAGGGTGCTCATCTGCAGCCACTCGCTGACTCTCGGCCTAACCCACCTCCCAGGAGTCTTGTGAGGATAACATGGACCAGGCTTAATCCCCGGCGCTTGTTTCAACCCATAAGAATCTTGGGCATTATATTCATAGAAACCTAGAATAGCAGCGTTGGAAGGGGCCTGTAAGGCCATCGAGTCCAGCCCCCTCCAGCGTCGCTCTCCATCCGCCCATTGCCCTTGCTGTGACCTTCCAGGGCACCCTCGAGGCTTTACGTCTACGCGGCGCCAAGGGCTGCTGCTTCTCGGCTTCATTACGAAACGTCTCGGCCGCCTTCCCCTTGTTGCAGGTGACCCACAACAAAGAAAAATACCTGCTGAAAATGAACTATGTTTTCTAAAGCCAATCGGTTTCAGCTATACTGTGCGTTTAGCACACAATGCAGCTAAAACTATGACTGGTCCTAAGAACCATTAGCAAGCAGGAGAAACACAGGACTAATTAAAATACCTGTCAGAGGGCAGCAGTGGTTGAGGGGCCCCCGTCCCAATTCCTTCCCCAGGAATGTTAAGCAAAGGCTTAAGGCTCTTCCAACAGGTCACCAAAGTGCAACCATCTGGCTGGATCGTGCCCAGGCTTTTATTAATTAGCAGAAGGCACATAACGATGCAGTCAGACAGGCCTTGCCAGGGAGGCCATTCTGCAACATGGGCGCCACACAAGTGAGGGCCCAGCCCCGTACGCCAGCAGGTGATGGTTTTAAATATCATTACATATCTGATTGTGAATAGTATTGAATGGCTGCTCCTTCTTCCAAGGCTGTTCTTCGGAAGACCCGATGGCGAGGAGGAGGAGGGCCGCTGTGCCTTTGACGCCTCCATAGAGGAGAGATCATCCCTTGCTTCAGAGTTGGGGGTCACCATTAACAAAGCCTTCAGGAGCAGTTATCTCTGTCCCAACCCAGTGACTGGACGTGGTGGTGAAGTCAATGAGGCAGAGCAGATCCACACTGAATCCACCCAAGGCACCTGGTTTGGAGAGGATCAACCTGCCTGTGATCAATGGGTTTTCCATATCCGACCCATTGAGAAGCAGGTGAGGGTCTCCCAGGTCTTCTGGTTGGGTCTTGCTGCTGGCTTTCTCCACTACTCACTCACGAAGGATTCCTCCCTTCAGGCCGGGCCTCACACCGCTCCTCTGCCTTTCCCTGTGCTGCTCATGGCCACAGAAAATCACTATCCATTGGCACGTGGCCTGGAAATCTTAGGTAGTGCTCCCTCCCCTCCCTCCCTCCCTCCCTCCTTGAACTCTTTCCTCAGTGGGCCTGGAGTTCTTTCTGCGAGGAGAACCGGCTGCCCGCTCTGCCACAGGGTCCCTCCTGAAAGCCTCCCCTGATCCTTCCCCCCTTACAACAAACTCTGTAACTGGGGCTACGTGTCCTGGGCCAGTCAAAAGCCTATCCGTATCCGAGACAGAAAGCTTGCTTGCATTAGTTGCTGGGGAACACGGGCAGGAGGGTGCTGTTGCACCATGTCCTGCTTGTTCATCCCTGTCCGATGGCTGGTTGGCCCCTGTGGGAACAGAGAGCTGGACGAATCATAGAATAGTACAGTTGGAAGGGGCCTAAAAGGCCATCCGAGACGGATCCTTGGTCTGATCCAACATCAGGGCTCTTCTTTTGTTCTTACCCGACCCCTTACAGCTTTATATTATTATTTATATATAGTGCTGATAGTGTTTGCAGTATTTGAAATGCTAAGTGTTCCGAAATGTTGCCTCAAAGTAAAGCCGTGTGCCATTGGTTTTTAATCTGCTGCAAATGACTGACGTGGAAAGTGAAAATGACGCATACCCTGAAGCTGACTGAAGGAAGATCATTTTTGTACCTAGTACCCAAACAACCGGGGGCGGGGGGCTGCAGGCCCTTGCTTTCAGCCTCCCGGGCTCATTGCAGGCAGCACAGCTACACCGCACAGCCCCTGAGTTCAGCTCCGTGCCCCCCTCAGCTCCGTGCCCTGGGATGCTGCCCAGCCCTGAGCCCTGAGCCAGCCCTGCCACCAGGTCCCTAATATAAATAATAATAATAATAATAATAATAATAATAATAATAATAATAATAGGGAAGGAGGCCTCCCCCTTTGCAGTCTGCCCTGGGTCATCCCAGCTCCAGAGTGGATGGAGCCCCCGGCTCCTAGCTGGACAAGGGCGCTTTCTCCTTGGGATTCAGGGTTGCTTTTGAAGCTGTCCAATTGATCTCACTTTGTTTGCAGAGGGGCAGGGGGAAAGAGGGAGGTCGAACCAACATGAGTCTCCTTGGTGATGCCGGAGCCGCCCGCTAATGCCCGGTCCCCTGGGCCGCCAGCTCAGTGTCAGGGTCAGCGCAGGGCCGGCATCAAGGTGGAGGTCCTGAACCTGCCGGTGAGCGGCTCTTTTCTCACATGCTGGAGCCCCGTCTGCCGGCCTTCGCAGGCTCTCCCGTCCAGGACACGATCAGCCACCAGCCAAAGGCCCCCGGTGCCTCCAAGAACAATATTTACAAGTATAATTTTTCAGACAGGGTGAGAAGGACTTAGATCTGTTAATGCCGGCTTCTGTATCAAAACCTGAAAAACCACAGCTGCTGATCACTTCAGCAAACAGCCCCACCAAAGATGGAGGCAGGAGAGCAAGCCAGGCAGCAGAACGGCTGCGGCGAAGGCACCCAAGGGAGTGTGATTTCACCCACTCAGCAGGCCCTATGTCCCTCGAATCCAGGCATGGAAGAATCGCAAGGAAAAAGAGAGTGTCTCTGGGGATGTGCAGAGTACCTTTCCACAGGCTTCAGCGGTCTCAACGTTTACTAGGGATAGTCCCTTTTTCCTGATCCCCCTACCTGGTAAATTCTGCCCCCTATTCCTGTTTTGCTTTTGAGAGGGAGCCCTTTTAAAAGCCGTTGCGCTCTGCCACAGTTCCATTGTAAGGTTAAATATTCTCACGATTAAAAAAAAAAGAAAGAAAATCAAAAGCAGGTTATACTTTGAAGAATAGACAAAGCGGAACCACTGCTCACCCCCCTTGTCTGGTGCAGCGAAAATAACCACGGGTCTGGTGGCACCTTAAAGACTAGCATGTTTATTATGGGCAGAAGCTTGAGTGGACGCTGTTCCCTCTCAGCCGCAGCCCATGGCGAGGGCGCGTCCAGGTAGGAGGGCTCCTAGCACCAGCCACTGGCAGGCCCTGGGACGCGGGCAAGTGGCAAGGAAAAGGAAGGAAGCAGGGGCAGGGAAACACTGGGGGTCGCGCCACGTGGACGGTGGTGATGTTTGGGCCCCCGCGAACAAGGCCGGGCGAGGGCCTCGCAAAAGCCTCGCCTGACTGGAAGCATCCTTAGTCTTGAAGGGGCCAAAGGAGCCTTTGCTGCCTCGCAGAACAGGCCCTTCGCATGTGAAACGAAGGCAGGCAAGCCCCAGAGGGCCGGCTGAGAGCCCCAGACCTGCCTCCCCGGCTGGAGCCTTCCACGGGTGGGGAGGTCCTGGGCAGAGGCAGCCCCTTGGCCAAGGAGGTTGGCCTGCCCCTCCATGACTGGGCCTGCATCCTCAGCCTGTTCTGGATGGAGTTGCCCTTCCCTTGGAAGAACAGGAGGTCTCCTCCGCAGGACCCTCCCTGGCTTAGGGTGAACCTGCCGCTACCGCCAGGCAGCCAGGAGCAGCAGGGCCCCGCTCAGCCCTGCTGGATGCAAGGCCTGAGGCCCGGTGGGGGTCAGGGCTCCGTTCCCTCTGGCATTGCAACAGCATCCTCAGTGGGGAGGGGACCAGGCCAGACACGGCCCTTTGGCCACGGGACTATTACGCCCACGGCTGTCTGCAGGCAGGGGCGGAAGCGGCCTCTTTGCAGGCAGGAGGTCTCAGTTTCAATCCCTGCCAGCCTCTCCAGGCAGGCTGGGAAGCTCCTGCCAGAAAGCCCAGGGAGGGGCTGCCAGTCAGTGTTGCGTCCCAGCGGTGCACCTGCTCTTTCAAGGGAGGGGCAGCTCCATCCAGGAAGGGTCAGGATCTGTGCCCAGGTTAAGGGAACTGGAACTGGGGCCCTGACCCACTGGGTATCTGGCTGGTCTGGATGCAGTTTCATGTCGTTTGCCCCCATCCCGTCCTGGAGGCAAGGACCGGAGGACGGAAAGGACAAGCAGGGCTGTGTATCACCAGTGCACCGACGGCATCTCATCCCAGATGCAGACTCAGGCTGCTGGTCATGGCAGTTGCTCACAAATTGGCCAGTGTGGCCAGCTGATTCGGGGTGGGGGGGTACATGTGCGTTTCACTTCCAAGGCTGAAGTTATAATAAGTTTATAATTTCCTCTAAAGCTGACAGTGTGTCTTATAGAGAATTCAGGCTGCGCTATCACTGGGAAGTTATCTGCAAGGGAGCGCTGATCAGGCCGCAACGGGTCCTGGGGGCGGAAGGGGGGGCACAATCTTTGTCCCCGGCCAGGAGGCTGCTTCTGCTGCAATTTCCCCATGTAAAACGCGGGTGCCCAAGAAGGGCTCGCTGCCTCGGCACGGAAAAGGGCCAGGCGGGGGCGGGGGCAGGGGGGGCATTCAAGAACAAATGAAGAGTTCAAATGTGAAACGATTAAAAATGAAATAAACTACATCGAAGGCAGGCGAGATAAGGTGCGAGGGCCCCGTCTCCCTATTTAACATTCATTGGATTGAATAATCAGGCCTCATTATCTCAAATTGGCTGCATATTTGCCCTCAAAATGCTAATTTGAAAGTTGGCTGCGAGCGGCGTTCTGCCTGTTTTGACTAAAATATGATTTTGCTTTATTGTGCATTGCTAGTAGCTCCAGGGGCATTTCCAGTTTAAAACAAAATAATAATAATAAAAAAAATTCTATCAAAGTCTTGCCCGGGAAAAAAGCGCCCCTGCTCATCACGGCAGACGGGGGGGGGGGGGGGTGCGCGCTCCTGCTTTGCGTAGAAATGGCATTTCCTGGCCTTGAAGTAAAATTAGAAGTGTTATCAGCTTCTTTTAGGGGATGGACAGTTTATCATTAATCTCGCAAAAGGAAATGGAGGAAATATTTTTATTATTATTATTTCACCAGGGGAAAAATTCCCTGCTCTGCCCCTCCTCCAAAGAGGCCGGCTTCTGACCTTTAAAGAGATAGAGCTGCTCCTTTTATTCTAAACCGCTGATTAGTACTTCATGAGGCCTCATTTCATGGGTCATAAAAATATAATAGGTAGCAAAGAGGGAAGCCGCTGCCTTTCACACGGAGGAGACGGCCGAGGGCCTGGATGGGGTGGAGTGTGGAGGCCTGGCGGCCGGGCCTGGGCAGGCGGGGGCCATGGGGGCTCGTGGGGTCCGGCCACGTGCCTACCATGCCGGCAGGAAAAGCGGGCAAGGGTCCTGGAGGCAGGGGTTGCCCCCACGAGCTGGTGGTTGGCAGAGGAACAGGCTGCTGTGACCACAGATGAGGCAGCGATGGGATTCGGGACTGCCGGCGGCGTCCCTCTTACCACGTTGAGAACTGTGACCGTGACTTCAGGCACAGCCGGAGGCTTGCGCACACTCAAAAGTACACCTCCGAGGCCTCTGCTTGCCTGCCTGCCTCCTTGCACAATTCTCTAGATTATGCGATCTAGATCACAAGCTGAATATGAGCCAACAGTGCGATAGGGCTGCAAGAAAGGCAAATGCTATTTTGGGCTGCATTAATAGAAGTATAGCTTCCAAATCACGTGAGGTACTGGTTCCTCTCTCTATTCGGCCCTGGTTAGGCCTCATCTAGTGTATTGCGTCCCGTTCTGGGCTCCACAATTCAAGAAGGATGCAGACAAGCTGGAGCGTGTTCAGAGGAGGGCAACCAGGGTGATCAGGGGTCTGGAAACAAAGCCCTATGAAGAGAGACTGAAAGAACTGGGCATGTTTAGCCTGGAGAAGAGAAGATGGAGGGAAGAGATGATAGCACTCTTCAAATACTTCAAAGGTTGTCACACAGAGGAGGGCCAGGATCTCTTCTCGATCCTCCCAGAGTGCAGGACACGGAAGAACGGGCTCAAGTTAAAGGAAGCCAGATTCCAGCTGGACATCAGGAAAAACTTCCTGACTGTTAGAGCAGCACAACAATGGAATCAGTTGCCTGGTGAGGTTGTGGGCTCTCCCACACTAGAGGCCTTCAAGAGGCAGCTGGACAACCATCTGTCAGGGATGCTTTAGGGTGGATTCCTGCATGGAGCAGGGGGTTGGGCTCGATGGCCTTGTAGGCCCCTTCCAACTCTGCTATTCTATGATTCTATGACCAGTGGCCATGATTATTTATTTATTTGTTTGTTTATTTATTGCATTTCTATACCGCCCAATAGCCGGAGCTCTCTGGGTGGTTCACAAAAATTTAAACCAAAGTATAAAACAGTATAAAACCATAATATAAAATACAATATAAAAGCTCAACCAGATAAAAACAGCAGCAATGCAAAATTACAAATTTAAAACACCAAGTTAAAATTTATTAATAGACTGTTAAAATGCTGGGAGAATAAAAAGGCCTTCACCTGGCGTCTGAAGGAATATAATATAGGTGCCAGGCGAACCTCCTTAGGGAGCTCATTCCACAGCCGGGGTGCCACAGCAGAGAAGGCCCTCCTCCTGGTAGCCACCTACCTCACTTCCTTTGGCAGGGGCCACTAATTGTCATGCAAAGAAGACATTTCAACTGTAACATTTGCAACACGCTTCACAAAGGGACGGACGTGGGCTGCCACAAAGCCACCTGGGAGCATTGTTTTCAAGTCTTTGCTCCGGGAAGTGGCTGCAACAGTCACAAAAGGAGCGCCACAAGAGCAACTCGGGCCTGCCAGAAGCGCTGCACGTTGGCTAATGCTCGTGCCACGAGACCCCCCTCTACACTACCGCAGTTATGCATGCCCTCCAGATTGCAGTGCCTGTCCCTGAACGGGCCAAAATTCGGGCTGCAGGAACTCTTTGCTGTGGATTGTGCAAGGAATTTGGAAACATGTAATATTCAGAGCACATTAAAAGTAGAAGTAAAGACTGAAGATTTATTATCCACCAGATTGAAAGCGGTCTGCAGATTTCCTCACCCCACAAAAGTGGTCTTTCCATGAGAGCTGCATGTTTCCCTGACCATCCCGCTGTGGCGTAATAAGCCTCATAACTGGGCTGCAGGCCTGAATGAAAACCCCACATTTCACCTCCCTCGCTTCACCTCAAATGCAGGGGCTTCTAAGTGGCGACACTTCACTCAGGGCCAGCTAGTATAGACCTAGTCCCGTGTCCATTGTTTGGGGGGGGGGCATTGTGGCGGCGGCAGTCCCCTCCCTCCCTCCCTCCCTCCTAGCTGGGACCACCTTAGCCCACTTTTGCCTCTCCCTCCCAGTATTGGGCACTCAAGAATCTCAGACAAAGGAAGCTTTTTACTCAGCCCCCGAACCTGAACTTTTTCAAGCTGGAGATGCCGGGGGAGGGGGCTGAACTGGGGGCCTTCTGTGTGCAAAGTAGGGGCTCTACCACTGTACTA
Organism: Elgaria multicarinata webbii; assembly: GCF_023053635.1. Lineage (NCBI taxonomy): Eukaryota > Metazoa > Chordata > Lepidosauria > Squamata > Anguidae > Elgaria > Elgaria multicarinata. Next base: position 970,181 of record NC_086180.1, on the reverse strand, counting down.
CAGCCCCTCCCTGCACACATGGAGGATTTTCTACAGATATGTGGAGAAGTCGGGGAGTGCCACTGCAATGCCCCCACCCCTGTGTGTATTCATAGTGTTCGGCAGAAGCGACATCTGTAAAGACCTCAGGTGCACAGTAAGCCAATGTAGAAAACCCTAAGCGAGGTTTGAACCAGGCCTCTGAGTGCAGCTTCTCGGTTTTCTCCATAGAGGTGGATCTACGGGGCGCCAAAACATACCTTCGGAAGGCAGGCAGGGCTGACCTCCATTCGGGAGACGCTCCCGGGGGTCTGCACTCCAGTGGGTGGTGGGCGGAACTGAAAGCAAATGGGGGCAAAATGCCAGTCTACTTCAGCTTCTAGCTCTTACTGCCATTTGGTGGCCAGGGGGGAGGGGCAGTGACTCAGAAGCCCCCCACCCCACCCCCAGCAGCTGGCTGTGGGCCACAGGCACGTTGAACGGCTGCTACAAGCACAGTCCTTCTTCCCGGTCTTCCAAGGCAAAGGAGGACGCGGCTGTAATTCTGCACCTTCCCCCTCCGGCTGGTTGCTCTCCCACTGGGGATGGCAGCTCTGCACCCCCTGTACGGGGAGGGGGCGCAGGGGACGGACACAGCCCCCTCCCGCCACCGTACTGGCTTCCTACCAGCTGGCTCAGTGGACACTTAAACAGGCCGTGGCCCTTGGAGCAAAGCAATCAAAGCCGGCAATCCGTCCACACGTAACGCTATTGACATTATTACCCTTTCTAAAGTCAATCAATAGATAATAATGTCGGAATAATATAGAGAGTTAAGAATCCCATTCAGTGCCCGGGATTAGGGATATTGAAGGGCAATTGCTCTGAAAATCGCCTCAATCCTGCTTTAGTGATGCTATGATTCACTTGCTAGATTACCCAGCATTCCGCTGGGTGGCTTTAAATGACCTATTTCGGATGCAGGCTCCACAGTGCTGGGCTGAAATCTGTTTGCACAGCAAACTGCAATTGTAGCCAAGATTAGAGGGGCTGCAGGGGGGTGGGGGCTGACAAGCCGGCGTGGAAATCCCCAACTCTCAATTCCGAGGGTGTCTCCTCTTCGACACGTTTGGCAATGACATTCCAGGCCGGACAGATGGACCTGGGTCTCGAGGGCTGTCAAAATGGCAAAGTGCAGAAAGGGCCCAGGGTGAGGGGGCACCCAGGGGGGATTCTGGGGCATGGGACTGTAAGGCCCAAGCAGAAGTATAGCATGGGGCTGAGAGGAGCGTTATCCGCCTACCTCCGCAACCCCCAGTCAATGTGGACAATCATAGGCAGAGGCAAGAAGGTCTCAGGGGTGGGGTCAGGGGTCAAGTGCTATCCAGCCCCCAACCCCCATGCCACCATGAATGGTTCCCCAGTTGCCTGTATTTGACGGTTTCGCCTGTCTCAAAGGCCCTGTGGACTGGGCCACCTTTCTCCGAGCAAGGACCAGCTTCATTTGACATTTAAAGCATTCAGTAAATTGACCATGCCACTCTCTGTTAACGCTTTCAGTGTGTCATGATTGTGGCTGTCCCAGCCTCATCCAGTTTCACAGAAGGCTGACAAATCACAAATGGGAACCTTTCTGCAGCTGGTCAAGGGCTTGAGCCCTTGTTTCCCACATCCAGACGCAACCCTTTGCCCAACTATAAGCCCGGCAGCATCCGCCCGTGGCACGAGCCTCCCTTCTCACAAGCACAATTCAGGGCCTGGCAGGGGCCACCTGTGCCTGGAATGCGCCCCGCTCTTGTTCAAACTAGGGGCAAAAACAGGCATTACTTTAAAGCCATATCTAGCAGCTACAGCATTTTTTCGTTTTTGCTTCAGAGTAGGTGCAGGAGGTCTGATGCGGATCTTAAAAGCCCCCCCCCCAATGCCCAAACCTAGATCAGCCCCTCCCCCTGCCCAACATCTGCTCTTGAGTATAATTAAAATGACACACGTGCAAGATGCAGATTCAAAATATTGTCTGTTTTGGACCTTGGTTTGTGCAGTTAGATAGCAGGGAGAGACTTTGTCTGCTGACCCAATAAACAGTATTTGCCTGGGTGTCTAACGGCAGCGGCAGCTTATGGGAGATGCTTCCTAGCTGCGAAAGCCACGGGGCCCTTCCGGGCGAAGAAGGCTTCTTTCTCCTTGCAGCCTCCTTGCCTTTGGCTTGGCCAGCTGGGTTGCATTCGTAGCCCAACAGAGACCTCTTCTGGGAACAACGGGGAACGCAGGACCTGCTTCCTCTGGTCGGCTGAGAGTGAGACTGAATGGTCCAAATGCCACGGATTCCCCCTTTTACCTTAGAATCATAGAATCATAGAATAGCAGAGTTGGAAGGGGCCTACAAGGCCATCGAGTCCAACCCTCTGCTCAATGCAGGAATCCACCCTAAAGCATCCCTGACAGATGATTGTCCAGCTGCCTCTTGAAGGCCTCTAGGGTGGGAGAGCCCACAACCTCCCTAGGTCACGGGTTCCATTGTCGTACTGCTCCATTGTCCTTCTTTAGCTCAGATACAAAAAGCACCGGTGACCGGTCCTTTAGTTGTGAAAAGCCCACATACAGATGAGCAACGGCCCCAATTTCTTCAAAATAAAAGCAGAAGCAGCAACTGGGAAAGCAGCTGCCTCCTGCTCCACCACCTCCATGTTTATGGTGGCTTGTTCAACGCAACTGGATCGTTGCCACCACTGGTGCTGCACATCTGCCTCACCTGGTAATAGGTGAAGTACGAGTCATGTCCTTTTTTGCAAGGTGGAATTGCTGAGCACGGTAAGCCCAGAACATTGTTCTCAGAGAAAAATGCAGCCTGCTTTGTCTTTTTTTTCCTGTGTCCTGGTGATAGGACAGGCACTGTTGGCTCCTAGGAAAGTTGGCAACCATGGAGGTTACCACTTTAGCTTTTATTTATTTATTTATTTATTTATTTATTTAATTTATTATTGCATTTATATCCTGCCTTTTTTCCTCCAAGGAACCCAAAGTGGCATACATAATCCTCCTCCTCTCCATTTTGTCCTCACAACAACAACCCTGTGAGGTAGGTTTCCATGGCTGAGTGGGGACTAGAACCCAGATCTCCAGACTCCCAGTCCAACACTTTAGCCACTACACCACACCGGCTCTTTAAGAAAATCCTGCCTGAATGAGGCTAGGCAGAGGTGGGAAAAGGTTTGTTTGTTTGTTTATTTATTTATTTATTTATTTATTACATTTATATACCGCCCCATAGCCGAAGCTCTCTGGGCGGTTTACAGCGTTGCAGCGTGAAGCCTAAAACCCTGCCTAAAAACCCTGTCGGTATGCCAGGTCAAATCTAGAAGCACCAAGCTGAGCAAAACTGCCCTAAGATGGACAACGCCAATTTAGACATGCACACCTATGATATGCCAGCCCTGAAGTGATATACACGGATCACTGGGTGGTGTTTTTTTTTAAATAGATAGAGCTGTAGCACTTTCTTGATAGCTTTGCCCATCCCAAATCACCATGTTTGTATTTGTGATGACTCTGACAAAGAGTTTTTCCCAACCTAATGTTCTGGAGTCTTTGTCCCCATCCAGCACCTATTACCTCCAAAAGAAAGGGTCCCATCCGCCCGCCCCCCCCCCCCCGTGTACACAGGTGTAATAGAAAAAGGCACATCATGGCACTGCATTCCTCAGCCCCAGGGTGAGCCTGCTTTCTCATGGCTTTGTAACTCAAGTCAGGCAACTGTCAATGAAGAAAGGTTGGGATAACCACAAGTGGATTTTTGAGTGGAAGGATTTGTGAGCTCCGTTTTGCTTCTCAAAACAAATTCCCGGGCTCAGGATTCTTGAATCCTTAGTGTCTGCCTTTTGCAACAGGCTCCAGCCGCTGGAATCTTGAGGTGCTAGTAAAAAAGCAAATCAAGGAGGTCCCACAAGCCTGCCGCCTGCCCACCCTGGCCTCCAGGGCACACAGCCAACCCTGCCAAGGCCACCCCAGCCCCTCCCTGCCTTGCACCCATTCCGAGAAGCAGAAGCCCCCGAGCTGAAAATGCCGCCCGGAGTGGGAAGGGGCTCTGCAGCAGCCGCCCCTTGGGCATGCAACAAGGGACATGTGGGAGTGGAGCCCTTGCTGATAGCTGACATGCACACACGCTCCACCGAGAAGCCAGAAGCCCCTCCTGGGGCGACGTGGCAGCACGGATCAGCCGTGGCACGCAGCTTCAGTGAGGCGAGACACGGCTGCCTGTGTGGCCCCACTTTCCTGCCCCATCTTGCGGTGTCGACATCGCCGTGTATTTGTCCCGTGGCTAATTTGTCCTTTCTCAGCAGCCATCCAAGGCCAGGAACAAGCACAGAGGGGCCATAACCCACCAGGGAGGCCTTTGAACCCTGACAGACTCTGGGCACGCAAGGCCAGGCCTCCACGTTGGAGCGGTGGCCTGGGTCTCAGCAGGTTTCCATGAGGACGCGGCCGCTGTTTGGGCCTCCCTTAGCTCCTTCATCCTGCCCCGCTCCCTCCTCGGCTGCTCTCTCAGCCGCCCCTCTTCTCCTGCTCTAGAGGAGAAGCTGACTTGGGCGTCCTCTTCTTTTGCCACTCCCCACCGTCCCAAAGAAAGGCCCAGGTAGATCCCAGCAAACCGCCGCTCCTCACAAACTGCCGCTCTGTTCGTGCGAAAAGGTCTACTCGGTTTTGTCTTCATGGGAAGGGTCCACAGTGCCAAAGGGAAATGCAGCAAAGCACACACCTTCTTGCTTCAGTGGTGCTGACGGGAGGTGGCGCCGTTTTGCCCCAAAGGCCGTCGACCCCAGCACCACGGCCCAAGGCAGACACACACACACCCGGCCCTCCCAGGGCCCAGGCCAGAGTGCGCCACAGGCACGAGGCACAGCTGGGCAGGTTTCTCCAGCTACCAAGCCAAGTGGTAGCACTGCGGAGCTGGGGAAAGCCACAGCAGCAGGAGCCCAAACCTTGCACACCCACTGCTCTGGGGAGCAATAAAGCCGTCACGAGCCAATGGAAGAATTGCCTCAATTTAGGCTCATATTGACAGCCCCAGGGAGAGGTTTCATCTCTCTGATGAATGTAATGTGCCAAGGGTTAAAGATGGCTTCTCTGCCAAAGGGTGGCTACATGTGGCTGTATGCCAGATGTGCATTCCTTAATGGTGGACATCAGACAAAGGGAAAAACTTTCATCCAATAGAGCATTGAATGTAACCTATGACTCATTGAGATTGTGCACCTTAACTTGAAAATTGAATGTAACTTAACTCGTTAATCCAGAACTGACCAATAGAAGGGTTAGAAAGAGACTAACACCCTCTTGTAGTCAGGGCCTATATATACTGTGAGATTCCTTTGTTCTGGGTGCCTCCATCTTGTGGAACCGGAGAGTATTTATTTATTTATTACATTTATATACCGCCCCATAGCCGAAGCTCTACTTTTGAATAAGTAGGATGTGCTTCCGTTACAGCTGGTATCTGTCATCAAGACACCTTGATTTTCAAGTGGACTCTCCTAGTATTGCTGGGGACCCCCACCCCACCCCACCCCACACACAGGGCTTGAATTTTTTGGCCCTCAGTTCTTTGTGGGAGGCGGAGTAACAAAGTACCTGAAATACAAAAGGTTCCTTTTCCTTTCCCAAAGTTTGTTGAAGGAAAATATACTCTTGTCTGTATCACAACGAACAAGATGTTTGTAATGTGGTACAGAACCAGCATCATGAACAAGCTGCATCATCTACAGGTATCAGATTATCCTCCTTCCCACAAAATGTTCAGATACTAACTTCACAACCTCCTTTCCCATAAACTCCAACATGCAGATTTCCCCCCAGTGGGTTGTCTGCCGATCTCGCCATGCAATGCAAACGGCTCATAACATCATTGCTAAAAATTTCTGCACCTGGCAGTAGCAAAGCTGCCACCTCCTGGCCGCTAACATTTCCACGGAAACCAGGCTTCCTTGCTGCTCAGACGGTGCTCAGAACAAGTTTTACAGAAGAACAAAAGGGGGGCATTGAAGCTGGATCGGACCAAAAGCCCGTGTAGTCCAGCAGCCTGTTCTGGCAGTGGTCAACCAGCTGCCTGTCGGAAACCCAGATGTAGGCTATGAAAGCAACAGCATTCCCTCACCACATGAGGCTGGAGGGAATATTCACCCATCATGACTCATAGCCACTGATGGCCTTATCAGAGAATCATAGACCAGTAGAGTTGGAAGGGGCCTAGAAGGCCATCGAGCCCAACCCACCAGTTGTCCAAGTTGGTGGCCATCACTACAAGTTGCTGTGTGAAGACAGACTTCCTTTGATTTGTTCTCCAATCTCCCACCAATCAGCTTCACAGGATGACCCCACGGAGCTCTAGTATTATGGGAGAGGGAGAAAAATGTCTCCCCATCCACATTCTCCACACCAGGCACAATTTTGTACACCTCGATCAGGTCTCCCCTTAGCCTCCTTCCCCGCCCCCCAAGGCGAGCAATCCCAGCTGTTGTAGCCTTCCCTCCTAGGGTAGATGCTTCAGCCCCTTGATCATTTTAGTTGTCCTTTTCTGCACTTTTTCCAGCTCTACAATACCCTTTTTTAGGTGCATTGTTCAGAATTGGACACAGTATTCTAAGTGTGGCCACGTCATAGATTTGCTTAAGGGCAGTATGAGCTTGGCAGATTTATTTTTCATTTCTTCCCTAATGATGCCCAACAGGGACTTTGCCTTCTTTACAGCAGTCGCACACCGGGTGAAAAATCTTCACTGAGCTGTCTGTGAGAACCCCCAGATCTCTTCCTTGGCCAGTCACCACCAGCTCAGATCCCATCAGCTTATACTGGAAGTTGGGATGTTTTGCCCCAATGCGCATCACTTTATGCTTGCTTTAGCAGAACTGCAGTTGCCATTGGGATGTGTGGGACTGCAATCCTGGGCTCTGCTTGGCACAGGGCAGCCCCCGATAGACAGGATGTGACCTTCAAATGAGACTTTCCACACTTTCTTTTTGTTTTCCTAAAAACTAGGTTTTATTATGGTACAAAAGTGTCTAGATAAAAAAATAAATTAAATTTTAAATGTACTATTTCAGTAATATAAGCACCACTACATCTATACAAATAAATATTATGATCACCCAGACCTATTTTAAAAACGGACGCAACAATGACAACGACAAAACAACAAGAAGGAACAGAGGCACAATGAGTTGTCCTGAGATTGCAGAGTTGCTCTGGAGTCTTGGCCGGAGGAACAGGGAGGAGAACGTGGCAGGCGGGCCTGGAAGGCGGTTCTCCCCCGCGGGGAGGGGGCAAAAGACCCCCATCGCCCCCTCCCTCCCTCCCACTGAAAATAAAGGCCCCATGCTAGTCCAAACAGTCGTTCAGCGTGCCAGTTCCGTATTCGCCCCACACAGTGGGATTATCTTTGACCAGAACAGGTAGTTCTAGAACAGCGGTTCTCAACCTGTGGGTCGGGACCCCTTTGGGGGTCGAATGACCCTTTCACAGGGGTCGCCTAAGACCATCGGAAAACACATATTTCCGATGGTCTTAGGAAACTGTATTGACTGAACTATGTCATGTATCATCTTTTGTATTATTAAAGCTATTGTTATGTATTATTTTCATTAGCAAACCATCCCATGACAATGGATCGTGTAGAGAAGAACGAAAATAATTTTATGGTTGGGGGTCACCACAACATGAGGAACTGTATTAAAGGGTCGCGGCATTAGGAAGGCTGAGAACCACTGTTCTAGAAGGAAGTTGCCCAATTCAATGGCAGGGTCACTCCTTGCCCTCCACCCCCCCACCCCCGAGCCACCGCAGGGAACAGTATATCTGCTGCATAGTAGAAAGGAAGCTGCAGGGCCAGCCGTGATGAGCAGCTGCTCGGGTCAGCTGGAGACACTCCTCAACGTAAGGCAGCAACTGAGGAATAAAGCTCTGGACCCCAGCTGGCTCCAGGGAGCTCCCACTGCACAACCACTGCGTGGGAAGTGGTGGCACATCCCCCCTCCCCCTCCCTCCCTCCCTCCCTCCGTGGACCCCCTACCCAGAGAGCCTCCAGGTCTGTCTCTGCACTGGGACGCCGGGCCCAGAGGGAAGGGGGGATGCAGCAGGCTGCAGGCAGAGCTGCTGTTCCAGGCGGAAGCGGTGCACAGACCCTGGGAAGGGCGGGATCTGGAGGAACTCAACTGTAAACATTTCTGCTAAAAGGTAGAGTGGGGGACGACAACAATGTGCAGCTCTCCAGGTGATGCTGGACTGCAACTCCCATTAGCCCCGGTCAGCAGTGAGGGATAATGGGAAGAGCAGTGCCATGAGACTCGTAGGGCTGCACATTCCCCACACATAAGCTAGAGCGTGATCCTGGCAGGACCCTCACGCAGCGGCTAGGTATTTCCACGGGGCTCATATAAGAGACCTCCCTGCTAGATCGTGGCCCGTGTTTGTAGACCGGATTGTGGAAAGAAGACTCAGAAATATAACCTCATCTCTTTCCGCTTCCTCCATTCTTCTCTGTCCAGCCCAATTTCCTACAGTTCTCAATTGCTGGAGAGCCAGAGGCACAGAATAAGTTATGCAAATTAGTGCATTTGTTCTTGCATAATTTCCTCTGTGTGCAGAATTCAGATTGTCCAAGTTACAGAAAGTGGACCTTGTTACAAACCAGCCAGGCAGGACCCTCTCCAGAGATGCAAGCAGCTTCCTAGATCCCCCTTAACGGTTGGACTTAAAAGCTGTTGTATTCTAGTTTGTCCAAACTTGGGGAAAAGATCCAAATTCCAACAACTTTGAAAAAGGAAGCCCCCCCCCCGGGTTGAAGCCCCACCCCCACCCCCTACCAGGCCTGTACCTTGATGGCAAGCAAAGTCCCATCCACCTACACTTCCAGGGAGGAGAAACAGGAATGTGGACTGAGCTATGGGGCTCATCCCCACGGGCAAAGTTGAGGGCTGTCGGCCTAGAGAGCAGCCAGAAGAGCTTTGGGCAAGTAGCAGACAGCTGAACAGAACCTCCATTGCAGCAGCTGCACAGCCCTGACGGCCAGGGTGGGCACAGATGACAGGGAGTGGACGTGCCATGGAGCTCTGCCTCCTGGGGCCCGTATCACTGGCAACGGGGGGGGGGGGGCGACTGACAGAGCCCGGCGACAATGCCGGCTGGCTTAGAAGCTGCTGCCGGGATAAAAACTAGCTACCTGGATGTGGAACCAAACAACCTTAGACCACAGCTAATGCTGGGCGTGAGCTGCCATCCAAAGGCACAATGCCCCCCACCACCCCCGCTGAGCGAGGCAGGGCCCTTGCAAGGGTTCACATCAGCCCCGTCAAGCCAATGCTCTCCTTGCCCGGCCCGTTTCTTCCGAAGGAGGCGGTGGACGTGGACTCTGCACGCCTGGGGGGCAGCGCCGGGAAAGGGAGGCGAGCGGGGAAGATGCTGTTGTGGCTGGGCTGGGGGCGGCAGGGCAGCGCTCGGAGCCTAGTCTTCAACATCCACGTCGTCCTCGTCGCTGCCCTGCCCTTCTGTCCGCCCGGGGGGGCTCGCCCGCAGCGTCCCAAACTGGGAGAGCTTGGCCGCCTTCTGCTCCAGGCTCTGCTTCCGCCACTTGATCCTCCTGTTCTGGAACCAGACCTTCACCTACAAGGCAGGAGGAGGAAGAAGAGAAAGGTTCTGCTCAGCCACCATCAAGTGGTCACCCGCACCCCACCCCCCAAGTCCCTGCACTCGGCGGGGCACACGCGGGGGGATCCTCCACTTGTGTTCCCTTGCGGACAGGCGAGCGGGACCCTCAAGCGTCCGTTTACTGGAATACTTAAGAGTTCAGCTATGGAGCAGGAGAATACGGAGGAAGTCCTGGGGGATGAATCGACGCTGCCAGGACATTTTGCCTGCGCCTTTGGGGGGCCGTGGCAAGCAGGGCAAGGAGCTGCCCAGGGTTCAGCCCAAGGGGCGCTCACTGCCTCGGAGGCGGAAGGCCCCAGGTTCAATCCTTGGCAGGGTGAGGAAACGATCCTGCCTGATTCGCCAGAGAGTCATGGCTGCCAGTCCGTGTTGACAATATTGTGCTAGAATAGACTCAGCCTTCCTCAACCTGGAGCGCTCCAGATGTGTTGGACTGCATCTCCCAGAATGCCCCAGCAGCTGGCTGGGGCATTCTGGGAGTTGTAGTCCAACACATCTGGAGCGCCCCAGGTTGAGGAAGGCTGTGCTAGATGGACCAAGGGCCCTGGCTTGGTATAAGGCGGCATCCTGTGTTCCTGCGCTTTGAAATACATTTGTACAATTAAATTCCGGGTGCCAAGCAAAAGCCCCCCAGCAGCCAAAGGCCTGCAATCATCATGAATGTGCATATCATATTCTGCCACGTTTAGCCTTTATTCTGGTTTTGCTAGTTATGGGGCAGGCAAAGGGGGAATGCTGGGCATGGAAGGTGCAGCCCCGAAGTCTCATCCAGCCCCCTCTAGCAGCAGAGACTCCGGCAGGCATTGCCCCCACACTCTCTGGAGCAGCCACGTCTAAGCCTTCCCGTCACGATGGCTAGAAATGCGACTTTAAAGATTGGGGCAGGGGGCAAAGGGCTGAATACCAGATTCTGCGTATTTTCAGTGGCCGCATAGGATATCAGCCCATGTGCAGCCTTAAATATGCTAGGAACATCAGAGACTGCCTTACACTGAGTCACCACCACCACCACCACGTCCATCTAGCCCAGCATTGTCAACGCTGACAGGTAGCAGCAGCAATCCAGGGTTTCAAGGAGACGATTTTTGGTCCCTACCTGAAGAATCGAACCCAGGACCTTCTGCAGGCAAAGCAGGGCTCTGCCACGGAGCCCTGGCCCCTCCCATGGCAGATCAGGGACTCCCCAGATGCCAGCAGCTCCACCCCCACCCACCCACCCCCCAGGAGCACCACCTGGCAGAAGGAATGCTATGGCAGGGTTCTGGAATATGATTATTCTTAGCAATGCAGATTTTTAACAAATGAATATGCATTTAAAGTATTTGTCTCCCACTCCTCAGCCCAAAGTCTCCTAGAGCCGGTTACAGACAATTAGTTAAAGTAGACAGTCCCTGCCCACAGGCTTGCAGACTAAAAAGACACGACACACAAGGAAAAAGGGATGGGTCAGGAAAAGGAAAAAAACGCAGCCAGGCTTTCAGCAGGGCAGCTGGAATGGCAGCTGGTGGCAACAGCGGAGGAAGGCGCTCCGCTTTTAAGCACAACTGCAGCATCACCCCAAAATGGAAGCAGCAAGCGTCCCCTGAGAAGTGGCACAGAGAAGGACCCTCCTCATCCTCATGGACAGAACACCACCAAGCAGCCTTGGGAGGGCTTGATCTAGCACACCATGTCTGAATGGGGGAAGGAGTCGAGGAGGGCAGACCTGGGCAACAGCAGACTGAGTGTTGAGGGGGGGAGGATTCCTTACCTGGGTCTCTGTGAGGTGCAAAGTGGCAGCCAGGTCCACGCGCTCAGTGCCGACCATGTACTGCTGCTTAAGGAACTCCTTCTCCAGGCGCTCCAGCTGATCCGGGGTGAAGACTGTGCGGACCCTCTTCATCTTGCACGCACCCCCGGGTCGCCATGAAAAGGGAGCCCCCAGGGAGCTGGCCACGGCACAGTGGGAAAATTCTGCAAAACAGAAGCAGTCCTCGTCAGGTAGGGAGTCACCAAAGCATTTGTGCCACGCCAACGAGTGACTAACCTGGGGGGAGGGGGGCGATGGAAAGGCCTGACTTCACCTAGAGCTGCCTTCCCCAACCTGGTGCCCTCCAGACTTTTTGGACTTCAGCTCTGGGAGTTGTAATCCAAAACACCAGGAGAGCAAAAGGTTGGAGAAGAACTGATTCAGGAGGTAAGTGTTGAAGAACAATTTGGGAGTAGGGTTCACAGTGCTATCAAATTCATCATATGCCTAAGTGGATGTTTGCTGAGGAAGTCCAGTATAGTCCCATTTGACTTCAGAATAAATTAAAAACAAAGACCAAGAGGATCAAATACTTCCAGGACACTGGAAGGTTATTTAGAACCATAATAATATACGTTCAGCTGGAATGTATATCACATACTAGGAAGGGTACCATCAAGTCCAAAAGGATGCCAGCATGGTTAAAGAGCAGCATCAAGGATGCTATAAAGGCAAGAAGCCCTACATGGCTTGGGACCACAATACCTGATGGAACACCTTTCCCAACATGAACCTACCCGTACACTGCGCTCAACACCTAAGCCTTAGATTCTAAGGTCTTCCTCCGTGTGCCTACTCCAAGGGAAGCTCAGAGGATGGCAACAAGGGACAGGGCCTTTTCGGTGGTGCCCCCCCCCAATTATGGAACGATCTCCCCGATGAGGCTCCCCTGGCGCCAACATTGTTATCTTTTCGGCGCCAGGTCAAGACTTTTCTCTTCTCCCAGGCATTTAATAGCATTTAACAACATATGCTAAGTTTGTTTGTTTGTTAATAGACCCCAGAAGTGTTGTCGTTTAAATGGATACTGTTGCTTTTATATTTTTGATGGTTTAAAATTTTGTATGCTTTTTAACGTTCACTGTTTTTAACTTCTGTAAACCGCCCAGAGAGCTTCAGCTATGGGGCGGTATATAAATTTAATAAATAAATAAATAAATAAATAAATAAAAAAGAAATCTTCCTTTAAAACAAGGCATGGGGGCTTTCTGGCCCAAGGGGTTCTCTACCTGGCCCACCAGCTTCCCCCCTGGCCCAACCCCTCTCTCAGCAGGGGAGAGCTCCTCCCCCTCATCAACAGCTGATTGGTGGCAAGAGCTGTTCCCTATTGAAGACTGAAAAAGTCTTCTGATCAGCTGCTGGTCTAGAGGGGGCAGGACAAGGGGAGGGAGTGGAGTCCTGCCGCCTTTTGAGTAGACTTGGTAGACATGCAGAGGCATGTCCTGCTTACATTTAAGTAGGCTTAGCATGGGAAAGGACAACGTTTTGGCTGTGCCACTCTGCCTTAGGCTATGCCCACGTTGCCTTTGCCCTCCCACCCTCCCCACCCCCGTTGGAATTCAGTCCTTGGACTGAAAAGGTTTCCCCACCCCAGGTTTTAAAAAACAGAAGTCGTGCCCAAATGAAGAGAACAGAAGGGAACACAAGCTCAGGGAAATCAAGTATAAATTGACAACGGGGCAAGTAAAAACAGAAGTGGAGGGTCTCCTTATCCTCCTGTAGTCATCGGGCAGGGGGGAACCCAGATGTTTAGGATGGCAATTCCAATCCTCCTTTACAATTGACTATGCTGGCTGGGACTGATGGGAACTGTTGTAGTCCACAAAACCTTGGGAAACCAAGCGGGGAAAGCAGGGCTTAGAGGATGGGTCCCCTTATGCTACAGTAACCGGCTAAACGGTAGGAAGCAGAGCGTAGGAATAAGCAGGCTTTTCTTACAATGGAGAGAAGAAAGAAGTTTGATCCAGGGCTCTGAAAGACGCAAACCCTATTTTGGGGATTAATGAAAGAACGGTATAAAAACGACGTCTCGTAACAAAATGTGAGCTGAAAAACCTGCACTGCTGTACCAGTGTTATCTATTAACGGAACCCCTTTGAGACTTTTGAGAAATGTTCACTTACATTTTAAAAGGAAAACCATAGGGCTGGAAGCAAAAGCTGGCATCATAAGACCCCTGAAGCTGGAACAGACCCAGAGTCTGTCTAGTCCGGCATACTGGTCTCACAGTGGCCCACCAACTGCCCAGAGGGAGCCCACAAGCAGGACACGAGGGCCCATGTTCCCCAGCAACAGGTGTACCTAGGCAAAATGCCTCTTGAGACTGGAGGTAGCACAGTAAACACAGGCACTTTTCGATATTAAGCACGCGCATTAAGCCCAGGCATATAAACCACGTGCTTATCTTTGGCCGAATCATGGCCAATACCTACAAAGTGATTCTAACATTACTGCTAGACAAATGTCTTCCATCAGAAGCAAACAAGGCCGGGGGGCCACCCAGTGAAATGTCTCACCTTAAAAGAGTAACACATTCCTAGAATGTATTGTGACTAGAATTCACTTTATTATTTATTTATTTATTTATTACACTTATATACCGCTCCCATAGCCAGGGCTCTCTGGGCGGTTTACAGAAATTCTAAAATTAAGATAAAAACGAGTATACAAAATTTAAAATTCTACAACACAGAACATACACACATAAAGCATTAAAAACCGTTAAAAAAACTAAACCTGTGGGTGATTAAGATGTGCCGCCATATGCCTGGGCAAAGAGGAAAGTCTTAACCTGGCCCCGGAAAGATAGCAGCGTTGGCGCCAGGCGAGCCTCGTCAGGGAGATCATTCCATAGTCTGGGGGCCACCGCCAAAAAGGCCCTGTCCCTTGTTGCCACACTCTGAGCCTCTCTCGGAGTAGGCACCCGGAGGAGGACCTTAGATGTTGAACGTAGTGACAGGGTATATTCATGTCAGGAGAGGCATTCCGTCAAGTATTGTGATCCCAAGCCGTGTTAAGGCTTCATAGGTCAAAACCAGCACCATGAATTGGGCTCGGAAACATACAGGCAGCCAGTGCAAGGGCATCATGTACAAACACTCCCTTATAGAGACACTCAAAATCAAGCTGATCACAGATATGTACCCACCCACCCACCTGGGAAGCTGGGTCACTTCATGCGTTTGTTGAATGTACAGGTGAGAAGTAAGACAAAGAGCCCATATCTGCATAGCCAAGGGGTGCGCTGGGTGCATTTATGTCCAGATTAGAGCTGTAAAATTTCCAGAAATTTTGAAGTCATGGGGGGGGGGGAACAGCAATTTTGGGCGAAATTGAAAAAGAGGCAATACTTGTTTTTCTAGTGCTTCTGTTTACAGGTCTAAACTCACTTTGTGCTTTAGGACATCCTTCCCCAACCTGGTGCCTTCAAAACTTCCCTCAGCCTCAGGCAGCATGGGCAGTGGTCAGGAATGCTGGGCACTGTAGTCCTAGGCTGACCCTATGGAAAGGAGGACCGGGCTCCTGTATCTTTAACAGTGGCCTAGAAAAGGGAATTTCACTAGGTCTCCTTTGTATGCATGCAGCACCTGGAGAAATTCCCTCTTCATCACAACAGTTCAAGCTGCAGAAGCCCTGCCCTCTTGACAAGATCCAAAAGAGGGCAGGGCTGCTGCAGCTTTAACTGTTGTGATGGCTGCATACATACAAAGGACACCTGCTGAAATTCCCCTTTCAATACAACTGTTATTTTATTTATTTATTACATTTTTATACCGCCCAATAGCTGAAGATACAGGAGGGCGCCCTGTCCTCCTTTTCATATGGTCACCCTAATAGTCCAAAACATCTGGAAGCCCCCAGGTTGAGGAGGGCTGCTTTAGGAATGGAACTTACATCATGTATAACATTGTTGGCTTGCAAAATTATCATTGTATTTTTAAAAAATAGAAGTAAATTTGTAATTATTGTCTGAATAAACTGTACTTATACGTTTAATACACCGAATACAATAATTTAATGAGCAAACCAAGTTATATGTATCAATTTTTAGGACTGACCAGAGGAAACTTCAGGAAGCGGTTCCCAAAACATCCGAATCATCCTAAAAGCCAGAAGAAGCAGGAAGAACTGGAGGCTGAGGAAAACTGGTGCACAGCAGCTGTTCCTGTTTTTAAGAAAGCTTTAGGGAAATTCCAAAATCTGTTCCTATTTGTGGGGTGGAGTTTAGGGAAACCTGGTCTGAAGGAAAGTTTATTGAAATGTTATTTAGCTTGGGAAAAGTCAGCTTAGGAATTTTTAAGCAACCTTTTTTGTTTAAGAACTTTTAAGCAATCTAAACCTATTATTTGAGAACTGACATTTTATTCAGTTAATGAACATTTTACTTTTTGTTCATTTTGAAAGCTTGACTCCACCGGTGGTGTAAACCTCAGGTCTATTCTGTAGGAACCAGGGCACTCAAGTTTATTTTAGGTAGCGAGGGTTTATTCTAGTGGCAGCAGTTAAAAGGTTTTATATCTGGGGCAGCATTACCTATTAGTGAGATCTAACTGAAAACTATTAAACACGGTGGCAGTGAATTTTATAGGTTCAAGCCTAAAAGTCCTGGCAATTGAAAGGAGCCTTCAACAGACACACATGGAGGAGGCCCATGTTTATTGATCAGCTGAAACCCGCCATCAGTGTGAAGGATGAGATGAAACAAGCCATGATGCTTATTGATGCGACTTGATTGGCTGGGAAATCCAGGTGCAGATCGATAATTTTTGTTCCCCCATTGAGAAACAAAGATTCCTCAAAGATGAATGTTGGCCTGTTCCCAATTGGTTCTGGCTCAGTTTATGAGAGGCCTTGTGCCACACTTGTATTTGTGACTGGAGCTGGCATTTTATGCTGAAACATTTCACATTTTAACATCTGCTTATAACTTTGATCTTGATCTGACTTTTATACTGTTAGTTTTACTCTCCCCTGTACCTGTTTTGGTGCATTCTCTTCCCTTTCTTATTGTTTTATCATGGTTTTATTAGAATGTAAGCCTATGCGGCAGGGTCTTGCTATTTTATTCTTTTACTCTGTACAGCACCATGCACACTGATGGTGCTATAGAAATAAATAAATAAATTTTAAAATCTATACATTTATAAACTAATGCTCTATCGTTGGTCATTTGTTTTGGAGCGCTGTGTCATGGATGTGTCATAGAACACTGAGCTTTTTTTCTCTTTTTTTAAACACACATCCATGCCATAACCCACATGTTCTCATCGGCTGACAGGGGAAGGATAACGGAGTGTGTTCTCAGATGTGGGTTTTAAATGAGAATGAGATTAATTGACTGCTAAAGCATCGAATCAGAAACAGCCCAGAAACACAGGACTCTATACAACAAAACCCAAACCTTCAAGAATGCACGTTTTCTTCCACATTATGGTATGGTGACTTTACTTACATGTTGGCAAAACTGAGCATGACTCCATCCCTAATCGTCTATCAGTAAACGAAACATTAGGATCAAGGGACAGAAGAAATAACTATGCTTGGAATCTTTCAGAGAGGATTTTTTTAAAAATCCCTCCACGGCGTCATTGTTTCTAGACATCTTCATATTTCTATGAAGACTTTGATCAGGTACTTTTTACAAATCACTGGGGGCGGCGAGTAAAGGATGGACCATTTCTGAAACTCTTGTCTTAAATTCTAAAAGAAAGCATGCCATAGGCCAAAGCGGTTCAGTTCTTCGGGGGTGGGGGGGGGGCAGCCACGGCCCTTGGGGGGTCCTTGGCAGGTCTCGTCCAGAGGTGGGCCCACCCCATCCCGCGAGCATGCCTCCCGCCCCGCCCCGGGAGCGCCGCCGTCTCACCTGGCCTCTTGCAGCTGGGATGGGCGCACGGGCGGGGCGGCGGCGGCTCGGCCAGGTAGACGGCCTGGAAGGGCAGCACGCCGGCGAGGCAGCCGAAGCGCAGCGCGGTCGGCGGGGCGCCGGGCCAAGCGCCGGGCCCGGGCGGGATCCTTCGGAGCGGCTCCGGCGCGGCCAGCAGGGACTCGATGTCGAAGCGCTTCTTGGCCTTGCGGGGCGGCGGCGGGGGCGCCCCGTCGGGGCCAAAGGCAGGCGGGGGCGGCAGCCTCTGCAGCATGGTGGCTGGGAGCGCGGCCAGGGGCGGCGGCGGCGGCGGCCTTTATAGGGCGCGCGGGGCGGGGCGGGGCGGGGTCGCGCCCGGGCATCGCCGCCGGCCCTCCCCCGCCCCCTCGCCGCCCCCGACGCCGCCCGCCCGCGCGCGCCCCGGAGCTCCCCCGCCGGGAGCCGCCGCTTCCGTGGGCGCGGGCAGGCGGCGGCGGCGTCTTGGCGGGGGGCGCGCGCGCGCGGGGGGCGCTTGTGCCAGGCGCTGCGCAAGGCGAAGCAGCCGGTCGGCGCGCCTTCCCCGCTGCCAGCCAGCCAGCCAGCCCCGAGCAGCCGCGCCGCGCCCCGCAGGGGGAGCGCGGAGGGCGGCCGGGCGGGCCTCGGGAGCGGGCAGGGCCGGTCCCGCTCGCTGAGCCCGCCGCCGGGCGAGCCGATGCTGGCAGGCGGCGGCGCTTTCGCCGTCTGGGCGCGCCCGGGGCCGCGCCTCGACCAGCTCGGAAAGGCGGCGGCCGCGCAGCTGCTTCTCCACGCCCGGGCCGCAGCCCCTGGCGAGCAGGGCGAGCGGGGCGAAAGCCCACCGCGACGGGCAAGGGGGGGCGGGGGCGCCCCGGGACAAGGCGCCTCTTGCGCGCGGTCTGGGATTCGTCGGGGCGCGTCACAAAGCCAGGGGGTCGCGAACGAGGATGCGGGGCACTGTCTAGTATTGGTATTAGTATTAGCTATTACATTTCTCTACCGCCCCATAGCCGAAGCTCTCTGGGCGGTTCATAGTTAAACGGTAAAATTCAGCCCGATCAAACATAATGTAAAACGTTTACAAGTTTAAAACTACAATCTAAATCCCAAGTAAACACCAGCAGCAGGATAAAGATTTGAAAAGACAGTAATGGAAAGACTTCTTCACACAGCACAGAGTTAAACTATGGAACAAGATGTAGAGACAGCCATCAATTTGGATGGTTTTAAAGGAGAATTAACAAGAGAGAGGGCCTTCTCTGTGGCAGCCCCCCAACTGTGGAATAATGTCCCCGACAAGGCCCGCCTGGCGCCGACATTGTCATCTTTTCAGCGCCCTGTCAAGACTTTTCTCTTCTCCCAGGCATTTAGCAATATGTTTTCAGCGCCGTGTCAAGACTTTTCTCTTCTCCCAGGCATTTAGCAATATGTAATGACCCTGGGACCCAGGGTCTGTTTTTTTGGCTCATCATTTTTAAAGTTATTATACTGGTTTTAAATGTATGTGTATTTTGCTTGTTTTGTGGTTTTTTAATCTTTGTATATTGTTTTTAAGTGTTTTTATCTTATGTGAACCACCAGAGAGCTTCCCCTATGGGGCGGTATACAAATGCAATAAATAAATAAAAATACATAAATTAATTCCTGGAGGAGAAGGCTATCCATGGCTACTAGTCCTGATGGCTACATGCTACCTCCAGTAGCAGAAGCAGGAAGCCTGTATACACTAGTTGCTGGGGAATCATAGAATCATATCGAATCATAGAATAGCAGAGTTGGAAGGGGCCTGCAAGGCCATCGAGTCCAACCCCCTGCTCAATGCAGGAATCCACCCTAAAGCATCCCTGACAGATGGTAGTCCAGCTGCCTCTTGAAAGCTTCTAGTGTGGGAGAGCCCACAACCTCCCTAGGTAACTGATTCCACTGTCGTACTGCTCTAACAGTCCGGAAGTTTTTCCTGATGTCCAGCTGAAATCTGGCTTACTTTAACTTGAGCCCATTATTCTGTGTCCTTCACTCTGGGAGGATCGACAAGAGATCCTGGCCCTCCTCTGACAACCTTTTAAGTATTTGAAGAGTGCTTTCATGTCTCCCCTCAGTCTTCTCTTCTCCAGGCTAAACATGCCCAGTTCTTTCAGTCTCTCTTCATAGGGCTTTGTTTCCAGACCCCTGATCATCCTGGTTGCCCTCCTCAGAACACGCTCCAGCTTGTCTGCGTCCTCCTTGAACTGTGGAGCCCCGAACTGGACGCAATACTCTAGATGAGGCCTAACCAGGGCCCAAGAGAGAGGAACTAGTCCCTCACGCGATTTGGAAGCTATACATTTATTAATCCGGCCCAAAATAGCATTTGCCTTTCTTGCAGCCATATCGCACTGTTGGCTCCTATTCAGCTTGCAACCTACAACAATTCCAAGATTCTTCTCGTTTGTAGTATTGCTGAGCCAAGTATTCCCCATCTTGTAACTGTGAATTTGGTTTCTATTTCCTAAATGTAGAACTTGGCATTTATCCCTATTAAATTTCATTCTGTTGTTTTTAGCCCAGCACTCCAGCCTATCAAGATCACGTTGAAGTTTGTTTCTGTCTTCCAGGGTATTAGCTATCCCACCCAATTTCGTGTCATCTGCAAATTTGATAAGCGTTCCCTGCACCTTACCACGCTTGGGATGACACCTGCAAAACAAGGTGCTTGAGTTTAACCTCCCTCCTGTCCTGGAAACTCTCAGATGTGTGGGGACTGGGTGGGTTTGGTTTATTTCAATAAATGCATTCTATCAATATTTACCCGTCACATTCTCTGTGTGACATGCAAAGTGAGTTATAGCATTCAGCTGAATAAAGCACAATTACATTTGATGTAGCAGAGACACTGTACATGCTCAGAAGCATTTTCATATCTGCTATTTATTATATTTTTTAATCTGCCCAATAGCAAATATTGTCCGAGTGGTTTTCAAAAGCTAAAAGAATAAAATGTAAAACAATGATTTATCTCTAACTTTTCCGAGCTCTGGCATGGAAGCCAGTGAAATCAGCCCCTGGCTGTCACACTCCGCTTAAGACCCTAAGGGAGGCCCTGTGGCTGGGTCGGCCCAAAGGCCCTGCCTAGTTCAGCGACACCCTGCTCCTCAGTAGCTGCTGGGCAGTTCAGCATGACGGAGGCCGTGAGCACGACAGCTCTCCCCTGGAGTGATTTTGGAAAGATTTCCGGGGCAGAATAATAAAACAAATGCACTAAAACACAAACGCCACTCGCAGTTTATTTATTCATTATTTATTTATTTATTACATTTCTATACCGCCCAATAGCCGGAGCTCTCTGGGCAGTTCCAGCTGCTCCACCTCCAAGGGGATATTGCAGAGCCTGAAAACATGCACAGGAAGACGAAGGGGTGAGGAGGCAGGAGGGCGGCTGGCAACGCCGATGGCGGGCCCTCGTCCTCTCAGTTCTAGGAGGTCGTCCGTCCGAGGAAGCTAATCGGCGGGAGATTCCGGACGGGCAAAAGGATGCCCTCCTCCACGCAGTGTGTCATTCCTTCAAAGAATTTGCTACCATGACATGTCGTGACAGCCTCTAAGCTGAGATGACTTTAAAATGAGAATTGATTACACTAATTTAGTCAGTAATTAATTCCTAATAATTCTTACCTTTTGACCTGGAAGTCTTTACTACTAACATCCTGCGTATGCCGTCTTGGAATGATGAGGGAAAGATACTCTGTACATGCTCAGAGACTCTCACTTCAAATGTCCTAGAATTCAAAAGAGATGCTGGGACTGAAAATTCAGCCCCACCTTAGAAGACCTAACCGGTGAATCTGAAATTATGCTGTGAAGCCTCTCCTAAGGCTGTTGTTCTTTTTGGGACGATCATGCAGCCGATCGTACCATTCCGTCAGCTGCTTTGCAGTCTCTTGAAGCATCTATTGCTAGATATTTAAATGGTGGTGGTGGTGGTGTCTTTCCTGTCAGGGATGGGTAGAGCTGTTTGTGGTATTTTCTGTCTTCAGGCGGCCTTGGGCAGCACGTTCCTTGACTTTGGGGCAGGGTTAGGGACCGTGGCATTTGCTGTTCTACCTCAGGAATCGCCATATCTTGGGCCGGCCTTGGGCGGATGAGTGGTGTTCCTTCAAACCTGGAGGGGTGCTGGATTTGGGGAATGTTCAAAGCTACCTTATCCTGAGTCAGACCCTTGGTCCCCTCTAGTTGAGCATTGTTGACACTGACTGGCAGCCATGCTTCTCTCTCTCTCTCTCTCTCTCTTGCCAGGGTTTCAGGCAGGAGATACTGGGCTCCTGTAACTTTAACAGTTGCATAGAAAGGGGAATTTCAACAGGTGTCATTTGTATGCATGCAGCACCTGGTGAAATCCCCTCTTCATCACAACAGTTAAAGATGCAGGAGCCTGGTCCTCTTTTGTATCTGGTCACTCTAGTATAGCTGCCCAAGCTTTAACTGTTGTGAGGAGGAGGGAATTTCACCAGGTGCTGCATGTATACAAAAGTGCACCTGCTGAAATTCCCTTTTCAATACAACTGTTAAAGATACAGGAGCCCGGTCCTCCTTTCCATATGGGCACCCTAGAGGTGGCCTGCTTTGCATGCAGAACCTGGGAGGTTCAGCATGCTGTGCAGAGGCTCTACCGCTGAGCTCCGGCCCCTTGACATTCCATGCGCAGCAGGTCCCCAGAGGAATACCTGGAGCTCTGCCTGCAAAAGAGGCTTGAGGATGAGGGAATTTCATATAGGGTCGCATTTGAGCCACTTTCGAAGTCCCATGAGAATGGGTCAGCCCCATGGGACTGGGCGCTGCCCACCTTTCTTCTCCCCTCCTGACCCCAATAAAGGAAACTCCCACCCCCCACCCCACTGCACAGGCAACCCCAGGAGACAGCCTGGAGCAGCAACATTTTAAGGGGGGCAGCGGACCTTTGTGTGATTCAGGGGGTGCTCCCCCACCCCAAATATGTTGCAGAATGCTGGATCACACGGTGAAGCCCCTTCCTGGGGAGGGGGGTGGCAGAAATGTCTTGGGTCAGTCCAGGCTTGCCCCCTCCTGTACAAACAAACATCATGGGGGGGAATGTCGCCACATCTCTGTCATCCACCCACCCACCCCGCCACGGCCATAGTAGTTGAAGTGAGTTGGAACTACTGCCGGCCTCTTCTCCATGGGGAGGATGGAAGGAAGGGGGGGCAGAGTAGGTGTGAAATTTCTCATGGGCAAAGAAGGGGAATGAAACCTGCAGGGTGTCTAGTGCAAGCGGGGCGGGGCGGGGGAGTACTGCAAAGCCAAAATCCGGGGGGGGGGAGGGCCCAAATTCTGAAAAGTCCAGTCGAGAGGAGGTTGGCCGAAGGAGCTTTTGTATGGCTAGGATTGTAAAATGCACTCTCCCCCCCCCCCCACGCCCCGTTTGCTCAATGGGGAACAAGGGCCCCCACTCCCATCTAATAGTCATTAGCATCAATTAGAAGCGTTTGAAGTGGCCAGCAAGCTTTGTCCTTCTGCAGAAAAGGAGTCCCCCTTTCAGGCAGCCCATAATAATAACATCTGGAGTAAGGAGGCAGCCTTGCTTCTCTTGCTGCCTTTCATCTCTTGTCAAGGTGCTTGGAATGTTAATGCTCCCTGTTCTTTAATGGAGTTACCAGGAAATGCTTTCAATCCTGGACACTTTGTGTGTGGGGGGGGGGAGGATGGAGGGTTGTTTATAAAAAGAGAGCTGCTTGCTTGAAGGTTGGAGAAAGCCGCCCCCCCCCCCCCCGCGCGCCCTGCCTCCCCCCCCACCCCTTCCCCACGTTTTCTTTCCCTTCAAAGGAAGAGACTCAAGGGGCATCCTTCCTCCTCTCTGGGCAGGCCCGCCCTGGCCAGGTGGGCTGGGAAGGGGCCGCGCACTCCTGCAGGAAGCTCCCTGAGCCCAGCCCCGAGATGCTGGCCGCTGAGCCTCACTGGCTGGTGTGAGATTTCCCAAGTCATTACCAGTGGGTGAAAACCTCCAGCTTTTGAACAGGAACCCATTAGCCAAGCACACAGCACTAATGGGGGGCAGAGGGGGCTCATTAATCAGCCCAGAAGGATGGTGGACCTATGGTGGGATTCAGGCAGGGGTGGCGGAGTGGAGCTGCTGGCCGTCCCTGGCCTTCTTGGAAGACAAACGTGGCATCAGGGCCGCTTTTCCGAAATGCAATTTTGAGACTTCAGCAGTGACAGGTCAGCATCCACTACGTGGAATCGTGGGCGTTTCCCAGGCTGGCCCAAAGCGGTGTGGCACCAGAGGGGGGGAAGCCCCGAGAGGCCTGCTGTTCCCCAGCATCTCAGTTAGGAGGCAAGTAATTGCCAGCCGTCTGCCCTTCAGGGGCCTCTAAAATCTGCCGCCTGAGGCAGTTGCCTCCCCATGCCCAAGGGCTGTGCCGGCCCTGCTGATATACAGACCCTGTTTCCTCACAAATGGTTCCATCTGTTGCTCATACACGGCACTGGGGGCATTGCAAGGGCTTCTGGGGCAGACATGCACGCACACGCACAAGCACACACACACAGCTGGATCATGCAGCACAGCAGTCTGGGATGGTGCCGTGAGCACAGGTGGGAAGGCGGCAGCCCAGGGGCTGAGTCCACATGCAGCACACGGACCTTGGCCTCTCCTGTTGAAGGACCTGCGATAGCAGAGGGAGACTCCGCCCAGAGAGCCATGGCCAGCCGGGCTGCCAGCTCTGGCCTGGATGCCTCCGCGGTGACCGCTTCACGGCCAAACTGATACTGACCAGCAGGGTGACACCATCAAGGTTCATAAAATGATGCATCAGGTGGAAAAGGGGGAGATTTTCTCACAACAGAAAACAACTTTTAAAATTGTATTTCAACAAGCGTCTTAATGGTTAGGGCTTTTTTGGTGCTGCAGTTCTGTCATTTGTAGTTAGTGTTTTGTAGCTTTGATCCTGCTCAGATGACACCCTAAGCTAGAGTGGTTAAACACATTAGGGCTTAGCATATCATGTGAACCATGATTTAGCTACATAATCACGGTTTAAACACAGTCACTAACCCTTTGCTGCAAAAGGTTTAGCGGCCTAACCAGGGCTTAGAGTGTTGTCTGAACAGGCCCTTTATTTCACGTTTTGTCTTGGGTTGTTTAAATTTTAGATAAGCTGGTTTTTTTAGTGTTTTTTAGACAGAAAATTGGGCTGCAAAGGAACAATAATGGCATAAATGATGATGCTAGCAGCAGCGGCAGCAACAACAACACTCGATCCAGTCCCATGAAATTGATTGGGAGAAAATTTGGGTCAGACAAAAGAGGTCCTTCTTCAGCCGAGGTGCCAATGCCTTTCTTTGCTGCCACGAGGTGTGGTGACGGCCCTTGGCTGAGGTGGCTTGAAGAGGGGATAAGGCAACTCCATGGTGGAGGACAGGCATCCCCGCAGCTAAACCAGAACCCTGGGTCCAGTGGCAATTTCATCTCTGCATATCCATTCCTGGGGTGGGGAGGGGGTGGTAGCCCACGTGCTCGTCTTCTTGGGGCTTCTCCAAAGTATCTGGCCAGCCACGGTTGGAAGCAAGACACTGGGCTAGATGAGTTCTTTCTTTGGCTCAGCAGCAACAGGGTGCCTGCCTGTCTGTGGGACTTGGGCCGGCTGGCATGAACTCCATCCAAGGGCCTTGGACGGGTGAGGGAGGGGGTCACACCTGAGGCTTCCCTTTCAGTCCCATGAGCCCATGTGGTGCAGAAGAAAAAGGACGTGCTGAGCTCTGGTCAGCCACAAGCTGCCTGCGTGGCCTTGAGCAAGCTGCTCCTTCACAGCCTAACCTACTTCACAGGGGTGTTCAGAGGATAAAATCCTACTCTTTGCAGGATGGGATAGAAATGTTTTGCTCCTAAATATGCACAAAAGTGGGGAGGAAAAGACCTCAGCTGCAGAGTGTGATATAGTGGTTAGAGTGTTGGACTGGGACTCGGGAGATCCAGGTGCGAGTCCCCACTCAGCCACGAAGCTCACTGGGCGACTTTGGGCCAGTCTCAGCCTAACCTACCTTACAGGGTTGTTGTGAGGATACAATGGAGAAGATGAGGATCATGTGAACTGACTTGGGTTCTTTGGAGGAGGAAGGAGTGCGATATAAATGCAATAATAGATTTTTTAAAATATAGAATATAGAAATATGCACTGGTGATTCAAGTATGTTAAGGGGCTATAAGCGATTGTGAGAACATTCAAGAGGCAGCTGGATTCCTGCCTTGAGCAGGGGGTTGGACTCAATGGCCTTTTAGGCCCCTTCCGGCTCTGCGATTCTATGATTCTATGATTCTATGCCCAGAGTCACAACTCTTCCAGAGGACGTTATAGCAGATTTGACTAAAGGCGAACTGGATGACAGGTGAGCATGTGCACATTCTCCTCTTTATAGGACATTTGGCTGTTTTACGTTGACGTGTTACGTTTTGTATGTTTGTATTATTCGTGTTGCTATTATGCTGCTCGTTCACCCATGTTCTTAGGCTGCAACCCTATATACTTACTTGGGAATATGTCCTATTGAATCCAGTAGGGTTTACTTCTGAGTAGACATGCATAGCATTGCACTGTTAGACTTCTTTGACTGGAAATTTTTATATTAAGTATTGATTTTTGTGCTGAATTGTTTGCAATGATTTTTATGTTTGCATATTGAACTGTCTTTCAATTGCTTTGCAGTCTTGCGTGACTAATGTGTTGTTGTGCTTTTGATATTATGCTGATAGGGGTATATCGGGTGTTTTATTGACTGAAATGTTTCGGATACTTTGTTATTGTTGGAAGCCTCTTTAAGTTGAACTTTGCTGTTAGAAAAGTGCCACCCAAAGATTAAACCCAAGCAAATCAGCGCTGCTGCCCAAGGCAGGGAATCCACCCCGTTTTTAGACAGGAGAACTGGAATTCCACAGGATGCTGAGGATTATCAGGTGTTAATGAGAACAGCAGGAGGGAGTTGGGGTGGGGGGAGAAAAATCACCTAACTCATCTGAGCCCATCACTGAACATTACTCTTGACAATGGTCTTTTGTCCGGCCACCAACAAGCGTATCTGAAAACTGCCCTGGTTTGTGGATTGGATGTCTGGACTTGCAAAGTTGCAAAACAGGCATCATTTACTGCGAACAGCTGAGGGTTTTGGGTTTTGTTTTTTACTATATCTAGCAGTATATAATTTATTTATTTATTTTATTACATTTTAATGTAAATGCCACAAATAACTAAATAAATAAATAGCAGAAGCCAACACGGTGGATTGGCAAACCTGAGGAGCGGCTGGTAATAACCACACTCTTTAAACTATGGGGCTGAGCTGGGTTGGCTGTGTGTGACTGAGGGGGGGGGGGATGAATAGACTGTATGATTTGGAATGGTTGAATGGTGAGTGGGTGTGGAGAATGTGGGGGGGTGGTGGTACCTCTATTCCAGTGACTGAGGGCAGAAGGAGGGGGTCTGGACATCAGAGGAGGATGGGTCATAGGTGCTTACACCCTGCTCCCCTTCTACACCACCACCCCTGCCCCCTCTAGCTCTGATGTACCTAATAGCTCATCCACTTGTCATAGAATCATAGAATAGCAGAGTTGGAAGGAGCCTACAAGGCCATCGAGTCCAACCCCCTGCTCAACACAGGAATCCACCCTAAAGAATCCCTGACAGATGGTTGTCCGGCTACCTCTTGAACGCCTCCAGTGTGGGAGAGCCCACAACCTCCCTAGGGTAACTGATTCCATTGTCATACTGCTCTAACAGTCAGGAAGTTTTTCCTGATGTCCAGCCAGAATCTGGCTTCCTTTAACTTGAGCCCGTTATTCCGTGTCCTGCACTCTGGGGGGAGTGCTGCTGCTCTTTAACGCCAGGTCGGTCAACACTAAGATCTAATCATGGATGAGAAGGCTAAACTGGAGTGTATTTCTGAGACCTGGGTGGGGTTGACCAGACTCCGCTCTGCCCACCTGGCTACAGCACCAATAAAGGCAGGTGGGGGTGGGGATGGGGGAGTCGCCATGGTTTACAGAACTTCCACTTCTTTCACCAGGAAGCCGCTCCGCCTTGGAGCAGGACTTTTCGGGGTGCTCCAAGGTGGAGGGCCGTGGCAACAGGTTGGGGGTGCTGCTGGTGGACAGCCCACCCTGCTGCCCAATGAGTGGTCCCTGAGCCCGGGAGAGAAGCTCCTTGCCTGCTGCGGATGGGGTTGCACTCCCTCTGAAAGATCAGGTTTGTAGTTTGGGCGTACTCCTAGATCCATCACTGTCGCTGGAGACCCAAGTGGCAGCTTGAAGTGCCCACCACCAGCTCCGCCTGGCTCACCAACTATGGCTTCTCTTGGACAGGGATTGCTTGGCCACAGTAGTACAGGTGTTAGTAACTTCAAGACTAGATTACTGCAATGTGCTCTATGTGGGGCTGCCCTTAAGGTTGCTCTGGAAGCTGGAGTTAGTGAAGAAAGCAGCAGCTCAATTGTTGTTGGAAGTTGCCCCTTTTCAGCATGAAACTCCTTTAATGTGGGAACTGCACTGGCTGCCTATTTGGTTTAAGGATTTTTCAACTAGTGTACAAAGCCCTAAACAACTTGGGACCAGGAATCTGAAAGAGCACTTCTCCCTTATCAGCCTGCCCAGTCACTGAGGGCATCAGAGGGCATGATCCTGGTGGTTCCACATGGACCTTTGGCCCAGTTGGACTCCATCCGGAGAAGAGCCTTCAGTGTGGTGGCCCCCTTTCTATGGGACTCTCTGCCTCTATAGGCCAGACAGGTGCCAACATTTTGTTTCCTGAAAACATCTTTATTTCAGGAAACTTTTCTTGACTAACCAGCCACAGTTTTATCGGTATTCTGTTTTTTTAAAATAAAAACAGTATTGGGTCCCAGACATCTGGGCAAACAGCCTTTGAGACCTTGCTTCTACCTGGCCCTGCAGGTGGGGGAGAAAGTGAAGGACAGCCGTCTCCTTGGACTCAGCCGTCTCCTCCTTTAACTCCTCCTTATCTTCAACTCTTGATAATCTTGCTCCATCTACAACTCGGATAGTTCGCCCCTCTCAACCCCAACTGTGGCTCACCTCTTTCCTCCGCTACCTTTGCTCTTGTTCCCGGGCAGCCGAACGCCTGTGGCGTAAGACCAAGGACTGGGCGGACTTTGTCCACTACAAATTTGTTCTCTCCTCTTTCTCTTCTGCCATTTCACTGGCCAAACAGCAGCACTACTCAACGTTGATCCAGTCAAATGCTAAGCACCCTCAGCGGCTCTTCGCGTCCTTCAATTCTCTTCTGAAGCCTAATCCGCCATCTCTCCCCGCCTCTCTGTCTGCCAACGACTTTGCCTCTTTCTTCAATGCTAAAATCCAAACTATACGCTCAGATCTAGCCAACTCTGCTCCGCTTCCAGCTCCTGTCCCTCACCTGTCAGTTCCTCCTTCAACTCTCTCGGCGTTCCCTTCGGTCTCAGCTGATGAACTGTCTAAAATACTGCGCTCATCGAAGCCTTCCACTTGTTCCCGTGATCCGATTCCCTCTCGCGTCTTTATTAATCTTATCCCCGCTATCCTCCCGTCCTTGCTTCACATCATTAATTCTTCTCTGTCCTCTGGTTCATTTCCTTCTGCTTTTAAACATGCTACAGTCTCTCCCATTCTCAAAAAACCCACTCTTGATCGACTATCCCTGTCTAACTACCGACCTGTCTCCCTCTTGCCCTTTGTCGCAAAGATCCTGGAACGTCTGGTCTACTCTCGTTGTCTTGACTTTCTCTCTAATAACTCTGCTCTGGATCCCTTTCAATCTGGCTTCCGTCCTCTGCATTCCACTGAAACAGCCCTTACCAAGATCACCAATGATCTTCTTACTGCCAAGTCTAAAGGCCATTATTCCGTTCTTATTCTCCTTGATCTAACCGCAGCCTTTGACACGGTTGATCACGATCTTCTCTTAGATTCCCTCCATGACCTTGGACTCTGTGGCTCTGTCTATAACTGGTTCGCCTCCTATCTAGAGGGTCGCTCTTTCAGCGTGTCGGCTAACGGCAGCTCGTCCTCCTCTTTTCCCCTTTCAGTTGGGGTTCCGCAAGGCTCGGTGCTTGGCCCGTTGTTGTTCTCTCTATACATGCTGCCCTTGGGTAAACTTATTCAATCTCATGGCCTCCAATATCACCTGTATGCCGATGATACACAATTATATCTTTCATCTCCGGAACTTTCTCCAGATGTTCACGATCGTATCTCGGCATGTCTTTCAGATATCTCAGCCTGGCTGCTTCATCGTCGTTTGAAACTTAACATGGCAAAGACTGAATTGCTTGTTTTTCCTCCTAAACCTTCTCCTCACCTCTCATTCTCTCTTACTGTCAACGATGTCACACTTACTCCGGTCAAGGAAGCTCGTAGTCTTGGCTTTATATTTGACTCCTCGCTCTCCTTTACTCCTCACATCGAGGCAGTAGCTAAATCCTGTCGTTTCTTCCTATATAATATTGCCAGGATTCGACCATTTTTGTCTGTCTCTTCTGCCAAGACTCTCGTTCACGCACTGGTTATCTCTCGGCTGGACTACTGCAACCTTCTTCTCTCTGGCCTTCCTTCGTCTCACATCAGTCCGCTGGTCTCTGTCCACCACTCTGCCGCTAAGATCATCTTCCTGGCCCGCCGCTCTGACCATGTCACTCCACTTCTGAAATCTCTTCATTGGCTTCCAATTCACTCCAGAATCCAATATAAACTTCTCCTGCTGACCTTCAAAGCTCTTCACGGTCTAGCTCCTGCCTATCTCTCCTCTCTCATCTCACACTATCGCCCCGCTCGTGCTCTCCGCTCCTCTGACGCCATGCTTCTCGCCTGCCCAAGGACCTCCACTTCCCTTACTCGGCTTCGTCCTTTTTCTTCTGCTGCCCCTTACGCCTGGAACGCTCTTCCAGAACACTTGAGAACTACAAACTCAATCACTGCTTTTAAAACTCAGCTAAAAACTTTTCTTTTCCCTATAGCCTTCAAATATTGAGTTTGTTCTGACTCTATACTGTTAGCTTCACCCTACCCGGTGCCTGTTTACACTTCCCTGTGCCTGTTTGCATTCTCCTTCCCTCTTTATTGTTTACTACAACTTATTAGATTGTAAGCCTATGCGGCAGGGTCTTGCTATTTACTGTGTTATCTGTACAGCACCATGTACATTGATGGTGCTATATAAATAAATAATAATAATAATAATAATAATAATAATAATAATAATAGGTGGGGTTCACACAAACCAAAGCACCTCTGCTAGGATTCAGAGGGGTGGGCAGGAGCTTCAGCATGGGGTGTGCCCCACACTGGGGTGTGCAGTGCAAACCCCACCCCCCTCAGCTTCTTCCCCTCAGGAGAAGATCAAGCTCTGGGACTGAGTACCTGTGCCAACATCTGGAAATGCCACTGAGGGAGACTCCGGCCCACCTTGAAATCTCCCTACACGAGGAGAGTCAAGGCACAGCTGGGTCAATATCTGAATATGATCAGCAGGGCAGGGTCCAGCTAGCCGCTGGGGATGGCTGCACCTCACCCTTCTGGCAATTATGCTGGGGTGGGGAGAAAGCCCCCACAAGGTACTATTCCCCCCCAATGCTATTTAACATATATGTATACGAAGCCATTAGATGTGGCCATTAGGAATTGTGGGGCCATCAAGACCCAGATGACCCTCAGCTCTATTTCTTCATTGTATCAGAAGCAGGAGAGGCCAGGCATGACTAGACTGGTGCTTAGGCCCAGCTGGTGGGCTGGATGAGGGCCAAGAAGCTGAATCTTGATAAGACAGAGGCATTGTGGGTAAGTGGCTCAGGTCTGAGAGTGAGGCACTTTGCCTCTTCTAGACAGGGCTTTACTTCCCCCGAAAGGATGGGGGCGCACTTTGGGCTGCCCCCTTAGGTTCATCATTGGCACTGTAGGGCCAAGTGACATCCGTGGCACGGAGCGCCTTTCGCCAGCTTCGGCTCTTGCGCCAACTGCACCCATTCCTCGTTTAAGACAGCCTTCTCCAATCTGATGCCCTCTAGATGTGTTGGACTACAACTCCCAGCATGCCCCAACCAGATGGGTGTTGTAGTCCAACACATCTGGAGGGCACCAGGTTGGGGAAGGTTGGCATAAGCACTGTGACCCGTGCACTAGTAACCTCAAGGCTGGACTACTGTGACGCTCTCTGTGTAGGGCTGCCCTTGAAGCTGGTTCAGAAGCTGCAGCTTGTTCAGAATACAGCCAGGCTGTGGACTGGAACACCTGGCCAAGCACGTATTACACCTGTGCTGACATTGCTGAAATGCTTGACAATCTGTAAATACATGTTATTGGTGAATAAACATGATACACAGAGTCTTAAACAGGAATGGAATAGAGAACTGGATTGTCCCGTTTTGCCTACTCAATGGACCACTGCTTTAGCGTCTGTTTCTGAAGCATCTATGAATTTCAGGCTACTCCATGGTCAGCAAAAACTCTTGTTCCATGTCTATTGGATGCCCCAATGTCTCTTTAATAATAGTCTGTCTAACTTGGGTAATTGCTGGAGGTGTAACAAAGCTAATGCTTCTTTCAACCACATATTATGGCAATGCCCAATTGTTGTCTCCTTTTTAATATGGATAAACCTTGTATTGGAACACTCTCTAATATTTACTAATGTACATGTCCCATTAAATTATCTATCTGCTTCCCGGAAGGTAACGCATGGTCAGCACAGGTGGTTTCTCTATGTCCTTTTGATAGCCAAAAGACTGATAGTACAACAATGGAATGATTTATTTATTTATTTATTACATTTTTATACCGCCCAATAGTTTCACAATAATTTTTGTGAACCGCTCTCTGGGCAGTTCACAAAAATTAAAAACATTCAAAGTATAAAACAACAGTATAAAATCATAATATAAAATACAATTTAAAAGCTCAACCAGATAAAAACAGCGCAATGCAAAATTACAAATTTAAAACACCAAGTTAAAATTTATTTATAGACTGTTAAAATGCTGGGAGAATAAAAAGGTCTTCACCTTTTAGGATAAATGCTCACCTCCTATAATGCAATGGATTGAGGACCTAACTAAGCTTTCAACATTTGAATAGGTGATATAAAGGCACCACTTGCAAATGGATACCTCTGTGGATATCTGGTCTGCTTTGGTGGAAGTTTATGTGCAATTCTTAGAAAGCTGTATGTACATACAGAAACATACATTTTATATGCATGCATTGAAACTGATATATTCAAATTTAGGTAGCTACATTTTTTTTCTTTTCCTCTTTTTGTTTTGGTGAAATTTCACAATATTTTTTTGAAAAAAAATTCTTGTAAACCACTTCATTTTTTATTTTTATTTTTAGAAAAAGGGAACTGTTCTGGGTTCCCCTCTTTGCCAAAGGCACACTGGTGTCAATGTCTAGAGTGCCTGGGGAGATGGTCTGCCTGGCAAATGTAACTTGTTACCATATGGACAACCCTCTGTAAGGGATGCTTTAGGGAGGATTCCTGCATTGAGCCTGGGGTTGGACTCGATGGCCTTGTAGGCCCCTTCCAACTCTGCTATTCTATGATTCTTCTATGGAGTTACCTGGCCAGGAGATGCTGGCAGAGTTCCCCCTTGAGGCAAAGACCCAGGAAGGAACCTCTGTCCTGGGAGGCTGCTGGGCCCTGAAGGCCTTTCACCGCTTCCTGGCACCTCCACACGCACTTGTGGACACTGATGGAGTGGGTGCCCTCCACATGCTGTGCCTCCCCCTGCATTTTAATGGCGAGTCTTAGCGTCAGGAGATAAGTCTCCCCCCCCCACTTTCTTTTAATTAATTGGGAATTATAAGCAAAATGGCCCTTGATCTGGCAGGAGTACAGTCGTGAGTGAGCCATAATCCCAGCCTGGCTTCCATTATCTTTTCCGCTCCGCATTGTCCTCTTCTAATTGGGATGCTAATGACCAAAGGAAAGTTCCAAAGGGGTTCCCAGACTCTCCCTGGCCCGGGGCAAACAAGCCGCTACAATAAGATCACAAATTGGGGTGGGGGTGGGGAATCAATCCCATCAGCGATGGTTCTGTAAAAGGGATTTATCTTTCTGCCTAACAATGACAGTATGCTTTTAATCGGCCCAGCAAAGGAACCGCTGTCGAGGGAGCCGCCACGGAGCATCATTAAAGCCGGCCATATCTTTGTCTGCAAGGGCCCTTTGTCTCGCTTTCATTAGTTTAATGCCCCTCTGCCATTAGTCCTGCCCAGCTTATTAAATCAGTAAATGCAGCCAGGGCCAGAAAGGTCCAGCAGCAGCAGCGCTCTAGCACAAAGCTGTACAGGTGGACCATGTCACGCTGGCCACAGTCTCTGCCCCCACCCACTCCCCACCCTTGGAGACCAGCCTACAACATTGGGGTGGATGAGGAGCCCAAGAGGCACAACCCACGACTCTGAACTCTTCCCTGCTTTGAAGAACTTCTCTTCCCTGGCATGTAGTCGTAGGGCGACCACCAGAAAAGAGGACAAAACAGACACCGATTTATTTATTTATTTATTTATTTAGAATATTTATACACCGCTCCCCATTGAAAAATTTCGGAGCGGTGTACAGGATAAAATAAAATAAAAACAGAATAAACACATTAAAATAGATTTTAAAAGATGCGAAATGTACAGTAAACTGTGGCTAGTCATTATAGAATCGTAGAATCATAGAATAGCAGAGTTGGGAGGGGCCTACAAGGCCATCGAGTCCAACCCCCTGCTCAATGCAGGAATCCACCTCAAAGCATCCCTGACAGATGCTTGTCCAGCTGCCTCTTGAAGGCCTCAAGGGTGGGAGAGCCCACAACCTCCCTAGGTCACGGGTTCCATTGTCATACTGCTCTAACAGTCAGGAAGTTTTTCCTGAGGTCCAGCTGGAATCTGGCTTCCTTTAACTTGAGCCCGTTATTCCGTGTCCTGCACTCTGGGAGGATCGAGAAGAGATCCTGACTCTCCTCTGTGTGACAACCTTTCAAGTCTTTGAAGAGTGCTACCATGTCTCCCCTCAGTCTTCTCTTCTCCAGGCTAAACATGCGTTCAGTCTCTCTTCATAGGGCTTTGTTTCCAGACCCCTGATCATCCTGGTTGCCCTCCTCTGAACACGCTCCAGGCTTCCTGGAATAATGACGTTTTCAGGAGGTGCCGAAAGGAATACGAAGTTGGCGCCTGCCTGACCTCCAGAGGAAAGGAGTTCTATAGGAGGGGGGATACCACGCTGAAGGCTCTTCCCTTGGTGGACAATCCAAGGATGGGTCTATGTGGAACCACCAGGAGCAGGCCCTCGGATGACCTCAGTGACCGAGCAGGTTGGTAAGGGAGAATGCGCTCTCTCAGGTATCCTGGTCCCAAGTTGTTTAGGGCTTTGTACACAAGTACGAGAACTTTAAACCTGGCCCGGTAGTGGATTGGCAGCCAGTGCTGTGTCCTCCACAGAGGAGTTACATGCTGGAAAGGTGCAGCTCCAGACAACAGCTGAGCTGCAGCATTCTTCACTAGCTCCAGCTTCCAGAGCAGCTTCAAGGGCAGCCCCACATAGAGCGCATTGCAGTAATCCAGCCTTTATTTTTATTTATTTTATTTATTACATTTCTATACCGCCCAATAGCCGAAGCTCTCAATGGTTCACAAAAATTAAAACCATCGTAAGACA
Source organism: Elgaria multicarinata webbii (assembly GCF_023053635.1). NCBI lineage: Eukaryota > Metazoa > Chordata > Lepidosauria > Squamata > Anguidae > Elgaria > Elgaria multicarinata. The sequence continues at coordinate 935,206 of NC_086180.1, read as the reverse complement.
ACCAACAGGTTAAAAGCACAAATACAAAATACAATTAAAAAGCACAACCAGAATAAAAACCATGCAGCAAAATTGATATAAAATTAAAATACGGAGTTAAAACTAACATTTAAATTTAAATTAAAGTTAAGTGTTAAAATACTGAGAGAATAAAAAGGTCTTCAACTGGTGACGAAAGGAGTACAGAGTAGGCGCCAGGCGGACCTCTCTGGTATCCTCATTGAGGAGACCAATGCCTGTAGCACTGTGGCCAAGCTATCCCTGTCCAGGAGAAGCCATAGCTGGCGAACCAGGCAAAGCTGGTAAAAGGCACTCTGAGCCACAGCCAACTGAGCCTCCAGTGACAGAGATGGGTCTAAGAGTACCCCCAAACTACGAACCTGTTCTTTCAGAGGCAGAGCAACCCCATCCAGAACAGGCAATGAGCCTGTCTCCCGGACTCGGGAACCACTCACCCACAGGGCTTCTGTCTTGCCAGGTTTCAGTCTCAGTTTATTGGCCCTCATCCAGCCCGTTACTGAGTCTAGGCACTGGTCCAGGACCTGCACAGCCTCACCTGATTCAGTTGTCACTGGGAGATAGAGCTGCGTGTCATCAGCGTATTGATGGCATTTAGCTCCAAATCCCCTAATGACCGCTCCCAACAGCTTCATATAGATGTTAAACAACATTGGGGATAAGATGGTGCCCTGCGGCACCCCATAGCTCAATTGCCAAGGGGCAGAGGAGTGGTCACCCAATGCTACTCTCTGAAAATGACCCCGTAGGTAGGACCGGAACCACTGTAGCACAGTGCCTCTGATGCCCATCCCACGGAGTCGATCCAGGAGGATACTGTGGTCGATGGTATCAAAAGCCGATGAGAGATCAAGCAGGATTAACAGGGTTGCATTCCCCCTGTCCCTCTCTCGATGAAGGTCACATTTGCATAAAATGTGCACATGCTGATTCATATGTGTAGATGCAGATTGAAATGTGATTGTTATTATTAATAAATTATTATTATTATTATTATTATTATTATTATTTAAATGGAAATACCTTACATCTCGGCCTAGTGCAGAAGATGGTGACCTGTGCATCAGCCAGTTCAGTCTGCTGTCCAGGTGCTGCCCACTATTGATGGGGAACCATTCACATGGTGCTTTAGACCTGTAAACCAAACTGAATGAGAGAGCCCTTCAAATCAAGGCCACCTTCAAATACACAGAACAGTCCTCTGGCAAGCCTTCAAATAGAGGACTGTCTTCTGTAAACACAGGCAGCAGGCAGACCCCAAAGGTGGACCAATAAAGGTTTGTCTAACTTGCACAGTTGTTGGAGATGTATCTAATTCTTTATTTATTATTTATTTATTGCATTTATATACCGCTCCCATAGCCAGGGCTCTCTGGGCGGTTTACAGAAATTACTTCTTTAATTAATATTTATTTATTTATTTATTTATTTAAAACATTAATATCCCGCCCTATATTAATAAGATCTTAGGGCAGCATACAGATAAAAGCATATAGTATAAAACAGTAAATATACACAACTAAAAACAAATTAAACCATAAACAAAGTTAAAACAATATTTAATTTAAAAGCAGTAAAACTATTAAAACAGTTAAAACAGTGTGCCCACTTAGTGAATTCAACCATTAAAAGCTTTGTTAAAAAGCCATGTTTTCACTTGGCGCCTGAATAAAATCAGCGTTGGCGCCAGTTGGGCCTCCAAGGGGAGGGCATTCCACAGTCGGGGTGCCACAACAGAGAAAGCCCCATATGTTTTGCCAATGCCCCATAGTTGCCCCTTTTTGGGAGGAGGTTATAATAAGGATGAACTTCGTACTGAAACCATTTATAATATGGAACAATGTACATGTCCTCCTGAGCCCGATTCAAAGTGCTGGTATTAACATTTAAAGCCCTAAACGGCTTGGGGCCAGGCTATCTGAAGGAAAGCCTCCTCCCGTATGTACCTGCCCAGACCCTAAGGTCATCCTCAGAGGTCCTTCTCCGCCAGCCCCTGCCAAAGGAAGTGAGGCAGGTGGCTACCAGGAGGAGGGCCTTCTCTGCTGTGGCACCCTGGCTGTGGAATGAGCTCCCTAAGGAGGTTCGCTTGGCACTTACATTATATGCTTTTAGACGCCAGGTGAAGACCTTTTTATTCTCCTAGCATTTTAACAGTCTATAAATACATTTTAACTTGGTGTTTTAAATTTGTAATTTTGCATTGCTGCTGTTTTTATCTGGTTGAGCTTTTATATTGTATTTTATATTATGGTTTTATACTGTTGTTTTATACTTTGAATGTTTTTAATTTTTGTGAACCGCCCAGAGAGCTCCGGCTATTGAGCGGTATAGAAAAGTAATAAATAAATAAATAAATAAATAATAAATTACCTACCAGCTTCTTGGAAATTAACACATGGTCAGCGCAAATGGATCTTCAGAGCCCTTATGACAGCCAAAAGACTTATACTATCACATTGGAAGGACAAATTCACACCTCCCATAATGCAACGGATAATAATATCTAATATTATTAACTCAATTAACTCTATTATAGACTCAGATTGCAAGTCGATAAATATATGGTCTGCTTTTCTTGAAACCTTTGCATAACTCTCCCCTCGCCCCCTTTTTTTGAATGGTACATGTGATGGAAAATGATGATAATTTATATTGTGGAGCCTTTTCATTTAGGATTATGACTGGAAATCCTGGAAAGTAATGCCAGTAGAGGGCTGACATTTTTGGATTGTTGCTTTAATTGCATCTTAATTAGATTAAATATATTAAAGTTTAGCGGCTACCAGCTTTCTCCCAATGGATCCCTGAACGTGCCATGTGGCAAAGAAAGACTGTTAGGGGGGAACCGAGATTTTACCCACAGGGAAAGGGTGCACAAGACAAACAAGGCACGGTGCACACGGTTCAGGGAGTGGCGACAGGCTTCCTGCGCCAACCTCTCCCCCCACCGTATCCCATTAAGTACAGGAAATTTCTTTCGGGAAGGTAGGAGATGCCTTTTAGGGGACAGCGGGGGAGGGCCTTCCCCTCCTTCCGCCCACCGGTTTGCAGTCCTCCCTTGGCTAGTCCTTGGGTTGGACCTAACAATGGGCTTTGGGGGAGGAGGTGGAAGCTGATGCGTCTCTGCCCCTCCCTCCCCCCCCCCAATGCCAGGGCCTTGGTCTCTGCTCTGCTGCCCATTTTACCTGACTGGAAAAGGGAGAGCGAGAGAAGGCCAGAGACCGGCTGCTCGGTTGCTTTGTTCTTCCTTGAAACATGGGGCCTTGTTGTCCTCTGTTGTGATTCCTGGTTCTTCATGATAGGTTTCTACCTTTGAAGGTGCTACAGACTTGGTTTTACGTACTAGGGGTGAAAGTCGTCTCAGTATGTTCAGAGGTTGGCTTGTATTTTCTTGCTTTGGGATTTTTAAGCGGCCAGACAAACGCAACCGCTGATGTGACTTCAGACCGAGCAAATTGGATCTGCCAGGCAATCCCATTGCAACAGCATGTTTATGTGATCTTGCAGTCAGGAATGAAGGCGCAGAACTGACGAACCATTAAACAAGATTACATGCCCAGAGCCAGAGCTGGGAGTTGTCCTGGCCAAGCGCCTTAACCTTTGGCTACAGAGATATGCCCAACACGGCTCCGGCACCGTTCTGCCCCTCCCCCCCTTCCTTGGCAGGCCACGGAGTGGAACGTAAAGCCCAAGACCCTGAAACGGATTGCTCCCATTTTGCAAAGGGCGTGGAGGATCCCAAGGCCAGAGCAGACAGAAGAACCGGACCAGGCTGAGATTAAGGCTGCTTAGAGAGGCCAAATATCATTCAGGGTGTGCGGAGTGGAGTGGGAAGGCTGAGACACGAGACAGCAGCAGAATCGCAGGTGGGCTCCTCCTCGGACATCCTGGCTAGCGAGCGTCTCCAAGCGGTGGACGCGCCTTCTGTGCTGCCTGTGCGTCTGCCACCAGATGGCGCCAGTGCGAGGCCCCGGAGAGACTCACGCGTGACCCCTTTGCCACCACTGGGGTAGTAGGAGCGATGGGTAGGAGTCGACAGCAGCGGCACGGAGGGGTTCGGCGTGAGTTCCAAGCAGCTCTGCAAGGCTGGGTTCTTCTCGAAAAGAAGGCACAAAACCACGCAGTGATAGCGCCCTCGATTCCAACGCCCGGGGCTCCGCAACTTCCAAAAGTGCTTGTCCAGCAGGGTCCGCCAGCCCGGTCAGGTGGTGGCCTTCCAGCCTTCTTTGACGTCGCCTTGCAGGAGGCGAAGGCGCAGCAGCCACCCCAAGAGCGGTCTCGCCCCTCCCGATCCCACGTGCTCTGGGCCTCTGCCCACCACGGAGCTCGAATTCTCTCCTTGGTTGAATTCCTCACCATGTCTTGCATGCAACAAAGGGAGCTGCAAGCGATAACAATTCACGTGGGACATTAGACCATCCCCAGCCCCTTTTATAGCAGCCGAAGGGGACCCTTACAAGTCATTCCCCAGAGTTGCACAGGGGTTCACTTGGTAACACAGCGCCTAATGCTCCAGCAAGACCCGGGACAAAGTTCTGATTCAACACACCCCCACCCCCACCCCCACCCTTGCAATCTGCTGCTGCTGACCATTCATATAACACTTTTGAAAAAAAAGTTTGCAAAGCATTTTATAGCCTCTGCTGTGTTCACCCAGAAAATAAATATATGTATAAAGATGGGAGCTTTTATTTCCATTTTACAGATGGGGAGCCAAGAGCGTCCTGCCCAGGGCCAAGATGGCAAGGTGGTCTTGAGGATGGGGGCCAGCCCCCCCCCCCAGCCCCAAGCATTTGGATCCATCTTGGCCACTGCTCCAAAGCGTCCCCAAACATTTGAGAGCTCAGGCGTTCACGCAGGCTGCTGCCCAGCCCTGGGAAACTGTCTGGGGCAGCGTGGTGCGCATATCCCCTGGCGGAGCTGACCTTATCTGGGATTACACCCTGGAGCATGTAGGGATCTGCTAATCCCCTCTATTAAACTGGGAGGAAATACCCAAAGTCAGCCACACAATGCCCGGACGGAATAATCCCCATCATCAAAGGTGGGAGGAAAGGCAGCCCAATTGGATTACGGGAGGCAGCGAAGCCCGCGCTGGGAGGAGAGCGCTGGGCAGCCTGACCGGAGCTGCCCTTTGTCCCGGCTGCGCTCTGAGCTGGGATTAGCACCGGCCTCAAAGGACCCAAACTGCGCTCATGTCTTCAGGTGCTGAAGCCGAACCGATGACACACTGGCAACAAGGCTTTGGGGATGCCACAAGATTTGCTGTGCTCAGCCAGGGGCACAGAGAAGCCACTCAGCATGTCTTAATAAAGCCCAGCTGGGGATAGGGGGGTGGGGGTGGGGGTGGGCAGGGATGCTAGCGCAAGACCCACAGAGGAGGAGGAGGGGGGGGAAGCCAGACGCCTCTTAACCTACGCAGGGTAGCCAGAGCTCAGCACCATGGAGGATTTGGCCTGCAGGCCCAATTGCCTTTGGAAAGGGACGAGGGGTGGGGGCAGACAATGTCCCTTGCACATCGGTATATCTACATTTATTTGGAAGCAACATTGACTAAATTGCTCACTTTTCCTGCAGTAGGGAGGAGAGGACTACACAGCCCAAAAGGAACCCTAAATCCTGCCTGGTTTAGAGCCGGCAGCCCTATTTACCACACTGTGTTGTTCCTAAGGAAACCTTATTGCTCCTTTTGGACTTTGGAGGAAGCTTCAGCAGGAGGGAACTTGCTAGGCAGAAGACGTCATCAGGAAGCTTCTTAAAAAAAAAAAAAAAAAGGTACCGGGGCTCAAGCCCCTGTGGGAGCCCCAGGCACTCTGATTATATCTCAGGGGCACTAACACATGCTCAAGGGGGAGTGGGGAGCGAGCACTCTGCCCAGGTCCAGGAGCACTTTGTCTTCATACCTTTTAAAAACACTTTAAATTTTTAATCAGTAGATTGCATATTCTAGGGCTGAACTTTTATTTTATTTATGTATTTATTTATTACGTTTATATACCACCCCACAGCCGAAGCTCTCTGGGTGGTTCACAAAACTTAAAACAGTAAACATTAAAAAGTACACAAAATTTAAAAACCATCAGAAACATAAAAACAACAGTATAAAAACAACAGTATCCATTAAAAAACAACAGTTCTGGGGTCCGTTAGAAAACAAACTTAGCGTTGTTAAATGCTGTTAAATGACTGGGAGAAGAGAAAAGTCTTGACCTGGCGCCGAAAAGATAACAATGTTGGCACCAGGCGAGCCTCATCGGGGAGATCATTCCACAGTCGGGGGGGGGACCACCGAAAAGGCCCCCTCCCTTGTTGCCATCCTCCGAGCTTCCCTCGGAGTAGGCACCTGGAGGAGGACCTTAGATGTTGAGCGCAGTGTACGAGTAGGTTCACGTCAGGAGAGGCGTTCCAACAGGTATTGCAGTCCCAAGCCATGTAGGGCTTTATAGGTTAAGACCAGCACCTTGAATTGGGCTCAGAAACATATAGGCAGCCAATGCAAGCGGGCCAGAATCGGTGTTATATGCTCAAACCTCCAACCAGCCAACCAGCAGCAAATTGTAAATTACATTTTAATTACTTTTTAATATGTGCCTGGGGAGCTCTGGGGGATACGGGGATGCCCACATAACTGTGGTCACGGGTAGGGGGAGGTATGGTGCTAGGGGAGGAACAGGCCAGATGAGGAGAAGAGGGGATAGATTCCTTACAGCTATTCCCTCTTCTGGTTCCTACCCCAACCGGATAGTTCCTGGTGGCCATATCAGCTTGCTCTCGGGTCTGGTGGTGCTGCTGCTGAACGCCAGGTCAGTCCAGAATAAAATCTCCCTCATCCATGATTTGATTGTGGATGAGGGGGCTGACCTGGTATGCATCACTGAGACCTGGGTGGGTGAACTGGGTGGGGTTGCTCTCACCCAGCTCTGCCCTCCTGGGTACTCGGTGCAGCACCAGCACAGACTCAAGGGCCGGGGAGGGGGGGTTGCCGTGGTCTATAGGAATACAATCTCCCTCTCTGGGCTTCCTGTTCAGTCGAGTGCTGGTCTGGAGTGTTTGTACTGTGTGTTGGGTACTCGAGACAGATTAGGGATTCTGCTGGTGTACCGTCCACCCCGCTGCCCAACAGTCTCCCTGCCTGAGCTGACGGAGGTTGTCTCGGACCTGGTGTTGAGGACCCCCAGGATGGTGGTTCTGGGGGATCTCAACTTCCATGCCGAGGCTGCTGTATCCGGAGCGGCTCAGGACTTCATGGCTGCCATGACAACCATGGGGCTGTCTCAACATGTCATCGGCCCAACACATGCAAAGGGACACACACTTGATCTGGTTTTCTCGACTGGACAGGAGGATGGTGATCTGGAAGTGGGGGAACTAACATCTACCCCCTTGTCATGGTCGGATCACTTCCTACTGAGGTTTAGACTCTCGGCGGCCTTTCCCCTCTGCAAGGGTGGGGGTCCTATTAAAATGGTCCGCCCCCGGAGGCTAATGGACTCCGATGGATTCCAGAGGGCTCTGGGGGATTTTCCTGCTGATATGGCCGGTGCTCCTGTCGAAGCCCAGGTCGCTCTGTGGAATGCAGAGATGACTCGGGCGGTTGACACGATCGCGCCCAAGCGTCCTCTCCCTCTGAGCAGAGCCCGGTCAGCTCCTTGGTATACATCTGAGCTGAGGGCGATGAAGCAAGAGGGGAGACGGCTAGAACGCAGGTGGAGGAAAACTCGTGCTGGGTCTGATCGAACACGGGCTAGAGCTCACTATCGAGCCTACTCTGTGGCGGTGAGGGTGGCAAAGAGGCAGTTCTTTTCCACCAGCATTGCGTCTTCTCGGTGTCGTCCGGCGGAGCTTTTCCGAGTGGTTCGTGGCCTGTTACACTCTGGGCCAGGGCGTGAGATAGTTGAACCCTCGGTAGCACGCTGTGACGAGTTTGCACGGCACTTTGAAGATAAAGTCGCTCAGATTCGTCATGAATTGGACACCACACTTAATGCAGCACCACTAGTAGAGGCGTTCAGAGCGCCGTCCGGCTCAGTTTTATTGGATGAGTTTCAGTTATTGAGGCCCGAGGATGTGGACAAGGTGCTTGGCCAAGTCCGGTCGACCACCTGTGTGCTTGACCCTTGCCCCTCGTGGCTCATTACATCAAATAAGGAGGGGATCGCCGGCTGGGTCCAGGAGGTTGTAAATGCCTCCTTGAGAGAGGGAGTGGTGCCGGCCTCTTTAAAAGAGGCGGTAATTAGACCACTCCTGAAGAAGCCTAATCTGGACCCGGAAGATGTTAACAACTACAGGCCGGTGGCTAATATCCCTTTCCTGGGCAAGGTGCTTGAGCGGGTGGTTGCAGGACAACTCCAGGCACTCTTGAATGAAACGGATTATCTAGATCCATTTCAATCGGGTTTCAGGCCTGGTTTTGGAACAGAAACTGCCTTGGTCGCCCTGTGGGATGACCTCTGTCGGGAGAGAGACAGGGGGAGTGCGACCCTGTTGGTTCTCCTGGACCTCTCAGCGGCCTTCGATACCATCGACCATGGTATCCTTCTGGATAGGTTGTCTGAGCTGGGAGTTGGAGGTACTGCGTTGCAGTGGTTCCGCTCCTACTTGGATGGCCGATTCCAGAAGGTGGTGCTGGGGGATTATTGCTCTGTGCCGTGGCTCCTAAGCCATGGGGTTCCGCAGGGCTCTATTTTATCCCCTATGCTGTTTAACATATACATGAAGCCGCTGGGGGAGGTTATCCGGAGATGTGGACTGAGGTGTCATCAATATGCGGATGACACCCAGCTCTACCTTTCCTTTTCATCAAACCCAGGTGAGGCAGTGACTGTTCTGAACCAGTGCCTGGGCACGGTAATGGACTGGATGAGGGCTAACAAACTGAGACTCAATCCAGACAAGACGGAGGTACTGTTAGCGGGTGGTTCATTTGTCCGGCGAGGTGATGTTTGCCCTGTCCTGGACGGGGTTGCACTCTCCCTAAAGGATCGGGTCCGTAGTTTGGGGGTGCTCTTCGATCCAGAACTGTCACTTGAGGCACAGGTGAACTCAGTGGCAAAGAGCACCTTTTATCAGCTTAGGCTGATATACCAACTGCGCCCTTATCTGGACAGTGATAGCCTAGCTACAGTTATCCATGCTCTGATAACCTCTCGTTTGGATTACTGCAATGCGTTATACGTGGGGCTGCCTTTGAAAACGGTCCGGAAGCTTCAGCTGGTACAAAACAGGGCAGCCCGTTTACTAACAGGGACTGGCTGGCGAGATCACATTACGCCAGTCCTTTTACAACTTCATTGGCTGCCAGTCCAGGTCCGGGCCCGATTCAAAGTGCTGGTATTGACATTTAAAGCCCTAAACGGTTTGGGGCCAGGTTATTTGAAGGAACGCCTCCTCCCATATGTACCTACCCGGACCTTAAGATCATCTACAGGGGCCCTTCTCCGTGAGCCCCTGCCAAAGGAAGTGAGGCAGGTGGCTACTAGGAGGAGGGCTTTCTCCGCTGTGGCACCCCGGTTGTGGAATGAGCTCCCCAGAGAGGTCCGCCTGGCGCCTACACTGTACTCCTTTCGTCGCCAGCTGAAGACCTTTTTATTCACTCAGTATTTTAACACTTAATTTTAACTTAAATTTAAATTATACTGTTTTAACTCTGTATTTTAACCTTATATCAATTTTGCTGCGTGGTTTTATCCTGGTTGTGCTTTTTATATTGTATTTTGTATTTGTATTTTTAACTTGTTGGTTGTTTTATGATGATTTTAATTTTTGTGAACCGCCCAGAGAGCTTCGGCTATTGGGCGGTATAAAAATGTAATAAATAAATAAATAAATAAATAAATAAACCTCCCTGTTCCAGCTATCAATCTGGCTGCTGCATTCTGCACAAGCTGCAGCTTCTGAACAGTCTTCAAAGGCTGCCCCATATAGAGTGCATTGCAGTAAACTAATTTGGAGGTTACCAGAGTATGGACAACTGAAGCTAGGTTATCCCTGTCCAGATAGGGGCGTAGCTGGGCCACCAACCAGAGTTGGTAGAAGGCACTCCATGCCACCGAGGCCACCTGAGCTTCAAGTGACAGAGATGGTTCTAGGAGAACCCCCAAGCTACGAACCTGCTCCTTCAGGGGGAGTGCAGCCCCATCCAGAACCGGTTGAACACCACCACCCCATCCAGCCAGAAGAACCACCCACCAGCAGCATCTCAGCCTTGTCTGGATTGAGTTTCAGTTTATTAGCCCTCATCCAGTCCATTGTTGCAGCCAGGAACCAGTTCAGCACATCCACAGCCTCACTTGATGAAGATGAAAAGGAGAAGCAGAGCTGCGTGTCATCAGCATACTGATGACCACACACTCCAAAACTCCGGATGAGCGCACCCAGCTCTTTTAACTCTGGCAGGAGACTCCGTGCTCAAATGAAGCTCAACCAGAGCACCAGAGCCATGCTTCCCTGGGTTCCCCCTCAGTCACATGCTTGGTCTCCTTCTCCCCTGCCCCAGACCTGGTTACTCCACCTGCTTATCTATGGAAGCCGCCTTGATCAGATTCAGATGGTCATTAGTATGCCAAGGCCTTTAAAATGTACACCTTCTGCTAATGATCTGGGAAAAGTCACACCTCAGCCCCTAAGCCTAAGGAGGGCAGGCAGCAGGGGTGGTGGTGGTGGAGGGAGGGAAACAAAACAGGCTCTGCTCCAGAGAGCCTCCAGTTTATGGGGGAGGAAATGGGACTTGAGGGACCAACCTCACCTGGCCCAGAACATCTGCAAGGCCAGGCCAGGCCAGGGGGGAAGGACTATGCAGCCTCTAGCCCAGCCCCACGGTGCTCTCCTGGCTTGGCATGGGTTTCACTAAGTCCCAGGGACACAGAGAGAGAGAGAGGATGGCAGGAAAAGTATCAAAGCAAAGCGGAGAACGCCAAGCCTGCAGGTACCGCACAGACCTCCGTTTTCAGGGCTGTCTTTTCTTCCAGAGCATCTTAGCCCTACAGAATGCAATGGCAGTATCTAATACTCCCAGCTGCTGGGATACGGCTGGACCCAGACATTGTCCTGCTTGAGGCAAAGAGCAAAATGGTGCCCCTCTCCCATTCCAAGTCCAAAAGCTGACTGAGCTGGCGGAACTGATTGTGGGAGAGCTTCCTCAGCCACACCTGCAGGCAGTAAGCTGGCTTAGGGCCCCCCACAGAACAGATCATGTGGCAGGCAGCACTCTCCTCTGGCAACTTGCTGCCACCTCCCAGTATCTGCCGCCTGAGGCGAATGCCTCACTCTGCCTAATGGTAGGGCCAGTGCTGCAATGGGATATAGTGACAACAGAGTCTAGCCTTGGAGACCCGGATAATGGGCTGCTGACCTTTGGCCAATCATTTATCTCTCAGCCCAATGAACCTCACAGGGTTATTGTGAGGATGCAGAGTAGGGTGGGACCATGTACAACAAACAGAGAAAAGCAGGATGTGCGTAACAAATCAGTACCTCTCTTGTCTGTAGAATATCATGGCTGCCCCTTGTTTTGGGCTCCAGTTTCTAAGTCGGACTGGAATCATCTTCTCTCCGGTATGTGAGGAGGAGGAGGGGGAATGAAGAGCTCACATGCAATTCTGTGGAGGAATACTGTTGGGGAAGGGGTGTGTGACAAGAATGCATTGCCTGATCCTGGGTAAATTACCCCCCCCCCTCCAGAAGCAGGAAACCAGCTAGGGAAGCAGTTGGACCATTGGAAGACAACAGAGTTAAGGGAGTACTAAAGGAGGATAGGGAGATTGCAGAGAAGCTGCATGAATTCTTCGCATCGGTGTTCACTGCAGAAAAAATAGGAGAGGTGTCTGTGCCTGAACCAATGTTTTCAGGAGGGGAGTCTGAAGAACTGTGGCAAATAGTGGTGACAAAAGATGAAGTTCTCAACCTGATTGACAAGCTGAAAGCAAATAAATCACCAGGCCCAGACGGCATCCGTCCTAGAGTTCTCAAAGAACTCAAATATGAAATTGCGGACCTCCTCACAAGAATATGCAACGTGTCCCTAAACTCAGCCTCTGTACCAGAGGACTGGAAGATGGCCAATGTAACGCCAATTTTTAAAAAGGGATCCAGGGGGGATCCGGAAAATTACAGGCCGGTTAGCTTGACATCCGTTCCAGGTAAATTGGTTGAAAGCATTCTTGGGACCAATCCTTTTCAACTTGTCCATAAATTAGGAGTGAGCAAGTGAGGTGGAATGGGCGATGGCAGGGTCCACGACTACGTGCCAGCCAGGGCGCCCAGCCTTGTAGCCCAGCAGTCCTGGCCCGGATGGCAAGCGGCAGGGCTGTGGGGCTTTTGCACCTCCTGCTCCAGGCGTTTTACTGGGTTTCGCTGCTCTGGGTGACGGTGAGGAGCAGGAGCAGTATCAAAGGGCAACACACCCAGCAGCCACCTCTCTCGGCCCGCAAGAACCCCACTGGGGCAGGTGGCTTGCGAAGAGGAGGCCATAAAAGTTCAAGTTGGCCACCCACAAATGAAAGGACAGCTGCTCTTGCCACATAGATTTGTCTTGTGTGTGTGTGTGTGTGTGTGTGTGTGTGTGTGTGTGTGTGTGTGTGTGTACTCTTCCTGTATGCGCTTTTGGGTCAATACAAACATGGCCTCGTAAAGGGGAGATGAAAGGCCCGACTTGTAAAACAGATTTGTCATGATTAGGTCCTCAAGAGCAGCCCTGGAAGGAGCCAGTGAAGAAGGGGAGGGGAGGGGAGGGGAGGGGACCCCTCCTGCCCCTGCCCGTTGCTGTGCCCTTTTCAAGGGAGCCTGTAGAAGCAGCTCTGCAAACAAGGACACACACACACACCTGCCTCAAACCACCCCCACCCCCTGAGCGGTTAAACATGTCCAAGCGCTGGTCAGGGGCGGCAGCTCCCCGGGACTCCTGCACTTCCAAAGAGCTTTCCCCCATGACACTCCTGTGCAGAAGGGAACAGCAAACAGATTTGTTTGTCCCAGGATGGGGGTGAGTGGACCAGCTCCTCCCTCTGGCCCCACACCTAGCAAAGCAGCCAGAAGGGAACTACCGGGGGGGGGGGGGGCATTGCACATAAGTGTGCGTGTGAGAAGCTGGGTCCTTTTCTGTTTTGTTTGCGGAGGGCACACACAGACAGAAGGCCTGCTGGCCTCCTCCTCTTCCTCCTCCTCCTCTGTGGGACCCCCAAACATCTGGGCTCTTGCCTAGGGCGAGCACGAGGGGGGGGAGACTGAGTGGGCCAGGCTGCCTTGGGCTTGTTAGCCTCCACCTGCCGTGGCTACTGGGCCTTTCCTCCGCCTCTTGCCACTTCACTGCAGCCAGAGGAATACCCCCTTATGCTCGCTCGCTCGCATGCACACCTCCCTGTGCAGCCGGGGCGGCCTCCATTTCCCAAGGGCCCTGTGTCCCTGTCTGGAGTCAGTCTTCATATGAACAGGGGCTCAGCCCCAACACTGGCTCCCCCATGACCAAGTCTGCTACATAAAATCATAGGATCATAGAATAGCAGAGTTGGAAGGGACCTATAAGGCCATTGAGTCCAACCCCCTGCTCAATGCAGGAATCCACCCTAAAGTATCCCTGACAGAGGGTTGTCCAGCTGCCTCTTGAATGCCTCTAGTGTGGGAGAGCCCACACCCTCCCTAGGTAACTGGTTCCATTGTCGTACTGCTCTAACAGTCAGGAAGGTTTTCCTGATGTCCAGCTGGAATCTGGCTTCCTTTAACTTGAGCCCATTATTCCTGCACTCTGAGAGGATCAAGAAGAGATCCTGGCCCTCCTCTGTGTGACAACCTTTTAAGTATTTGAAGAGTGCTCTCATGTGATGTGATGGACAATGGAAACATCTTGACATTGGGCACATTTCCTGTCATCTGGCTGGCAGCATTTGTGCTGCTCCAAGAGTCGACGTGGCCACAGTAAGAGGCCACGTGTCCTCCGAGGGGAGCCTGGGGCCCTCCCAGGCCAGCAGCAGCCCTCTTCCCTGCAATGTCTTGGGCCCTACTCCTTCTGGGAGGGAGGGGGAGGATCTGCATTGAGCAGGGGGTTGGACTCGTTGACCTTGTAGGCCCCTTCCAACTCTGCTATTCTATGATTCTATGGTCTTGCAATATCCTGATCACAAGATCCTCCCCCAGGGTGCACGCGTGGTATGTGGCATGCCAGGAGGAAAGAGGCATGTCCCTCCCACCCCCACCCCCATGAGCAGGGCTGGTCGCGCAAGAGCAAGGCCCCGCTCCAGCAAAAAGGAAGTAGTTTTTTTAAAAAACAGAACTCCCGAAACCACGCCCCAAACACCTCCTTGCCATTACAGGGGTGGCAAAATTGCTGCCACCCGCTCCCCTGAAGGTCACGGAGCCGTGCCGTGTGGCTCTGTGCCCATTTCTGGTGCCGCACTTATTCACGAGTAAGCACGGGCCCGAGACCACGCGTGAAGAATCAGGTTTTCCCAGGGTTCCTTTATCCCTGGGAAAACCCATGCCCGCCCCCCCAGCCCTGCCTCCTGGGAGTCCCTGTGCATCATTTGGACACGCAGGGACTTGGCCGTGACCAGCCCAAGACTTATTGGGCTGGTGTAGAGACGGCCATAGGCTGGAAGTTGGGCTCTGGTCCTGCATCAACCTGCAACCTAGGCATAACCAGAGGTGGCTGCCGCTGTGTGGGGCCTCGTGGGGGAGACTTTGCAGGGCACGAAGGGATCTGCGGTCTTGAGTCCTTAAGGTCATGGCTACAGCTTTTGGCACCGCAAGGAGATTGATGACGGATCCAGTGGGGGGTGCTTCCCAAACCTGCCAAGGATTATTTCAATGGTTACTTTTTATTTATTTTACTTATTTATTACATTTATATCCCACCTTTTGTCCTCCAAGGAACCCAAGGTGGTGTACATAACCTTCTTCCTCTCCATTTCTATCCTCACGACAACAACCGCCCTGTGAGGTAGGCTGGGCTGAGAGGCTGTGGTGGCCCAAAATCACCCAGTGAGCCCCAAATCTTCTACTGACCACTCTCAGCGGCTTCACATAAATGTAAGCGACATCGGGGACAGAATAGGGTTCTGTGTAAATTTATATAATTTATTTATTTAATAAATTTATTTAATTTACAAAATAAATAAATTAAATAACTAAACAAACCATATTTGCCCTATTAATACTCATTCTCTCGGTTTGGAGAAATCCTCTGGCACTCTTTGATCATCCTTTTTATCTTCCCTTAAATCCTCTGGATAATTATCTACTCACTGTAAATGGGCTGGTAAATTTAATTACTAATTGTGCCTTGCAAAGTGATCATGAGCTGAAAGGTGCAAAGTAGCCGTGGTTCTTTGCATATCATTACTTTTCCCTGGAGGGTGAATGGGCGGGACGGAGGCTGCTGAGGTGATTCATCCCAAATGCGCAGTAGCCTTATTTACTGAGCGCTATTCCTGCTGAAAGGTATTCATGAGCTGTTAAGGTGTTTGGTTCTCCACCTTGGCTGGAACTGGGATAGACAGGGAATCAAAAACCAGGTACAACAATGAAGGTCATTAGCAAATGAATCCATTTGGGGGCTGCCTCTGTCTTGCCGCTATCTGGAAGGCAGGCTTCTTCTGCTCTCATGTGGATTGCCTGTCTGGCTGGAATTCACAGCCCTGCCTCTCAGGACTGCTGCCTTAGACGGAGTCCATCCAGCTCAGTATTGTCGACACTGATTGGCAGCAATGGCAGGCTCTACCACAGAGCTATGGCCATACCTGGAAGCTGCTCTCTCTCTCTCTCTCTCTCTCTCTCTGCCTTTTAAAATAAAAGCAGCTCTATCTAGCTGGGCCTGGGGCAAAGGAGCAGCTGTTCCTCTTCCTCTGGACCTGGAGACGTGCTGGGGAAAAGAAGGCGTCTCTGGCCAGAGTTTGGCACTGAGACAACTTTGGTCAACCTGGATTTTTCTGACCTGGGCCGGGAGGTGACATCCCCGTGTGCTTGGATGGGGTCTGCTACCCAACAATAAGATTGCCAAAGGAGTTGAAAAAATCCTGCTCCTCTGCTTTGATCATAGAATCATAGAATCATAGAATAGCAGAGTTGGAAGGGGCCTACAAGGCCATCGAGTCCAACCCACTGCTCAATGCAGGAATCCACCCTAAAGCATCCCTCACAGATGGTTGTCCAGCTGCCTCTTGGATGCCTCTAGTGTGGGAGAGCAACCACCTCCCTAGGTAACTGGTTCCCTTGTCGTACCGCTCTAACAGTCAGGACGTTTTTCCTGATGTCCAGCTGGAATCTGGCTTCCTTTAACTTGAGCCCCTTATTCCGTGTCCTGCACTCTGGGAGGATCGGGAAGAGATCCTGGCCCTGCTCTGTGTGACAACCTTTTAAGTATTGATGCTGGCAAAGAAATCCGCTGGTGACACAGTTTCATGGCATGGAGGTGAGCACATGGTGATCAGCTGCTATTGCCTGCAGATCAAGTGCTGTTAAAGGCATGGGAGCTGGAGGCAGAGCCGGGGGTGGGGGTGGGGGTGGGGGTGGGGGTGGGGAACCTTACTAAAATATTTGATTGTCTGCAAAACGTTTCTCTTCTGCCTTTCACCTAAACGTTGGCAGCACTGTTACCCCATCAAGGCCCTTCGCATCTCTGTGCCTGTTTACCCTACCCAGTGCCTGTTTGCATTCTCTTCCCCTCCTTATTGTTTTATTATGATTTTATTAGAATGTAAGCCTATGCGGCAGGGTCTTGCTATTTACTGTTTTACGCTGTACAGCACCATGTACATTGATGGTGCTATATAAATAAATAAATAAATAAATAAATAAATAAATAAATAATAATCATCTCCCAAACACAGCCCTTCCTCTCCACTCCCTTGGTCTTCCGCCCCTTCCGTTCCTGCTTTCCCAAGCCCTCGCGCTCCAAGGGAGTAAATCCACCCCAAGGAATATACGTGTTTTTCTTCCAGACAATAGAAAAGACAACATAACACTATTTATGTTAGTTTATGCTATATGCTTTTCTTTTGGTGGTTATGTTTTCTTGTTAAGGTTTGCTAAAACTAAACAAATAAATTAAATGTTACAGTTTAGGAATGAGGGCTCAGGGTTTCCGTCAACGTCGTATTTGTCACATTTCTTTCCATGATTCTCGCCAAACCCTTGGGACTGACTAGTATCTTAAACGTGGAACATGTTTGATTGTTTCTGCCATTGTGAGCTGGGCTATCCTGCACTGTGCCTCTGCTGGTGTGAAGTCCAGTCTTTATTGTGTTTGGACTTGCAAAGGCCTTCTGAGTGTAGGCCGCTACTATTCCCATTTTACAGATGGGGATGTGAAGTTGTGAGACTGAGGCCCACAGAGAATGTGGAATTTGAATCCAGGTCTTCCAGATCCAGTGCCATACCGATATCCATTGGACCATGTGAGCTGTGATTGTGCTTCTGGTTTTGATGCAATGAAGAGTAGGACCTGGAAAGCTACCTGGTGTCAAGGTTCTTGCGCCGGCTTGAGATGGGGAGCAGTTTGGTGGAGGAGTTTTCAGCTTGCACCCTGAGCTGTTTGGGCAAGCATCCCCCTCCTTCCAGTCAGCTGGACATCCTTGGGGAGCCCCTCTGGATCCGAAACCCTTGCTGGACCAGGCTCCCCACCCCCTCATTAACACCTCTTCAAGCTCAGCTCCATTAACTCCTCCAGGGTGGGGGTGGTGCAGAAGGGCTGCTAATTGCCTGAGATTTAGGGGGACTCACTGACGGTGCCCTGGATATACATTGGAGTGCGAAGCAGAGAGAAAGGCTCCTTCTTGTGTCTGCTGCGCTGCTGAAAACAACATTTAACAGACTTGCTCTAACGACATGGGGGCAATTGCAGTGGTGGGGTGAGGGAAAGAGGTCCCTTCCCTGAATGCTCACACCTGGCAGACAGCCATCAAGGAACCAGGCTGGGGTGTAGGGCTGCCCTATTGTGCTGCATAGGGCAAACATATGGACCGAGTCCACAGGTGGCTTATTTTCCCTGCCACCTTAGCAGGGGATTTACGCAGCCACCCTGGCCAGCAGGGCTTTCCATGTTGTGCGAATCTGGCAAGGCTGGCTTGTTGCTATGGCGAATGAGCCACCCGAGAACCCTAAAACAGCCCATACAACTTTTGGGGAGGAGCTCCAAAACGGTCCCGGCAAACTGGGAGAATGGACATCCAACAGACAAGTGGGCTTCTTCAGCTTGGAAAAAAGGTCTTCTTACGTTCTCATGTTCTTTCTCCAGGAGCAGTATAAGGACGAGAGGAGAAGAGAGCCAGCGCAACCCTACGGGGCCCTCTTGTGAATCTCTCTTTCCTTGGAGATTCTCAAAGAGGCCCGAAGTTTAAAGGCCTTTGAGCTCATTGGTGAATGAAAAGCCCGATCCTGGCCTGGGACATCTGCCTGGGTCTCCTTCAGGTGAGCCTTTCCCATAATCGGGCCCCTCAGAAGTCATGCAGGGGAAATGAAAACATCCCAGTGTCAGAATTTCTCTCCATGTGGAAAATCTGGCTATCTCCCGGACAAGAGGCTCTTCCAAGCAAGGGATTTCCCCCTTCACCCTGAAGGAATAACAGTTGTGTGAGAGGATGGTACCATGGCAGAAAATGCTTGTTTGAATCAGCCAATATAACATCACCAAACCACTGGAGAAAAGCAAAAGTACGCTGGATCTCCCCCCACCCCACTCCACCCCACCCCCTTGTTGCTCATAGGAAACCGGGGCCAGCCCAGGGCACCCACCCTCCCCCACATGAGGTCAAGGTGTGCAATACCTTAGGCTGGGCGTTATTCTGGCACCTGAAGGCAGAAAAGCCCACAAGCACCTTCTCCCTCTTTGGCAGTAAAATTACAACAACACATAAGAAATGGCTGGCTGCCCTTTCATGACACCCAAATAACTACTGAGGAAAGTTGCAAACGCAGCAGATATACATTGTCGTGACGCTTGAGCTCATAAATTGCTGCAGTTACCCCCAACATCGCTCCATCTTTGCGGAGACTATTAGATTCCTTCCCTCGGAACTGGATGGGACACAACCAAGAGAGGGTTGAGTTCATCCACAAACCTCCTCCCAGGATGCTTGTCTTGCAAGAAAGCTTACGATGCCACCTACTGTCCCAAAGAGTCTCTGTCTTGCAGTTCTTCGTACCAGAGACAGTTCACACATGCACTGGGCCTGTTTCCATTTGTTCATGGGGAGCATCAGATCAAACAGCCCATATTTTATCGTTTATTGTTGTTCCCTGCCTCGATCAAAATGGAGAGGCGGGCAAGAAATAAATTTATTATTATTATTGTTGTTGTTGTTGTTATTGATGCAGGTGAAAAACTGGGGTTCAGCCACATGGCTGCTAAATTGATTTGGGATTTGCCAGCCTAACTGCAGTCTGTGCCCAGGATCAGAGTTGGGGCTCCCCATGTGCCGTGAGCTGTGGTGCTCGGGCCAAGGAAGAGAACGGAGGCAGCAGGTAGACCCTGCGGTTGCAACGCACTGACTCTTACCACTCCTGGCAGCAGCAACGTGGGAGTAGCCGGCCACGAATAAGAACTCCGAGAGAGCTGCTAGGCCTTCATACAAGGGCCAATTAACCTGAACGCCAAAATGGCTGAAACCAAGGCCTCATCTACACCAAGCAGGATATAGCACTATGAAAGTGGTCTATGCTATGTGTCAATGGGCCCCAACGGTTGCTGGTGCACTTCAATACCACTATAAAGCAGTGGTGTGGCTCCTGCCAAAGGCTTTCATAGCGCTATACCCTGCTTGGTATAGATGAGGCCCAAGTCCTTGCGCTAGAACACTTCCTTGATGCCACAGTCAAAATCTATTATTATTATTATTATTATTATTATTATATGTAACAGCATTTGCTAAGACTACACTACCTGTCCATAGGGACAGTGCCTGGTGGCTGAGTGGCAATGCCAGCCGGGCGCACAGATGACACAGGAGGACAAAGCTGGACAGGCTCCTTCATGCAGCTTAACTAAAACCTTATGCAGCAGGTGATAAACACTCTCTCTGTGGCTGTGAAAAGCCTTGCCTGCCCAGAGGATGGAGAGCCAGGAGGAAGCCAGGCCAGGAGGGGTTTCCTCAGGGTTGTTTGTTTTCCTGCCAGTTGACAGCCATAGACATGAATCTCCCTCCCAGTAACTAACATGGAGCACAATCCACTTGGAAGTTCCTAGGCACAAACCTCGTTGAAATGAATGGTAGATGTGCAAGAGCAGTGCCAGATTTTTTGCACATCTCTTGTTCATTTTGATTCAGCTTTGCCCAGGAGAACTTCCAGGTGGATCATGTCCCTGTGGGCTCCTGCTTGTCCCCCAAGCATCTGAGGAAAGGGGCGCTTTGCTAGCTCCACCAGAACAGCCACCGCATATTTGCACAGGTTGTTTTATTTAAATACTTGCACATTTATCCAATATCAAGGCTAAGTCGGAGGAAAGGAAGCCCAACAAGATTTCAACACCAGGCCAGTTCCTTGCCCCTCCCCCTTGAAAGAGACGCACATGCAAGAAGTGTGCCACAAGCTTTGGATTCAAGAACTGGGACTGCTGTTCTCTGGCGCAGAAGTGGCCTGCCACTGAGGAACGTAAGAAGAGCCCTGCTAGGTCAGACCAAGGGTCCATCTAGTCCAGGGTTCTGTTCCCACAATGGCCAACAAGATGCCTGTGGGAAACCCACAAGCAGAACCTGAGTGCAACAGGACGCGGGTGTTCATAGGCCTGCTGGTCTGACACTAGGGAGCATATAGCTGATAGGAGTAGTAGCCATTGGTAGCCTCTGCCTTCATGAATGTGTCCAATCCCTTTTTAAAACCATCCAAATTAGTGGCCATCCCTAGACCACGTGGTAGCAAGTCTTATTCTCAGCTCCTTTTCTTATCATGCCTAACATGGAGTTTGCCTTCTTGACAGCGGATGCTCACTCAGCGGATGCTTTCATCAAGCTGCCCACCACCGCAAGCCCAGGATCTGTGTCTTGTTCAGCCACCGCCAGCTCCAATCACATCAGGTTATACCGTATTTCTTCAATTCTAAGACACACTTCCCCCCCATATAAACATCTCTAAAAATGGGGTTCGTCTTGGAATCGCGGGTGTGTCTTAGGGTTTTTTTCCTGTTGGTGCTACTGAAATTACTGTGTGTCTTACGATCGATGGCGTCTCACAATTGAAGAAATACGGTACTTGGAAGTTTGGGGACCCCCTCGCCCAACATGCATGACTTTACCCTTGCTGACACACAGGGCTCATCTACACCAAGCAGATATTCCACTATGGAAGCGGTATATAAAAGGCAGGAACCACAGGACTGCTTTGTGGCGGTATCGAAGTGCACTGACAACCGTTGGGTCCCATGACACATGCCGTAGACCGCTTTCGTGCCACTTCCATAGTGGAATATCCTGCTTGGTGTAGATGTGTCCATGGGCCCCAACAGTTGCCAGTGCACTTCCATACCGCTATAAAGCAGTCCTGTGGCTCCTGCCTTTTATATACCGCTTCCATAGTGGAATGTCCTGCTTGGTGTAGATGAGGCGTGAGGCGCGTTGGCCGGTGTGACACCGTGGCTTGCGCCTCCGACCACCCCTGCCTCCCTCACTTCATGCCCAGGAAGAGAAGCGAGGGGTCCAGGCCAAGGCGTTGCGAGCCGTGACGCAGGCGCCGGCAGCTGCTCCCGTGCAGCCCCCTCCCCTCCCCTCCCCTCCCCGGTGCACGAAGTCCGCGTCCTCCTGTGACCCCACCCCCACGCCCCCGGGCGGCTCCTGCTCCGGGCTGCCGGGGCAGCAAGGCCGCGCGTGAGCGCAGAGCGAAGGGAGACGGGAGGCGCCTCCGCCTCCTCCGCCGCCTCCTCCTCCTCCCTCCAGGGCACCCGGCGGGCCTTCATTGCTGCTCGCAGGGCGGGACGAGGGAAGCCCTCCCGGGCAGGGATCCACCCCGCCCCGGCCCAGCCCAGCGGCAGCCCTCGGACGCGCCCCACGGCGGCCGCCCAGCGCGGGGGGCGCCCGAGAGCCCCGCAAGCCGACCCGCGGGGAGCCGCTCCGGCCTCGCGCTCTCTATGGTGCCTCGGCCCTCCGAGGGCGGGGCGAGTCGCGTCACCGCGTGGGGCCGCCGGCGCCGCGGGGCATTGTGGGATCGCAAGATGGCGGCGCTCAGTTGTGTCCGGGCGGCGGTAACCAGGGTGAGTTACCAGGGAGGAGGCGCAGGTCGCCGGCCTGATCCGCGCTGTGCGGGGTCGCGGCCCCGGTTGCGGGCTCGCCTCTGCCGGGAAAGCCTGAAGCAAGCGGCCCCCTCTCCCCCCCCGTGTGTGTGTGCGCGCGCATGTATGTATGTGTACATGCATGTACGTGTGCATGTATGTGTGAGGGGACACGGACGGACGGACGAGGCTGACTCCCCTTACGGGTTTGGGGTAAAGCGGCCTCACCCAATCTGGTGCCCTTCAGGTCTGTTGGATTACAACTCCCAGCATGCTGGCTGGGAGATGCTGGGCGTTGTCGTCCAGCACACCTGGAGGGCGCTTGGAAGCCCCCCTGCGAGCGCCCAGCGCGGCTCCGAGTGAGTGCAAGGGTTTTTTTGTGTCCCAGTATACCACAAGTATTTGATTTGAAACATTTGAGGGTGTTGGTGGCAGAAATAAAGCATATTTAATGTATTTGAAATGTTACATTATGCAGATTTTTTTATTGGAATACTTGCAAAAATGTAAGGATGTCTGTTACATTCTTTAAATAAAAAAGGTACTGAAAACTGTTGAAACACTATTAAATTTTAGCAACTTTAGCTCATGTGCATGATATCCTGACAACTTTGAAATTGCCAAGATTGCCTAATACTCTATTTGTAGTTGGCATCCATTCATTGTTACTAATGAAATGGGGAAAAAATCAATGAAAAATTAAGCACTGGAAAATGTTCTGGCCCACATCACTGGTGTGGAACTCTCTCTCTAGTTGCAGCCACTTCAACTCAAAAAGGATATTTAACTTGAAAAGGCAACTGAACGGTCAAGGGTTTGGAACACTTTCTCTCTAAGGAAAAGTTATAGTCTTGTGTAGATGGGTTAGTTTAGGGGGTAGAAGCAACTGCAGATGTGCTGGTTCTGTGGAGACATGACAGGTTTCTAAGATTGTGGAGGTGGGTGTGGACAGAGAGGGGCGTTTATCTCTCATGGTAGTAGAACTTGGATTCATTAATGGAATTGATTGGAAATAGTTTTGGGACAGACTAAGGGAATGACTTCATCACCGAAGCCATAATTCATTTCTGGACATCTAGCCACGAAATGTGATAGCCGCTAACCTAGATGGCTTTGCAGTTGGATTAAACAGAGGGCACGTCTACACCATACGTTTATCCTGGGATCATCCCTGTACATCCAAATGACACACAGAGGAACCCGGGAGCAGACAAGGACGATCCCTCCATTTTCCTGGGATCATCCTTAGGTGTAGAAAGGGCCGGAGCCACGGATTAGCTATGCTGAACTAAGTGGAGGCTCGCTGCCTCTGGACATAGGCCCAGGTGCTGGGGGGGGGGGAGGAATGGGGGAGGGGGTGTCGCCTTTGTGCCCTGTGGTGGGTGTCCTGGTGAGCCCTGATGGGAGACTGGAAAGAAGGGAAACCCCTGCTTTGGCGTAGTTTCCGTTGTGAACGAGGCCCTAAGAGTGAAGCCTGAGCCTTGCCTGGGAGGGACACATGCTGCTGGGCTCTTTACAGCAGGAGGTGGTGCAAAGGCCCCCTTCCGTCATCTCCCTGTTCTGCTTCTGTTGCAGCGCCTTCTTCACCCGCAGAGCTGTGAGTTGTGGAGATGCCTTGGAACCTCAGCGGCACTTCTGCAGAGGCAAGCGCCGGTAAGAACTCCCGTGGGAGGTGCAGAGATGCCCTCTATTCCCTGTTTACTTTTTAACGATATTTCTGAGCCACAATTCTATACTATTCCCTCCTGAGGGAGGCTCGTCTCTCTCTCTCCCCCACTCTCTCCCTCTCTGCTAGCCTTCCGCCAGCAGGGAAAGACTCCTTTATTCAAGAAGGCTTTTGGCCTGTAACTGGGCCTGTTGAGTTGGGTGCTGGTTTTGATTCTTCCCCCCACCCCACCCTGTATTTGCTATGTTTTTATTGTATTTAATGTATTCTTTTACTCGATTTTAATTGTGTAAGCTGCCTTGAGTGTTATTTTTTGGTAGAAAGGCGGGATACAAATCAGTCTAACATCCTAAGCGGTGCCAGGGATCCTTTCGCTGTACCTTTCTGTATGTTTCCTTTCAACCGCTTCTTGCTCAATCGGGGTTCAGGCCAGGTTTTGGCATAGAAACAGCCTTGGTCGCCCTGTGTGATGACCTGTGTTGGGAGAAAGACAGGAGGAATGTGACCTTGTGGATTCTCCTTGATCTCTTGGGAGCTTTCGATACCACTGTCCGTGGTATCCTTCTGGGAAGACTGTCTGAGTTGGAAGTGGGAGGGGCTGCATTGCAGTGGTTCCGGTCCTATGTGGATGGTTGGCTCCAAAGGTGGTGGTTAGGGAACCCTGCTCAGCCCCATAGATTCTCCAGTATGAGGTTCCGTAGGGATCGGATTTGTCCCCCATGCTGTTCAACATTTCCTTGAAACCATTGACTGCCACCATCCGGAAGTTTGGGTTGCATTGTCATCCGTACGCGGATGGCTCCTCTGCTTCCCCTTCTCGTCATCTTCAAGCGAGGCCGTGGATGTGCCGAACCGGTGCCTGGCTGCAAAAATGGACTGGATGAAGACTAGTAAACTGAAGCTCAACCCAGACAAGACTGAGATGCTGTTAGTGGGTGGTTCTTCTGCCTGGTTGGAGGGTGTTCAACCTGTTCTGGATGGGGCTTCACTCCCTCTGAACGTTCAGGTTTGTAGCTTGTGGGCTCTCCTGGAACCCTCTCTGTCGCTTGAGGCTCAGGTGGCCTCGGCAGCATGGAGTGCCTTCTACCAACTAGTTGGTGGCCCAGCTACGCCCCTATCTGGACAGGGATAACCTGGCTTCAGTTGTCTTTGCTCTGGTAACGTCCGAGTTAGATTACTGCAATGCGCTCTATGTGGGGCTGCCTTTGAAGACGGTTCAGAAGCTGCAGTGGCCATACTGATAACAGAGGCCAGAAGGTCCGAACATATCAGACCGACTCTGGCCTGCTGGCACCTCTGCCTGTATGTTTCCGAGCCCAATTCAAGGTCCTGGTTTTAACCTATAAAGCCTCACATGGCTCAGACTGCATTCCTGACAGAGCGCCTCTCCCGACACAAACCTACGTGTACACTGTGCTCAACATCTAAGGTCCTCCTCTGGGTGCCTACTCTGAGAGGCCCGGAAGACAGCAGCAAGGGAGAGCGCCTCCTCTGTGGTGGCCCCCCTCTCAGTTATGGGATGATCTCCCCAACGAGGCCTGCCGGGTGCCAACATTGCAATCTTTTAAGCACCAGGTCAAGACTTTTTTGTGTCCTCAGGCATTTGGCAGCATGTGATGAGTTTTAATCAATCCTGGTTTTGCGTTACGGTTCAGCTGATTGCTCAGTGTTGTTTTTCAATATATTTTGTCTCTGTGTGAACTGTCTGTGTTTTTTATGTTTTTAAATTTTGCATATTTTCACATATTATTATTATTATTTGCATTTTTAATGTTTTTAATCTTTGTAAACTGCCCAGAGAGCTTTGGCTATGGGGTGGTATAGAAACGTAATAAACAATAACATAATAGTTCAGCGATTTCCACCGGCTCTGCCTCTAGCTTGGTCCTCCTCCTCCCCCCCTTTAATCCTCTCCAGAGGATGGGTTGTGGTTGGATGCTGGAGGGGATCTCCTTGCTCTCTGGACAAGGCAGGGGTGACTGTGTGTTCTATTCCAGGCAGAGTACACCAAATCCGAGGGGATCTTCTCGGCCACCATGTTGCCAGGGGACGGGGTGGGCCCAGAGCTCATGCACTCTGTCAAGGAAGTATTCAAGGTAAGGGGCTTTGCTTCTCGGGGCGGGGGGGGGGG
Organism: Elgaria multicarinata webbii; assembly: GCF_023053635.1. Lineage (NCBI taxonomy): Eukaryota > Metazoa > Chordata > Lepidosauria > Squamata > Anguidae > Elgaria > Elgaria multicarinata. Next base: position 909,205 of record NC_086180.1, on the reverse strand, counting down.
GGGAGCTTAGTGGGCACCCCTTCTGAAAGAGGCGAGGGTGACTTTGAGGGCGGCTCCTCTTGTGTGGGTAGGGAGGAGCCAAAGGGCTGTGTGTGGATGAAACATGCCCACCCTTGGCACGGGAGTGCAGACGCTGCGTCCCCGTGGAGTCCTGGGGAGGCTGTGATCTGCCCTCTGGCCTTAAGCCCGGGCCGGGGCGATTCAGCGGGGCTTGGCTCTGAGCCTGTCTCGGCTCTTCAGGTAGGAGGCTCCCCTGGGGTTCCTCTGACCGCCGCCAGTATGGGTCGTGCAGCACTTTCTCCCCGAAGTTCAGCAGCTGGGGCTGATGGCCAAGCCGGCTTGTCCCACCTGGGACATTCCCTGCAAAAGGAGGAGGAAGGAGAATTGTCCATCCTGACCAACTCGTCCTCTGGCCTGCTCCCATCTGCTCCTGGCACGCTCTGGCGGTGTGTCGGCCACAGCGGGATTCCGAGATCTGCAAGTTCCGCTCCGGCTCATCTCTCCGCTAATTTTCTTTGCCGCAGGCGGCCGGAGTTCCTGTGCAGTTCGATGAACACCACCTCAGTGAGGTGCAGAACATGGCTTCGGAGGAAATCCTGGACGAGGTTCTTGAGTCCATGAAAAAGAGCAAAGTGGCCCTCATAGGTATGGGATGTGGGGAAGGACCCCTGGGACCCCTTTGCAGCCTCCCCAGAGCCCGGCCGCCTGGGCTCGGCTTCCCTGCAACAACTGCCCATGTGCAGGCTGTGGAAAGGGGCAGAGCAGCGGCCCTTCCCTGGCTCCCCTCCTCCTGGCAGGGCACGTGGCCGGTCTCACACATCCGCGGGGTGGGGCTCTCTTGTCCCTGCAGGGAAGATCCACACCCCCATGGAGTACAAAGGGGAGCTGGCTTCCTATGACATGAGGCTCAGGTAGGTCTCCTCAGCCTTGGGCGAGAGAGAACCCTTGAGCCGCGTGAGCGACGTTACCTTCAGTCGCAGCCTCCGCTGCCGTGCTGGAGACGCTGGATTTGCGCTGCTTTAAAGCTGCCCCCCTGCTTGGGCTTTTGGGCTGTGGCCTTTGGGGCAACGGCAAAAGGCCTGGCTCCGTGGTGGGGGGCAGGGTGAGAATTGAGGGGCTCATAGCAAGGGCAGGCTGGAGGGTGTCGGGCAGACCGGCGTTAACGCAGGATTCAGAAGTGTCGGCGGTCTCACGTGCTGCGTGCGTGTGTGTGTGCGTGTGCGGGGAAGGCCTAAGAGTCCACTTGCCTCCCCGCTGCAGGCGCAAGCTGGACCTCTTTGCCAACGTGGTCCATGTGAATAGCCTGCCTGGCTACAAAACCCGGCACAACAACTTGGACCTGGTGATAATCCGCGAGCAGACCGAGGGGGAGTACAGCTCCCTGGAACACGAGGTCAGTTTCTGGGCTTGCTGGTCCCGCTCTCTTACGGTTCAGGCAGAATGGTCGAGGAGGCCCTCCTCCCTGGGGAATGGCCTTGCCCAGCGTTAGGTCATCAAGCCGTGGGAGTGAGGCCCTGTTTGGCTGGGAAGGATGCTTCCAACTAATGTTTGGGGGGGGGGGAGAAGGCGCTGCGTCTGCAGAGTGCCAGACCCCCCGAGGGTAAATTGGGAATGTTGAGGGCGGATGTGTTGCATGCAGTTTGGAGGAAGAGGGGCGGATCCTGCACAGCTTTCCAGAGGGTCAGGAGCCAGCCAGCGAAGGAAGAGACTCTTCTTCTTCCCTCCCCTTGGTTATTTTAAATATTTTAGTGTGTTCTACAGTCAGACAGGATCCCAGAGTAGCTTGCATAGAGTCATAGAACAGTAGTGTTGGAAGGGGCCTATAAGGCCATCGAGTCCAACCCCCTGCTCAGTGCAGGAATCCACCCTAAAGCATCCCAGACAGAGGGTTGTCCAGCTGCCTCTTGAAGGCCTCTAGTGTGGGAGATCAATAGGATCAATAGTCCTTGCCCCTCAGGCTTACAATCAAAAGCAGATTGACACAAAAGGAAAAGAGATGGGGAGGGAAGAGGAAATACCCAGGCTCAGGCCTCAGCTCTTAAAGCGACATCGTTCCTAGACTAGTCAGCTTGAATGGGAGGAGTTCAGATAGGTGGAGAGTGGGGGAGGGGTCCCTCTGGGCCACAGGGTCTCCTCCCTGTCTCGTTTTTGGTGTACTGAGCAGAGGGCCCTGGCTGAGCCTTGGTTTCAGGGAGTAGGATCCAGCTGGCTGGAGGTGGGCCGCTCATTCGGGCCGCGTGGCTTGCGCTTCTGTCTGTGTTCAGAGCGCGAAGGGTGTCATTGAATGCCTGAAGATCATCACTCGGGCCAAATCGCAGCGCATCGCCAAGTTTGCCTTCGACTTCGCCACCAAGAAGGGGCGCTCTAAGGTCACGGCTGTGCACAAAGCCAACATCATGTGAGTGGGGGGGGGGGATGGGAAGGGGGGTCTCCTGCTTCTGGGGCCGCCCCCTGGCACACCACCCTCGGGGGCCCTGCTCTCTCGTTCCGTGTTTGCTGGCCGCCTCTGCATCCTTTGGGCGTGCTTGGTGCCGGCTCATCCCTCCCCCTCTGGACCTTCGGCCGCCCGCAGTGGCGAGTCGCCTTCCTGGGCTGGGCCTCGGAGGGCCCGGGAGACGTTGGCAGCGGCTGAAAGAGAGGGGCCCAAAGCAGGCAGGCCTTTCGTGGTGGTGCTGGGAGACTCGGTCGGAAGCCCCCAGAGCCCCGGAATGGGAAGTCTGTGAACCCTCCCCCTCCCCCCCTTTCTGTGCATCAAGTGGCAAGTTCTGGAACTGACATAAGCTTAATAGCTTTGTGTTAACATGTACTTAATTTGGTTATTTCGGAGCTTTTCATTTACAGAATTTAGGAAATCTTTTCTTATTTCTGTTCTTTTGGAAGTTGGGAAAGGAGGATTTGGAATCCTTGGACACTGGGGTGGGGAAGCGAGGGACGCCCCGAAGGCCGTGCCCCTTTGCCCTTCTGGGGGCCTTTTGGTTTATTTTGGAGCAGTGCTTGCGTTTGCATGTCATGAGAAGGGAGCCGGAATCTCTCCCCCCCCTCCGCCCCCCTCTACTCCTGCCTCTGAGACTAGAGCAGCCTCCCCCGGGGTCCCTTCCAAAAGGCTGCTTCCCCCCGTCCCTCCCACCCCCTGTCCCTCCTCCCGAGTTCTGCGTTCTCAGCACAAGTGTCGGCCTTTTCCTCTGCTGCAATTGATCTGGTGCCGTCAGCTTAGATGGGGCTTCAGAATAGCACCACCGGACTCTGCTGCCTTCCCTGTTGCGCTGCTGCGTCCCCCCAGAACCTCTCCCCTCCCTCCTTCTGGGCTGAGGCTGTGCTCGTCCTGGGTGTTCAGTCACAGGGGGCGGGAGTTGCTTCTCAGCGCACGGGGGACAGTCAGCCGCCTGCCGCCGCTGGCCCTCCGCTTGCGGCCCGCTCCTGTCCTGCGCATGCAGCCTCTGGGCGGCGCCCGGCCTGTGGCAGTGCCCTGAGTGCGCGGGTCCCTCTCCTCCTCTCAGGAAGCTGGGCGATGGGCTCTTCTTGCGCTGCTGCGAAGAGGTGGCTGAGCTGTACCCCAAGATCAAGTTTGACACCATGATCATCGACAACTGCTGCATGCAGGTAGGTCAGCCCTGGCGTGCGCTTGGGTCCCCCGCTCCCCCTCCCAGAAGCGACATGTTCCTTAAACAAAGAGAAGGTGAGAAGGTTGGGGGGGGCAGCCGAGTCGAGGAGGCGGTTTGGGGCAGGCTGGAAAGCAGGCAGAGGGTCGGCGGGCAGGCCTGGCGCTGCCACCGTTGCAGAGAGGGCTTTCGCCGAAGCAGCCTAGGTGTGCTCTGGCCCGGCTGCCTGGGGAAAAGGGCAGGGAAGGTTCATCATGGACGGACCTCGAAATGTCAGCATGAAAGCGGGCCGGGTCCTTTGCTACTGCAGCAGCAGCCGGGTCAAAGCGGGGCAGCCCCCCACCGTCTCTCGTTGCAGGCCCAGTCATAGAATCATAGTGTTCCAGGCGTTCCAGGCCCAGTCATAGAATCATAGAATAGCAGAGTTGGAAGGGGCCTGCAAGGCCATCGAGTCCAACCCCCTGCTCAATGCAGGAATCCACCCTAAAGCATCCCTGACAGAGGGTTGTCCAGCTGCCTCTTGAAGGCCTCTAGTGTGGGAGAGCCCACAACCTCCCTAGGTAATTGATTCCATTGTCGCACTGCTCAAACAGTCAGGAAGTCATTTGCCTGTCTCCTGCATGTGGGGGTCTCATGTGTCTAGTTGCCAGTTGTACGGCCACCCTTAGCCCCCGAAGTCTGTTCCTCCGTAAGCCTCAGGAGATCCTCGACGCATAAGACTTGCATGAGGGACCTGCCACCAGGGCAGGGAATCCAGCCCTGCAGCATCCCTGACAGGTGGCCCAAGCCCCCCCCCCCCCCCCCGGTTAGAGATCTCTGTGGCCACTTGGGGGAAACCAGGACAGGTGGATGCCATGGACCACCATCTGTCAGGGATGCTTTAGGGTGGATTCCTGCATTGAGCAGGGGGTTGGACTAGATGGCCTTGTAGGCCCCTTCCAACTCTGCTATTCTATGATTCTATGAAAGGAGGTGGCCCCTGCAATACATGCAAACGCTGCTGAAAACAAGAATTCCTTTTTCCTCAGATGTCTTTTTCTTTTTTTACTCTGATGTAAACTTATGCAGATTGATCCACTAAAACATACGCAATTAATCAGCTAAGATTTCTTTAATTAAGTGGCAGCCCTAGTCATAATCATAGTCATAATAACTATACGACGTGAGATATTGGGAGTGTCAAAAGTTCTTCTTTCATTGGCGATCCTTACAACAGCCCTATAAGGCAGGCCAGTATTATCCCCGTATTGCCGATGGGAAGGCTGACGTAGAGCGGCTGACCGAAGACCAGCCGAGGAGTTCTGTGGCCGGGGGCAGCTCCCAAGGGGGCACTGCTGGTTCTCCCGTTGGGGCTTCTACCAGTGAAGAAGTGTGGGTGTCAGTGAGTGTGCCGTGACCCTAGGCAGGAGCCCTCCAGCCTGATTCAGCTCACGTTGCGATAGATACGGAGGTGGTGCGTTTCTTTCAGCTCGTGCAAAACCCCTACCAGTTTGACGTCTTGGTCATGCCCAACTTATATGGCAACATCATTGACAACCTGGCGGCCGGCCTGGTCGGCGGGGCTGGCGTGGTCCCTGGCGAAAGCTACAGTGCGGAGTACGCCGTCTTTGAGATGGTGAGCGATGGGGCAGGGTGGGGCGCCTCCCCGCAACGGCCTGGGCTGCCCCCCTCTCCTCCTCTGGGGCGGGCTGGGGTTGCACGGTGTTTCTGAGGGTGCTTCTCTCGCGCTGCCTCCTTCCAGGGCGCCCGCCACCCTTTCGCCCAAGCCGTAGGGAGGAATATTGCCAACCCCACCGCCATGTTGCTTTCGTCGGCCAATATGCTGCGACATCTCAAGTGAGTCCCCCTGTGCTCCGAGGGGCTGCAGTGGAAGCAGCAGGGCAGGCGGTGGGAGGGATGGGAGGGGGCCCGGCTGGCTTGGACCAGCCGGCTCCTTCTCCTCGCAGGGTTAGTGTGAGGCTGCGGCCCAAAGGCACCCCGCTTCCCCTTGTAAACAAACGCCTCTCCTCTTTGCTCCTGGCCAGCTTGGAGTATCACTCTGCCATGATCTCGGATGCTGTGAGGAAGGTGATCAAAGTTGGCAAGGTGAGCAGCGGCCCGCCCTTCCTTTTCTGCTCTGCTCTGAGCCAGGCTCTGCTTCCCTTTCGCTCGCGCTGCCTCTGCCTCCCTCCACTTCCAGCTGACGGGGGCCTCCTCCGATCAGGGCAGGGTGGAGTGGGGGTGGGGGAGAGTTCAGGCAACGGGAGGCGGAGTCTTCCGCAGTCGGCCGCCACGGCTGCTTACTTCGGTGAGCCCCCCCCCCCCCCCCGCGGGGGCCCTTGCGCCTCTTCTCTGGCTCGATTGCTGCCTCCTGCTCACGTGCCGCCGTGGGACCTGTCTGTCTTCGCCGTGTGTGTGTGTGTGTGTGTGTCTCTCCCTCTCTCCGGCGCTGCTACTTGGCTGGTGGGGTCCCCTTCCTCTCCCCGCCCCCGGTCTCTGGATTCCTGTTGCCCTCCCCCCCCTCTGCTCACAGCCACTTCTCTCCCTCCCCTCCCTGTGTTGGATTGTAGGTGCGGACGCAGGACATGGGCGGTTACTCTACCACCTCTGACTTCGTCAAGTCCGTGATTGATCACCTGCACCCCCACTATGGTGTCTAGGGCTCAGGCTGCCCCTGGACACGGCTCTGCTGCCCACACTCCGACACTCCTCTTGGCTGCCCGGCCAGGCAGAGATTCTGCCTTCAGCTCCCTTCCGCCTCACAGCTGGAGCTGGCCAGACCCCATTGCAGGAGGAAGGCCTTCTCTTGCCCCCCCCCCCCAAGCCCCCTGCCCTCTCCTGGTCCCTTCAGCCTGGTCCTGGCCAAGAGGCCTGCTGTGGAGGGTGGGGCTGGGGCTGCCTCATAGTCGTGTGCGTGTAGCCAGCCGTGTGGATGGTCTTGAGAGCAAGAGAGGCTCCCGTGTGCTTTGAACCTGGGAACCAGTTCGGCCCACCGTGTCCCCCCAGGCGGGTCCTTCGCAGGCTCCTTGTCCATTTGGCCCGGTGGGGGGGGGCAGTGCTTTGAACACAGGCAGGACAACAGGTGCCGCGAGAGGCTGGGGTTGGGCCGGTGCCCTGCCTGCTCCTCTCCCCTCTGCAGCCTCCCTCTTTCCTTGGCGGCCCCCTCCTTCCCACTGAAGCCCAGGCTGGCCCTGGTGACGGCCCACGCGAGGGCGGGGCGTGTCTGGGTCCGTGGCAGGGGGGCCTGTTTAGAAGAGCTGCACTCGGCAGGCTGCTCTGGCACCTTTGCAGGAAGTGCGCTGCTGCCCTGTCTCTCGGGGGGGGGGGCTCTCGAGGGAGGGAGGGAGGGAGGGAGGCTGGCTGGCTGGCTGCCTTGGCCCCGGCTGCGCTGGGATACAGAGGAGGGGCCTCTGGGCTGGGGTTTAGTTGTGGACGGCGAGAAAAGAGAAGCTTTTGCAGCAACCAGGAGCCCCTGTAGTTTCAGTGTCTGGAAATTGCCCTCCGTGAGCAAGGACCAGCCTGCCGAAATCCAGTCCTGGCTATGTGTAAGAATGTGCACGGGGTGGGCGTGGAATGGTGCACAGAGAGAGAGAGAGAGAGAGAGAGAGAGAGAGAGAGAGAGGCTTAATCATGTGGTTTGCCTTGTTTGTGGTGCTTGGGCAGATTTGATGAGTCCAGGTGACAAAGGTTGCGATATAGGTGTGAGTGTGGTTCTGCGAATCGGGGTGTGGGCAGAGAACCCATCTGTAACCCTTTGTGGTCATAGGCCATGCTGATTTTGAATAAACTTGTAAGGAGTTTCTGCATCAACTCCGCACCCTCTCCGGGCTGTGTGTATCTGATTCCTGGGGTGTCTTCTTCTTTAGAGCAGAGAGAAGCTACTTGGGCCCCTGAACTCAAAACTCTGCACGTGGACAAGCGCCAGGCGTGAGGGGCCGGCCTCCTCCGCCATGGCTTTCCTGATTCTGGAGTTTAGGCTTCTGCTCAGTTCCAACAGCTGCCTGAGCAGGGTCCTCGTGGCCCGGACAGATGTGCAACCAGGGCAGCTTCTCAGTCGAGCTTAGGGTGTCTTAATGGACAGAGACTCTGGACTTTGCAGAATTGCCCTGGATGCGGCATGTGGTCTTAAGCGCTGGGATCCAGGATACGCTTCCTCGGTCTTTGGCATTTGGCGGGCAGGTTTGGCCCGGCTGTTGTCACGACCACCAGCTTCACTGAGGGACTCAGTCTGTGAGTCAGAGAATCTACGGCAGAAGGAACCTAGTGGGCTATTAGCGGGCTAATAGTGGGCTATTAGCAAAGGCCTGTCCGCCTGCCTGTTGAGCACCGGCAGTGAAAGGGTGCCGTGCATAAGCAGTGGCCAGTGCAGGGTGGCTCTGGGGAGTGCTGCGAAGTTTTTCCTGAGGGTTAGCTAAGCCCCCCCACCGGGCCCTGGCTCCTCACCGGGCAGCGGGCGGACACTCTTCTCCCTGTTCCTGTCCTCGGGTTCTGGAACACGGTCAGCCTGAAGCAACGAAAGGTCTTAGTAGCAGCTTCGGTGCCTTTTCCTGTGGAGCAAAAATAGGAATAAGGCGATAAAATGGGAGGCTGCTGCAGGTCCTCATTCTCTCCATGCGAAATCAGAATAAGTTATATCCCACATCTTCAGCATGTTTATGTTTCCAGAGTGACAAGAAACAATAAAAGGTATTTATTTGTTTTGTACCAAGAAAATGGCAATCGCAGTACCAACTGAAAACAGCAGCAGCTGTCCAGTTAATGAGACGGTAAAATCCAAACTGCTCAAACTTAAATTCTAAAATAGGCCCTTCTTCCACACCTTGAACCATGGGAATGTCTTTGCCTGGCGCCTCAATGATTTGTCATGAGGTTGCCGGGAGGTTTTTCCAGAGGTTAGGAGGCCCCACGGAGAAGGTGCCCACTCTGCTCACCACCATCCCTGCATCAGTCGGAAGAAGGCCTCAGGGACACTCAGCAGAGGGACAGATTGATGTGAGAGGCAGGGGCCCAGCAGGTATTTGCATCTTTAGCCATGGAGGTCTCTAAAGGTTAAGAACAGCGCTTTGAAGGGGGTTCAGAAACATCCTGGGAGCCAGTGGAGTTGTTTCAGGAAAGGCAAGGGGCGGTCCCTTTTCCTGGCCCGTTAGCGGTCTAGCTGTAGCTTCCATACAATCTTCAGTGGCAGCCCCATGTAGAGCACAATGCAGCAATCCAATCTAGAGGTTACCAGGACATGGCTGCCTGTGGCCAGACTTACCTGAGCAGGAGGGCTCCCAGTTGGCTTATTAGCCTCAGTGCTATGAAGGATGAGTCTAGTAACAGCCCCAGCCTGTGCATGTGGGCCCCTTCCAGCAGTGCGTTCCTCTCCAGAACTGGCTGAGCCTGACCCCCAGCAACAGCACCTCCATCTTGTTAGGATGGAGTTTGTTTATTGTCCTTTATCCCATCCATTACTGCTCCCAAACGTTCCTTTGCCTCACCTGGAAAAGACAGCCGTGCATTGTCAGCGTAGTGATGACACCCAGCTATTGAGTGGCTTCACTGAATGTTGAATGTGGGAGACAGAATGGATCCCAGAGGGAGCCCATAGCATAAATCCCATCACGTAGGGGACGAACCTCCCCAAAACAGTGCCTCCAACCCTCCACCGAGAAGGCCTACTCCGGAGGATGCTGAGGCTTCTCTAACGCCAGTGAGGGATCTAGCAGTCAACGAGGTTGCATCCCCCCCCCCCCATGGCTCTCCTGGTGCCGGTCATTCATCAAGGCGACCAAGGGGGTTTCGACCCAAAACTGAGCCGGAATCCAGATACTCTGTTTCATCCGGTAGTACTTGGGAGTTGCCTGGTCACCGCTGGCTCCAACGCCTTGCCCAAGGAAGGGTCACTTGCAGTTGCTCTCCTCTGGTTCTGAGGAGGCTTTCTTTGCACAGCCTTCAACCCAGGCTGCCTTCGCTGCCTTTCCCTTCACAACTGGGGTCTTCTTGTTGTTCCTGGGTGACCTCGTCACATCTTACGGCTTTCAGTATCATCTGCACTCTGACATCCAGCTTCACCTCAAACACGCCCCTTCCACCCAATCGCACGTCTTCAGCTGCTTGTCTTTTTCATCTCTCAACCCTGATCTTCTTTTCCTTCTTCATTCCTTTTGACTGTGTGTCACCACCCTATGGAACAGGCAGAACCCCCTTGGCTTCAGCATGGACTCCCTCTTCTCATGTTCAACCTGAATGGGGCCAAGAGAAAAAGAACTGCAAGCTCTGGTATAACGAAGGGCAGGGGAAAACAGCTTTAAGAATATTCCTAAAACTATTAAGCCTTAACAGTATATAGACTTCTTGAAATACGTCAGAAGTATGTCAGACAAGCTGGAGCGTGTTCAGAGGAGGGCAACCAGGATGATCAGGGGTCTGGAAACAAAGCCCTGTGAAGAGAGACTGAAAGAACTGGGCATGTTTAGCCTGGAGAAGAGAAGATTGAGGGGAGACATGAGAGCACTCTTCAAATACTTAAAAGGTTGTCACACAGAGGAGGGCCAGGATCTCTTCTCGATCCTCCCAGAGTGCAGGACACGGAATAACGGGCTCAAGTTAAAGGAAGCCAGATTCCAGCTGGACATCAGGAAAAACTTCCTGACTGTTAGAGCAGTACGACAATGGAACCAGTTACCTAGGGAGGTTGTGGTCTCTCCCACACTAGAGTCATTCAAGAGGCAGCTGGACAACCATCTGTCAGGGATGCTTTAGGGTGGATTCCTGCATTGAGCAGGGGGTTGGACTCGATGGCCTTGTAGGCCCCTTCCAACTCTGCTATTCTATGATTCTAAGTAGGAAACCAGATGACTGGTAAGATAACACAGGAGTGAAAGGACTGCTCAAGCAAGATAGGGAAATCGCAGAGAAGTAAAATGAATTGTCTTCAGTGCAGAAGATACCTGTACTTTGACCTGTTTTTCCAGGGGAGGGAGGGAGAGTTAAGGGGATGAGATCAACTTATTGACAAATTAAAAACGAATACTACTGGGCCTGGACGGCCACCTGGGAGTTCTTAAACTCGGATGTGAAGATGATCTAACCAAAATGTGCAACTTGTTCCTGAAATCATCCTAGCAAGGGGCCTGAAAGTAGCCAGCAAAACACTGATCTAACTGGTAGAAGTGACTATTAAGGCCACTGTTCTAAACATATAAAAGTACAGGTATTATCGAGGACGAATCCACAAGGCTTCTGCAAAAGGAAGTCCTGCTTCACTCACCCTTGGGAGTTCGTTGAGGGTGTCCGAACCAATGTATGGGCAGGGTGATCTGGTAAGCGTTTATATACTTGAACTTCCAAAAAGCATGTGGTGTTTTCCCTTGCTAGAGGTTGTAGGGTAAACTTAGCAATTGGGTACTGATTAAAGAACAGGAAGCAGAGTGAGATAAATGGACAGTTCCTCACACTAGAAGGAAGTAAAAGTGGCGTTGCCTGAGCTGTATTGGGACTGGTGATATTTCACTTGTTCGTAATTGATCTGGAGCCAGAGGTGAGGTGGCCAAGCTTGCAGATGACATCTGGTTATTCAAGATGCTGAAAGTGAGCAGACTACGAAGAGCTCCAAAGGGATCTCTCTCAACTGGGTGAGTGGGGAACAAAATGGCAAATATGGGTCACTGTCAGTAATTGCAAAGTGAGGTGCATTGTGGCAAAACTCATAATTTCATAGGCACTTGTGGGATCTGACCTGGCTGCGGTGGTGGTGGAGTCATGGGAGGAGACTGCACAATAAAAACCCTGTGCTAGAAACGGGGTGAACACCTCCCCCCCCCCCCCCGACTAGGGCTCCAGTTCACGCTCTGTTCCATCCTTCAGGTGTAGCTGTAGTTTCACAGCAAAACCATTCATCACCATAATCTCTTCTCTTGCTTTTTGCTCCAAGTCTTCACAGCGACTCACACCATTCATTAAAACATAAATACTTCCAGCAAAATAAAACCATGCTTTTCATTTAAAAAAAAAAAACCACCCTAAAAGTCGTAGATGTAAAAGCAAGAATGAGTCATGCTAAGCATAGAGCTGGGGCGAGGGTGTGTGTGCGTGTGTGCGTGTTTTCACGCACCCACCCAATTGCTGCAAAACCAATTAAATCAAACCTCAAGCAGCTTGTGTGCCTAGTCCTGCCAGCACTGCCTGCTTCCTTTGGGCAAAACCACCCCGTTCCTGGTCTAGCAGAGCGTGGAGTCGCTTAGCTCCAGGAAGGCGGCTGCCTCAAGCACTGGCTTTGGTTGGCCCCAGTGGGAAGGAGCTTCCAAGCACCATCCCCTGAGCTTGGTCTCACGTTCTGCCCACCAAGCTAGGCCTTTTGAGGTGTGGTTGTGGTGGGGTATTACAATAGAGTCTTACTAGAACTCAGGAGGAAAGTAAAGGTTTTTTGGAGGTGGGGAGAGAATGCTTTTGGAGTTTCAAATGTCAGACCGGTTTAAGGTAGCTAAAAGCAATGGAAACATGCAGAAGGGGTGTGTGTGTTGCAGTTCGTGTAGCCAAAGGTAGTGTATTGTATCTCCTTTGCAGGTGCGTACGCCAGACATGGGCGGCTATTCCACATCCCATGACTTCACTCGTGCTGTGATCACAGCCCTCATGGAGTAGGACAAGCCAAGGAACGCTGGCAGGGGAGTGCGTGTACTGACTCCAGACTTTTTGTTTCTGCTTCTTAATTTATTGTGAATCAAAATTATTCAGGTGACCCAGCCCGTGGGGCACAAATAAAAGCGAGCTGCTCTGCATTCTGTTCTTCTGCAGAAAATGTCTGTTCCTTTGACTCCAGGGTTGGGCGTGGAAGAGCCATTTCCCTCGCCAACAGCACACTTCTGAAGGGAGCACCGCCCCGATCCATCAGCTTTCTATCCCACCTTTTCGCCAAAGAGCGGAGGATTGGCCCACAGGAACCACGTGTTATCCTAGGGTTGGGCTGCCTCATAAGCTTTAGGGCAGGTGGGATTGGAAAGGGGAAAGTTCCCAGAACTCCGGGGGGGGGGGGGGCGCTCCACAGTTCCAGCAGCAGAGGAAGGCTCCAGGTGTACTGGAGGAACAGCAACTGCAGGCCCGAAGAGGCAATTTTGTCTCCAGGAGTGCCTGCCTGCAGCCTACTTCGGCATGTGCAGAAAGAGTAATCTAAGCCCGTTAACATTTCATGTTCAAGGTGTGCTGCAGGCTCTCTGCTCTGCCAGTGTGGGGCAGCTTTCAAATACCATTGCCACAAACCAGCTTGCAGCTTTACGTGACGGCTCGTGGTGAACAAAACCTACTAACTGTAGGCAATTAAGATGAGAGATGCCCCAGCCCAGTGGGAAGTTTGCAAGGCTCTGAAGCGCTTGCGCCCCAAAGGAGCAAGGAAGGGGCCCTGGCAGAAGTTCTGAGAGCAGCAGCTCTTGGCCAAGGGCCAGATGCCCCCCACCCCCGGACTGAACAGCAAGAGGGCAGAGGAGGTCCAGTCTCTCCCCGACCCCCCCGGCCACTCCAAGCCCTTTTTATCCGACCTGCGGATACGAACAGATGGGCACACTGGAACCTGAACGATGTGAACTTTGCTTTGCTACTGTCCCACTTGCATTTTACTCAATTACCTGTTTCCACACCCCGAAAGAACAATTTAATGAAAAGGGAGGAGCTGCTAGAAAAAGACAGTACATTTTATTGTTATTGGCAGGTCAAGTACACAAAATGTTCAATTTACAGGCCCCTGCCTCTGCTGCTGCCGTCCATCTAGTGGTGGGGCAGCGTTAGGCGTCCGCTGAATGCCTGTTCCGTAGCCCTCACCTCTTCTCACCTCCACTGCAGGCAGGCAGGCAGGCAAACATCTGCAGCAGTCCTACTCTGAGTATTAAGCCCCTGCACAAAGGGAGTAAAAGGCCTGCCCCCGATCCCAGACTGCCCTTCTGTCCACTTGAGCTCCGTCCAACCTGGGCTACATTCAGTTGCTGTGAAAGTACTGGACAGGGAGCAAAGTGCAAAGCTCCAGAACGAAGTTTTAGAGGAACCCCAAGACAGCAGCAGCAGCAGCAGCCCTCCGCCTCTGGCTGGCCATCACTGGACAGGGTTCCTGCACACTAGTCCTCATCGTCGTCATCCTCTTCCTCCATTCTGGCCTTTTTCTTTTTTGTCCGTTTCACCTTTTGTTGGGGCGTCTCCAGCACAGCCAGTTTCTTCTTCTTCTTCTTCTTTGGGGAGGCTTCTTCTTGGTCCAGGCCGTTCTCGGCTGGCTCGGACTCTTCTTCCTCCACTTCTTGGCGCTTTCTCTTTTTCTTCTTTTTGGGCTCATCCTCATTTTCCTGATATGAGAAAGGAGCGTGTGCGTGAAGGGGATACGCGACCATGCTATGACACAGAATGCTAAACTGCAGCAGCAAGCATCGTGACCCATCCATAGCGAATGATTAAAACGGTTAAGAAGCCACAGACCCAAAAGAATAGCTCAAATGCCTTCTTATAGTGAATGAAATAGTTTCCACCCTTCACAGAAGGCTGCCCAACTTCCCTGCTTCAAGATCATCCAACAATTCCCTTCTGCTCACACCCTGGGCTGTGAGAAACAGGGTTACCTCTGCCGTAGTCTCAAGCACAGAGTTCTCCATCTGTTCTGCAGCTGCCAACGCCTCCAGCCGCTTCTTCTCACGCTTCCGTTTTTTCTTCTCCTTCTTCTCCAACTTCTTTTTGATTTCAGCAGCCGCTTCTGTGGCCTGTGAAGGGCAGAGGGCCTCTGTTAGCACCAGCTCGGCCACTTGGCACCCCAGCCTCTGAGGCCACTTGCTGGATCAGGCTCATTAAATCAGCTTTGGCCTCCACCGATGGATGGGTCAGGCTCAAGAGTTCTCATCCCCTCCAGCGGCAGCGTATCCAGCCCCACGGCTGGGTATCCACCCACGCCCCCTCACCTCCACAACAGCCTCCTTCATGACGTCCAGGTTCTTGCGAGGGGGCTCCCCAGTCTCGTAGAAGGCCAGGCGCTCCTCTACCTGCTCTCGCAGTTTGTCTCCGAAGACACACGTGGGGACCTCTGCAGAGGGAAGGCAGGCATGAGCAAAGCAGGACCAGAAGGGGAGCAGCAAAATGTCCTCCCCCCCACAGGCACGGCAGGCTTTGCTCAGACCTAATGCATCAACATTCACTGTGTGACATGCTGTTGACGAAAAATGTAACCATCATGGCAAAGCAGAGTGCCCCCCCTCACTCGCCCGCCCGCCCGCCCCCCCTCAGATGGCCCGAGACCTCACCTGAGAAGCAGTCAATGCGGGACGCGATGGTGCACTTGTTGGCCAGGTAGCGGGAGATGCGCCCCTTGTTCTTGGCAGCTGCCCGCCCAATGAAAGTAGAGTGGAATATCAGGCCATATTTGGGAGTGTTGCCTCGGGTCTTCAAGGCCCTGCCGGGCAGGAAGGACAAGAATCGTTCAGGCAGGAGGTGCTGGCACAGGGACGGAGCCCGGCCGAGGCCGCCAGCAAGGCCTCCCCCCTCCCCACCTTCCAGCAGCCACTGCTCCAACCCCTCTCCCAGTAGCTTCCATCCATTCCGGCCCAAACCAGTGTTAGCTAACCTGCCTAGTCACGGGGAAAAGGGAGTGCTCCGGGAGGCCGCTCAGAGGCTGGGGGCCAGTCCGTCACGCACGCGGCCAACAGTGCCTAGCCACCGTGTCAAGCTCAGCACCCCAGCGGCCTGCCATCACTGCGGCCGCCCTGCAGCTGTACCTGAAGAGGGCCTTCTCCGCGCCCAGGATCTGCACTGTCGAGGCTGGATACTTGGCCAGATTGGTGAGGCTGCCAGCGTGAGAGATCAGGCGGGCGCCAACCTGCAGGTGGAAGACAAAGAGTGCGTTACACAACACAGACAGCGCCAGCAAGCATGCGCCCACTAGCTGGTGGGGAAGATGGGCAGGAAAGTGGCGTGGGAGCCGTGTCCACAGCTGCCTGGCCACTGTGTGAATCGAGCGCTGGACTAGATGGACCCTTGGTCTGATGCAGCATCAGGGCTCTTCAGACGCTCTTAAGAGGCTGAGACTCCTCAGGGAATGTTATTATCCAGGTATCCTTCAGATCTGCCCAACTTCCAGAATGATTCTGGCACAAGCGGGTGCTGCCCGCTCTGCCCTCCCTCCACTCTACAAGCAACCTAAGCCCCTCCTCTCTCTGGCACAGATCAGCAGTGAGTGGATGTCAGCACAGATATCTCAGTGGATTGACAGATTCACAGAGTACATCATATCTGCCGCCAAGGAGAACGTCAGGATTGAACCCTCCCCTCCCCTCCCCCCTTTGCCACCCCCTCCACTCACCACTTCTCCAATCAGGGCTGAGAGGCTGGGAGCCACCTGGCTCATCTTGGAGCGGAGATACTCCTGTAGGCCTTTGCGGTACTCGGAGAGAGAAATGACGCGACTGGAGAAGCTCTCGATGTTGATGAGGTCGATGGGAGAGATATCCATCCCTGCCGTGAACCAGGGGGGGGAGGGGGGGAGGAGAAGAAGAATGAGGACCCTGGGACGGGGGCTTAACAGCCAAGGAATCTGAGTCTGGCTCTCAAGAGGAAAGCAGCAGCAGCAGGAGGGGACTACAAAGCGCCTGGAGGCCGCTATCAACAATCACGGAAGGAGCCAACGCCAGGGAGACGCCAAGGGCCCCTCACGCTCACTTTCCTGGGCTGCTTGTAATCTGTGAACTGCTATTCGCTCCCATTCGCCCTGTGGGATGGCCCACATATCCATTCACAGAACTGCAGCTAAGGCAGAAAACATACAGGCTTGGGGAAACCATTCAACCCACACGTGAGCCCTACAGATGCCCGTGTGCCCCGCTGTGGCCTCACTCTGGCCTGAACCAACGAAGCCATGGGTGGACCTAGCGCTGTGCCTCCCCTTTCCCCACTGACCCATGGAGGAGCGGGAGGCCTCCAGGATCGCCTGAGCCTTGGCCCCGTCCATGACGACTTCCTCCAACCCCTCCAAGCTCTCCTCGCTCAGCTCCTTCCGGTTCCCGATGAGCTTGGCCAGGCGGCAGTAGGTGTAGTTGTCGCTCACGATCTTGATCAGTTCTGGGAAGTGATAGCCGTACCACTCGCTGGAGAGAAAGAAGAGAAAGCAGAGCTAGGGAAAAGGCGGCCATCTTGCTCTTGCAGACAGAGCACACACACACACCACTCCCAACCAGTCAGTCGCACAGCTGCAAGGTTTTAGGAAGCCTCAAATACTGGCAGGGCCCTTTTCTTTCTACAGGTAAGGGTTTTGTGCCCTTGCCAACAATACAGTCCAGGCGAGAGGCAGCCTGGCTGCGGTGTCTGCAGGGCCACGGATTCTGTATCTCCCACTTCTATACAGTCAGCGTTCGTAGCTAAGCTGCCTGTGGTAAGCATGGGGAGACAACGAGGACCCAGGATCTGCTGGACGCACACGCAGGCATCAACAGGCAACCTGCCGCACGCACCGGACGCGCATGGAGAAGGTGTTGATGTCTTTGTCCAGCTGGTCCAAGAGGCTGATGGACTGTATGATCATGTTGTCCACCCGGTTCACATTGAACTTCACTTTGGCTCGGGAGTAGCTGTGCCCGAGCCCCAGCTGGGCCTTGGAGGCGGACTGTGCCGTCAGGCCCTTAACCAGACTGTGGAAGTGCAGCCGGATACCTGGAAGGCAACAGGAAAAGGGGAGCATGGCCCGCCCCCCTTGCAGGCTGATGGTGACGCCACCGCCCCGATCCCACCCCAGCCAGCCGCGTTACGTCTCAGTAGACGAGCGCTCTCCGGAGCCCCTGTGCTCGGGCTTGTGGTAATGACCCTCCCCTGCCCCAGCCACTGTCTTTGCGGCCTCACCTCGGGCGATCTCAGCAACCACTCCCCCGGTCTGGCATTGGTAGCCCAGCTCTTCCTGGATGGCAGCCCCAATTTTGGCATCGCTGACCCCTACAAGGACTTTCTTCTTTTTCGCCGGCAGGTTAGTCTCTAGCAGGAGACGAAGATCCTCATGGAGGATCCCTGAGCCAAATGAGAGAGGAAAAGGGTCAGGAGGGCGGGAGCTGGAAGCAGCCTCAGGGGAAAGGCCTCCTCCTCCTCTTCTCACGGCCCTTGGGCCCTGCTCACCTTCGGAAATGGCGTTGATGTTCTCCAAGGCACTTTGGGCAGACTTGAATGGGGAAAAGGCCACGAGTTTGATCACGGAGAGGAACTTGCCCAGGTTCAGCACGCTCTCCTCCACCTGCAGAAGCACCGACAGGGTGGACCCGGATTGTAAAAGCATGAGTGCCCTGATGCTGGATCAGACCGAGGGTCCATCAAGTCCAGCACTCTGTTCACACAGTGGCCAACCGGCCATTGGCCAGAGATGAACAAGGCAGGTCATGGTGCAACAGCACCCTCCCACCCATGCTCCCCAGCAACTGGTGCACACAGGTTTACTGCCTTGATTACTGGAGATAGCACACAACCACCAGGACTAGCAGCCATGGATAGTTTTCTTCTCCAGGAATTTATCCAACCCCCTTTTCAAGCCATCCCAATGGGTGGCCATCACCGCATCTCGCGCCGTGTGAAGGAGCCCTGCCTTTTACTTTCGCCTGGATCTCCCACCCATCAGCTTCATGGGACAATGACCCCCATTCTACTCGCAGGGAGGCGCGTTCCACCCCAGCCCTGCTCCGGGGCCCTGAGCGGAGGGGGGGAGGAAGGAAGGAAGGAGGTCGCCCGCCCGCCCGCCGGCCGCGTGCTCAGAGTTCACACGTGGCATCACCCGTGTCAGAGGATTGACAGATTCCGACGGAGGCTCATCAGCGCACTGCGGGGAGCGGGGCCGGGCCGGGCCGGGCCGGGCGGCCGCCGCCACGTGCTCATTGGGCCTGGAGCCGCCGGGGACCGTCCCGGGCAGCTCCGCGGGGAGGAGACGCCCCGTCCCGTCCCGCCTCGCCCCGCTCACCTGAGGCAGGAGCAGCCCGACCTCCTCCACCTGCTTGAGGGCGAAGAGCGCGTAGCCGGCCGCGTGCTCGAATAGGACGTGGAGCAGCACCTGCGCGAGAGGGGGGGAGGGAGGGAGGGAGTCAGGAGGAGGAGGAGGAGAGCAGCCCAGCCCAGCCCAGCCCGTCCCGGGACCCCCCCCCAGGTCCCCCCACGCGGCCTCGCCCCTCGCTCCGCGGCCTCCCCGCCAGGCCAGGCCCGGCGCCCACCATGTCTCCTCGCGAGTGTCCCGCGCAGGCCGCGCGCTCAGCGCCAACGTCGAACGCCAGCCGGAAGCGCGCCCCGCCCAGAGCGCGGCGGGCCAATAGCGGAGCAGGAGGCGGCCCCGCCTCTTCCGCCGCGCGCCCGCCCTCCCCCACCTCGGCCAATGGGACGCCGCTCCTCCTTCTCCTCCTCTTCTTGAGCGCCAATCACTCGATGCCGCTGTGCGGCCGCCGCGCGCGGAACTATGGGAGATTGAGGGGCGAGGCGGGGCTTACCGAGAGGCGTCCGCGCGGTGCCTGCTGGGAAAGGGCCCTCGTGGAAGCCTCCCTCGCTCTACGTGCGTAGAAAGTTAGCGCTGCAGGGGCTGGTCCGAGCCGCTGCTGGGCTACCTCTCTACATGCGGGGAGGGGGAGGGGGAGGGGGAGGGGGAGGGGGGGGAGCAGTGAAAAGCGCCGGCCTGCCGTGGCGCCCATCTCTTCGCTGCAAAACCGGCATTTAAAGCTGCGTTGCCGGGCTGCGCATGCAGATCACCGCCTTCCGCACGCGCCCTTCTCAGTCACAGGCGCTTCCCTTGCAGTAGCTCGTGGTTTTAATCCTGCTTTTTATATTGTATTTTGTATTTATGTTTTTAAATTGTTGTTTATATGCTTTTCATGGTTTTAATTTTTGTTAACCGCCCAGAGAGCTTCGGCTATTGGGCGGTATAGAAATGCAATAAATCAATCAATAAATAAATCCCCCCTCTGCTCAAGGATCCATCTAGTCCAGCACTCTGTTCACACAGTGGCCAAACAGCTGTTGGCGAGGGACCCATAAGCAGGACAGGAGTTCAGCACCCGCCCACCCATGTTCCCCAGCAACTGGTGCACACAGGCTTACTGCTTCAGATACTGGAGGCAGCACACAACCTTCAGGGCTAGTAGCCATGGATAGCCTTCACCTCCAGGAATTTAATCCTACCCCCTTTTAAAGCCATCCAAATGGGTGGCCATCACTACATCTTGTGGTAGTGAGTTCCATAATTTATGCGCTGTGTGCAGAAGTCCGTCCTTTTATTTGTCCTAAATCTCTCACCGATCAGGTTCATGGGATGACTTCCTTGGGTTCTAGTAATGCCTCCCAATCCACATTCTCCACACCATACATAATTTTGTCCACCTCTATCCTGTCTCCCCTTAGCCTCCTTTTTTCCAAGCTAAACAATCCCAGCTGTTGTAACCTTCCCTCATAGGGGAGATGCTCCGGTCCTTTGATCATTTTAGTTGCCCTTCTCTGCACTTTTTCCAGCTCTATAATAGGTGTAGTGACCAAAACTGCACGCAGTGTTCTAAGTCTATACTTGCAGAAGGGAGCACCTTCGGGATGATGCTTGTGGTGGTGGTGGTCTGCCCCGCCCCGTCACTGTTGCACAGTGCTGTCCTGGGGAGCGTCCTTTGTAGGGCTCTGGCCAGTAGCAGTGTTTTTGTGCTCTGTTCTGAGGGCCCATTTAAGCTTCTCACTTTCAAACCCAACCAGCCCAGTGGGTGGGAATCCCGTGGCCTTTTCCATCTATCAGCCTTGTTGCTTTGGCCCTGCCCCATCCACGGGACCACTCAGTTCTAGAGCAGCCGTCGTGAACTAAAATGGACAGCCATCGCGGGAACATTCAGGTCTGCATAAGCTGCCGAATCTTAAGTGTCAACTGAAGTTAAGACTACAGCACTGCGGTTGATAGCAGTGAGTTGTGAGAACCTCATGACTTGCAGCAGGCTGACAAGCGCCAGAAAAGGCTCAGAGAGAATGTGGAATTGTCACATTACTGGAATACTTGGAAGGCTGCACTAAAAACGCACGTTGGTGTGTTAAACGGGCCTGTGCAAAAACGTAGGATCCCAAGGACGCTTCCCCCCGGATATGGCCTCTGGCTGGTTCACACAAGTGAGGAAATTGATGGAAAATATGGGAGAGATCTAGAGGGGCAGAGTTCCAGTCCCATCTCAGCGCAATAACAAGATGTCCTGGGCACATGCAGAGGCTTCTCTTGCTACCTGCCTCCCTGGGATATTTCTGCACATTATTTTCCGCTCCCTCTTCCCCCCAGTATGGCTTGACTGGAGGCAATTGGAACTTTGCCTCACTGCATTGAATTGGCTGTGATGATGGAGACAAAAAGGATCTGTGGTCCTCTGGTTTGGTAGATAGGAATTTTGCTTTTCATACTGGAACAGTCTAAAATTGCCAGGAAATACTTCCCCAAAACAAGATTGGTGGTGGTGGAGTTAGGAGAAAGATCCCCCAGAATGAACATGTTAGAATTGCTTGGACTGATTACTTTGTCCTGTAGTGACTGCTTAATCAACACTGCAAAGCCATTCTTTAACGGTTTATATATTGTTTTTTGCTTTATTGATCGCCCCCTTCTGCCATTTTCTGCCTATCTACAATAATTCATCTTTGTAATGTCTTTTTTGAAGATATTTTTAGGTATTGTGTATCACTGCTCTAACTAATTTAATTCTTTTCAATTAAAATCTTGGGCCTGTAGTTTTCCACTCTGGTCACGCTTTACCTTCTGACCGGCTGGGTTGCAAAAGTGCAAATTCAAACTCCAATTAAACCACCAAGTGAGCAAAGGCCTGGCCCCCATCCAGCCCTCTTCCCTCTCGGACAGTCTGCGCAGGGGGGAGAGAGAGAGACCCTTCCACTGGCCCCTTCTTCTGGCCGTTAGAAAAGGAAGGGAGGATCTCTTGAAGGCAAGGACGCATTTGGAAAGGCGGGCTCTGCACGTCAGCCCCAGAAGAGGCCGAGAGCTTCTTTTGCCCTTTCTCAGACCAGCAGTGCCCTGTCCTGCCCGTGAGCAGCGCCTGATCCCATCCAGCCTGTCAGGCGCCTTGTGGGGAGGGGCCTTGCCTGGCCTGAGAGAGACATGCCAGTCGGAGGGCGAGCTTCTGCTGCAAGTGGGGCAAGGAGAGGGCTTAGGGGGCAGCCCACGGCCTGTCCAGCAGATCTGCCACTAGAGATGCCGTCTGGCCCCGCCCCCCCAGTGGCCCCTGACCTCAAAACGGTTGCCCCCGTGGGCCTGCGTGGAAAACACCAGAAACTCACACAGCTCAAGCGTAATTCGAGTGAGTTTATTTTATTGTCTCAAGAAGTCAACATGCAAGAAGGTCTCTGCCTCAAAGTGCTTGGCGCTGGCCAGCCTCAGCTCCGCCCGCTCCTGGCAAGAGGGGCTCCTCACCCCCACTGACATGAAAGCACCGAAGACGGAGGACCCCACAGGAAGGGAGCAGAGGCTGGGGCCGGAGGTGCTGAGCGGCAGGATTACGAGGCCTGGCGTGCTTCTGCAAAGAGAAGAGGCCCCCCACCGCTGCCGGCAGAGAGACACGCTCACAGCCCGGGCCCTCTCACCGCGGAGCCTCCCAAGCCGAGACCTTTGAATGGTCTTGGTGGCAACAGCAAGAGAGCTTCGTGCAAGCGTTTTACGTTAGCAACCGCGGCTGAACTACGTGGGGTGGAGCGGAGGAGGGTCCGGCCGCGTTCCCCTCAATGCCCTCCTCTAACAGGTGGGGGAGCAGGGTGCCCTCCCCTCCCCTCCGTGCTTTGGGTTTGCTCCTTGGATCCGGCCCCGTAGCATGCCCGGAAGCTAGCCAAGGGGGGAAGGCGTCCAGGAGGAGGAGGAGGAGGAGGAGGAGGAGGAGGAGGAGGAGGCCCCCCAGCACATGCAGAGCGGCGCTTGAAGCCTGGCCCAAGGGGCAGCCAGCCGGTGCCTGTCGGTAAGGCAGCGAGAGCGACGCCCCAGAAAGGGGGAGCGGTCGCCAGAGGGCCTCCCAGTTGGAGTGGGGGGCCACAACCCAGGCCCAGAGCACGCGGACGTTCGGAGCGTCAGTGGCGGGAGGCGAGCTTTGCAGCCGAGGGCCGTCTAGATGTGGGGAGGCGGCAGAGAGTGGGGGGAGAGGAGCGGGGCGGGGCTCTCTTAGCAGATGAGGCGAGTGTGAAGCTTGTGCAGCTGCTCCGGCGTGAGGACTAGCCGGTGCACCTGGCCGTGGCCCGGCTGGCAGGGGAGGGTCACTTTGCCCAGGTAGACCGTGTCGTCCTTCTGCTCCTCTTTGGCCTGGGGATGAGAGAGAGAGCGGCGGTGGGCGGAGTGGGGGCCAGGGGCTGCGGCAGACGGGCCCAGCGCCCGCGGGGTGCTCCTGGGGCGAACCCGCGGGCCCTCCCCAACCTCCACGCGGGACCATAGAGCCGTGGAGTCAGAAGGGCCCCTAAGACCACCGAGCCCACCCCCCTCTGCTCAAGGCAGGCATCCCCCTCACCTTCAGGAAGGGGGCCGAGGGGAAGGTGCCGAAGTCGGTGGGGATGTGGGCGCCAGGGTGCTGGAGGACCGTCTCCTTCATGACTTCATCCTGCAGGAAGGGAAACGAGGCGGTTGGGGTATCTGTCCCAAACCCCGCCGACCGGGCCTCCGCTCCCCCCCCCCCGCTCAGGAGAGACCAAGGGCACAGCTCTGAGCGGCCCCCGCGTGCTGCAGCAGGCCAGGGTCAACGGTGGGAGTGGCACTGCCCCCCCTCCCCTGCCCAATCAACCTCAACCTGCAGGACGATTCCCTGCCTTTCCTCGGGGCCAGGGAGCGGGGGGGAGGCCTCGAGCAGCTCATTTCTGGGGAGAGAGACGGAAGCCCCTTGGAGCGCCTTGTCAGTGGGCCATGTCTGGGCCAGCCAGGGCTGCAGCCCGCCGCAAGGGGCTTTTTGCCGCACAGGGAGGCACCGGAGGCCTCCCTCCCTCCCTCCCGGATTACCTTCAGTTTGTCAATGGTTTCGCTCAGTGACTTCAGGCGGGCTGTTTGCTCCAGGAGCTGGGCTGTGGGGCTGGCCGCTGCAGGGGGAAAGGGCAGCAGTGAGCAGCCGAAGGGGGTGTGTGGGTGCCAGAGCCCCGCGCTCTCCTCCCGGCCGGCCCCAACCCGACCAACCTGTCCTCTGCCGTGTGATGTCCACCACCTTGGCATTCGCGCTCATCTGGTAGAGGGTCTCCAGCAGGTGGCTGGTCTTGCGGTACAGGGCGCTGGAGACCACCTCCTCCCCGGTCCTGTCCTTGGGGAGCGAGAGCTTGGGGACGTGCAGCGGCGACAGGGACGCCAGCTCCCGCCTCATCTGAGCTCCCTGGAGAAGGCAGGCCAAGCGGGGCGCGGCTGACTGAAGAGCCCGGGCACCACTGCCTGCCCCCGGGCTGCTCAGAGCCGTTTACAGCACACACACACACACGCCCCTCCCGAGGCAAAGGCAGGAACGATCCACCCACCCCTGCTAAAACGGGTCCCGCCTTTCCCTCCATGGCAGAGAGGAACGAAACTTGAAGGGAGGGATATGGAATCATGCACAAAACAGCGTGACGTGTGTGTGTGTGAGTGAGTGAGAGAGAGAGGGGGAGGGAGAAGTGGGAGGATCAGAGCTGGAGGGCCTTCCCTCTGGGACCGTCACGGAGCTTCTACGGAACAGGGATGCCGTGGAAGGAGAGGCCCTCCTCAGAACGGGGTCCGTCTCGGGAGATTCCGCTCCCCCCCACTCTACGCTGCTGCCTCGTGCCCGTGGCTGTCTGGGGGCCTCCTTCTGGGCTGGGCCTCTCGGGAAAGGCCGACCCTCACCTTGAGCCGGTTGTTCTCGTTTTTGAGATGCTTGATGGACAGCTGCATAGCGTCGATCTGCTGGAGGAGGAGCGGGGAGTCCTTCACCTGCACAGGGCCTGAACCGCCCATCATGACCTGGCCAGCACCCACACCTGCAAGGGGGGGGGCAAAGAGATGGACAACGCCGTCAGAAGGAGCGGGGGGGGGGGCGGCTTCCTGAAGGACAGGACAAGAGGGCCTTCCAACCTGCTTGGCGGAAGTGGAGGAAGCGCAACCTGCCCGGGCCGAGGCAGAGCAAGGCCTCAGGAGAGCCCTGGAGGGAGGGAGGGAGGGAGGGGGCACCTCGCACACAGCACCCGTGCAGCAAGAGGCAGAGCATGGCCCAGGGAGCTCCTTCGTGCAGCGGCATGCCAGGAAGCCTTCAGGAATGGGGGGATGGGACCCAAAATCATGCCCGGGGGGGGGGGGAACCAAACACAGATCTCCCTCCTGCCTTTGGAACACGCCCACTGCGCTTCCCTATGCTTAGTCCCCAAGTCGTGGGCTGCCCCTCTGCCCAGACCACTAGTGGGCCCAATCCAACGTTTACTAAGAGAGGAGAGGACTGGGAGAAAGGGACACCTCACCCGCTCCCATCAATTCTCCCCTGCAGCCCCCTCTTTAAGGCCACCTCCCCCCAGCCAGGGTGGGAGTTGTTAACTACTTTAAGGGGTGGGCAGCGTGGTGGTGGTGGTGGGGGGACATTTACTGTGGGGATTGGTGAGGAGGGCACGTACTCCTCTCCCCCCCCCGCTTTCCTGGGATCGTGGCAAACGTGGCATTGAAACCACACATTTGCCAAGGTGGCTTGCATCCCCTGGCGTTGCTGTAAACTCCTCCTCCTCCTCCTCCTCCTCCTCCTCCTCCGTTTGCACGAGCAGCCAGCTCAGCCTGGGGCCAGCCCAGCACTCCACGCAAGCTCCCCTCTACTCCCAGAGGCCCTCCCCAAGCCCCCCCCCCCCAGTCATCAGGCAATGCACGGCCCCAGGAGACCCAGGCGCCTCAGGGAGGGACGCGCCACCGTACCTCTCTGCTGTTCTTCTGCAGGGAAGCAGGGAAGAGACGAGAAGGAGCAGAATTAGAAGGCGGCCTCAGCGGGCTTTGGCGTTTCTGCCGGGAGGGCGGCAGGCAAGACATGGCAAACAGCCCCCCCCCCCCCGGTGGGGTTGGTTGTTCTAAAGCAGGGGGAGGGCAACTTTGGGAGTGCCCGGGGGGGCATTTTTGCCACTTTGATACTTCCCCCTGTGGGCCTGAGTACGCCCAACCCCAAAGAGTACAACTAAAATTTGGTAGCAAACTGCTCCGTGGCATTACTACGGTTGCATTGAGCTGTGTAGTGGCTGCAGTGTGTCAAATGGGGCAGATTTCGTTTGGAACTTCTCTCCCCCCTCCCCCTCCCCCCCAGCAGCTATGCTGGACCAGAAAGGAGGAGGAGGAGGAGGAGGAGGAGGAGGAGGAGGAGGAGGTCCTTGCCTGGAAACAGGGGAAGGAAAGAGCAGTGAGCCACCTCCCTCCAGCATCCGCCCTCTGGGCCCCACTCCATGGGCACAAGCCCCTCAACGTGTTCATGGACAGCGCAACAGCTACCAGAGGAAGCTGCTCCTCCTCCTCCTCCTCCTCCCCCCGCACCTGCCCCGTGCCCCGGTGACTCCAGGGTGAGCCTGAGCCACCCCCCTCCCGAGAGGCTGAAGGCAAAGAGCGGCCCCCGCAAGGCTGGCCCACGGCAGGTGGGCTCCGGCGGAGGGCCACCATGCTTCCAGGAGGCTCCCCTTCCCCCCTGGGGGCTCCTCTGGGGCTGCGGGCCTCCACAGGGCGGGACCTCGGCACTGGCCGCCCGCGTCACCGGGCACACAGACCCAGGGGCCGCAGCCAGAGCTAGGACTCGCCTCCCGTGATGCCCGAGATGACGGACGCGATGCCGGAGGGCGGGGCGCCACGCAGGCCCTCGATGGTGCGCTTGGACTGGTTGCTGAGCCGCTGCTTCAGCTCCAGTTTCTCGGACTCCAGCTGGTCAATGTCTGCTTGGAGGGCATCCATCGTCTCCTCGAACTCCCTGCGTGCGACACGAGAGAGAGAGACAGAGAGAGAGAGAGAGAGAGACAGAGAGAATGCTAGCCAACCGGAGTGCAGGAGACACACAGCCCCAGAATGCCCCAGGGCCACATAACGGTGCCCAAACACAACACAGCCGCCTCCGGCCGCAGCCCCCTCCGGTCTGGCTGAAGGCAGAGGATGCACATTTGGCACGGAAGCTACCAGCCGGTGCCTCTCACGCCCAGGAGATGTCGGAGGGCAGCCCCCACCCCCCACTGCCATTACACTCCCCCCTCGGCTCACTTCTCTTTCTTCTTGAGCAGAGTTTGGGTCTCATCCAGCTTGGTCTGGATCTTCTCCACCCGCTCATCTGCATCCTTGGAGGAGCTGTCCAGCTTCTTCTCCAGGAGGCTGAGCCGCACGTTGGCTTCGCTCAGCTCCTCTCCCTGGCAAGCAAGGGAGGACAAGGGCCGTGAGGCCTCGGGCGGAGGGTCACCCCCAGCAAGTGCCCCACACTGGGCCGGAGCGCCCCAGAGGTGCGGCAGTCCCACAGGAGCCGGGTGGCAGGCAGGTGGCCAGCTGCCAGCGTCTCCCAGCGTCGGCCCGGAAGCGGCCCCGGCAAGGCGGAGCGGCACGGCAGCGCCTGCCCAGTGGAGCCCCCCAGCCCCTGCTCTGCCTCGGAGCTCAGTAGGAAAGGCGGGGGCCATTGGGCAAGACCAGAGGCGGTGGGAGCCCCCCCCGCGCCCCCCCTGCACTTTCACCTTGATTTTGAGGGACTTCTTGAGCTCCTTGATGACCGTCTCCCGATCCTCCAGTTTCAGCCCCAGGCCCTCGGCGTCAGTGATCTCTGCCCGCAACGCCGCCGCGCGCAGATCCACGGGCGGAGGGGGCTGCAAGGGGAATCAACACCAGGAGGTCCAGGGGCGGGCGGGCGGGCGTCCCTCACGATGACGAAGCCCCGCAGGCCGTCACAATCCCGAGGGAAAGGCACCGCCCCCCCTCCTCCAGCCCCCGCAACGCCAGAAGAGGCGGGGGCAGGCCTCTGCCAGGCAGCCCCGCCAGCACTGGGCCCCACAGCAAGGGGGCCGGCCTGCCAGCGCTCGGCACCCGGGTGCTCTCGGCCCCACGGCAGAGGCGGCACCTGCCCATGGCCCACCTTGGTCTGGGGTCGGTCTGCGTCGTACTCGCCCTCCTGCATGGCGGTGGCCATCTTGTTCATGGTGGCGATGAGGATGTTGCACGACTGGCGCAGGCACTCGTGGGGGCTGACGCCTTGCAGGCCGTAGATCTGAAACGGAGCCGGGCAGGTGAAGAGACCTTGCGCAACACCGCTGCGCCCTGGCTGGGAGCAACAGGCCTACAGGGAGCCCCAGTCCTGAGCAGCAATGGGCGAGGAGGGCGGCGGCGGCGGCCCCCGTGGGTCACGGAAGGCCTCTGGAGAGCAGAGCCCGTCCCTGGTCTGTCCTGGGCAGCAGCAGACGTCGCAAGGCCCCCGCACTGAGGAGACACAAGGTGAGGCGAGGCACAGGCCCCGCTGGCCCCACCTTCAGCCGAGCCCAGGCCCTCTCACACGACCGACACGCCGGCCGGGGCGCTCCAAGTGCACACGCAAGCAAGCCAAGCAGCAGTACGCTTGGGGCGCCCACGCAGTGGCCGTGTGGAAGCCGGGAGGCGCCCCCCAACAGCAACGCTCCCTGAGACACCCCGGGGGGACCCGAGGCAGACGCGTAACGACTGGGAACAGCAACCGCCGGGGGCAGCTCTGCACGCTGCCAAGTTCTAGCCCTGCCTTCGCCCTGAGGCGGCGAGTTCCAGAGTGTAACGGTACGTTGGCACTGACGCCCTCGCCCTGTGATCTCTGCCCTTGAGTTCCTGCCCTGAGCAGCCCAGAGAGGAAGGGTTCTCATCCCTGCTGTGCTCCCAGGCCCATTTGTTCCAGGAGGGTGGGGGAGGGGGTGGGGCTCCTCACCTGCTCGCTGGCCTTGAAGGCCAGGTCTTCCAGCTTCACGGCCTGGAGGCCCTCGTTCTCCGTCAGGGGGGCGATCATCTGAGCCCCCGCGGCCGCCACCTCCTGCAGCACGGCCACCACCCACGTCAGGTGCTTGCGGCAATCCAGCAGCGTGTCGGCGACCTGCGCACTCAGGGAAGACGTGGGGCCAGGGTCACCGGGAGGCTGGTCCCGCCCGATGCACAGCCCCCGCGGGGGGTTCGGCACCGGAAAGGGGGCACCTGGACGCCTGCTGAGCGGATCAGGGCCCCCGCATCGGGGGTGGGGCCACGCCACCCACCTGTTGTCCGAAGCCGAGCGCCGCAGGGATGCCGGGGGCGTCCGTGCCGGGCATGCGGCGCCGGATTTTCTTGCAGAACTGCCGGATGTCGCTGCACGACGTCTCCAGGTCCTTCAGGAGAATCGCCAAGTCGGACGCCTCCTGCCCTGTCTGCAAGCGGGAGGGGAGAGGTCAGCCCAGGGCGGCCGGCAGGACGAGCCCCCCAAGGGAGGGAGGGAGGGAGGGAGGGAGGGAGGGCGGCATTCCTCCCGTCATTGCAGCAGCCGGCCCTCAGCGCTTACCTGCAGGAAGGACCGCAGCCTGCCCACTTCCACGCTCATGCAGTCCAAGGCGCTCTGGGTGAACTGCAAGCAAGCAAGCACAAGCCCTGTCACCGTGGGCGCCAAGCAGGGGCCACCGGGGAGGTTCTGCGCCCTGGCCTTTGGGGGCGCTCCGTGCACGACCCTCTCCAGGAAGGCCCCCCCCCGAGGCTCTTGCCCAGGCTGGCCTGGGGGAACTGGGGACCACCCGTACCGGCTGAACGCCGACCTCTCACCCCCCTTCTCCGCCTGTCAACGGGCTCCAGGCTCACAGGGGACGATGGCCAGCCAGGCCGCCTCGCCTGCCAGGGCCCCTCCGCAGAACCTGGGGCCTGCAGCACGGCTCCCCCTCACCTTGATGTGGTCAGCCAGCTGCATGGTGCACTCCTCCGCCTGCTCAGCCAGGTGGATGCTGTACAGGTGCTGGAAGGGGGAGAAAAAGCGGGGGGGGGGGGCAGCACCGTGAGGAGGAGGAGGTCTCTGCTGGCGGCAGTGGGCTGGCTTTCTGCCCAGAGCAGCCCAGCCGCAAGGGGGGCCAGACGGTCTCCCCGGTCCTTCATCCGGCTGCCACCACCAAGAGGCAGGCAGGGAATGCAAGCGGGGGCTCAGCGGACAGGGACAGGAAGGGCCCCCGGGCGGGGCTCCTCCGTGAGCCGGGTCTGGGCAGCCTGCAGGCCGGCAAGCAC
This sequence comes from Elgaria multicarinata webbii, assembly GCF_023053635.1. Classification (NCBI taxonomy): domain Eukaryota; kingdom Metazoa; phylum Chordata; class Lepidosauria; order Squamata; family Anguidae; genus Elgaria; species Elgaria multicarinata. Next base: position 879,511 of record NC_086180.1, on the reverse strand, counting down.
AGCAGCTGCTCGGTGGTGCCGGCGGCTTCTCCCCTCGCAAGACACGGCACGCCGTGGCACGAGCCAGGTGGGCGCGTGACCTCCTGCCACGGCCTCCTGAGCTACCTGTTTCAGAAGGCCGCAGGCTGGGCGGGCGGGCGGGCGGGCGGGCATGTGTGCATGAGATGGCAACGGCTGGGTGGGGCTTCAGGGTTTCATTACGTCCCCCTGCGCCCCAATGGGAGCACCGTCACGAGCGGCGCTGGGAGGCGGGGTGCTGCCGTGACCCCACGGGGACCTGCCGTGACCCCACAGGGACCCTCCCAGCCAGCCCTCCTTGCCTCACCTGATAGTACTTGATGGCTTTGGTCAAGGGCTCCACGTTGACGGTCTCGTCCAGCTGGTCCTTGTGCAGCAGCTCGATGAGGAAGTCCAGGGACCTCTCGTGCACGCTCATCTCCGGATAAAGGGTGCCCACTTTCTTATAGACGTCCACGTTGCACTTGTTCAAGGCCCTGGGTGGGAGCGAGCAGGAGCGGGGGAAGCAGGAGCCGTCAGGCCGAGCTGGGGGGGGGGGAGTCCGGCGCCACCCACCCGCCCCCACCCGGCCAGGAGTACTCACTGCTCGTATTTGTGCAGCGTCGCTTGCAGGAGGATGAGGGAATAGACCAGCCCAGCGGCAAAGCTCAGCTGCTCCCCTGGGGCCCCCCGCAGGCCGGCCCGCTCCGCACAGTTCTCGGTCAGCTCAAACTTCTCCTGGGCTTGCTTGCTGATCAGCTCCGCCTGCCCCGCAGAGGAAAGAGCTGTCAGACGCTCAGCGCACCATCCCGCCCCGCTGCGTGGACCCAGGAGCCACGTTGGCCGGACTCCAGAGTGGATGTGGCTGCCCTGAGGCAGACTATGCTTGGGGAGCATCTTCCACACCAGGCCGAGAGCGGAGGGGGCTGGGGAGCGGCACGCCAGACCCAGAGGTCCGATCAGCCAAGGGCCACCCAGCCAGGCACTAACCCCCCCCAACATACACACAACACCCCCCCCCCAACCCGGATATTGCCTCATAGCAGGTGACATAATCGCTCCAGCGAGCCCAATTATTATATTTATTTATTTATTTATTTATTTATTTATTTATTTATTTATTTATATAGCACCATCAATGTACATGGTGCTGTACAGATTACTCAGTAAATAGCAAGACCCTGCCGCATAGGCTTACAATCTAATAATACAGTCTGCTCTGGCTGGCAGCAGCTCCCTGAGATTTGGAGGTCAGTCCTTGATCATAAGGAAGAAATGACTGGGAACAGTCTGCTACTAGACTCCCTGGAAGCATTCTGGAATTCCAGGGGGGAAACTCTGAGCACATTGTTTTGACTGGTCCAATCTGGCAACTGGAAGAATCCACCTGCCACATAATTCGGGGGCTTGGGAATTTGGAGCGTGGTATATAGGGTTACACTAACTTAACACTGCTAGAATAAAGGGAGGAAGATTTATTAAAAACTGACTATTTGCGCAATCTGATTGCAACTCGAAGATTCAGGATTTTGTTCTGTCGTATATGTTATTCAGTGGTGGCTGAGTGAAAAAAGGAAACTTACAAAAATGGTTTAAGCTAAGGCCGTACATTTCAGACAACGCAATTTTGTCTGTACGAAATGCATTAGATTGACAGTTTGTATGTTTTTGTAAACTTTGTTCATGAGTTACAAGAAGCGCTGATCGGTCAGGCAGCAGAGGGGGCCTTGGGGGGGGGCCCCACAATCTCCCGCCCGCCCGCCTACCTTGCAGATGAGGCGCGGGATGAGCAAGAGCACCAGGATGCAGTCGTGGTCCCCGCCGTGGCGCAGGAAGCTGTCTGGCATGAAGGCGGTGAGCAGGGAGACGTGCCGGTTGGCCTGCTGCACCTCCATCTGACGCAGCTCCATCTCGATGGCCTGCAGGGGGCACAACGGCCAGGTGAGCCTCAGAACTCCCCGGGGGGGGGGGGGCTGGGGCTGTTTCCAGGCGTCCGCAGGGCCCCACACGTCAAAGAGCTGGGGCTGGCGGCACCCTGGCGAGGCACCCTGGCGAGGCGCCCTGGCGAGGCACCGGCTTCTCTACAGCCAGTGCCAGGGGATCTCCCTCCGGGATGGCTTCCCTCCGCCCAGGTGATGCTTCTTAGATACGCCCTTCCCACCCCAGCCCCCCCACCCCGCTTGCTGTCAGTGCACCTGTCCTGGATCCTGCAGGCAGGGCAGGGCAGGGCAGGGCAGCAGCGGAGAGGAAGAGGCCCTGGTGCCACCACTGGACCCACGGGCCCCGGGGCAAAGCCTGGCAGGGCAGGGCAGGCCGCCTGCTCTCCCCCTGCCCCCACCGCAAACCAGGGGGGTTCACGGGAGGCAGCGGGGGGGGGGGGGATCGTCCCAGGCCAGGACTGCCAACCCTAATTATGTGGAGCTGCCTTTCCATTCAGATAAAACTTCCGTATAATGTTATCAGGTAGCAGCTGCAACCACCTCCCAAAGGGGCGCCCGGCCCAACGCCCCAGCGAGGCTCGCTCGCTCGCGCACACGGACCTCAGCGGGGGCTTCCGCCTTCGGCTTTCCAGACACGCCTGGGGCTCAACTGCAACTGCCCCAGCCCTGCACTCCCCTAAACCTGTAGTGACATTCGGCCATGATGTTCCTGCTACACACCAGGAGGGGGATTTAGAGCCCCTCCAGGCCTTTGGACCTACAACGCCCAACGCCCACAATCTGAAACCACTGCCCAACTTGGGGGGGGGGGCTCCCCTTCTCTGCTCCGCACCGCCACCCCCCCCCCATTCCATTCAGCAGCGGGGTGCACAACCCTCTATGCAGCATTTTCAGGTGACTGCAGGGCTTCCACCAGCCCAGTTGTCTGGATCCAGCCCAATACACCCTTGAAAATGCCAGCATAAAATGCAAGAGGAGGCCTTTCATCAGACGCAGAAAACAAAAAGCCCCCACCTGCGACCTGAGAGCCATGCTGGATCAGACCCACACCGTGGCCAGTGGGAAGCCCACCAGGGGGACGTATTGACACGAATGCCACAGCCCCCTCCCACTCGGGTGCCCGGCCACTAGTATACAGAGGCACACGGCCCCGGCTGCGGCAGGCCGTCCGGAGCCCCCCCTTCCCCCCTCCGCTGGGGCAAATGCTCCCGCCCCCCTTCCCCACCGCCTCCCCCCTTTCTGTGCACAGGTCTCCAGCTGTCCGTACCTTGGCATGCGCTTTCGTCTCGGCAAATTTAATCTTGAAGTCAAACATTTCGGGCGGAGGCTGCTGCTGCCTCTCCACCGATGCCTCCTGCTGGTTCATCAGTTCTCGGTTGACATCCTGGGACACAGAGACCAAACGTCAGGCATGGGGAACACAGCCACGCGAGGGGCAGGAGGAGGAAAGGTTGGGCAGGGGGTTGGGCTCGATGGCCTTAGAGGCCTCCTCCAACTCTACTATTCTGTGATTCTACGAAAGCCCGGCCCAAGGGGGACAAGGAGAAGGAAGGCAAATCCAGTGTGTGTTTGTGGGAGGGGGACAGGGCTGAGCTGAACCAGGGCGTGCAGGGACGTGCACAGGCGGGCATTTCTGGTGAGCTATGGGTGGGCGGGAGGGCTGCCAAAGGCACTGATGGAGGGAAAGAAGCCCAGAGGTTCCTCTCTATTTCTTCTCACTGGAGGCTCAGAAAGAACCAACGAACAACAGCCGGGGTGGGGTGGGGGTGGGGGTGGGGGCTGCTGCTTCCTCCGCACAGGCCAGTTAGGGTTTCTCTCCTTGCGGGCTTAGAGGAGCGGCAAACAGCTTCCGCTTGCTTAGGGAGGTGGGTGAGGTCGTGGCTCTTGTAGCAGGGCTGTGTCTGCTCAGCACGGAAGCTACGTGCCCAAGCCATCCAAATTCATCAACCGATATTTCGGTTGATGAATGGTTCTTTTATTATGGTTTTAATTTTTGTGAACCGCCCAGAGAGCTTCAGCTATTGGGCGGTATAAAAATGCAATACATACATACATAAATAAATATAAGTCAGACAACACAGCCGATCTTCGCTTAGGGCATCACTTGTTCTATACGAATGGCATCTATACAGAGCTTGAAGGCCACGGACCCGCCCTAAGCCCTGTGCAGCGGAAGCGCAGACGCTGGGGAGGAGGAGTCCTGACCCTGAGACCACCCCCACGGGGCGCTTCTGGAAGACACACACGGCCCACCCAAGAGGGGCCAGAGCCAGGGGGGCTGTTCTGCCCCTCCATCGCCCACCTTTGCAGCCAGAGACTGAGCAGAAACCTCGAGAGGAGACCCAAGGTGGGCTTCTCCAACTCCAAGCGTTATGCGCTCGCACTCCTCCCCTAGCAAGCAAGCAAGCAAGCAAGCAAGCAAGCAGAGCCCTGCCGCTGCCCCTCGCAACGCCTGCTGGGCTCTCTCCAAAGAGGCCTCCCCTTCCGGTGCTACAGCTCAGAGACCAGGCAGGACCAGGGGCGGGGAGGGAGGGGGGCAGGAGGCTTGGGGCCCTCGTCACACCAGGCTGGAGGCCCAGCAGTACCTGCAGGTGGGCAGTCAGCTCCCGGTATTTCTTGATGGTCTGCTGGTAGTCGGCCACCGTCTCCTGGGCGGCCTCCACGCGCTTCTCTGCCTCGCGGACCCGAGCGGTGGCCATGTCCAGCTGCTCCCGCAGCTCCAGCTCCGTCTCCCTGGCATTCTCCTGCAGCTCGTCGTTCATCTCGTTCATGGCTTCCTGGAAGGGGCAGATGAAAGAAGCCTTCAGTCACTCAGGGGTAGGGGGGTGGGCAGCAAGCAGGTGACACATGGACCGGGACGGCACCCACCTCATCATTGGAAGTGCAGCGGGGGCTCCCTCCTTCCCTCCCTCCTGGCCAGAAGGCAGGCGTGGCAAATACCACGACCGGCCCCACCTCCAGAAGCACTGAGGAAGCGCATCAGGAGATGGCCGGGAGCAAGGCTGCTCCTCTCCACCTCGGGCCCGCCGAGCTCCTGCATCAGCCCACGGGCGCTCACCAGGTCTCCCACTGTCTCCCGGAGCTCCCGGACCTTCTCCTCCAAATCCAGGTTCCTCTCAGTCAGGGTCTCCACCATCTCCTCAGCCCCCAGGGCAGCATCCACCTGGAAGAGACACACACACACACCCGGGGGGGGGGGCGTCTTTAGCCCCGGCCTCAAACAAGCTGGGCTCAGGTGTTTCATCATGGGGACTGTGGCTTCCATGTTCTTCCGGCATCGGGGCAGGAGGGCTGGAACTCCGATCGATGGGATTGTGTGTGTTTCGGATGCCCACGAGGCCTCCCCCACCTCAGCAAGGCATGGAGGCAGAGAGTGGGGTCTCCTGCCACTGCCGCCAGCCCCCTCCCTCCTTCCCATGCCCCCAACTGAACCCCAGGTGCTGAAGTGTTGGCCTGGGGCCCCAGAGACCTTCCAGCTGCAACTGACTCTCTGCGTCGCCAGGTGGTGCATCTAGCACGCATCTTCTCCCAGGCATTTAACAGCATTTAACGACATGAGCCAAGCGTTTGTTTTTAATGGACCCCAGCATAGCTGTTTTTATAAGGATATAAACTGTTGCTTTTATGCCTTTTATGTTTTTAAACTTTGTATATTTGTTTTTAATGTTTACTGTTTTTAACTTTTGCGGACCGCCCAGAGAGCTTCGGCTATTGGGGGGGGGTATATAAATGCAATAAATGAACAAACGTGCATCATTCCATGGTCCCTCCGCCCTCGGGGGCCTGGTGGCAGACGTGGCCATGTGGGTGGGGGGAAGGGGAGGCTGCAGGTCACCTGAGCAGCGTCTTCTCCCCCGCCCCTCTTTTTTCCATCCAGGTTTTGAAGAAGACCCAAGAAGCCTCCAGGCTCCGCCCACCCCACAGCTGGCGGACGTCATGGCTGACCAGGGGGCCCGGCCCAAGGCGGCAGCTGCTGGGTCAGGGTGAGCCGACCGTGGGCCCGGGCCCCGTGTGGGTCGCCCCCACTCTGGGCATTTCTGACGCCATATCTGCTGTTGCTGCGGCAGAAGCAGCCACATGAAAAGGACGAGGCCAGCGGAGGAAAGGAGCCACTCAACAAGCAGGCTGTGGGCCGGGAAGCACGTGCGGACCCCCAAGCCAGCCAGCCGGCCGAGGCGCCGGGAGAGGGCAGCTGCTCTGAAAGAAGCCCAGGCGTTTCCCCTCCCCCCCCCCCCACGACCAGAACAGCAAAGCTGTGCCCTAAATAGACTTTTGTTTAGTAAAGGGACTCGCTGGAGCCCCGCGCCCTTTCAGCCACTCTCCTGGAGGCCTCCCTTCAGCGGTTTCTCTCCTGCCTCCATCTCTTTCTCCCCTTTCAAAAGCACAGGCAGGCAGCTGCTGCCAAGGCTTGGGCTGGGCTAAGCAGTCGGGGGAAGGGGGGGCAGCAGAGCCAGGAGCCAGAGCAGCAGCAGCAGCAGCCCCCAGCAAATGAACCCCTGAACCCCCGCCCTTCAAAAGGGGGGAGGCCTTGGGGTGGGGGACGGATCCTCCTTTACTCCATCCAGATTCCAGCTGGACATCAGGAAAAACTTCCTGACTGTTAGAGCAGTACAACAATGGAATCAGTTGCCTGGGGAGGTTGTGGGCTCTCCCACCCTAGAGGCCTTCAAGAGGCAGCTGGACCACCATCTGTCAGGGATGCTGTAGGGTGGATTCCTGCACTGAGCAGGGGGTTGGACTAGATGGCCTTATGGGCCCCTTCCAGCTCTGCTATTCTATGATTCTATCCCTTTTTGAACAAAGGCCCCCAAGCCGGACAGGATGCGTGGCAGCCCCATAAAAAATGAGCAGACACGGAGGGACCCTTCCAGAGGGCCCCCTTGTCTGGAAGCCAGGGTGCTGGTGGTGGTGTCCGGCTGGGCTTGCCCGCCCCCCCTTCCCACCCCTCCCCTCCCCTCCCCTCCCCGCCCCGACTCGCCTGCTCCTTCAGCTCGTCGATGGTCCTTTCCGCCTGCTTCAGCTCCTCCTGCCGCTTCTCCTTCTGCTGGCGCAGCGACTCCAGCTCCACGTTCTTCTTCTCCATGTGCTTCTGCAGCTTCACGTGCTCCTGCTTCTCCGAGGCAGACAGGTCCCGCATCCTTTCAAGGCAAAAGCGTGCCAGGGCCACTTGCCATGGGGGGGGGAGGAGGAACCGGGGACCTCCTCCTTGCACAGAACACCCCACCACCACCACCACCAACCAGCTGGGGAAGGGGGGAGGGAGGGAGGGAGGGGCAAGTCCTCTCCCTCTGTCGACATCCACCGGGCCACGTCCCTTCCTCAAGAGAAACAGTTCACGTCCCGGACCCGGGCAGGGTGGAAAAGCAGCCCAGGGACACCGTCCCCAAGCGGGGCACACGCGTGCGTGTCCCTACCTCACGAGCGCCTCCTTCAGCCGGGCGTTCTGCTCTTCCAGCTGCTTGACATGGTAGCTGGAGGCGGCACCGTCTGAACCTACAGAGGTGGACAGAAACACACAAATGCCCTTCAGCAGGCGCAGCGCAACGCGGTCACCGGCAAGCCACGCGGGGAAGGCGAAGCGCGTCCGCCCTCCGGCTCAGCAGGCAGCGCTGACCGCCCCCCCCGCCCCCCGCTCGCCCTGCCAACCCACCTGCAGGCATCCCCTTCCCAGCTGCCTGACAATGCTGGATCTGGGCCATGCGCAGGAGGGCAGAACCTCCCTCCTTGCTTCGTCATGTGACGTGGGGGGGAGTGGAGGGCGGGTTCAGTTAGAATGGCAGGCAGAAGAAGAGCCACGAAGACGGAGCCGAGCAGAGGCCTGTTGGGCCCACCCTTCTGTCTCCACAGTGGCCGACCGGGCGCCCCAGTTTATTTATTTATTTATGATTTATTCATATTTATTTATGATTATATTTATTTGTATCCCGCCTCTCGCCCAATGCTGGGCCTCAAGCTGCCGTTTCAAAATTAAGACATATACGGTCAAATGCCCGCCAGTAGGACATGGATGCAACAACGCCCTCCCACTCCTGTTCCCCAGTATACTGCCTCGGATACTGTGAGGGAGCACAGAGCCATCAGGACTAGCATGGCCTACCATGACCACCTCCTCCTCCAGGAGGGATTTATTTATCTATCCCCCCTTTTTTTAAAGCCATCCAAACTGGTGGCCATCACCACATCTTGTGGAAGTGAATGTGCTTCACTTCCACAAGATGTGAAAGTACAGCCATGTGCTTTTATCTGCCCTGAACCTCCCACCCATCATGGGAGGACCCCTTTGGCCTCTAATACTGGGAGACAAGGAGGAAAAGAGCAGCCAGGCGCCTCCAGAGTCACACAGGGATGGCAGCACTGACACACGCACATGCCCCTTCCCCCCCCCCCCCCGCTGCCCCAGGAAGATGCGCACGTCCATGCTGCCCTCCCAGGAGAGCGGAGGGATGCGCCCTGCGCCCGGCCAGGGCCTCCGGCCCTTCTCACCCTTCTCCTCGATCTCGTGCTTCAGGATCTCCAGGTCCATGGTGAGGTCCTCCACCTTCTCCTTCAGGGAGTCGGCCTCCTGCTGCAGGGACTCCGCCCGCTCCTCCGCCATCTCCTTGTCCAGGGTGGCCATCTCAATAGCATCCGCCGTGTCGGCCATTTCCTCCATGTAGCGCTCTTTGGCCTCCAGGGCCTCTTTGGCTTCCTGTGGGGGGAGGAGGCCGCCGTGGCCGTGGCTGTGGTCGCTTCAGTCGAGGGGAGGGCCAGTCGCTCGACGCCATCCTGACGCCGCGCCTCACGGAGAGGCCTGGTTTCAGCGGCGGGCAACTGGTGGCCCTCCAAATGTTTTGGCCGGGAACTCCCATTGGCCCTAGCCAGCACAGCCAAGGATGGGGGATGATGGGAGTTGTAGGCCAAAGCATCTGGAGGGCCACCGGTTGCCCACCCCTGCCTTACCTGCTAGTTGCCATCGGCAACTGATCCACAATCCTGGGCTAATGGGCCAAATCAGGTCTGGGAAAGGAGGGGGAGGGGGATGCGCTGGGGTGGGGGCCTCTCGGAAGCTTCCACACACGCCACTAAGCAGGGCCCACAGAGGCAGGCAACGCCCCCGGGCAGGGGGGCTGACCTGGGGAATTCGGCTGTTGCCCGAACGCTCTGCCCCCCTCTCGCCCGGGCACCCCGCGCGCTGCCCGCCCACCTTTTTCGCCTCCTTCAGGCGCTTCTGGAGCTCCGCCTGCTGCTCCTGCATCTTGCTCTTCCACTCCTGGACCTGCTCCAGCTGGATCTTGTACTTCTCCAGCTCCTTCAGCTTGGCCTTGTCTTCGTTCCGCTTCATCTTGAGGGTCTCCAGCTTCTCCTCGAGATCTCGCACCTGACCACGCAAGTTCTCCTCCTCCTGCAAGACAAAGCAAAAGGTGCTCTCATCACACTAGGACCCGACGGGGCTCATTATGCGGCGAAGCCGATGGGTGGGAGGTTCAGGGCAGACCAAAGAAGGGCTCCTCCACACAGCGCAGAGTTAAACGATGGAGCTCGCTAGCACAAGACGTGGTTACGGCCACCAGTTTGGATGGCTTTAAAAGAGGATTAGAGGAGTCCACGGAGGAGAAGGCGATGCGTGGCTACGAGCCCCGAGGGCTAGGCGCTACCTCCGGTATTACAGGCAGTCTGCCTCTGCACACCAGTCGCTGGGGAACATGGGTGGGAGGCTGCCTTGTCATGGGCAGCTGGTTTTCCACTGTCTGAGCAGAATGCTGGAGTAGATGGGCTCCTCTGACGTTCAGCCCGGCTCGTGTCATGTCGTTACGTTGTGCTCTCGCTGCCGGCTCACTGCTTGCAGTCCAGCCTGGGAGGCCGAGCAGGAAGGAGCAGCTCTCCTAACCCCTTCACACAAAAGTCCTCCTTGAAGGGGGACAACAGCACAATAGCGTTGTGTTCATAAGCGACCTGCAGCACACAGGCCAGACTGCCTCCAATTCAGGGTTTGCGCTGAAGGACAGAAAGGCACCGGGCCTGCTGATTCCTCCCTGCTCAGCATCAGTTGCAGGTTTAGAAAACCACACAGGCGTTTTTGGCAAGGAAACTGGGAACAGTCAGGCTGTAGGATGAAGGAGGGCTGGGCAGTTCCTGGGAGCCCGGCCCTAGGACCCTGGAAGCGCCAGCCTCGCCCCCTGGGTCCAGGGCTCGCACCAGGTGTATCGTTATGCTTCTCTTTCAGGGGGTGAAGAGCGAGCGGGCCGTTGCTTTAAGGAGAAGACAGAAAAGGGGAGGGTGAGCAGAAGCTCCTTCTGAGCATGTGGAATAACACCCCACCACTACCGCTGCTGGAATCCGCTCCTGAAAAGCTGCTCTTTGCATCGTAAGAGAAGCTGCCCCTCCCACCATCACCACAGCGCCAGTCCTGATGGAGCCCAGGTGCTATTCGAAGGCTTTTCTCTTAAAATAAAGAAGCCCAGCAATGCACAGCAATGGGCTTAATCCAACCGAAAGCCGGCCTCCGAAACGGCTGCCCTGCCAGCTCCTTTCCTCCAGGTAGCTGGTTTCTAGGAATCTTCCTTTGCAGGGTTTCGCAGAAGACCCCTTTCAACGTTATGGGGATCTAGCAGGGATAATTGCCCGGAAGCCCGACAAGGACAGGTGGGGCACCACAAATAAAAGCCAGCAAAGTCAAGATGCTATATTTTAATTGCAGTTACAAGCAGGCAGCTAATGCCAATTCATTGCATTATGCGATGTGCAGAGAAAACAATCTCCTTCCGGTGTTCTTGAGCCAACGGAGCCTCCTGGGGCTCGCAGGTGGCGAAGCGCTGCCAAGCGGAGCCCTCGCGTCCCAGGACGAAGCGACGCCTGGAGCAAGCCAGCCGCCAAGGTGCCCTGCTTACCTTGGTTGGCGACAGGATCGCCGGAGGAGCCACCGGAGACGTGAGAGACGGGGTGGGGACCACAGGTGCTGCCAGCGGGGTCTGCGCAGGTGTGCTCGGCTCGCTGCTGCTCATCTCTCCGGCCGAGGCCGAGGCCGAGCCAGAGAGCCCCGGTGTGCCGCTGGACGCTGCTGAACTGGCCGTCCGGGTGGGCTACGAGGCAGCCGTGGGCGGAGCGGGGAGAGAGAGGAAACGAGAGCGTCAGGAGGGCGCTGGCTTTGCAAGGCTTCTGCCGAGCTGAGCCTGGCTCTCCGGAGCGGCAGCTCTGCACAACCTCTGCGGCATCACAAAGAGGGGTCTCTCGCACAGGCGCCGCCGAGTCCCGTGAGCTGCAAAGCCCAACCTCTGCTTTAGAGCCAGAGTTCATGGCGAGCGGACGGCAGTAGCGGTGTGACCCCTGGCAGCTGGGAGCGGAGAGCAGCGTCCGAAGCCCCGCGGCTTTGACAGTGACCCCCCCCCAAGGGCTCAGCCTCTTCACTGAGAGGCACTGGGCCGGGGTGGGGGGAGCGGGCTGTGGTGGACAGAAAGGCACCGTGCGCGTGATCCCAGGCCCTCTCTTCCTCACTACTCCTGTGTAAGCGGCAGGGGTGGAACCAGGCCTTAAAAACTGGATTCCCCCCTGGCTCAAACGCAGTCCTTGAACATCCACCCGCGAAGCTCAGGGGCTGAAGCAAACACTCCAACGTGGGCTTCCCCCTGGGCCAGCTGCGTGGCCACTGCGCGCAGCAGGACGTTGGGCTAGACGGAGGCCGTTGGTCTGATCCGGCTTCAGGGCTCTGCTGAAGCCGCTTCATGAGAAATGCTGCGAGAAGGTGAATGACCAGTGAGGGCAGAATCAGGCGCCAGCCTTGGGACCCCGCCCTCGCAGAGCCTCCTGATCCTTCCCCAGGAGCCAGGTAAAGCAGCGCCAGGTGCAGCCCGCCTCAGGCGCTGCTCCTTCTAAGGCTTTCCTGCACTCCGAGAGGGGCAGCAGCCTTGCCCAGGAAGGGGCATCCCAGCCGCTGTGGTCAAGAGAGGAGCGGAGCAAATCCTGACGCCATCCACGCGCCTGCTATGGGTGGTGGGGGTGGGGGTCTGGATGCCCTGCTACCACTCGGAGACCCCAGGCCTGGGCACACTGCGTCTGCCCCCCCCCCCCCCCGGCAGAGCCAGGCCCGTTCCTTCTAAGGGTGGCGTCCTATGCGAGCTCATAGAGAAGGGCTCACTCAACGCCCAGCAGCTCTCCTGCGCCCCAGGAGAAGGGCAGCAGAAGGGCCCCGCGCTCGGCACTTTTCACGTTTCAGTGCGGCACCCGAAAGCAGCCGCTCGCGCGTGCAGCTCTTTCCTCAAGCACCTCGGACTGGCGGGGGAAAGCCAGAAAGGCTGGCAGGATGGGCACGGGGCAGATTTGACTCCCTCCGGAAGGACGCGCCCACCACCCCTCCAGACGGCTTGGAGCAACTGGCACCGGGAGGAACCCCCGCTGGCCTAGAAAGCCAGGCGAGGCTGGGGGCGGTGGCCCAGAGCGCAGCTCCCAGACGCAGGACGCATCGTGCCCAGAGCTGGCTGAGAGAACAGGCGCAGCTGCAGTTGGGGCTGCCTCTCTGCAGCACTGGGGCATGGTCAGGCACCCGAGGCGGGGTGTGTGTGTGTGCCAGTGAACCAGCTGCCTGGACAGGGGATTATTGGCCTGTGGGGGTGGAGCGGCCACCCGGGCAGGGCTTCAGCCCCTGGAACAGGGGCCCTCCTGAGTCAGCCCTGCCTCCAGGCCAGCCGCCCACCCCAGGCCCCCAACGGCCACTGAGAGCAGAGGTACTGGAGCAACACTAATTTCAGAGGGCAACGGCGGGTGTGTGTGCGTGCGTGCGTGCGTGCGTGCGCTTAAGGGCCACGCTTCGTGCCAGAGAACATCCGGCACTCATGACAGCAGCCCAGTGCCCACCAGTTCTCACCTTGGGCCTCCGGGTGGTGGTCTGGAGGCCGGCAGGAGCAGAAGGCAGAAGAGGAGGAGGAGGAGGAGGAGGAGGAGGAGGAGGAGAGACAGTCATACAGGGGGGGCAGGAACAGAGAGACATAGAGAGCGGCGGCAGCGGCGGCAGAAGAGGACAAAGTGAGGGGAAACAAGAAAGACATGAGCGTGGTTAGTGTGCACAGCCTCAGCCCCACATGCTCAGACCCTTGCGCACCGGGTAGTGTGCCTCCCCCCAGCTACTGCTCATGTACAGCCCACACGGGGGGCTTCTCTCACTCGGGCGCTGGACACACGGAAGCCTTGGTGGCAGCATGATCTCCTCTGCCTGGCCAAGGAGAAGGTCAAATCCATCCATCCATCCCTAGAGAGCACAGCCTGCCCTGCCTCATCCATCATAGAATCATAGAATAGCACAGTTGGAAGGGGCCTACGAGGCCATCGAGTCCAACCCTCTGCTCAATCAAGAGAGCAGAACGCGAACACTGTGGCCCCCCCCCCACCTCCAATAAACAACAGAGCCCTGCAAGCCCAGGCAGGTGTGGCACACCGTTCCTGAGCCCCCATCCGCTTTGGGCGGAGCTTAGAGGCAGCGTCTGGGAGGGCTTCGAAGCCCACCTGTTCTCCTGTATTGGGGGCAGCGGCAGCAGCAGCAGCAGGGAAAAGCCTGGCACCAACTCCATCCCCCTCTTCCCAAGACAAGCTTCTGGGGCGCTATCCCCTCAAGGCAGAGGGGCTTGTCTAGGCATCAGCAATGCAAAGGAGACCCCCGTCCCCTTCGCGACAGTAATGGCTGGCTGTGGGCCACCCCCCACACGACACACCTATAAGCCCAAAGCCACTCTCCCTGCCGCAGCCACCGATGCCCGTCCCACCTGGCCCAAGTTCAAGGGCAGAACCGCCCCGGGGGTCAAGGGCACTCGGGACCACGGCGGGTGGGGGAGAGCGGCTGACACTGGATCCAGAAGACAAAAGGCCCAGATCATCTACACGGCCTGGCAGCCGCAGCGCTTTCTCCAGGGTGTCCGGCAGAGGGCTTCCCCCGCCCTCCTTGGAGATGCTGATGCTGGGGGTCGCACCCTGGACCTTCCGCAGGCCGAAGGAGGTGCTCTGCCACTGAGCCCCGGCCCATTCCCAAAAGGCCCGGCTGATGGTTCCTCTCAAGTGTAGAGAAGGAGACCACAACCCAGGCGCTGCTACCAGGATTAGGAAGGAAACGGCCATGCCTCTTCCTCACTAAAACTGTGAGCCCGGACCGTGGGCGCTTCCAGACGGAGCTTTTATCCTGCAATTGCCTTGTTGGTGGTGGTGATGTCCTGGCATTGGCCCTCTTCACACGAGGCTTTAATCACACACTCCTGGTTGGGCACTCACAGAAGTCTGCGGGCCCTTTTCACGACATCATTAACCTCCAGTGCCTCTCGCTGCGTTCTTAAGCTTTATTCCGCCATGTTTTAAATCGCCGAAAATGCAGTAATATTTCCAGAATTACCCAATATCAAATATTTCCAGAATTACCCAATATCTACTAACTGTATAAATGGAACATTTGGAACTTGCTCAACAAGCAAACGCCCCCACCCCCAAAAGGCGGGGGGACATGAGTGCATTGCGCCGATCGTAATCTTGCAAAGAAACCGGAAGCGGCAGCCCTGGTGAAGGTGTGGGATTTTTGCTCCAATGCTGAGAAGCCCCGCTGCTGTCTTCCACTTGTAACCCTTTAACTTCTTCATTTTTCCCCCTTGCCACAGAAAACCCACTAAGGAAAAGAAGACCAAATGGCTGCCCAGTGCCTTGCCATGAGTAGTGCATCCGTCTGGCTGCACCCAGCGCAGGTTGGTGCAAAACTGTTTGCAGGGAGCATCTCCCCTTGGCCCGCACCTGGCGCAGGGACCGGCTTGGGGGGGGGGGGGTGCCAGGCAAACAGGGGAAGTTAAGGGGCTGAAGTGAGAATTCGCTGCCCATGTCTGACGGAAAAGGAGGCCTTTGCCCGTGATGGGTTTTGTCAGCCACTTATCCGCTTGGTCTGAGACCTTCCCAGGAGCTGACGCTGGAGCTCCCAGGGCGTGGGCCCAGCTCTGAGAACCACCCCACCACCACCACCGAGCCCTCTGCGTACAGCCAGAGGGGCTTGGCTCAGCTCCCGGCCCACGCAAGGATGTCAGGCCAGGCTGCAAAAGAGGAGGCGGACAAAGCCTCCCTTGTCAGAGGAGAGGAGAGGAGAGGAGAGGAGAGGGCTGCTTCCAACGCTGCTGCTCCTCCTGCCCTGCCGGTGGATGCAGAATCCAGGCCAAACGTGGAGATGCCCACTCCATGGCCGGCCCCTCATCCCCACTCCATGGCCGGCCCCTCATCCCCACTCCATGGCCGGCCCCTCATCCCCACCGCCCCATCCCAGGGGGAGAAGAAATCTCAAGAGTGCCTTCAGCTACAGCTCCTGGGCGGGGGCGAGAACGGGCAGCTGACTTTCTGCAGTCAGGAAACAGTTCAGCAACGCTGCTTTCAGATAACGGAGGAGCAGCAGCAGCGCTGGGGTGGGAGGGGAGGGGTGCGCGCAGACGCCCAGTGCGTTCTGGACAGCTGCCGGGTTCCCACGCAAGACTGGCAGCTGGTACCTGGTGCATCATTCAGCCTCTTTAGATCGCAGCCTGAACTTTTTTTTTTTTTAATCCTATGCTTCTAGTCCTTATGACTGCTGAGAAAACCTCCCTGTGGTCGGCAGCTCCTAATTCAGGGGGCGTCCAGACAGGGGCCTCCTCGTGCGAACCAGCAGAAGCCACGGGGCAGCCATTCCGCCTTGTCTTCTTTCATGGGATTTCTGCAGTAAGGGGAGAGATGGAAGACTGGGGGGGCTGAGGGCTTCAAGGGGAAGGGGCTATTGATGGGACCCCACCCACCCCGCTCTCACCCCCACTCCCCGCCAGTAGAATTCTGTGAACGAGGCAGGGCGATGGTGGGATAAAAGCCCCGTCTGGAAGCGTTGCCAGATGGCAGAAGCTGGGCTGCGGAGAGGTGGAGGGAGCAGACCTCCCCGTGCTCCCAGCGCAATGGGGCTCAACTGCCCCAAACAGCTTCTGGCCTCCAACCCCCTCACCCCTCACAGCTGATACCCTACTTCACCGGCCAGGGAAGACCCGACTGGCTCTCGGGCAAAGGAACGCCGGAAGGGCCCACAGCTCGGTGGGGCGGCAAGTCCTTTGCATGCACAAGGGCCCCCCAGCTAAACTCCTGGCAGCATCTCCAGCAAGAAGGCTGGGAACGGGATTTCTGCCAGAGACTTGGGTCTCTCAAGACAAGGAGATCTGTGTCCATTTGCTTATTGTGCAAAATGCCTTCATCCTGGTCCCAGCCTTGGAGATTCCTTGGCACCCGGTTAGGCTGCTTTTGGCACGGAGCGCCTTGGTCCAGCAGGCACTTATAAAGCTAAGGCACACAGAGCAAGGCACGGGTGCACTTGCGGCGTGGTGGCGTCACAGCTGGCATCAGGATGGAGGGCTGATGTGCAGGTCATTTATTGTACTTGGCAAACGTATGCCCTGCCTTTCGAAGGTATTTGCATCACTCAGAGCAAGCTAACAACAACGGAAAACAAAACAAACAGGATTGAAACATTCTAAAATAAACCACATAAAAATCATCTGCCCCATAAGACAAACGCTTGCCAGAACTGGAACATTTTAACATAAAAACCCTAAGGGGGTGTGCGCAAATGGATCTCATGGAGTAGGGACAGTCTACAATTTGGGTGCAGGCTCAGTGAACGCTCTCTCTCTCTCTCTCTCTCTCTCTCTCTCTCTCTCATTCCAACCCACAGTGTCTCAGCCACGGTCAGGCCACAGAGCAGGGCCTCACCAACCGATGGGCAGGGGGGCACAGGAGGCGGCTTCCCTTCAGGTATCCTGGACCCAAGCTGTGTAGGGCTTTAGCGGTCATCACCCACACTTTGAATAGTGCCCAGCGCACAGTGGCCACCAGTGCCACTGTTGCAGAATGGGCGTGAGGCGACCCCAGGGGTGAGCGTCCGCCAGCATCTTTGCTGCTGCCATCTGAACCAACCGAGGAGACCTCTGAAGGCCCTTCAAGGCAGCCCTAGACGGAGCATGCTGCAGTCATCTGGCCTGGGCGTTGCTGTGGCTTGGTCTGAGCTCAGAACAGGCGCAGCCACTCGCCCGGCCTGAGCCAGGCAAAGGCACCCCTAGCCGGTCGTATCTGGGCATCCAAATGCAAAGCCAGATCCAGGAGTACCCCCAAACGCTGAGCCTGGTTTTTCCAGGGGAATGCCAACCAGTCCAAAGACAGGTGGAATGCCAGAGCCATTCTCTCTCCCCATCTTCCCTGGATTAAGCTTCAGTTTATTAGGCCTCCTCACTCAGTCATCGGTTCAGGACCTCAACCGCTTCCCTGGCCTCGGATGTAAAGGAGAAACCGGGTTGCACATCATCTGCCTATCAATGGCAGCGCACTCCAGATGCCCAGACATGCTCTCCTGGAGGTGCCATGCCATTGTCAATTGCACGTGGGACCAAACTGATCCCCAAGAGGCGCCAGACAGGGGCTCCTGGAGCTACCAGTGAGGAGGCCCTGTGCAGCTGTTTGGGGGTAAGAGAAGAGACGGAAGAAGCGGTGAGAAAACACAGGCGAATGACTAGCAGAAGGCGCCTGGTTCCCCCATGAACGAGGTGGGGCGATGGCACCGGAAAAGCCTTGGCTGGAAGCGCCCAGGTGCCAATGGAGAAGAAGCTGAGCAAAGGTCCCCCAGCACCACCTTCTGGAAGACGTTCCTCAGGAAGAATCAGCACCGCTGAAGCGCCCTGCCTCCCAAGCCCATCCTCGCTAGCTCATCCAGAAGGCTACCGGGGCGATGGTACTGCCAGCTCCTGGGGTAGATTGCCTATCAAGGCAACCAAAGCTGCTTTCATCCCCAAATCAGACCCAAAACCAAATCAAAAGGGTGCTTGATGATGTGGTTCATTCAAGAATCTGAAGCCGAGGGGCTGCAGCATGCTCAGGAACCTTGCCCAAAAGCAGAAGATTTGGGACTGGCCAGAAATTATCTAGCATGGTGGGATCGAGAGAGGGTTTCCCCACAAAGGTCTCACAGCAACCATAGAATCATAGAATAGCAGAGTTGGAAGGGGCCTACAAGGCCATCGAGTCCAACCCCCTGCTCAATGCAGGAATCCACCTCAAAGCATCCCTGACAGATGGTTGTCCAGCTGCCTCTTGAAAGCCTCTAGTGTGGGAGAGCCCACAACCTCCCTAGATAACTGATTCCATTGTCATGCTGCTCTAACAGTCAGGAAGTTTTTCCTGATGTCCAGCTGGAATCTGGCTTCCTTTAACTTGAGCCCGTTCTTCCGTGTCCTGCACTCTGGGAGGATCGAGAAGAGATCCTGGCCCTCCTCTGTGTGACAACCTTTGAAATATTTGAAGAGTGCTATCAGGTCTCCCCTCAATCTTCTCTTCTCCAGGCTACACATGCCCAGTTCTTTCGGTCTCCCTTCATAGGGCTTTGTTTCCAGACCCCTGATCATCCTGGTTGCCCTCCTCTGAACACGCTCTAGCTTGTCTGCGTCCTTCTTGAATTGTGGTACATCTTCCCCTCAGGGGACATTCACTTTTCCCCGCTTCCTTCATCCACTCGGGCCAAGCCCCCTTTGGCTATTTTAACCAGCCAGGAAGGACAAGGGTCAAGGATGCCAGGAACTGATCTCACACTTCCAAGGATCTTGTCTGCATCCAGGGGCCACAAGGATCCCAGCATGAGCAGGCTGCTGTGTGGGATAGTTGGACACACAGGATGCGACAACCATCCAACGAACGCCATCCAAGTCTTAAAGGGGCAGAGCTCAACATTTGGGGGGGGGAGCTGTTTTTGAGAAGCAGCAACAAGGCAGGGCTTGAAAGCCCAGCCTCCTCTGCAAATGCTGACCACAAATTACATGGGAACTCACCACCCTGTTCATCTTCTTGTCGACAGCCCAAAGCAGGGGAGGAAAACGGCAGGCCCGAGGGCCAAATCCAGCCCTCCTGGAAGCCCAGTCTGGTGCAGAGGACCCTGCCCCCTCCCTATGCCCCCCCAATACTTTGCTTTCCCCCCATTCTAAAAGGTCAGAATGCCTCTCCTCAAGCTGAGTTCCTGGCACTAAGACCTTGAAGCTACGATATGCTGAGGGCGGGGGGCATTTTGGCCCCCTGAGGACGTCTCCGGAATGAAATGGTCCAGCAGCCCTGGGCTAGAAATTCCCCTGGGGGTGGGGTGGGAGGCAGCCACCAGGGCAGGAGCTGTCGGGGACAACCTGCAGCACACCCGTCACTTCCACTCCACAACCCACGATCAGCTTGTTCATAGGTTGTGGAGTGTGACGTCTGACCCCAGACTGCTGGGTTGTTCAGGGGCTAAATAACCATCAGCTAATCGAACAACAAATGAATTAACCGCTGGGTTGTTCAGCCCCTAAACAACCCAGAGGTCCAGGTTTGGGCCCATTCTTTACTATCCTGAGCTACAGGTGTGAAGGATCCTGCCCCTGCATCTAGGAAACTTCCCACTCACCCCCACCCCAATTTTGGAGAACACTGGGTCGGGGGGAAAGTCCTATGAAATATGTTTTTTCTTTGGGAATTAGTGGGATGTTTTAAGACACGTTTTTACTAATTCGAAATATATAGTATGTAAGACAATCCACAGCATTTCAGAGAGTTAATTTCCTGTGAATATTGCAAACATTTACAAAATTCAAATCCAAGATGCATTTCTGAACGTGGAGGCGGTGCTGCCACCTTCACGAGGGGAACGCACCGGGCTTCTGTGGCTCCTGAATGGCTCCTGGCTGCTTCCTGGTGACCTTCTGGTCTCGTCTGGAGACACTTTGAGCAGGTCTCCGGCATCTGCTGCCTGTCTTTCTGAGCGAGCCGCTCCTTTACGGGCAACCTTTCGACTCTCCCTTCAGATACCCTGCTACGACCAGGGGTGGTGGTGGTGTTGGGCTGAGGGGAACAGGGCACAAGCCATGTTTTGCCCTGCTTAGTGGAGGATAAAAAGAGCCCATGCAGGCAAAGTGGAACCTGCAAGAGGTCCTGTTGTCGCTACCGAAGCCTCAGAGGGAAAATCTGAGATCTGGTGAGAGCCAAAGGGTACCCAAGAAAGTGGGCTACACCTGGCTGGAAGAAATATGTATAGAACTGACCTGTAGATTTCATAAATGTGCCAAGCAGCAGGCCTTAACATGATAACTACATTACGCACGATGCGTTGTATATTGTTACAGCAATGCATTAAGCTTAGGTTTGAGAAGGAAGTTTGTACTGCATATTTTCCAGTTTCCCTCGGAATATCAATTCCCACCAAGAAGATGGGGGGGGGGGGGGAGGATCGCATTTTCTCCACACAACTGCAAAATTTCCACGAATTTTGCATCTGTCAAATTGGTTCCATCCTCTCACTGCAAAGCTGACCACAGAAGGCAACGGCCGTGCCGAGAACCAGCGCTCCAGGGCTGAACCCAGGCTCTGAGCAGCAGGCCCGCTCCCTGTCAGCTGGCTGCAAGTGCCAAGTCAGGCAGAGCGCCAACGGCACCAGGGCCTCAGCTTGCTTCCAACAGGTCACCGGTGGCCTTGGTCCCTGCCTGCCTGCCTGCCTGTGCCCTGCCAGCCAGCGGAAACGCACTTTCGCCAAGAGGTGGAATCAAGGCTGATTTCAAATGTGCGGAAACAGCTTCTGCAGCGCGTCCCTTTGAACTACAGGTCACAGCTGCCTCAGCTCCGGGTGTCGCGCACACTGATCCGGTACACCAAGGAGGCACAAGGCGGCTCCTGCTAGAGTGAGCCCAACCGCACCGGGGCCTTTCTGGGGGTTTTCTTTCTGTCTGTCTGTCTGTCTGTCCAGAGGTGGGAGGGAGCTGCCACCGCCGCCAGAATACGCCTTAGGGTGCAGATGCGTGACTGGCAGACCGGCTCTATCTCCCCGCCCCGTGCGTTACAGTGGCCGATCCCCTCGCAACGGGTAGCCAAACGCTTGCAGGCCCTGGAGGAGAGTCTGTATCCTTGCACTACCTGATGCCACAACTGCAGAACTGTCCACAAACCTGCACTACGTCAAACCTGCTGGAATTGAGTTCCTACTGCTTTCCAAGAGCGGAATTGCATGCATGCACACACACACACACACACACACACACACACACACACACACACACCAAGATGACCATTGGCCACCAATCCATCCTTTGTGCCACGTGAAAACCATTCCCCCACAAGGGAGTGGATCCATGCGATTCCTTCCAGGGGCCCTCCTGCCCTCCCTCCCATGTACAGACGAGGCCCGTGCACCTGTCTGGACACAAATGCTGTGCTTGTAGCCAAGTGACGCCTCCTTATCCCGAACCGGCACATGACGGTAACAGAGGCCACCCAAAGTGGCTGCGTGATCGTGGGCCTGGCCAGAAGGACGACGCGCTTGCATCTCAAGGGCAACTCAAGAACCAGCTTCGACTACTGAGAATTTTAAAGGCGCCTCTTAAAATACCCACGAGGCACAAGCGGTGCCTCAAAACCATCCGGCCGCACAATCCAGGCTGCGCAGCATCCCCGCTGCGGCAGGAAACTTGCACATTTGCCTCTGAGCCGCTCACACACTCAGCGCCTGCCAGAAGCCCCCTGGCAAACTCGGGAGGAGAGATCGGCAGCCCTTGGGGAGGCGCAGGGCTGCTCAGGGCGCCTACAGCTGTCAATGAGCTGCAAGTATTAGAGGCAGAGGAAAATGGCTGATCAGGCAGCCTTGCTGGAGAGGAGAGGAGAGGAGAGAGAGCGGTTCATGTGCAACTTTCCCAGGGCAGGCGGCCCCATCGCCCCCAGCCCTCCGCGCTGCTCTGAGCCGAAAATATCCTGCATGCAACAACACGGGAGATGGAACGGGAGGCGAAGTAAAACTCGGAAAGGGAAGATGGGCCATGAGATGCAAGCGTGTCGCCGCCGCCGCCGCCGCCGCCTGAGAGCCCAGCATCTCTCCTGCCCCCTCACCCCCCCTCCACACACACACACACACACACACACACACACACACACACCGTCCATTCCAGGGTCGTCCCCTACGGCCAGCTCAACGGAGACAAACTCAAAGCGGACCCATTCTCCCACTGAAGCAAAGCAAAATGACTGAGAAGCAGCAACGGCAGCACATCCATTAGACTGTACCTTCCGTGTGGTTGCGGCCTGTTTCATGGTTGCAGAAGAGAAGAGACGGAACGAGACAGAGGAGGGGGGAAAGCAAAGAAACAGAGAGAGAGAGAGAGAGAGAAAGAGGCAGACAGGGTATTAGAGCATTCAGTCACAACAATGCAGCACAGCCGGTCCCGGAGATCTTGCAAATGGCCGCAGCTCGGTCTCCTTTGACCCTCCGAGGATCCGGCCGCAGTGTCTCCTCTTCTCCTGGATCCCGGGCTGATTACTGGCGCTTAAGAGCCCTGGAGCCTCCGAGCCGCCAGAGCCACGGGCCGCGCATCCCTTCGCCACCGGCCTCCAACCACCGCCCCAGCTGCTCATTACATCACCACTCCTGGATGGTCTCCCCCCCCCCCCGCCCTCCCTTCCCCAAGTTCCTCGCAGGCAGCTCTCTGATCCAGGCTCTGCCTCTGCCGCCGCCACACCAGAGATGGAGCGGGGGCCTTTTCTTCAGCAAAGTGAGGAGAAAGGGATGCGCCGCTCAGGGACATGCGAGGTGCTCCCCGTCACTTAGCAACGCCTTAAGCTCAGCTGTCTCTCTGGCTAATTAGGCTCCCTCCCTCTCCCTCTCCCTCCCCGTGCGAGCCGAGGGGCTGGGCTGGGCTGAGCCCCCCCCCCAAGGGTTCCACCCTCCCAAGATCTGGGGGCCCTGAGAGGCTCTCCCGTGGCCCCACATCGAGGTCCAAAAGGACAGGCAGGCTGTTTCTGGCTCACTGGAACGTGTGTGCAGAATTACCCTCCCATATTGTGAAGGGATTCAGCAGCCAAAGCAGCCCCTTCACTCGCTGACACATGCAGGAGAAGACACACGGACAAAACACGGAAACAACATTCAATACCAAAGGTATGTCTTAAAGAAGCCAAGGCTACGTAGGTACTGCTGCTTAACATCAATCTGATCCATTGGGGAATCTTATTTATTTGTGTTTATTTATGGCAATGTATATCTAAGCCTTTCTGCTGAAAGGGGAAAAAAGGGCACTCAAAGTGGCCTTGTGAGGAGGCAGGTCCCACGGAACGGGCAAGGTGGCCAGCCTCCCATCAGGCCGGGCCTCCAGGGCACTGGGGAACACGGACATAGAATCATAGAATAGAGTTGGAAGGGGCCTAAAAGGCCATCGAGTCCAACCCCCTGCTCAATGCAGGAATCCACCCTAAAGCATCCCTGACAGATGCTTGTCCAGCTGCCTCTTGGAGGCCTCTAGTGTGGGAGAGCCCACAACCTCCCTAGGTAACTGATTCCATTGTCGTACTGCTCTAACAGTCAGGAAGTTTTTCCTGAGGTCCAGCTGGAATCTGGCTTCCTTTAACTTGAGCCCGTTATTCCGTGTCCTGCACTCTGGGAGGATCGAGAAGAGATCCTGGCCCTCCTCTGTGGGACAACCTTTCAGGTATTTGAAGAGTGCTCTCATGTCTCCCCCTCAATCTTCTCTTCTCCAGTTCTTTCATGCCCAGCTCTTTCAGCCTCTCTTCACAGGCCTACAGCCTGTATTTCTGCACTTGTGGACACAGTGAAGTCTAAATCTGATTTCTGCAACTTTACTACCGTAAGTATTATGAACGGGATTATCTCACACTGAGAATTATGTACAGAATTCCATGATAACGAGCACTCACACACTTCATGGAACAGGAGCATATAATTATTCTAGACTGCACATGTCACAACTCGTTAGATGTTGAACGTCTTGCATTTTCTGTAAGTTTGTCCTCTTTGATTTTCTGGAAGCATCTCCTGGGGGTCGGGGAGTGGGGTGAGAAGCCCTTTTCTTCCTTACTATATAAAGCATATTCATGAATGCTCCATCTCACATAGACGCAAGAAGCATCTGTTCAGGCCTGAAGCGACTGTGCTTTTCCAGCTGAACATCTGCCTTCAAAACCCAGTGTTACAACGAAGACCAAAGGAGGCATCAAGCTCCCAGGCGTAGGAATCCCTCTGCGGCAATCTCCAGGCGTCCTGAATTGGGGCGTGCAGTAGCCCACCTGGCATCACGGTCAGCGCAGGAGTGGGGCCTTCCAGAGCCCTTATTGTTTGAATCTAGGCGTGGCCCATTTTGGCCGGGGGCCATTGTAGCTCCACATTTCTGCACCTTCAGGATGTGCAAGGGACCCATCAAGGCCTACACGGACTACAGGGGGAAAGCAGCGAGGCTCTTAAGGAAAGGCCAGAAGCGCCAAGAATGGAGCATCCAGCAAGGACTTGTCAACGCCTGCCAGGGAGCCAAGCGCTTGCTAAAAAAAGAGGAGTGTGGAACCACAAATCTGTGCCAGGAAAAGCTGAACCCCGTCGAAATTACCGACAGCAGCACGGGTCTGCCGAGTGCCTGCTTCTGCCCAGACATCCAGCAGTCCTTCTTTTTGCTTCAGGGATTTCCCCGGCCTCTTGCTCACACACCCACGCTTATCTTCTGAATCCTAAGGGATGAAAACTGGCCTTTTGGTTGAAATGAAAGGTGGAGTGGCTGAGAATGTTTAATTTTGCTCCCAAGACAAAATTCTTGCACAGAATTGTAAGAGGCTCTCCAGGAGTTACGTTTAAAGCCAACAAGCTCTTAACTGTAGTTTGGCTTTCTGAGCGTCCATGTTGCCCTCCTGAAATAAGCTCAGCAAGGGGTGCAACCCCAGCGCCCCAACACTCCCTTAGCATCGTCTGCAGTCACAGAAACTGACCCAGGAAGATACGAGAAGCTTGCGTGCAGGGGCTCCAACGCCAGAAAATGCTGGTCTCCCTATATCGTAATTGTATTAATAACCTGGGTCAAAAAATATCTCCTTAGAATTTCGGACACTAACAAGTGCACACATTATTCTGCAGCAGGAAGACGGATGTCCTTCAGGATCATAGAATCACAGCAGCAGAGTTGGAAAGGGCCTCTAAGGCCATCGAGTCCAACCTCCTGCTCAATGCAGGAATCCACCCTACAGCATCCCTGACAGATGGTTGTCCAGCTGCCTCTTGAAGGCCTCTAGTGTGGGAGAGTCCACCACCTCCCTAGGTCACTGGTTCCATTGTCGTACTGCTCTTACAGTCAGGAAGTTTTTGCTGATTATTCCGTGTCCTGCACTCTGGAAGGGTCGAGAAGAGATCCTGGCCCTCCTCTGTGTGACAACCTTTGAAGTATTTGAAGAGTGCTCTCATGTCTCCCCTCAATCTTCTCTTCTCCAGGATAAACATGCCCAGTTCTTTCAGTCTCTTTTCACAGGGCTTTGTTTCCAGACCCCTGATCACCCTGGTTGCCTTCCTCTGAACATGCTCCAGCCTGTCTGCGTCCTTTTTGAATTGTGAAGCCCAGAACTGGACGCAATACTCTAGATGAGGCCTCACCAGGGCTGATCGTTCCTGTGGAGACTAGAGGCTACTGTTCGAGTGGGAGATTGGGCTGCTGCAGCCTGTACGGCCCGTCCTGACTATGCTGCTGTGCTTGGGCAAGGGTGGCAACGAGAGGAGAACTTCCTTGTTCTTCATAGAATCATAGAATAGCAGAGTTGGAAGGGGCCTACAAGGCCATCGAGTCCAACCCCCTGCCCAATGCAGGAATCCACCCTAAAGCATCCCTGACAGGTGGTTGTCCAGCTGCCTCTTGAAGGCCTCTAGTGTGGGAGAGCCCACAACCTCCCTAGGTAACTGATTCCACCGTTGCACTGCTCTAACAGTCAGGAAGTTTTTCCTGATGTCCAGCTGGAATCTGGCTTCCTTTAACTTGAGCCCGTTATTCCGTGTCCTGCACTCTGGGAGGATCGAGAAGAGATCCTGGTCCTCCTCTGTGTGACACCCTTTCAAGTATTTGGAGAGTGCTATCCTGTCTCCCCTCAGCCTTCTCTTCTCCAGGCTAAACATGCCCAGTACTTTCAGTCTCTCTTCATAGGGCTTTGTTTCCAGACCTCTGAACATCCTGGTTGCCCTCTTCTGAACACGCTCCAGCTTGTCTGCATCCTTCTTGAATTGTGGAGCCCAGAACTGGACACAATACTCTAGATGAGGCCTAACCAGGTCCGAATAGAGGGGAACCAGTACCTCAAGTGATTTGGAAGCTATACTTCTATTAATGCAGCCCAAAGTAGCATTTGCCTTTCTTGCAGCCATATCGCACTGTTGGCTCATATTCAGCTTGTGATCTACAACAATTCCAAGATCTTTCTCGTTTGTAGTATTGCTGAGCCAAGTGTCCCCCATCTTGTAACTGTGCATTTGGTTTCTATTCCCTAAATGTAGAACTTGGCATTTATCCCTATTAAATTTCATTCTGTTGTTTTCAGCCCAACACTCCAGCCTATCAAGATCACTTTGAAGTTTGTTTCTGTCTTCCAGGGTATTAGCTATCCCACCCAATTTTGTGTCATCTGCAAATTTGATCAGCGTTCCCTGCACCTCCTCGTCCAAATCATTAATAAAAACGTTGAAGAGCACTGGGCCCAGGACTGAGCCCTGCGGCACCCCACTGGTTGCCTCTCCCCAGTTTGAGAAGGTTCCATTGATAAGTACTCTTTGAGTCCGATTCTGTAGCCAGCTGGGGATCCACCTAATAGTTGTTCCATCTAGCCCACTTTTAGCTAGTTTGTTAATCAGAATGTCATGGGGTACTTTGTCAAAAGCTTTGCTGAAGTCAAGATATATGACATCCACAGCATTCCCACAGTCCACAAGGGAGGTTATCCTATCAAAAAATGAGATCAAATTAGTCTGACAGGATTTGTTCCTGACAAATCCATGTTGGCTTCTAGTAATCACTGCATTGATTTCAAGGTGTTGACAGATTGACTTCTTTATAATCTGCTCCAGAATTTTCCCAGGGATGGATGTCAGACTGACTGGTCTGTAGTTCCCAGGTTCCTCCTTTTTGCCCTTTTTGAAGATGGGGACAACGTTAGCCCTCCTCCAGTCGTCCGGCACCTCACCCATCTTCCATGGTTTTGCAAAGATAATAAACAAAGGTTCTGAGAGTTCTTCTGCTAGCTCCTTCATTACTCTAGGATGCAGTTCATCGGGCCCTGGAGATTTAAACTCATTCAAGGAAATTAGGTGTTCTTTGACCATTTGTTTATCAATCTCAAACTGCAATCCTGCCCCCTCAACTTCTGCTTCACTTTTTCCAGGGGGGTCATAGACCCGCTTTTGGGAGAAGACCGAGGCAAAGTAGGAATTGAGCACTTCAGCCTTTTCTTTGTCATCTGTTATCAATTTGCCATCCTCATTAAGCAGTTGAACCACCATTTCTTTCCTCTGTCTTTTACTACTCACGTATCTGAAGAAAGCCTTTTTATTGCTTTTAGCATCCCTCGCTAATCTCAGCTCATTCACAGCTTTAGCATTCCTGACGCCATTTCGGCACTTCTGCGCCACTTGTCTGTACTCTTCTTTTGTAGCCTGGCCTTCCTTCCACTTCCTATATGTATCCCTTTTTGTTTTCAGGTCATCTCTAAGCTTTTTGTGGAGCCACATTGGTTTCCTCTGTTGTCTTCTATCTTTTCTCCTTGTTGGAATTGTTTGTAACTGTGTCTTTAAAATTTCATTTTTTAAATACTCCCACCCATCCTGCACTCCTTTTCTCATTAGGCTCCCTTGCCATGGGACCTTACTTGTTATAGTTCTGAGTTTATTAAAATCAGCTTTCCTAAAATCCAGAGTACGTGTATGGCTACGCTCGACTTTTGTCTCCTTCATAATCAAGAATTCAAGTATGACGTGGTCACTTTCCCCCAGAGTTCCCGTAACTGCCACTTTATCCACTAAGTCATCCCTATTGGTCAATAACAAGTCAAGGATTGCCGATCCTCTAGTTCCTTCCACCACTTTCTGTAGGAGAAAGTTATCACCCATACATGTCAGGAATTTCTTGGAAGGGCCGCTTTTGGCAGTAATGGTCTCCCAACAGATATCAGGGTAATTGAAGTCCCCCATCACTACCACATCACACTTCCTTGAAACACTGGCAATTTGTTTCTCAAAAGTTTCGTCCTCGTCTTCTCCTTGATTGGGTGGTCGGTAGTAGACTCCGATGATCATATTCTTTTTATTCCTAGCCCCATTTATTTTAATCCAGACGCTCTCGACGGGGCTCCCAGTCTCATCCGCCTGTATTTCTGTGCAGGGATAGGTATTTTTAAAATACCTATATAGGTTAAAAACCTATATTTTAAACTCCACCTCCCTTTCTATTTCAAACGGAGTTCTCCTGTTCTTGGAGAAAGCAGCCCAGCGCAGAGTCAGAACAACTAGCCGTCCTTCACACGTTAAGAGCTGTGGGCGGTGGTAGGCCAGCTCCAGCCACCTTTCTTGCTCAGGGGACACACAAGGGCACACGAGTTGGGCGGGCGGGCGGATCCAGCCCAAATTTTCTGGCAGCTGCCCGTTTATCACTGGGCTGGGCAGGGGTGGGGGCTGCCTCTTCACTGCGTCTCCCATTTCAAAAACAGCGGCCAAGATTTAGATCCCTCCTGGACATTGATTGAGGGTGACTGGAAAAAACTGCTCTGGTACCACACAGACGTAGGACATCCACAGGAGCCGAAGCCACGACGTATGCCACGGTGGAAGGCGGAGAGCAGCGTGAGGAATGGGTGGCCGCAGGAAGCCTTCTAAGTGGGCTGTGGCGTCAGCTCCAGCCCCATGAGATGTTTCAGAGATCTGCTTAAAGCAGGGCACTAACAGGAAGCCTATTCTTCCTGTCCACAGGGGCAAGAGGAGGCTGCAGAAGCCCCTCCTTAGGGCAGACCCTCCTGTGAGATGCCCTCTCTGCCTCTTGTGGAGTGCCAACCCTGCCTAGCTGGGCAGCTGCTGAAGCCACAGCTGGAGTGACGAAAGCAGCTCAGAGAGGCGGAACCCTGCAAGGTGACGCCAAACCCCAAAGGCCCCAGGGTGCGGGAGCAACAGCAGGCTGGCACCCCAGGGAGGCGAGGCCCTGTTGCTTTCAGCAGCCAGCTGGGGTGAGAGAAGCTGGGACAAAAGGAAAAACATTCAGTCCCGGAGTGGTGGAAATGCAGGCAGAAACAAAGCCCAAAGCGGATGGGAAGAACAGCGGCAGCGGCCTCAGCACAGTCGGACCATTTGCCCCTCGGCCCCAGGCACGGTGGGCTCTCGACGGGCGGTGGCTTTCAGGAAGAGGAGCCCATCCGCTGCCTGATCCACGGAGCTTCTTTAATCTGCACGGTGCATTTCTGCCAGTTATGGGGAAGGGCCAAGAGCTTCACGGGCCACTGAGGCCCTGCCCTGAGGGTCCAGGGGAGCCCCAGGGCCCCCATCACCCAGATCTCACCAGCACGCATTCAAGCGGAGAAACTGACTTTTTTTAGTGGGGGAAAGAAGCAAGAAGCGGAGCTCTCTGGAGACGGCACATGTGCCACAACGGCCCAGGAAATGGGCTCTCTTCCTGCCCCCGGGCGGCTTCAAGGAGACCTCCACACCTGTGCAGGAGGGGGAGGCACAAACGCCCGGTGAGCCTGAGCTGCGGCGAGGTTGGAAGGGTGCGTGTGTCGGCCACTCACTCCTCCCCATCATCTGGCTCAGCCGGAATAATTCCCCCCCCGCCCCCCCCGCCCCTCGATGAGCAGAGGGAGCTGTGGATGAATGAGCCCGAGGCCAAGGAGGCCTGCCACCATGGTAAGCAGCGAATTCCTCCCCAGAAGAAGCTGACTCCCCAAAAGAAAGAACGGACGCGAGCGAACCCACAGCAGGCCCACGGCCCCCGAGGCCGTCTTCCTGCCAGGCTCCTGCAGGCCCTTGCTGCCCTGCTCTGTTTGGCTCTCCCAGCTGACCGACCGGCCCAGATCCAAGAGGGGCCCCTGCGCAGCATCAGCTGCATGTGAAAAGCAGCGCAAACATTTACCGCGCCAACCCTTTCTACTTACTTCCGTTAGTGGAAAGGCTGCCCTGGGCGCCCCACCCTGCACGCAGAGGGAGGCCACCGTGCCTAGGGAAGATTACCCCCTGCCTCCGGAGAGGGGGGCCCACGCTCCTTTCTGACTGGGAGACAGATGGCAGGCCAAGAGTGGGCGGGGTGGGTAAGTGGGGGTTGGGGCAACGAGCAGACACAAGGAAGGAGGGAGGAGGGCACTTTAGAGCCCCCCCCCCGGGGACCACTGGGGCCATCTGTCACCCAAAAGCGCAGCCGGAGGGAGCCAGCAATCCGATTAGCGGCTGCGCATGAACCAGTGAGCTGTACCACAAAGAGCCCCCTAATCGCATCAACAAGGATTGACCTACTGTCACCTTAGGTTCCTCTGGGCCTGCTCTGTTTTTAAAACACTGATTTACATTTCCCAATGGGGCAGGGACAGAACGGAGTGCACTGAAGTGACGTGAGCGCCACAACCCCGCCAACATTCATGCTGGGGTGTGGGCTAAGAAGAGGATTTGCCTGCCCACCACGGCAACCGACACAGTCCCAGCGACCCTGGCCTCTTCTTGGCGCCTCTTCCAGGCTCCTGAGCAGCGCCGCCAGGCGTTAAGGGACCCTCCGGAGACGGGCGCTCCCCGGCCCTGCCGGCATCACAGCTTCTCGACTCACAACAACGAGACACGCTGAGACTTGCCACCAGGAGCCAAACAGAAAGGAAAGTCACCACCCACACGGCCGGCTGCTCTGTGCCCTTTTTAGCACGGGGAGAGGAGCGGAGCCGGGACGAGACTGGGGTCTCATGCAAAGCGGCAGGTGCAGCAGCGAGGAGGCCGCTTCTGCGAGCAAGCAGCAGGAGCACAAGCGCAAGACGGCAGAGCGCATGCAGGTCGGGAGGCCTCAGGCACATGCAGCGGAGGGAGGGAGGGGGGGCGCCGCGGCCCGTGGCACAGGGGGCCACAGAGATGTCGCTGGATTGTTGCTGGGGTGAGCATTTCCCCACTCGGATGCCATTTCCACCATGTCCCGGGAAGTCCTGGAAGGCCCGAATGAACGTCCACCTGGAAGCAAACAGGTAGGACCTCGTTTCGTGGTGCATTGCTCTCTGTGTGCCAGTTCTAAGGGTGCCTCTTCTCAGCACATCTAAGGGCTCAAACTAGTGAAGGCGCAGGAAGTTCATGTTCAGACCTTCTTGCATTTGATTTGTACCTTAAGGCCACGGCTGGGGCTTCTGGTCCTGGCTGGAGCAGCGACCGGCGGCCCTTCCCACCATGCCATTCTCATTTCCCAAACCCGATACCCCCCTCCCTCAAGGCTGCTCCAAGCCCCACAGCAGGGGGAAAGATGGATATGTGTCTCTTCCCCCTCCCTCACCCCCATGTGGGGCTAATAGCAGCTGGGGGTTTCTCCTTGCTTTGATGCAAGTTTCTGCTGCCAGGTCCTCTCTGCTGGCAAACATCCCTGGGTGGGGAAAGCCGGAGCCGGATGGCCAAAGGCTCAGGGCTGCCACCAAGGCGTGAGGTGGCCGCTTGCACTTGTGTTTGCTTCTCGTTTCCGCCACGTTCTCTCTCGAGATGGGGCGGGGAGAGGGGTCGGCTGCAGCTTCCATGGCTGTGATGAGCACAAGGAAGGCTCCTGCTCCAGGAGCGGGAGAAGAAGCCAGTGAGCCGAGGGGGAAATGCCGGCCTCAGGCTCATCCTGCCTTGGCTGAGGCACGCGATGGCCAGCCCTAGGTCAGGCCTGCTCATTGACCTGGGACGTCAACTCCGTGGGCGGAGTTCAAGCCTTCCTGGGTGTGCTGCCAGAATCTAATGCGGGCCCACAACTGAAACGCACCCAGCGGTAGCATCGCTGGTATGAAAGCCCACAGTCAGCGCGACCTGGGCAGAACGCAGCAGGCGGCACTGCTCAGAAGACCACCGCAGCAGTGAGGTACGCTGCCCCAAAGCGTTACAGCGAGGGGGCCCTGGTGCAGTCGGACCCCCTCCAAAAGCACTGAAGACCACACCGGGGCCGGTACAGGGGACACACATGCAAGGGGGGGACATGCGCGTGTGCAGTGACGGCCACAGCAGCCGTGAGCCCGACCATTTTCGGAACGGTTTCATGCGCGAGAGGGGCTCTGTCAGAAGGAAAAATAGGCACCACCTTTTTAGGCTTCACTCCACGCTGCATAGAAAGAGGACAAAAGGGCAGACGTTAGACCGAGAGAGCGGCCACTGCAAGAGCCCACGCAGGAACCCGGCTGTGGCCAAAGTGAGGCTAGCTCAGCACACGCATGAAGAGAGGCAGCAAAGAGATAGTTGTTAGTGCCAATTCGCCAGCACCCACACAGTCCCCCAGAGTTTCACCCCAACACCTGGCAAGGTTTCAGGAGCTCGTGTGGTGAGCGTCGGCAGCCCAGCCAGGGGTGCCCCCTGCCCCTCCCCCACCCCAGCCAGGGGTGCCCCCTGCCCCTGCCCACCCTTACAAAGGCTCCAGACTCCTTGGACCCTGGAAGAACAGTCAGCTTGCAAGCTAGCAAGGGTGTGGAATCTGCTCCCTTCTGGGACTAGTCTTTAAAGGTTGATAAAAGGGGCCAGAAGGCCCAAACATATGAGTCCGACTCCGGTCCGCTTGCCCTGGCTGCCTGTCTGATTCAAGGTGCTGGTTTTAACCTATAACGCCCTTACACGGTTCGGGACCGCAGTACCTGACAGACCACCTCTCCTGGCATGAATTGACCCATACACTAAGTTCAGCATCTGACCTCCTTTGGCAGCCTCCAAGGGAGGCTCAGAAGGCGGCAACAAAGGAGAGGCCCTCCTCGGTCATGGCCCTCCAATTGTGGCATGATCTCCCCAACGAGGCCCGCCTGGTGCCAGCATTGTTATCTTTTCAGTGCCTAGTTAAGACCTTTCTCTTCTCTCAGCATATAGTGGGGTTTTGATTAGATGGATTTGTCTTACGATTGATTGTTTAAAATGGTTTTACATATATGTTGTCTGTGTACATGCGTTGTTTATATGTATTTATGAAAATGGTTTCATACTTTGTATAATGTATTTTAATGGTTTTTAATTTCTGCAAAATGAGATTTACTATGAGGCAGCTATAGAAATATAATACATCGTCATCATAGATGATGGAAGCCCTCTAAGCTGGACCAAAAATTTATATCCCTCCATTGAATTAAAAATGTCCAAGACTTCTTATATAAAAAAGTTTTAAAAATAAAAATTAGGCACCTAGCAGACCAGCACTGAGGCCACCATCCCAAAACAGCAATTAAAATTTCTTTTACCAACCAGTTAAAAAGCTGGGCCGCTTCAGACCCCTGAAACGTATCAGAGAAAGGAGAGAGCGAGCGGTTCTGAAATTGGGATATCACAACTGGGAAGGCCCTTTCCCTGCTCACTACCAGCCTCACCTCTGGCACAGCGGAGATACCAGGAGAAGGGGCGGCTGCCATATTTAAACAGCCACATCGCCATGCTCTGTTGGCCATGTTAGCAAGGCGGGAAGTGGATGTGTGGATGAAGGAAGAGACGGACGGACGCTCTGAAGGGCAAAAGGAGGCAACATGGCCACTCCCAGAGAGGAAGCGGACAGGAGGCAGGCGGAGGCAGCCTACAAAAGCCTGAGCCCAGGAAAAGGGTCGTTAGCCTTCGACTCCTGAATCTCGAACAAAGGCTAATGTCTAGGGGAGCCACACCACTTGACAAGAACCTCATCCTTCTTCCAAGCTTGAAATGCGCCCCGCAAATTGCTGTACATTGGAAAAACAAGAACGACCCATCTCCCGTCTCCTCAGTCAGGGGGTGACACAAGATTTTGACTCAAATAAAGATGGAACATCCCAGATATCCTGTATCACTCCAGTGAAAACATTTCTGCAGAAGGCCACTGAAATTCTGTTCTAGCCAACCACTGGCCCTGCTTGCACATAACAACATCGCTCAGTTTAAAAAACGACAGACTGCCGTGCATAAGGAGGGCGTTGTCGGCAGTCCGCCCGCCTCTTCTGCTTTACCCCACAATCCACATTCGGCTGCTTCGTAGGTTGTGCAGCAGTGTGACATGCAAACCCAGGCCACCAAGTTATTTACGGGCTGAACAACCCAGTGGTTAACTGAATATGGGTTAACTGCTGGGTTGCTTAGCTCCTAAACAACCCAGAGGTCTGGGTTCCAATGTTACGCTACACAACTTACAAAGGAGCCAAACGGAAGAGGCGGGCGCACATGACAACCTATTGGTTTTAAACAGGTGGGTTGTCATTACGTGCGAACCAGGTCAATGAGTATCCAACTTGTATTTGAAAAACAAAATAATAGAACACTGTCCAAAGAAATCTCTTTCAGAGGAAGATTAGTGGGGCAGAGCCCTTGCTGTAGAAGAATCACTCAGTTATATTTTATAGCCCTCCAAATTTGGGAAAGAGAGACTAATTGTTTTCTAATGCAAGGACAGCAGCATCCCATCTTAGAGGCTGGCTAATCTCAAATAGAGTTCGGCCCTGAATGAAGTCCCAGCAAGTAGGACTGAGAGGGCAACAGGCACGGGTGGCTTCCACCAGCAGGCAGCGATCTCACCAAGATTAACAGCCTCAGCAGGAGAATAAATACAGCGCACTCCTAATAATCTGTCCTTCAAAGTCAGCAGCAATGACTTCAGGAGACGTGTCCAACCGAGCACGGTGGTTCTGCTTTATGGGCGATATTGGCAACAAGCCCACATCTGTGGAAGTGGGGGACGACGTCTCAAAGGACCACAGGGTCTTCCTTGCAGTGGCTTCTTCCGATTCCAGTGTGGAAGCAAAGGCAAAACAGAGGCCCCAAATGCAAGTAGGGAAACCCAAAATGGCTGTGGAGCAAAAAGCCACGTTTCTTTCTCACGTTTCCATCCCCAAGGAAACATACTACTTCAAAATGGCTTCCCTTGAGCAGCTATTATCTACAAATGGAGAACGTTTTACCGGTCGCTGATATGCGCTTGATACCATAACACTATAGAAGCAAATAGAAGTACGCGAAATAATATAACCCTTGTAACCCTTGAAGGAGAGAGATGCTCTCGAAATACCATTTTTAATCCAGATAATCCTCAACGTTTTGGCAAAACGGCCCTTTCCAAGATCTAACCCTGCTTCTACTGGCATCTAGTGGAGCCATGGTATACTGCAGACGGCCAACTCCCAAGCCCAGCTTGTCACGAGGGATGCACAGGCGGGCGGGGGGGTGGGGCTGCCCCCAACATGCACCTTCCTCCTTCCTAGCAGAAAGCAGCTGTCTTCCAGGGTCAAAGGAGAAGGCCTCTCACCAAAAACAAAAGAACAGAACCAGAGGGACTTCCGGAAGGATGAGCAAATCCTACGGAAATGCAGAGCAGAGAGAGGTAGTTAGGGGACAGTGGGGTGCATGGAAGGCCAAGGGCCTGGGGGGTGGCAGGGGGTGGGGCGAGAGGAGATGGGCACATCCTAGTTGCCTGCGGTTAGGACTATCCGTTACATCGATGTGCACAGAGGTTTGCAAAGCAACAGGCAGGCAGGCAGACAGAACAACCCGGGCTTCAAAGGCTTTGCAAACTAAACTCCAACACACAGAGGCGGCAACAGAGGGACACAGAGACGAGGGCAACAACGGAGGGCCATCAGATGCCCTCTCCCTTCGGCCACACACCCAGGCTCTGCTAGCAGAGGGCACAGAGACAGCATGGGGCAATGGGGTGGCCAAGGGTGCACAGGGAAGGTGGGTTTGCAGCAGTCATTGAAGGAAGTAAGGGAGGATGGGGCAGCATGGAGGCCTTCAGGGGGCAGCCAGAGAGAATGGGCCTGGGGTCTTTTGAGGGAGACCGGAGGTGGAGCAGCAGAGGTCACGGGCAGGGGCGTGCGGGGCTGGGAGGGGCTTCAAAATAAACGGCATTTGTGCCTGGATTTAAGGAGGGGCATCGCACGGTCAGAATGAAGGAGAAAACTGGAGGATTTGGGCATGTTACTTCACTCAAAGGCCGGAGAGGAAAAGGTTGCAGAAGCCTAGATGGGAGGTGAGCAAGCGTGAAACAGAGTTTCTTTTGAGTAGATGGAGAGGTAGAGCTGCAGAGAGAACCAACGTGGTGGACTGAATAGGAGGCATGAAGGAGGAAGAGGCAGGAGTCAAAGAGAAAGCCAAGGCGCAGGGCAGATGTGCCTTGGCCCTGATCATGGGTACAAAGCGTGAACAGAGAGAAGGGGCTTGAGAGAAACTCAGTCTTGGACCTACTAGGTACACTCCTTCATCTTGTAATATCAGCCTCTATCCCTATGCCCGGGATGTCTTACAAGAAGGAACAAAACAATGAAAAAATGTAAATACATAGACAAAACACAGTCAACCAGGAAGCCACAAGACCATCTTTTAGGTTCCCCTGGAATTAATAATAGCTTAGTCATTACTAACTCAAACGCCCCACAGATTTCAAAGGGATTTAAGTGCAACTAACTCGTTCTGTAGCCAAACCACTGAGTTTGAAAGGGTGATGAAAATCCTGGCAGGCAGTTGAAGAACCAAAGGCTGCCTGGAAGGGTAAAGGGTAGAGAGGCAGCACTGGGCCCCCTCAGCGGGTGAACGCAAGCGGTTTTCCTGATCAAGGTGAATGAGCTCTTCACACACCACAATTACTCTAACATGCATTTTTAAAGTCTGCTTAGCCTCAATTGGACAGCCTGACCCAGCTGTTAAGGGGGGGGGGAATCTTGATTGGGGGCTTGGAAATCAGAAAGCACGGGGGCCGTTACTAGCATCCTTGCTTTCAACCTTTCTGCTTTCCCATTTTCCAACAGTCACAGAAGTCCTTTTCATCAATGGGCAATGGAGGAATAACCGCCTCCGTTGTGCTGGCCACCTTGAGGCATGTGAAAGGGTCCCAAAAAACCCAGATCTTGAGGCATCCACACACCCTCCCCTCATACCCACCCACCTTCAACCTCAGGTTGCATCCCTTTTGGTAGATGTGGATTTGGGGAACGTTTTCACTGTCCACCAGGTGCCGCTTTCCTGCTCCGAATACTGTTCGCGGGGGAAGTGGTGCCTGAGGCCAGGCTTTCCAAGAGCAAGGAGAACTCCTTGGCCCTAGAGCTCAAGGGCCATTATCCACCCATGCCCTGTGTACAAAAACGCGCTTTGTAACTGATGCCACCTCCTCTCCTCTCCTCAACCCAGTGAGCCCAAGTTGCAAAAGGTCCAACGCCAGGTCTCAGGTGCCTCCGTAAAATTCCCTCTCCCTCAAACCATAAGATAAACGTGGATGGGATGAATTGATCGTAAGGCCCAAGGACAAAGTACTCACCAGTTTGCTGGCTTTGGGACCTTCTGAGGAATCTGGAGGAGAAAAAGGGCATAAATAGTAAGCCATTCAGAAGCGACGTTAGCGGAGGGCAAAGGATTTCCAAGAAAATGAAACTGCAAGATCCCAAGAGAATATCTAGATTCCTGCACCTCCCTGAGACGGCATTTGTAATATTGCTGGAGATCCCCTGAGGAAGAGGCTGCGAGCAGGCACAACCCAGAGGCCTCTCAGGCAAGGAAATAAGTGCTATGAAACGTGGAGAAACCCACAATAGCTAACACTGCTCATTTTCTACCCTAAACACAGTCTGAAGATTTCGGAGCGGTGAACAAACAATTCTAGGATCCCTTTTGCCCCACCACTGACTTGCAGGGAAGGCTTTATTTGACCTCAGAGATTTGTCTTTAGCGGACTTGTTTTTACTTTTTTATACTCCCCCTTATCCTTTTTAGGATTTTGGGACAGTGTACGAACAAAAGTACGGCAACAACACAGTTAATAAGCAAGTTTATGATACTTGTAGCTCTATTATGAATGCTGTAAGCCACTCAGAACGGAATCTGATCAAAAGCAAGGTATCATTTCCTGTAATACTCAACTCAACCGGACCAGGCCCATCGCTCTGGAAGCAAAAAGGGCCCAGCCACAAAGAAAACAAAGGCAGCATACTAGGGGGAGGCCCAACATGATATTCAGAATTAAGCCCCAACATAGTGGGGGAAATACCCACTAAAAGAAAGTGGCTTACTGTGAATGTGGCTGTGGCTGTGGCTGCTCTCAGTTCTTTCTGTTCTCTGCACTCTGGGCTCACGTTAGGTTGGGGCAGCAGGCGTGGGGGGGTGGGGGGGAATGGCAAAGTTTCCATCAACAAGCCAAGTGATTCTGACCTACCCTCACAGCGAGAGGAGACTGTTGTTCTCAAACGATAATGCAGGTGAATTCCTGAACTGAGCGGGGGGTTGGACTTGATGACCTCACAGGACCCTTCCAACTCTACTCTTCTGATTCTATGAAACCCATCTCCTAGCGTGTGTGCATGTATCCAGGTACGGAAAGCAACACTTTTGAAATGTAGATTTTGAAATCGGTTTAAAAACAGAGTGTGCAGGACAGACGAAACAGAAAGTGGACACATATCTAGAAATGAACTGCAACGTTTTGCTGCTGCAGGTCCCACTTGTTACTCTGAGTTAAAGAAATAAACCTCTCTGGGTCTTGTACGTGAGCTGCCCCTTCCAAGGCATCTCTTTTCTTCCCAATTAGGGTTGACAAGACTCTTCACCTGCTCAGCAGCTTTTCAGGATGCAACCGACCCCCTGACATGCAGTTTGGCTTTAATTAACCAGGATTTGGGGGCGGTGGGGGGAGGAATGTCAGATGCTACAAGCCATATCTAAGCCCCAACTTTCCCCCATACTCCACACTCCACTGCCAGTTGGTGGGCTGATGGGTGTGTGTGTGTGTGTGTGTGTGTGTGTGTGTTTCCTTATAGCTCAGAATACTGTCCACAAGCTGTAAGCTCCTGTTACAAACCTTTCAGTACATCTATGTGCAACGAAGAGATATATTCATTTGTAATTATTTTATATCACTAAATATAACAAAATCCCTAAGCAATTCACATAAAAATATTGAAATCACATTTAAAACACAACATTAAAAATAATTGCAATTACAATGAAAGCAATACAAGGAGCAGTAAGGTGGAGCAACATGATTAATTTAATTACAGCCCAGAGAAACCCTACGTGGACAGGTGTGTTTCCAGGAGGTGACATTGAAAGATGGAGCGTTTACTGCCTCCTGAACTGCACGAGGGAGGGTTTTGCAGAGGGTGGGTGCCGCTACTGAGAAGGCCAGACATTGGGGTGTGGCAGGGTGAACTTCCATTAGTTCCTGAATGACCGGCCAGGCCTCCTCTGCTGATCTTAAACGTCACCTGGGCATATATGAT
The DNA here is from genome assembly GCF_023053635.1 of Elgaria multicarinata webbii. NCBI lineage: Eukaryota > Metazoa > Chordata > Lepidosauria > Squamata > Anguidae > Elgaria > Elgaria multicarinata. The sequence goes on along the minus strand of NC_086180.1, from coordinate 840,404 downwards.
GAGGGAAGACAGCCTGCTAGGTAATCTGGCCCCAAGTTGTTTTGGGGCTTTGCAGGACAGTAACATAACCTTGTACGTCGCTCGTTAGCTAACTGGCATCCAGTGCGGTTCTTTTAACGCAGGTGTCATGTGAGCATAGCTGGGTGTCCCAGTGAGCACCCTAGCGGAGGCCTTCTGCACTAGCTGCAGCTGCTGGATCGCAGACCAGGGTAGCCCCGCAGAGAGCACATTGCAGTAGTCTAATTGTGAGGTTACCAGTGCATGGATGACCGTGGCTAGGCTAGCCCTATACAGGAATGGGTGTAGTTGGTGTACCAATGGAGGTTGGCAATGGGTGTTCTGGGCCACCGAGGCTTCTACTGACAAAGATGGATCCAGGAGCACCCCCAAACTATGGACCTGCTCCTCCAGAGGGAGCACAGCCCCGTTCAGAACAGGCAAACAGCTCAATTCCTGGACCTGGGAACTGTCCTGTTGGGATTCCGCTTCAGTTTATTGGCCACCGTCCAAGCCATAACTGCATCCAGGCGTTGGTTCAGAATGTGCTCAGCCTCTTCCAATTCAGATATTACAGAGAAACAGAGCTGGCTGTCATACTGGTGACACCTTGCCCCACATCTCCCAGTGGCTTCATAAAGGCAATAAATAGCGATGGGAGCAGGATGGCGCCATGTGGCACCTCACAGTTCAGCTGCCGCAAGGCTCAGGCAGTCGCCCAATGCTATTCTCTGGAATTGATTCCGCAAGTACGAGTCAAGCCACTGTAGAACAGTGCCTCAAACTGCCAACTCATGGAGGCGGTTCAGGAGAATGCCGTGGTCAATGGTATCAAAAACCACTGAGAGATCAAGAAGCAGTCACAGGATCACGCTCCTCCTGTCCCTCTCCTTAAGGTGGTCATCCTGCATCCTTGAGGTGCATTCCTGCCTTGAGCAAGGGGTTGGACCCGATGGCCTTGTAGACCCCTTCCAACTCTGCTATTCTATGATTCTATGAGCCATCAAGGCCACATCACACGCAGACCCAGTGGTGTCCTCTCTCCAGAGCACTTTCAGCTCTTAAAGCTGTCTGTTATTTACATTCAGCCGCTGGTGGCCAGAGAGAATGAGGAGCACAAGCAGAAATCTTGCAGATTCCTGGATCTCTCCTGAGGGCAAGAACTGTATCTCTATCAGTTTCTCCTTGGGGCTATTTGACACAGCCTCTCCCCATTTCCACGCTTCCTCGGGATTTGGGGCACCTCACTGCAAGATCCATAGCGGTCAGGTATAGCTACAAGGCTGGCCTTGTGCCCAGTAGACAGATTTATTAGGAAACAGTTTCTCTGTAAGAAGTTCCCACGGAATCTAGCTTGCTTACTCCCATGGGATATAAGAACATAAGAAGAGCCCTGATGCTGGATCAGACCAGGGGTCCGTCTCGTCCAGCACTCTGTTCACACAGTGGCCAACCAGCCATCGGCCAGGGTTGAACAAGCAGGACATGGTGCAACACCACCCTCCCACCCATGTTCCCCAGCAACTGGTGCACACAGGCTTACTGCCTCGAATACTGGAGATGGCACCCAACCATCAGGGCTAGTAGCAATGGATAGCCTTTGCCTCCTGGAATTTATCTAACCCTCTTTTCAAGCCATCCAAATGGGTGGCCATCACTACATCTTGTGGTAGTGAGTTCTAGAATTTAACTATGCGCTGTGTGAAGAAGTTCTTCCTTTTATTTGTCCTGGATCTCCCACCAACCAGCTTCATGGGATGACCCTATTGGGTTCTAGTATTTTGAAAGAGGGAGAAAAATGTTTCCCTATCTACATTCTCCACACCAGGCATCATTTTGTACATCATGTCTCCCCTCAGCCTCCTTTTCTCCATGCTAAACAATCCCAGTTGATGTAACCTTCCCTCAGAGGGCAGATGCTCCAGCTCCTTAACCATTTTAGTTGCCCTTTTCTGCCCTTTTTCCAACTCTATAATATCCTTTTTTTAGGTGTGTTGACCAGAACTGTACAGAGTATTCTAAGTGTGGTTGCACCATCGATTTGTATAAGGGCTGTCTGATACTGGCCGTTTTATTCTCAGCTCCTTTTCTTATAATGCCTAACATAGCTTGCAAAGCTTTTTACACCAGCATTTAAGGCCTATTCAAAGCCACTTGACAGACAGGTCCTCTGACCTGCAAGCCATGCCCATGTGTGCCAAGAGGGCGGGACAGCACAACCCACTTCTAAGAGCAGCCCCTTCCTTTGCAAACACTCCGAAGTTCCCAGAGAAGCAGCAGCTTCAAGGCCGCAATGGGGAGTATGCAAGCTAGATAAACAAGCTAGAAAAACAAGCTAGAAAAATTTCCTGACTGTTAGAGAGTACGACAATGGAATCAGTTGCCTGGTGAGGTGGTGGGCTCTCCCACACTAGAGGCCTTCAAGAGGCAGCTGGACAGCCATCTGTCAGGGCTGCTTTAGGGTGGATTCCTGCCTTGAGCAGGGGGTTGGACTCGATGGCCTTGTAGGCCCCTCCCAACTCTGCCATTCTATGATTCTATGATTCTATATCCCGTGGGAACTTCTTACGGAGATAAGCTTGCAGAGACATCTGACATTCTCAAACTGTTTCCTAATAAATCCACCTACTATACCTGGCATCAGCAAGCGCTCTGCCCAGCGCCAAGTATTTATTTATTTATTACATTTTTATACCGCCCAATAGCTGAAGCTCTCTGGGCGGTTCACCCACTCTCAGTCTCCCCACGTGCCAGGACAGAGCACACGGCAGCGCTCCGGACCTTGACACATCGGTTCACGTCAGTGCAGAGGCACGGGCAGATCATTCGTATGTCGTTCCTCCTGCCATGCCATCATTTGAAAGGCTTCTCCTGCTCAGGTCGCTATAGATAAAGCAGAACTCAGTGCTCGGGAGCTGCCAGAGCTACAGCCACAGAAGCAGCGCCATGCAGATTTCACACGCTGAGGGTCGTAACATACGGCTGGGGAATTGCGAGGGAAGACGGTGCAAGGCCTTTGGCCTCTCCTGCGAAAGCACTGAACCAGGAGCCCTCTGGAAGGCAGGGCTGGGAGCCCCATGGGTTGCTGCGAGAAGGGGCCTCTAGCAAGCAAGCAATGCAAAGCCAAGGACCACAAAGCCCCTACCTCTCTTGGGGACCTTTGAGGCAGAAGACTCCGGCGTTTCCGGGGATGTTGTATCTGCGCCATCATCGAAAACCTGGATCTGAATAAAATTGAACACGGCGTTGTCATAAGTGAGGAAAAACAAGGCTTTCCTTGAGATTTCTCTCCTCTTGAGGCAGGGGCCAACATAAACATTTCCCTCCCATCCCAGCAGAACAGAAAATACATCCCTACCAGCACAATCCAGTTCCTTTCAGGCCCAATATGCCCACAAAGTGGGTTCTCCACCCTGTGAAAACTGCACTTGGCCCAGCTTGAACAGGGCTCCGGCCTCGCAAACAGCTTCCCCAGCGTGTTGCTCCTTGCTGGATGCGCAAAGCCTTACCGGAAGCGCTGTGCTCCACAGATGCTGGAAGGGAGGCCCTTCGCCCGCTCTGCACATCCATCTGATGACAATACCTCAGTCATCATACGACCAATGGAGGCCATTTCCTCACCCACCCAAGCCCAAACTCCTTCTTTATTTGCAGTAGATCACTGGAGGGGCTTGCTATGGCAACTATTGTATAGTTCAGCTTGCCACAGGCAGCTGGTTGGCCACAATGTGGAAAGGATGCTAGACTACAGAGGCCATTGGTCAGATTCAGCCTTAGGGGGGACGCAGCCCTTACGTTCTAAGCTCTTAGGAATGGAAGGTTACAATCCACAAGAGTCAGGCAGACCATTTGATACCCCCTGAGTGCCCTAAGTGATAAGACAGGGCAAGAGCATTTCTGAGCGGAGAGCCTGACTGCAGAGGCCTTTGCTGGGGCTGAGTCACGAGGCCTCATCCAAGCCACAGGTAGGTAGAAATGTTACGGTGCAGCAGGATCTAGAGGCCAAGCAGGTGGATGGCTGCCCCAGCGGAGAACTGAATGCACCAACAAAGCAAAGGAGTGGACCTCCGTCCGGCGCAGGCTAATGGACAGGCCTCCACGTGGGCCTCAAAGACCGGATGGCAAAAGCCCTCAGGAGGGCTGGACAAGGGGAGGCTGATCTCAAGTATGTTTGGGACAGTTTACGAAAAGCAGGAGTTGGCACTTGAAGAGACGGCACTGGAGAAGACAAGGGAGGACAGGCGAAAAGCGCTGATGGCCTCAGCCTGAACCTCTGCTCTTGGGCACAAAGGAACCAGGTCCTGGCCCCTGAAGAGCCAGCACAAGAGATCTGGGTTCAAATCCAGTCATGAGTGGGGGGCCTTGAACCTAATTGCCATCTTCTACAACAAAAATAAACATGGACATGTTTTAGAGAGGCGCACAACTACTAATGCATAATACATTTCAAAAACTGGGGTGGCAGAATACTTTTTATGAGATATATCTATCTATATCAGCCTTCCTCAACCTGCGGTGCTCCAGATGTGTTGGACTGCATCTCCCAGAATACCCCAGCCAGCTGGCTGGGGCATTCTGGGAGTTGTAGTCCAACACATCTGGAGCGCCCCAGGTTGAGGAAGGCTGATCTATATCTATTATCATTGCTGAAACGTAAAATGACGTTGATAGGGCTACAGCAAAACGCACGTATACAGTTTGCAAGCTAACACAGTCCGGGTCTTGCTGCTTCTTCACGTTCCGCCACCTGGACAAAACTGCGACGGAGGCAGCCGCCTCCCACTCCCATTGCCAGCAGCAGCTTTGCCATAGCAACGGCCCCTTCTAAGCACCCCCGGAACGGCATCGGAGGAAATAAGCTACAGAGGCGCTCCAGCAGCCAGGCTGGCACAGGGCACAATGTCCAGGTCAGGGGACACGCACCACAAGGGCAAAGGCGAAGCGGCAGCTGCCCTGAATGGGGGTCCGGGCGTCACGCCGGACGGGAGAGGGAAGCCGTCCTTCTGTGCAAGAGCAGTGGGTGATGGCACCCCGTGTTCGTCGAGGGGGTCCGGACTGCCGTTTGGGCTTTGCACCTCAAGCGTCATAATGCTTGGCGCGCCAAGGCCGGCCACCCCCTGGACTTGGAATTGGACTGGACCCCAGCAGACGGGGCACCCGCACAGCCGCCCTCCTGATGGGCCCACCACCACAGGCAACGCTGGGCGCTCCCGGACGTTCGTCTCAAGAACCCTTAAGTGAAGATCCATCCCACCACTGCAAGACATCCCGTGTCAGAGGAGGAAGCCACGGCTGCCAGCCTGCATTCTCAGGGCCACACTGAAACGCCAGGAAGGGTGGGGCAGCCGGGATGAGCGCTGAAGCCCTGGTTTTATTTATTCGTTTTTCAAATTCATACATCGTTTTATCAAAGTGGTGAACATAAATGCACTGACATAAATACACCAATAAAAACAACGCAATACAAATTCATCAGAATAAAACTAGACACTCTGCTGTGTGCCACAAACCACAGCTGGCTGGGTTACACTTCAGGGAAAGCCGCTGCAAAGTTTTAAGAAGACGCCTGGATGTCAAAACTGTGGGGCCTCTCAAATGTCAACTGCTAAAGCCGGCCGGAGGGTGGGTGCTGCAGCATAAAATCATAGCATCATAGAATAGCAGAGCTGGAAGGGGCCTACAAGGCCATCGAGTCCAAACCCCGGCTCAATGCAGGAATCCACCCTAAAGCATCCCTGACAGATGGTTGTCCAGCAGCCTCTTGAAGGCCTCTAGGGTGGGAGAGCCCACAACCAACTCTGCAAGCACTCAAGACCCTCACCACAAGGGCTTTGGAGGAAAACCCCAGGTGCACGCAGCACCCTCGGAAGCGCCCCCTCGGAAGATCACAGGGATCGGGCAAGGACAGAAAGGGATGAGGCAGCCCCGGAGGGAACTCAGCCCAAAGTCATTCAGGGCTTTCTCCTAGACAGCTTCTCTCTGCTCACTGCTACAGCCTCTGGCTGTGGACACTGCTGGACATCACCCCAGTCTTGTTCAGAAGGACAGACAAAGGCCTGGGCTAGTCCTGAGCTTTCAAAGTCTTGACACTGGTTTCATTGTTAGAGCAGTACTACAATGGAACCAGTTACCTAGGGAGGTTGTGGGCTCTCACACACTGGAGGCATTCAAGAGGCAGCTGGACAACCACCTGTCAGGCATGCTTTAGGGTGGATTCTTGCCTTGAGCAGGGGGTTGGACTCGATTGCCTTGTAGGCCCCTTCCAACTCCACTATTCTATGATTCTATGATTGACACAGCAGGTTAAGGACAGGATGGTCGGCCTCTCCAGGAACATGGAAACCTGCCTGTCCAGAGTCGGACCGTGGGTCCACGTAGCTCAGTGTCCTCTACACTGACTGGCCACACTGGCAGGGAATGATGGAAGCTGCAGCCCAACACAACTGGAAGGAAGGACGCATCACGCTGCCCACAAGTAAACACGGCCCAGACCGGGGAGGGGGGGGGGAGCCTATTTATTCCACGGCCACAAATGCTGCATTATGCAAACAGACTCCAACCAAAGCTTCCAAGATGAGATGGGAGTGCCCGTGAGCAGGAGCCTGTGTCCTGAGAGGGGCCAGAGACTGAGAAACCAAGGGCCCGGCCAATTTTCTCCCTGCATCACAGGGGCTTGGAGATTTCAGCAGCCCCAGAACGTTTTGTGGGGATGTAAAGAAAAAGACCTTTTCCTCCTTACTTTCCCTACCTGGCATGTTCAGCAGAGTTTCTTCCCTGGCCAGGATGTTACAAGCATCGAGTCCCCACCTCCACGTGGCCCCCAGAAGGAAGCTTACCTGTGACTGCCTCACAAAGATGCCATGGTTTTCCTCGCAGGTGAAATACTTCCTGCCCTGCACTGTGCCGTCGTTCTTGCCTTTCGCTTCATCCAGGATGACGCCAACCCACTTCCCAGTGGCAAACAAGGTGGCACCCACGTAGGCCACCGTTCCTCGGTACCCCTTCCCGATGACTTCCACTCTAGAGCCCACTTTCAGGGGCTTGCCGCTCGCTTCCACACTCATCCTGATGCTGGTGCTTGATGTCTAGGGAGGGAGCAAAGGAACAAAAGTTAGCCAGGTCTCAGCCATCTGCAGTGCAACATTCCCAGACATTGTTTGATACCGCAGAGAAGAAAACGTTGTCCCAAGAAGGTGAGGGAATGCTGCATAAAGGAGGCGGGGCCCAGAAAGGGCTTCAAAGGGGCCGCCTGGCGGAGTCATCTGGAGAGTTGGAGTTGGGGCCTCATCAATACGCTGGTGAGATCGATCGATCGATCGATCAATCTATCTATCCATCCATCCCCTTTTCAACTGAAGCCACGGAGGCAATGGAAGTCCTGCAGTGAGGAAACTGATGCGGGTGAACAAACTGAGGCACAATCTAGGTAGGATCAGACAGGAATCCTGCTGATCCATAGACAAGCCACCCCACGCTTGGGAGCACAACCGGTTCTGGATGGGGTAGCATTCCCTCTGAAGGATCTGGCAGGTACACAGCCTGGGCTGCAATAATAATAATAATAACAACAACAACAACAACAACCCGCCTGTCCCTCTGGATCGAAATACATACAACTAATTCAAACGTCTAAAACCAGTGCATCATTAAAAGCAGCACACCATTAAAAAGGCATCTTAAAATTCAACTGGGTAGGCCTGCCGGAAGAGATCAGTCTTTATGGCTTTCTTAAATTCTGGATTCCAGGTCTGATTCTGGAAGGCCAGGGGGTGGCTGTAGCCAAGAGAGCCTTTGCCCAATGTTAGCTGGTGCGTCAGCTGCACCTTTTCCCGGGGAAAGAGGAACTGGCCACAGCGATTCATGCCTTATCACCTCTTGTATGGATTACTAGAAGGCACGCTACGTGGAGCAGCCCTCGAGAAGCGTCTGGAAAACACAGCTGATGCAAAACACCGTGGCCAGACTTTTCTCAAGCAGGTGTTTCACAAATCCAGTAACACTGGTCTTGGGCCAGGCTGACCGGCTTCCAAGCACAACTTAAGATGCTGGCTCTTGCCTACTCACACTTTTATTATTATTATTATTATTATTTATTTATATAGCACCATCAATGTACATGGTGCTGTACAGAGTAAAACAGTAAATAGCAAGACCCTGCCGCATAGGCTTACAATCTAATAAAATCATAGTAAAACAATAAGGAGGGGAAGAGAATGCAAACAGGTACAGGGAAGGGTAAGCAGGCACAGGGTAGGGAAAAACTAACAGTAGAAAGTAACAGTAGAAGTCTGCACAACATCAAGTTTTAAAAGCTTTAGGAAAAAGAAAAGTTTTTAGTTGAGCTTTAAAAGCTGTGGTTGAACTTGTAGTTTAACCTGCCTGTAAGTTGCTATCATCCTCTGAGGCTGAATGATATGCCCCTCCAACTAGGCAGGCTAGGCTGGTGCAGACTCAAGACAGGGCCTTTGCTGTAGTGGCACCCAATTATGAAATCCCCCCCCCACACACATGGAATTTACACTGGCACTCCCTTTAACTGTACTTCACATGGGCCATGAACATAGTTTTGTTCTGTCAAGCTTTTAATAGTGTTGTTCTTTGTGTTTTTATATCTAGTTTATGGTGCTAAACCCATCCACCGCCTCACCCCCATAAATATTAGTATTTCCAGAGCTACTTATAGGGCAAAATAAGGCTCTGCAAATTAGGTTCCTGACATACAATTCATGGAGGCTAAAGGTGTGAGGAAAGTCACAGCAGTGCTGAGTGTTTCTCCTGTTATTTCACACACCATCTAAACAATAATCCACAATACTATCTCGTCCCTGTTATGAAATCATAATATCGGTGCTAAAATGTATACTCATTTATTTAATACACTGGCAAATGGAGCCAGATCTGCACGGGTTGGGACAAGCCCTTAGCTCGGGGCAGCGAAGCCTTCCAGCAAACCTAACAGCTGGGCCTGCCCTGCCCGAGTGTGTCCACGCCCACTGGTAGCAGCCCTAAGCACAGTCCCGGTCACGGTGCACTCCCATAGCCCCCCCCCCCCCATTTATTATTATAGATTTCTAACCCACTTTTTTCTGTTCAAGGCAGTTTAGAAGGCAACTCATAAGAATTGTGAATAGATAAATTAAACCCCTATAATCGCAGCAGCACAATACAAAATAACCCTTAGCAATACACGAATTCACAACCAGAACTTGAAAGCCAACCATATCTAACTAAAGGCCTTTGCACTTCTATAAAGTCCATCCGGGGAGATGGGAAGCAGGGCTCCTGCTGACAGACCAGATGCTTTGGACTCCACAGGATCTCTCTGAAATGTTTTCCATCCCAGCCGGTCCCCGAAATTGCTTTGTAACTTTGTGAATTGGTGCCTAAATTTGCTGCTTCTCTCCTCCCTCTTTCCTTTTATGTTGTGCTACTAATCCAGTGCTTCTGGTTTTTTCTACTGATCTGCAAGCCACTCTGGGAGCCTTTTCAGCTAGATAAAAATTCTTTAGATAAACAAATGTATAAAACTCAGGAGAAGCAAGCATGGCCGCCCCTTCCAAGGAAGGCTGTTCTACCACCCTGTGGCAAAGAGAGAGAAGGTGCCGCCCCTTGCAAAGTCCTAATTTCCTGAAACAAAGCAACATGGAGAGGAGTCCTCGGTCGAAACCTCGTGTTCTGAACTGAATCAGTCCCTGGCCTCAGAGGGCCTTAAAGATCAAAATCAGGGACAACTAAAAAATTGGCATGATGTCACATTTTACGCGGTTTGATTGGAGTGATCCCAACCGACTGACAGGGGCACATACTGACAGGATGAGGCCAAGGGGAAAGGCAAGGAAAGAGCGCATCCCTTTCCTCCCAGGCTGCTTTGTGTAACGGAGGGGCCAGCAGGATGGGATGGGGTGACTAGGAAGACCACAGAATCCTAGAAGAGTCGAGTTGGAAGGGGCCTCCAAGGCCACCGAGTCCAACCCCTTGCTCAATGTAGGAATCCACCCTAAAGCATCCCTGACAGAGGGTTGTCCAGCTGCCTCTTGAATGCCTCTTGTGTGGGAGAGCCCACAACCTCCCTAGGTAACTGATTCCATTGTCGTACTGCTCTAACAGTCGGGAAGTTTTTCCTGATGTCCAGCTGGAATCTGGCTTCCTTTAACTTGAGCCCATTATTCTGTGTCCTGCACTCTGGGAGGATCGAGAAGAGATCCTGGCCCTCCTCTGTGTGACAACCTTTCAAGTATTTGAAGAGTGCTATCCTGTCTCCCCTCAATCTTCTCTTCTCCAGGCTAAACATGCCCAGTTCTTTCAGTCTCTCTTCATAGGGCTTTGTTTCCAGACCCCTGATCATCCTGGTTGCCCTCTTCTGAACACGCTCCAGCTTGTCTGCATCCTTCTTGAATTGTGGAGCCCAGAACTGGACGCAATACTCTAGATGAGGCCTAACCAGGGCCGAATAGAGAGGAACCAGTACCTCACGTGATCTGGAAGCTATACTTCTATTAATGCAGCCCAAAATAGCATTGGCCTTTCTTGCAGCCATATCGCACTGTTGGCTCATATTCAGCTTGTGATCTACAACAATTCCAAGATCCTTCTCGTTTGTAGTATTGCTGAGCCAAGTATCCCTCATCTTGTAACTGTGCATTTGGTTTCTATTTCCTAGATTGTAGAGTTGGAAAAGGTGCACAAAGGGACAACAAAAAGGATCATGGGGCTGGAGCAACTTCCCTATGAGGAAAGGTGACAGCAGCTGAGATTCTTTAGCTTGGAGAAAAGGGGAGACTTGATAGAGATGTACAAAATTATGCGTGGTGTGGGAAATGTGGATAAGGAGGCATTTTTCTCCCCCTCTCATAATACTAGAACCCAAAGGGGTCATTATCCCATGGAGCTGATTGGTGGGAGACTCAGGACAGATAAAAGGAAGGACGTCTTCATCGAGCGCAGAGTCAAACGATGGAATTCGCTACTATAAGAGGTAGTGATGGCCACCAATTTGGATGGCTTTAAAAGGGTTCATGAGAGAAAAGGGTATCGATGGCTACTAGTTCTGAAGGCTGTAGGCTGCCTTTAGTATCAGAGGCAGTATATCAATGTGCATCAGTTGCTGGGAAACACAACTGGGCGGGTGCTCTTGCAGTCACGTCCCACTGATGGGCGTCCCACAGGCAGCAAGTTGGCCAGTATGTGAACGAAATGCTGGACTAGATAGTGGTGGAAGGAACTAGAGGGTCGGCAATCCTTGACTTGTTATTGACCAATAGGGATGACTTAGTGGATAAAGTGGCAGTTACGGGAACTCTGGGGGAAAGTGACCACGTCATACTTGAATTCTTGATTATGAAGGAGACAAAAGTCGAGCGTAGCCATACACGTACTCTGGATTTTAGGAAAGCTGATTTTAATAAACTCAGAACTATGATAAGTAAGGTCCCGTGGCAAGGGAGCCTAATGAGAAAAGGAGTGCAGGATGGGTGGGAGTATTTAAAAAATGAAATTTTAAAGGCACAGTTACAAACAATTCCAACAAGGAGAAAAGATAGAAGACAACAGAGGAAACCAATGTGGCTCCACAAAAAGCTTAGAGACGACCTGAAAACAAAAAGGGATACATATAGGAAGTGGAAGGAAGGCCAGGCTACAAAAGAAGAGTACAGACAAGTGGCGCAGAAGTGCCGAAATGGCGTCAGGAAGGCTAAAGCTGTGAATGAGCTGAGATTAGCGAGGGATGCTAAAAGCAATAAAAAGGCTTTCTTCAGATACGTGAGTAGTAAAAGACAGAGGAAAGAAATGGTGGTTCAACTGCTTAATGAGGATGGCAAATTGATAACAGATGACAAAGAAAAGGCTGAAATGCTCAATTCCTACTTTGCCTCGGTCTTCTCCCAAAAGCGGGTCTATGACCCCCCTGGAAAAAGTGAAGCAGAAGTTGAGGGGGCAGGATTGCAGTTTGAGATTGATAAACAAATGGTCAAAGAACACCTAATTTCCTTGAATGAGTTTAAATCTCCAGGGCCCGATGAACTGCATCCAAGAGTAATGAAGGAGCTAGCAGAAGAACTCTCAGAACCTTTGTCTATTATCTTTGCAAAATGATGGAAGACGGGTGAGGTGCCGGACGACTGGAGGAGGGCTAACGTTGTCCCTATCTTCAAAAAGGGCAAAAAGGAGGAACCTGGGAACTACAGACCAGTCAGTCTGACATCCACCCCTGGGAAAATTCTGGAGCAGATTATAAAGAAGTCAGTCTGTAAACACCTTGAAATCAATGCAGTGATTACTAGAAGCCAACATGGATCTGTCAGGAACAAATCCTGTCAGACTAATTTGATCTCATTTTTTGATAGGATAACCTCCCTTGTGGACTGTGGGAATGCTGTGGATGTCATATATCTTGACTTCAGCAAAGCTTTTGACAAAGTACCACATGACATTCTGATTAACAAACTAGCTAAAAGTGGGCTAGATGGAACAACTATTAGGTGGATTCACAGTTGGCTACAGAATCGGACTCAAAGAGTACTTATCAATGGAACCTTCTCAAACTGGGGAGAGGCAACGAGTGGGGTGCCGCAGGGCTCAGTCCTGGGCCCAGTGCTCTTCAACATTTTTATTAATGATTTGGACGAGGAGGTGCAGGGATCGCTGATCAAATTTGCAGATGACACAAAATTGGGTGGGATAGCTAATACCCTGGAAGACAGAAACAAACTTCAAAGTGATCTTGATAGGCTGGAGTGCTGGGCTGAAAACAACAGAATGAAATTTAATAGGGATAAATGCCAAGTTCTACATTTAGGGAATAGAAACCAAATGCACAGTTACAAGATGGGGGACACTTGGCTCAGCAATACTACAAACGAGAAAGATCTTGGAATTGTTGTAGATCACAAGCTGAATATGAGCCAACAGTGCGATATGGCTGCAAGAAAGGCAAATGCTATTTTGGGCTGCATTAATAGAAGTATAGCTTCCAAATCACGTGAGGTACTGGTTCCTCTCTATTCGGCCCTGGTTAGGCCTCATCTAGAGTATTGTGTCCAGTTCTGGGCTCCACAATTCAAGAAGGACGCAGACAAGCTGGAGCGTGTTCAGAAGAGGGCAACCAGGATGATCAGAGGTCTAGAAACAAAGCCCTATGAAGAGAGACTGAAAGAACTGGGCATGTTTAGCCTGGAGAAGAGAAGATTGAGGGGAGACATGATAGCAGTCTTCAAATACTTAAAAGGTTGTCACACAGAGGAGGGCCAGGATCTCTTCTCGATCCTCCCAGAGTGCAGGACACGGAATAACAGGCTCAAGTTAAAGGAAGCCAGATTCCGGCTGGACATCAGGAAAAACTTCCTAACTGTTAGAGCAGTGCAACGGTGGAATCAGTTACCTAGGGAGGTTGTGGGCTCTCCCACACTAGAGGCATTCAAGAGGCAGCTGGACAACCACCTGTCAGGGATGCTTTAGGGTGGATTCCTGCATTGGGCAGGGGGTTGGACTCGATGGCCTTGTAGGCCCCTTCCAACTCTGCTATTCTATGATTCTATGATTCTATGACCCTTGGTCTGATCCAGAATCAGGGCTCTTCTGAAGTTCTGGCTGAGAAGGTAGACAGGCTGAAGGGTTGAGCAGCAGTACAAAGAAGCCCACAAGCACCGTCTGCACACAGTTCTGCCCAATTTGAAGTCAGGGTTTATAAAAACAGATATCCTTGAGAAAATAAGGGAGTATTTGATGCAGGCGATTAAAGAGAAAGAGACTAACTGCAAGGAGGACTCGCATTGAGTCTCCCACCAGTCTGTTTTGCTGGGCGACCTGTGCATACTTAAATTTATGAAAAACATCTGCAGACATTTCTGTAGTAATGTCTCCTACCAAAATTCACTGGCAACTTGGAAATGAGTTCAGAAGGCTGTAGTTTGTATTCTATCTGTCAGAGATGTTTATTCGTACGAGCTTTGAGCTAATTGGTGCATCTCTGAAACGTCAGAATAAACATCTCTTAACGTAATATGAACCACCGCCTTCTGAACACATTTCCGAGTCACCAGTGAATTTTAGTGTGACATTGAAGGGAGCTTCTCCCCCTAATTTATACAACGTACAATTATCACAGCTCTACAAATCTATTAGACAGACTGCTACAGGAACAACACCCCACGACTGAAGCCCCAAGAAGTGAGCATCAACTTGTATGATTCACATGCCAAAATAAAGGCCAGGCTTAGTCCAGCGGCTGAGATTGACTCGTGCAGCTGGGAGGTGCGCCTCAAATGCGGAAGGGCCCGGTTGCCAGCTATTGCCTCTGCAGCTCTAGTCCAGCCCAGCTGTACCCAAAGGCCTCCCAGACGGTGCTTCCAAGTCCCCAACTGTTCACTTCACAGGAACAGCTGCATCGGTGGTCAGGCTTGCCTGGATCTAGCTAGTGAGGTTATACAGCACACCGTTCCCATAGCATCTGAGGGCTCCTTAAGGACACAGAAAAGCCAGAGACCTTGGACCAAAGTTTAAGCAGGTTGAAATAGTATGAATACATCTACAGCCTAGAAGGCTTCTTTAGAAGGCACTACAATGCTACCATCTGTCAGGGATGCTTTAGGGTGGATTCCTGCATTGAGCAGGGGGTTGGACTCGATGGCCTTGTAAGCCCCTAACAACTCTGCTATTCTATGATTCTATGACAAACGTACAATACCAAGATACATGAATGCACATATACGGCCCTTTGTAATGGGTTATTTGGGCCGTCCCTCCCAATCACTCTTTGCTGGGAGGATGGAGCGGCTTGCTAAGGAAAACCTTTGTACCTCCCAGAAGCTGGAGGAGAAGGCTCTGTGCTCCCTCCAGTAGCAGAGGCAGTAGGCCTATGTACACCAGTTGCTGAGGAACATGGGCAGAAGGGTGCTGTTGCACTCATATCCTGCTTGTGTGTTCCTCCTCGGCCACTGTGTGAACAGAATGCGGGACTGATCCAGCATGACTCTTCTTCTGTTCTTAGAACAACCACTCCTGAGCCCATTTCTACCTCTAATTTGTTCACAGATCAGAATCAGAGATGAAAAAGAATTTGCCACCCCTGACAAGATCCGGGGCGGGGGGGGGGGGGGCTTCTGACTCACTTCTCTTTCATCCACAGATAAGCAGTCAAGCTCTGGCGGGTGCAGTTCACCTTGAGAAACACAGAACTGACCTTTGAACGACTCAATACAGGGCACAGTCCGTGCGATCAATACAAGAACAACATCCAACTGGTCAAAACACAAGCGAGTGAGGAATAGCTTTTTAAAAAGTCCTCTTTGCAGGTGCACAAGAATATTTTTAAAGGGGTGGGAGAGCAGAGAAAACTACTAACTGAACATTTTGAAAGACAGCAAGTGTACTGGTATTGTGGGGGGGGGGAACCCACACAACTTAAAACTAGTTTTTAAAATAAAGCTGGTTAGAAGCTTGTCGAAAATGCAGCAATGCAGGTACCCTGAAAAACGCTCACTCCTAAACTCGGGATTTGTGAAATGAAAGCTTAAAAAAGACGCCTATTTTTAAATCAATAACTAATTTCCCAAGGCAGATAATTGCAGGCGCTCAGCACATGCTGCTCAGCAGGAGCCCACCAGTTCCAGGGGAGGAGGGGGCATGAAATCACCACGCAGTGCAGTGGGGCGGGGGGGGGGGGGGGGGAAGCCTCCGTGTGGCCTCTGCAGAGCGTTATTCCAGCAGCTGCTTGGTTAAGATGGAAATGCAGGCCAGTGGGAGGGGCAGGTGGGCACCATGTGCTTCCACAAGACACGCTGGTTTGGAAAAGGGGTGTGTGTGCGTGCGCGTGAGAGAGAGAGAGAGAGAGAGAAGAAACACCCCAACCCCTTAGAAAAGATTATTTTGCACACCACTGGGCCGGATGGAGAGAGGAGAGGGCATTTTTTTCTTGCCTTGCAGTCTTCTTAAATGAATCCCCACTTTGGTCCTGCACTCACCAGGGCTGTCGGTTCTACCCCATGACTGCGTACGTTCTAAAAGATGTGTCCTAACCCCAGCCACGGAGGCCCAGGGCTCCTGCGTCCTAGGGAGCTCAACCATAATTCCAATACAAGAAGGAAAGGCTCTCCCAGGTCAATTGTCCACCTGAGCCTGCTGTGTCTGTTCTCCTGGTCTGGCTCTTAACAGCCAGGATCTGACACAGGGGGAGGTGCTGCTTGGCGAGAAGGGGAATGCAAGGGCCATGACCTTGCATTGTGTGGTCTTTGTGGGGCTGGGCTGGTTTCCCCCTTAAAATCTTGTGCTAGGAGAGAGGACATGGGACCAAGTGGAGGTGGGGGGGCTTGAGCCCCACCCCACCCCCATTAATGTGTTTACGGACAGAGATATGGCATTGGGAGGAGGGCTAGCCAGGTTCGGGGAACAAGGCTCAGACAGTCGACGGCTGTGTGCCATGCATGCTCCAGCCCTTCCCCAACCCACAGATTTGATGGTTGCCCTATCGGTCTGCTCTCAGGTCTCCAGATGCTGTTCTAAAACGCCAGACCGGTTCAAAATACAACCTCCCTCATTCATGACTTAATAGTGGATGAGGCGGCTGATCTGGCATGTATAACTGAGTCTCTCCCAGCTATTCCCACAGGTAACATGGCTCAGCATCAGGGTAGATTTGAGGAGCGCCTCCCCCGCCATGAACCCACCTGCCCACTACGTTCAGCATCTGTAGGCCTTCCTCAGGTGCCTCCCTTTGTGGAGGCTTGGAAGGCAGCAACCAAGGAGATGGCCCTTTTGGAATTAGCTCCCCCACGAGGCTCACCTTATTATTATTATTATTATTATTATTATTATTTATTTATATAGCACCATCAGTGTACATGGTGCTGTATAGAGTAAAACAGTAAATAGCAAGACCCTGCCACATAGGCTTACAATCTAATAAAATCATAGTAAAACAATAAGGAGGGGAAGAGAATGCAAACAGGTACAGGGTAGGGTAAGCAGGCACAGGGTAGGGTAAAACTAACAGTAGAAAGTAACAGTAGAAGTCTGCACAACATCAAGTTTTAAAAGCTTTAGGAAAAAGAAAAGTTTTTAGTTGAGCTTTAAAAGCTGCGGTTGAACTTGTAGTTCTCAAATGTTCTGGAAGAGCGTTCCAGGCGTAAGGGGCAGCAGAAGAGAATGGACGAAGCCGAGCAAGGGAAGTAGAGGCCCTTGGGCAGGCGAGAAACATGGCATCAGAGGAGCGAAGAGCACGAGCGGGGCAATAGTGTGAGATGAGAGAGGAAAGATAGGAAGGAGCTAGACCGTGAACCTGAACCTTCTCTGCCCTCAGGCATTTGGAAGCACATAGAATCATAGAATAGCAGAGTTGGAAGGGGCCTCTAAGGCCATCGAGTCCAACCTCCTGCTCAATGCAGGAATCCACCCTAAAGCACCCCTGACAGGTGGTTGTCCAGCTGCCTCTTGAAGGCCTCTAGTGTGGGAGAGGAGTTGTTCATCAGGTCCTGGATTTCCCCACCCGTGGTTTACACAGAGCCGTGGCCAGGAGTGCTAGCATATCAACCCAGTTTAGAGATCTGGCTCTGGTGACACACACCTTAGTTACCCACTAAGTGGACTACTGCAAAGAACTCTATCTGGGAAGGCCCTTGAAAAGTGTTCAGAAACTTCAGCTAGTCCAGAAGACCAGAGCTCTGCTGTTGGCTGGACCCAGCTACTGGGAGCATAGAGCTCTCTTACTGGAACAGCGTCACTGGCTTCCAGGTTCTTTCCAGGCTCGGTTCAAGTGCTGCCTATGATCTAAACAGCTTTGTTTAGATCATAGCGCCCTAAACAGCTTTGGACTGGGACACCTAAGGACTGCCTTCACCCATAGGACCCTCTTGGCTCTTTAAGGTCCTTGGGAGAGGCTCTCCTTTTCGTCCCATTAAGAGCCCAGCTGTCTTTGGTTGGGAGGGCCTTCGCTGTGGCCAAGCCTGGGCTCCAGAACGCCCCCTGCCCCATGAGACTGCCTCGGACCCTCGCTGAAGGCCTTCCATTGCTGAGCGAAGACCTTGGGGGGGGGGCAGGTGTTAACCAATTGGTTGAATTTTAACGTCCCTGGCATTTCAATCTGAATTGTTTTATCTGCTTTTTGTCCTTTATATTTGCTATTAGTTGCATTTTACTGTTATTTTAATTCATTGTAAGCCGCCTTGAGCATTTTAAGTATTCCGAGCATTTTAAATGGAAAAGCAGGGTTAAGATATTATAATAAAATAAATGGTACAATTGGGGGAATACAGTTCAGGGCACCTAAAGAATCCAAAGAACTGTGTTCTGCAGAAGCAGCAATGCCTACAACCATCAACACTGATACCGCAAGCTATTACAGCTGTTAAAACACAAAGGGATTGTGAGGAGAAAGGATTGAAAGGATCTCTCCAAGCTGGAGAGCGGGCGTCCAAACGGCAGAAGCAAGTGTAAAGTGATGCACGTTGGGACAAAAAACCCCAACCTGATGGGATCTGAGCTGGAGGTTACTGACCAAGAAAGAGATCTTGGGGTTGTGGTGGACGACTCAGTGGAAATGTCAACCTAGTGAGCAGCCGGTCAAGAAGGCAAACTCCATGTTAGGCATTATTAGAAAAGGGACTGAGAACAAAATGCCTTCATATAAATCTATGGTGCGACCACACTGAGAATACTGTGTACAATTCTGGCCACCACATCTAAAAAAAATATTGTAGAGCTGGAAAAAGGGCAACTGAAATAATCAAGGGGGTCCCCTAGGAGGGAAAATTACAACAGCTGGGATTGTTCAGCTTGGAAAAAAGGAAGCTACACGGAGACAGGATAGAGGTGGACAAAATGATGCCTGATGTGGAGAATGTGGAGAGGGAGGCATTTCTCTCCCTCTCTCAGATTACTAGAACCCAACAGGGTCATTATCCCATGAAGCTGATGGGTGGGAGATTCAGGACACATAAAAGGAAGGACTTCTTCACAGAGCACAGAGTTCGCTACCACAAGATGTAATGATGGCCCCTGATTTGGATGGCTTTAAATGGGGGCTGGATAAATTCCTGGATAAGAAGGCTATCAATGGCTACTAATCCCAATGGCTATGTGCTACATCTAATATTAGAGGCGGTAAGCCTATATACACCAGTTGCTGGGGAACATGGGTGGGAGTGCTGTTGCACCCGTATCCTGTTTGTTCATCCCTGGCCGATAGCTGGTTGGCCATTGTGTGAACAGAGTGCTGGACTAGATGGACCCTTGGTCTGATCCAACATGGCTCTTCTTATGTTCTTAACAGAGTTAGACTCCTCAGGGAATATTATCCAGGTATCCTTCGGATTAAGTGATCATAATATCTGCCCAACTCCCAGAGTGAATGAGCTGAATATTGCATTAGAAATTATGAAGACGCCACTGAAATTATGTTGCTGTATTAGGAGCTGATTCCGTCATATCTGTCGAGATAAAATTTTGGGAGCTCCCCTTTTCTCTCAGCAAGAAAACGTCCCAGGAGAACTCCAATCTGTGGGATGCAGCAGGGAAGCAAGAAACCTCTGGAGACGGGAACGTGAAGCCGTTTCATCCCCACGGTGGCTCTCTGTGCCCTGCCGAGGTCAGGCACCACAAGCCGCAAGGAAGTCTGGGAAGCTCACAAGTAGGCCATGAGTGCAACAACATCCCCCTGCTCACGTTTCCCAGCAACTGAGAGCCACCCTACCTCTCAAATTAGAAGTAGCATATAGCCGTCATGGCTACTGGCCACTGATAGCCTCGTCCTCCATGAAATGGTCTAATTCCCCTTTCAAAGCCGTTCAAATTGGTGGCCGTCACTACATCGTGTGGAAGAGAAGTAACAATGCACTATGTGAAGTAGCACTCCCTATTATCTATTCTGAATCTCTCGCCATTGAGCTTCATGGGATGACCCCAAGTTCTGGTATTATGAGAGAGGGAGAAAAACAACTCCCTATTCACTTTCTCCACATCATGTCCACCTCTTATCATGTAACCCCAGACTCGCCTTTTCTTCTAAGCCAAAATGCCCCAAACAGTGTAACGTGTCCTTATAGGAGAGTTGCTCCATTCCTTTCCTTATTTTACTTCCTCTTTTCTGTACCGTTTCCAACGCGACAATATCCTTTTTTCAGTATGGTCACCAGAACGGTACGCAGCATTTCCAAGTGTGGCGACGTCATAGATTTGCAGAAGGGCAATATGATATTGGCATTTTCTTTTCAATTCCTTTTTTAATTAAACCAAACATGGAATTTGCCTTTTTCATAGCAGCTGCACGCTGGGTCAACATTTTCATCGAACTGTCCACTGCAACCCGAAGATCCTTGAAGGAGCTCACCATTTACATCCCTCCGTTGTGAGAATTTACCATTTATTCCTACTCCCTGCTTTCTGTTCTTTAACCAGTTACTGATTCATAAGAAGACCTCTCCTCTTATTCCATGACTGCTAAATTTGCTCAGGCATTTTTGATGAGGGACTTTGTCAAAAGCAGTTGAAAGTCCAAGTTAACAACATGTATAGGATCATCCTTCCACACGTTAATTCACACTCTTGAAAGAACTTTAAAAGTTTAGTGAGACAGGTCTTACCTTTATTTATTGCAGAAGCCATGTTATTTTTTTCCCTAGCAGGGCTTGTCCTTCTATATGCTTACTAATTTTATCTTTAATAAACAGTAGTAACAAGGGGGGAAATGAGGGAACAGAAAGACAAAGTAGAAAAAAAACCACACCTCAGCAGTTCTATGACCAACAAACAATGAAAGACGTTCTCTGTAAGGGTAACCACAATGGCGGCTGAAAGGGAACTGAGGGAATAGGCAAAAGCCTACTAGGGACGTACACACTCGGACAGCAGGGCAGGGTTCCTGCCAAAAATCCCTCAGCTATAGAAGTTTCCCGAAAAGAGCTCCATGCAGGCACAAGGGCCTATGTGTGTGATGTGCAGAGACCACAAGGAAGAAACAATGTCTACTGGATTAACCCATTTACATAGAACTCTAACAGGTTTAGACAAAGGGTCTTGTGGTATCTTAAAGATCATCACATTTATTCTGACACAATTTTTTGTGGGGACTGTCTACTTCATCAGAGGCATCTGTTCATCAGACAGCGTCCCTGAAAGCTTATAATAAATGTTCTAGTCTTCAAGGTGCCACAATACTCCGTTGTTTTTTGCCCCAGCAGAACCAACATGGCTGCCATGGCTGCATGGATTGAAAGGTTAGTGAGACAGGACCTGGCTTTGTGGAAGCCATGTTGATTCCTTTCAGGAGGACTTGTTGTGCCATATGCTTACTAATTTTATCTTCAATAATGCTTTTCACCAATTTACCCAGAACAGATGTTATCTGGCCTGTAATTTCCCAGATTACATTGGCCATTCTTCAGTCCTCTGGTACCGAAGCTGATTTTACGGAGATCTTACATAGTTTTGTTAGAAGATCAGCCGTTTTGGATTTGAGTTCTTTCAGACTCTAGGATGGATACTATCTGGGCCCAGTAATTTGATAGCTTTCAATTTGTCTGTGAGGTCTAGAACTTCAAGCATTTTGAAGATATTTGACTCTCTTTGGATGAGAGCGAGCAAGCTTCTATTAGCCTGCCTTCATCTATGTGTATTTAGCTTTTCTTTTTCAACAATGAAAAAATCCCTCAAGACAGATAAACAAAGAAAGGTGGGGTATGTAAATGTAACAATTAAAGCACCAGGATTTTCAGATTTTCCCAACAATCCATGGAATGGAAAGATCAAGTATTTGCCAGGGGCCCTCCTTTACAGCTGGTCCTCTCCCTTTGTGCAGAGCACCTGTAAAATCTGGAAGCAGAGAGAGAGAATTCTCTGTGCACTTGACCTTCACCTGTTTCAGGTTATGGGGCTGAAATTCTGACGCCTGGGAGCAGGGCGTGCCTTTCCCTCCTTTCCCACCTTGCATGTGTGCATAAGCACACGCACTCACTCACTGCCACGTACAGGAGGCAACCTCAAGAGTTGTAGTAAACTCACGGAAAGTGGCCCTCACCTAGCAGAATGCTGATGTTTGACTCGCAGTGAAGACCTGCGAGCACCCTGCCCTTTCAATTCAAGGGGATTTCATTTTCCAGGGCTGTCATTGCAGACAGTTCCCCAAACTTGAAAAATCAAATAAATATTTCTGAAACGTGCAAGCTTTTGTCTCCGGTGCTGAGAAGGCACCAGAGATTTCCAAATCACGTGAGGTACTGGTTCCTCTCTATTTGGCCCTGGTTAGGCCTCATCTAGAGTATTGTGTCCAGTTCTGGGCTCCACAATTCAAGAAGGACGCAGACAAGCTGAAGCGTGTTCAGAGGAGGGCAACCAGGGTGATCAGGGGTCTGGAAACAAAGCCCTATGAAGAGAGACAGAAAGAACTGGGCATGTTGAGCCTGGAGAAGAGAAGGCTGAGGGGAGACAGGATAGCACTCTTCAAATACTTCAAAGGTTGTCACACAGAGGAGGGCCAGGATCTCTTCTTGATCCTCCCAGAGTGCAGAACACGGAATAACGGGCTCAAGTTAAAGGAAGCCAGATTCCAGCTGGACATCAGAAAAAACTTCCTGACTGTTAGAGCAGTACAACAATGGAACCAGTGATCTAGGGAGGTGGTGGGCTCTCCCTCTAGAGGCCTTCAAGAGGCAGCTGGACAACCATCTGCCAGGGATGCTTTAGGGTGGATTCCTGCATTGAGCAGGGGATTGGACTCGATGGCCTTGTAGGCCCCTTCCAACTCCGCTATTCTATGATTCTATGATAAGGCACCGAAAGGGAACTCTGCTCCAGGCCACTTGAGTGTGGCTGCTTCGCTTGAGGATAATGTGCTCTTGCTACCTTGGTTCACCATCGTGAGCTTTTCCCTTTCCCCACTCCCGGAGACAGGGCTGCGTTTTTGGAGCTCCAGCAGTTCAAAACAACAACAGCTGGAACAACCCTTCACTTGCCAGTGCAAAGTGCAGATTTATCTGGGGCAACCCTTCCATGCAACAGCCAGTCCTGCGACCATCACCTCACGAGAGCTGCGAGTGCAGGCTAAAGCACCTTGATACCCAATTCAAGTTGTAGGTATAATGATCCAAAGGAGGAGGAGGAGGAGGAAGAATATTGAGCTAGGTGGGTGGACCAATGGTCTGACTCGGTATAAGGCAGCTTCCTACATTCCTTATGCTCCCAAAATAGAGGAGGCTCAGGAGGAGGAGGCGGCACACTGCAATAAAGCTGAGCTGCTTTTGCACAAAGGCCTCAGCCCCACCACCACCCCCAGTCATGTAATACCAGAGTGCTGCCATATTCCCTTCTCACCAAAGAGGCAGATTACTCAAGGATTAATAACAGACTCATCACCCGGTGACAGAATGGGGGTGGCTGCTGCTGTCTCATCAAAGGCAACCCAAGCAGCAAGGATGATCTGTTGCTCTTAGACTGGAGATGAATAAGCCAGAACGGTTGTCGGCGTGGTAGTAGCTGAAGGACCAAGCTGCCCTGGCATTGATTCCGCTTGACTTTTAGAAACAAGGAAGCCCGCCAGCCTGAAGGAAAGGATAAGGTGATGATTGCACAGCAAGGCTGCAGGGTGAAGGAAACAAGGACTCATAAGAACATCAGAAGAGCCCTGAGGCTGGATCAGGCCAAGGCTCCACCTAGCCCAGCACTCTGTTCACACAGGGGCCAACCAGCCATCGGCCAGGGACCTACAAAGCAGGACATGGTGCAACAGCACCCTCCCACCCCACCCGTGTGCCCCAGCAACTGGTGCAAGCAGGCATACTGCCTCGAATACTGGAGATAGCACACAACCGTCAGGGCTAGCCGATTCACAAAGGGAAACAAATGGGGCAAGCCAGTGGGCCCGGTCCTCACAACAGGAGTCAAGACTGAAAGCCCACAGAAAAACAGGCTTCTGTGGTCCTCCAGGCTTGCATAGCATAAACCATCAAAGAGCCATCAAATTCCACCTCCACTGAAAGGGCAGCCATCCACCCTGCCACAGACTAACCTGGACAACCCAAACCGGAGGGGGCGGCAGCGCCGCGCCTCAGAACAGCAGACAGCCATTGCTGCCGACCACTCAGTGGGCCAATGGGCCAAGCCACATTCTGGCAGGAAGGCCCAAACAACGAAGCCACAGCCCGCAGGACGGCGACGCAGACCTTCTTCTTGACCCAAATAGGGGCTATTCAGCACAAGCAAAACGTCCTCAACGGTAGACACAGCAACTCCAGACTACTCAACGGCACATCTCTAGTCGGGCAGGGCTGTGAGGCCTCGGAGGAAGGGGGAGGAAAACCCCACCATCGCATGCAGAGACAAGGAGAACACTGGCCAAAGGAAAGGCACATAACAGAGGCACTGCATGGCCCAACGGGTCCTCCGCTTCTCCCAGCTGCCCAGCTTTGCCAGGGCACCAGGCCTAAGTTTGTCATTTGCCAACATATTCCACAAACATCAACAAGGCAGACAGAACACACAAAGCTGCCTAACAAGGAGACAGAATATCTAGCACAGGACTATCCATACAAGGGGTAGTAACCTGGTGCCCTCCAGATATTTTGTACTACAGCTCCCATCAGTCCCAGCCAACCTGCTCAGTAGCTGGAGGCCGTGGCAGTTGTAGTCCAAAGCATCTGGAGGGCACGGGCTTGCCTACCCCTGGTCTACACTGGCTGGCAGTGGCTCGCCCGGGTCCCAGGCAGGGATCTTCCTTTCCCAGTCCTACCTGGAGATGTTGCCGGGGGTTGGACCTGGGGCCTTTGTTATTATTTATTATTATTATTATTTATTTATATAGCACCATCAATGTACATGGTGCTGTACAGATTACACAGTAAATAGCAAGACCCTGCCGCATAGGCTTACAATCTAATAAATTGTATGGTGGGCAAAGCGAGGGTTCTCCCACGGAGCCACAGCCCCCCCTTTGCCAACCGGCCAGCATCAAGGCCTGCGGGTTCACAGAAGGCAGCTTTGACAAGATGCTGCACCCGTACTGGAAGGCCACCTTTCCATAAGCCCACAATGGACCTGATCCCTTGCAATAGACTTACTAATTTTGAGCAGGTAGATCGGGGGAAGGATTCCTTACATGCTCAGACTCTGGGAGACTGTAAAACCCACAGTCCTGACAGCTGACGCATACTCAAGAGGGGACTGCTTAAAGCACAGCCTTTCTGGATCGGACCCACAGCCCACCAAATCAACCTCTTACTTAAGAGGAAGCAAACAGTAAAGTTCTGTCACTGTCGGCCACCTCCAGTGCACCTCTAAGGGAAAGGGAAAGGGAAAGGGGCAAGCAATGAACTGTTACAGGATCACATCAATGAAGCAGATGAGCAAAGCTTCTCAGACACCCAAAGCCTCGAGGGAGAAAACATATTGCACTTCTGGTGGCCAGCTGAGCTGCAAAGACACCCACTCCGACCCACTTTGATGCCTCTACTGAAACGAGCCAGGGACATGCCAACGAAGCACCAGTGAGAAGCAACAGCAAAGAAGGCATCGTTGGAACGCCTGGAAATTGCAGATGCCTTCGTCGAGGAGCACCTTGAAGGAGCAGAAAGCCAAAACTCCTTCCAGGGCTTGCAAAGGGGAAGGGGAACACAAACATGGCCATTCAGCACTCCCAAAGCACCTGAGTCACAAAAGCTTTTGGCCAAGTAATAGGTGCTCTCAGCGCACTGCCTGGCCAGTCCAACATCTAGTGTGTCACTTTGACCCTCGCTGGAGGTGGGGTGGAGAAGGGACACAAGAACCAAAAAAACCACAACAACCCTCCAGAGAGGGGCCTCATGGGGAGGTCAGTTCCGAGTTCCACTGCTGAGTTTGCAGCTGGTGCCCAAACTGCAATGTGGGTGGAAGTCCGGCCTCCCAAAGACCCATCCATAAGCCGTTCCAGTTTCACACTGTGTGACCAGGAGGAGGAGGAGGAAGAAACAAAGTGGGGAAGAGGGAGGGGGCACAAGTGGCTGCTGGGTGGGGGGGAGAGGAGCCCAAAATAGGGAAAGCTCACTCTCAGATGATGCCTCATTACACTATCAGCAGTAATTACCAAGAAATAATAAGTGCCTAATCTCAGCCTAAAGGGCCTGGCTTGCAGGGGAATTCAGTCAAATTAGCCCACCCTACAGCATACGTAAGATTTATGCCAAGGGACCAGCAAAGAAAACATGGTTTCTCTCCCCCTCCTTCCCTCCCTCCCTCCCTCCCCAATCGCCCCATAAAGACCACCAGCATGCTTCCCTTGCAACAGATTGCATCAAGAGCTCCACTGCCGACAGTGGCACAGACCACAACACCCGGGCGTGGAGTGCCCAAGAGCCGTCTGGGTGTCACTTACCCGGCTGAATGTGTGCCGCTTGGTCTGGGCCATGCTGATGTTTTTCCTCCCAATTTTAATTGTTTCTGAAAAGGGCTGGCCTTAGCTCATGGCCAGGCACTGACCAGGGAGGAAGCTGCTCCTCTGTTGCGGAGGAGGCAATGATCCCTACGCCGGGAGAGGAGGAAGAGCCCTTCTCCTGAGCGAGACGCCTCTGAGCCTCCAACACACAAAAATCCTGCCCAGCTGATGGAGACTCACTCTGCGCTAGTGCTGCTCCAGACTCTTGTCACAGATTCTGTCAGCCCACTGGGTCCTAATGCTAGACTGCTCTGCTTAGAAAAGAAAGGCAAGAAGGCGCTTGGTGAGGCAGGACAGCACCATAAAGGTCACACAGCACTCCTGGCCAGCTTCAGGAGCACCAGAACTGCCAACACGGAGCAGGAACCAGCTCTGGTTCAGCTGGCAGCCAGAGCTTTGCTTCGCTCTTTCCTGCCTGTAGAACAAGCCCAGCACCGCAAAAAGCCTTGCTCAGGCCTGCCGTTCTGAGTTCTGCCCCACTGTGATCGCCCACCCACAGCCTGCCCCCACCACTGGCGCTCTCTTTCAGGCCACCTCTCCTGGGCTTCTTTTCTGTTGCCTCCACAGAATTCCGCTACTCCCAATGGGTTGAAAGAGAGGAACAAAACTGAAGGCATTCCTATTGCACAGGGGACTTGCTACCTACTCAAGGGATGCCAGAGCCAGAGTAGCCAGCCAAGGCTCCCCCATCAGATCTCAGGCAAGCTGGCAAAGACCCTTACAAAGTTCAGCTGCCTGCCATGACCGCATAGGGCAGAAGCTGAGGGACAGGAGACGTAAGAGTTAACCACAAACAGCTTAAAAATCAATACTTGTCCTGGCTATGGCTCATCTGCCTCCCTCCTGTCATACCACAACACCCAGCTCTACCTGGGAAACCGGTGTGGGGAGGCAGTGACTAAAAAGATTCCAGCAAAACTGGATTCCTAGCATGCTCTTAAGGAGAGGGGAAGCAAGCAGACCATCCCTGCCGATACCGTGAGCACCACCAGCATCCCCTGAAACTGGAGCCATTGCCAGGACAGACAAAGCATCTCAGAGGCCATCTAGGCAAGCCCCAAACTGCAAACAGATTCCTCCAGATTCCTCTAATTTCTGCCTTACTGAGACTCCTCTGAGGAGACAAAACTTGCACTAATTCTTGCTGATGAACTGAGAACATTAGGAGATGGTCCAAAGGAAGCATTCTAAAAATCACTGTTCTATACTTAGGCTACCGTTAGTCTCAGCCATCTTTGCCACCTCCTCCAGTTCCGCCTCCCGGCCCCCTGCCATGGCGCTCCTGATGCTTGGAATAGTATCCCCTCCTCCCAACTTAATAGCCTGCCTCCCTAATCAAAATCCACTTCTACAAATTCCCTCTGGCTCAACTGATCTGTTCCTCCGCTGCCATCTGATTCTCCCCTACCCTCAATGATCATAAAGCCAGAAGCTAGGGTCATCCCCTGGAGCTGACTGATGTGAGATGATGGACTTCTTCACACGGCACATTGTTAAACGATGGAATTTGCTAGCAAAAGATGTGGTGACAGCCACCAATTTGGATGGCTTTAAAAGGGGGTTGGACAAATCCCTGGAGGAGAAGGCCATCCATGGCTACTAGTCCGGATGGCTATGTGCTACCTCCAGTAGCAGAACATCAGTTGCTGGGAACATGGGTAAGAGGGTGTCCTTGCACTCATGTCCTACTTGTGGGCTTCCTGTGAGGAACTGGTTGGCCACTGTGTGAACAGAATGCTAGACTAGATGGAGCTTGGCCTGATCCAGTACAGCTCTTCTTACGTTCTAATTATGAGAAGTCCACAATCCTCCCTCCATCAATTTGTCTCTTTAACATACATTAACATAAATTAAGACCTCCAGAAGTAACCTTTTCACTTGCTCATCTTGCAGTGCACAGCGATGGCACTAAACCCTTCAATCCAGAAGATGTTTAACTATCTGAGAATTTCAAGTGAAGAACGACCACCCAAAAGAATGCCAACCACGACCGCCATACTACTATGACATTCTGGGAACCGGTTGAGGTGCGCCATAGCTCATTGACAGAGCATGTAGATGGCCCCAGGCCCAATGGGTCAGGAGCACCTTTTTAGCCAATCAGAAGTTTTTAAAACGAATTAACCTGACTGATGAATATAACCTTATTCACACCAATAAAATTCAAAGTACTGATAAATCCAAGAATGATACTGAAAACTCAAATCCACACAACGTCAATACAAGAGAAAAAAACGATACCTGGAAAGGAAGAAAATCTGCTCACAAGTCAATTCCTTGGAAGAGCTCAGCAGACATGACCAGAAAAAGCATTGCCAACATCTTCTGTGACACAAGATGATGCTTTATAACATCTAATCTGATAAAATCAATGTTCTATGCAATTAATTTCACTTTCGGTACTTAACGGGCACCTGAAGTTTTTCTAGCCGGCAACCACGCTGTGTACAGTAACTGACATCAATCATACGTGCTCAGAGAGGAAAGGAAAATGTTCTTTCAAGGCCCTAATGATCCACACATCTTATAACTGCAAACACTACACCAATACAAGAGCTGTAAATCTTATTCCTGGAGTTTGCTCTCGCCCTCTCCTGCACACATGACTTTCCCAGCTCTCCAGATTTACAGAAGCCAACGCTTCACACCTGCTGACCGGTCCAGCTTGTACATTCAAAATGAGATCAGAGAACGCTGGAGTTTATTTATTTATTTATTGCATTTCTGTACCGCCCCATAGCCGGAGCTCTCTGCTGGAGTTCTGCACTTTGCTAGACGTGATCCAGACTCCCAAACGGCTGCAGCAGATCTGCATGACCCACTTACCTGAAGAAACACTGTGCAAAACGGCATACAGATACAGAATTTAGTTTCTTGGGAGTCCTAATGCTACGGTTAATGAACAAGCCCTTATTTCCCCTAAAGATTCGACTCTTTGGCAGGTCTTTCTTTAGGCAGAGGGAGAGAAGGGAAGGGGCTTCCAAGACACCCAAAGAAAGGCCCTTGCTCCTCTTCACAGCTCCCAATCCATACTTTCTCTGCCACTACATTCCACACCGCCATCTCCTACCCCAGCCTCTGCCAAAATCTCTTTCAAACTTCACCCTTTAATCTATTTGACCATATTTTGTAATGTAAATTAATATTCTGAAAGCTGCAGAGAAGAAAATATCAGAATATGTAACACAATCACACCAATCACACAATCACATCACGCCAGTCCTTTTCCAGCTTCATTGGCTGCCAGTCCAGGTCCGTGCCTGATTCAAAGTGCTGGTATTAAAATTTAAAGCCCTAAACGGCTTGGGGCCAGGCTATCTGAAGGAACGCCTCCTCCTATATGTACCTGCCCGGACCCTAAGGTCATCCTTAGGGGTCCTCCATGAGCCCCTGCCAAAGGAAGTGAGGCAGGTGGCTACCAGGAGGAGAGCCTTCTCTGCTGTGGCACCCCGACTATGGAATGAACTCCCTAAGGAGGTTCGCTTGGCACCTAAATTATATGCCTTTAGACGGCAGGTGAAGACCTTTTTATCGCAAGCTGAATATGAGCCAACAGTGTGATATGGCTGCAAGAAAGGCAAATGCTATTTTGGGCTGCATTAATAGAAGTATAGCTTCTAAATCACATGAGGTACTGGTTCCTCTCTATTTGGCCCTGGTTAGGCCTCATCTAGAGTATTGCGTCCAGTTCTGGGCTCCACAATTCAAGAAGGATGCAGACAAGCTGAAACGTATTCAGGGGAGGGCAACCAGGATGATCAGGGGTCTGGAAACAAAGCCCTATGAAGAGAGACTGAAAGAACTGGGCATGTTTAGCCTGGAGAAGAGAAGTGAAACGTCCAGAAAGCTTCGGCTATTGGGCGGTACAGAAATGTAATAAATAAAAAATAAATAAATAAAATTAGAAGAGAAGATTGAGGGGAGAGATGAGAGCACTCTTCAAATACTTAAAAGGTTGTCACACAGAGGAGGGCCAGGATCTCTTCTTGATCCTCCCAGAGTGCAGGACACGGAATAACGGGCTCAAGTTAAAGGAAGCCAGATTCTGGCTAGACATCCGGAAAAATTTCCTGACTATTAGAGCAGTATGACAATGGAATCAGTTACCTAGGGAGGTTGTGGGCTCTCCCACACTAGAGGCCTTCAAGAGACAGCTGGACAAGCATCTGTCAGGGATGCTTTAGGGTGGATTCCTGCATTGAGCAGGGGGTTGGACTCGATGGCCTTGTAGGCCCCTTCCAACTCTGCTATTCTATGATTCTATTCTCCCAGCATTTTAACAGTCTATAAATAAATTTAAACTTGGTGTTTTAAATTTGTAATTTTGCATTGCTGCTGTTTTTATCTGGTTGAGCTTTTATATTGTATTTTATATTATGGTTTTATACTGTTGTTTTATACTTCGAATGGTTTTAATTTTTGTGAACTGCCCAGAGAGCTCCAGCTATTGGGCAGTATACAAATGCAATAAATAAATAAATAAATATTATCTTAGAAAGAATTGGAAGATTGTATTTTTACGATGCCCACTGAAGGCATTACAAGACCCAAGAGATGAAAGGCTACAATTCTCTCATTACTAACCTGGATGTAAGCCCCACTGAAATCAATGGGAGTTACTTCTGAGGAGACATAGATAGGATTGCACTGTAAACCAGATAAGAATTGTTTAGCTGTCTGGGGAATTTGCTGAATCTGCTGTCTGGTTTGTTTGTTTTAAAGGCACTGTGGAAGTTAGGGAATGCTTAGGGGATCCTACCAGCAGAAAGTTGGAGCTGAAAGAAGGGCTACCTGAACGGCTGCCTTCTTCCATAACAGCCTGTCTTGATTTTAAGATCTTTGGGGGAGGCCCTGCTCTCAGGAACACATTGGGTGTGGATGTGAGAAAGGGCTTTCTCGGTGGCTGCTCCCAAGCTATGGAGTTCCCCGCCAAAGGAGGATAGGTTATTATTATGTTAGTATTTATTACATTTGTATACCGCCCCACAGTCGAGGCTCTCTGGGCAGTTTACATAGGATAAAAACAGTTAAAAACAATATACAAAAATTTAAAATTAAAACCACAAAAACAGCACCCTCTCTGCTGTCCTTCCACTGGCAAGCAAAGAAGTTTCTTTTCAAGTAGGCCTTTGGTCTGTTGGGTGTGGTTTTATTTTAATCTTTTATTTTAAAACGTGTGTGATTTTGGAGTGTTTTTTAAATGTATTTTTTATTGTTTTTAACTATGTTTTTTAAAAATGCTTTATGATGGTGAGCCGGCTTGAGTGGCATTTTCTTGGTGGAAAGGTGAGTTATAAATCAAATAAATAAATAAACTAATTTACCCACTACCCCAACTCCAAAAATCTGAACATTCCATGAGTAGCACTGAATCTGGCATGCCTTGATTCATAGATTCATAGAATCATAGAATAGCAGAGTTGGAAGGGACCTACAAGGCCATCTAGTCAGAATGCATTGAGATTCAGATTCAGAATGTTGTGTATAACAAACCTGGCTGGCTGCCATCATATATCCAAGCTTCATAGGATAATATACACAGAGTAATTCCACTCCACCTTCAAAATGAAACACATCCAGAATTCTAACAGAAACATTTTGGAAGATGGTTCATCCCTTAGCAGCCGTCGCTCTGACGGGATGGCTCAGCCATGAAGGCCAATGTGGGGGAAGCGGTCACTATTTGTTCACTTAGTCCAGAAGGAAGAGAGCTTTTTTCAGTCCAAGGGACAATTCAAATCTAGGCCATCTATGGACGTGGATAAAGGCAGAGCAGGTGTGGCCAAAACACGATTCTCCCCAAATTAAGCCTATTCAGAGGAAAGTGGGACAAGCCTCTGCATGTCTACTCAGATGCAAGCAGGACCGAATTACCCAGCAGCATTTTCAAATAGCATCCCAAATACCAAGTCTCTGCATTTCTTCCTCATGGACTAGAATGTTAACCGGCAAGGAGCAGAGGGTGAAATCCCAGTCCAACCTGTGGCTTAGCCCTCTTGCCAATGGGAAATGAAGCCATTGCTGATGAGCACAGCTGCCTCAAAGGGTCGGAGAGGCTGCCCCGGAAGTGCCCAGGCTGAGTAGAGGGTGACCAAGGGAGTGCCCTGCTGGAGCACCAGTGGAGTAGGGCTCAGCGTTGCTTTTAAACTGGGAGTCCTGGTCACAAAGAAAGGCTCACGTGCCAGGAATGGCATCAAATCCCGCCCCACAGAATTGCAGGCTCAAGACTAAGCACCAGTAGAACTTTTCTTCAACAGGGAAGAATTACAGACTATCAAAAGACTTGTGTTGTTAATAATATAAGATAATAGAATGCTTCTCTAACAATCAGGGCGGTACCAAAAAGGCAATTCCCCAAAGCATGTGAGGCTCCTCGCGGGCTGGGGGCAACACTCGTACGTCAGCAATGTTGTGGGGGGATCTGGGCATGGAAGGGAGCAGGCAGGCACCCATTTTACACACCGACACATATTTAACCATCCTTCATCGCAAGAGGCATTCTTCTGCGTTACTGAATTCTCCACATCTAAAACCAAATAAAGACATCAGAACCTGAGGACTCACTTCCATTATTTACAAATGAGGAGGGATGTAAATATGGGGGGGGGGGGAACCCTCCATGTTTGGCACGCCCATACAGAAAAAAGCATTACAACTTTTTAAAAATATTTGCTTTATGGTTCTGTTGTCCTAATATCCCGAGCAGTCAAAGGTTCTCAGGCATGTCCGTTAATTTCTGAAATCCAGCCTTTTCAAAGCATGGCCAAAATGGACAGTTTACCATCATGAGTAACTGCATGTTTAGATTCCATTTTATTCTTTTACCTTTGAGACGCTTTCTTTTTAAAATCAAATAGGATTACATTGGCTGCGTATGGAGGGTGTGTGTGTGTGCGGATGGCAGGATTTCGAATTCTTAGACCAAGTACGCTGAATGTTGTCCTTGCCGTTGCCAAGTGGCTCAGCAGTGCTCGCCCCCTTGCACGAGACCTTCAGTACTAAGCATTTCAGATTAAATCAAGACTTCTTCACTGAATAAGCAACAACTACAGGCAATCATATATTTTATAGGGAGAGCAATGCTGGGCCCCTTAGTGTCTGGGGAGCATGGGATATTTCGGTTTCCTGGCTCCCATGATTTGCTAGCTTTGAGGATCATGGTTTCGTGGCGCCGGAGGCAGGCTCGGCTTCGTCCATTTTCTTCTGCTGCCCCTTATGCCTGGAACGCTCTTCCAGAACATTTGAGAACTACAAGTTCAACCGCAGCTTTTAAAGCTTAGCTAAAAACTTTTCTTTTTCCTAAAGCTTTTAAAACTTGATTTTGTTCTGACTTTATACTGTTAGTTTTACCCTACCCAGTGCCTGTTTACCCTACCCTGTGCCTGTTTGCATTCTCTTCCCCTCCTTGTTTTATTATGATTTTATTAGAATGTAAGCCTATGCGGCAGGGTCTCGCTATTTACTATTTTACTCTGTACAGCACCATGTACATTGATGGTGCTATATAAATAAATAATAATAATAAAAAAAAAATAATGGCGGCCGCTACGAGCTCACAAATATAGGGGGGCGAAAGGGAAGCATTCCTGGGGAGGAGACTGAGGATGTGGGGCTATAGGGCATCCCCAAACTTCTCCGCTCCCCTCCCGAAGCCTCCACTAGATAAGCGAAACTGCCCGTCTAGCTAAAACGCTGTGCAGCTAAAACGCTGTGCATTGAGCAGGAGGTTGGACTCGATGGCCTGAGGCCCCTTCCAACTTTGCTATTCTATTCTATGAGGCTCCTTTCGTTCTGCACTCGATACTCGTAAACCTCTGAGTTCAGAGGCTTACGAGTAATCAAGGCACATCCCATCGGATTGTGCCTTTAGTTATTCACGTTCTCTTAGTCATCTTGACAATTACCCAATCAATCCAGGGCTGAATTTTTAAAAAGACGTTGTCACTATATTGCTTCCCTTTTCAGCATATTATTTGTTGTGCAGGGCACATTTTAAGATCAACATTTTGCTTGAGAGGTCAATAGAATCTCTCCACTACAAACTTTTACTGGGCTCAGTAAAAGGAAGTTTCCATTTGTAGCCATTTTAAGGCATGCTTTGTTTCTGAACCAGACCTGCCCATGGAGTCATAGGTCTCAGTTACATCATGTCTGGGTGTATTGCAATGTCTTTGAAGGACATTCAGAAACTACAGATGGTTCAGGACGTGGCAGCCCTGTTAATAGGGCCACGTGCAGAAAGCATCTGACTCCACTGTTGAAACAACTGCACTGGCTTCAAACATGTTTCTGAGTACAGTTAAAAGCGCTGGCAGTAACCTTTATAAGGCCTGAATGGTTTAGAACAGGGATATCTGAAGGATCACCTTCTCCCAGACATGAATACAAAAATGTAAGATGAGCCATGTTGGATCACACCAAGAGTCCATCTAATCCATTACTCTGTTCCCACAGTGGCCAACCAGCTATCAACTAGTAGGACACAGGTGCAACAGCACCCTCCTGCCCATGTTCCCCAGCAACTGGTGTATCTTGCCCACTTACTGAGATCTTTGGAGATACTCTGGTGTGTCACTATAATCCCAGGAATTTACTTAATTGGGACGAGGGAGTGAGCCTTTCAAATGGGCCCAGGCTTTGGAACTCCCTCTCAAAGGTGGCCATCCTGCATCTTCATTAATCTCTTTCCAGAAATCAGTCAAGACCTTCCTTTTAAGAAAAACGTTTGGTTCGTATTTTTTTTAATCTTTCTGTTTTTTAATATTTTAAATATTTTGACTGCTGCTACATTTTTATTCTCTGCTGTCACTTTAGTGTGTGTGTGTGTGTGTGTGTGTGTGTGTGTATTTTAACTGTTAATTTGTTGTTGATGTTAGTCACCCTGAACTCCTAGGAAGAAAAGCGGGATAGAAGTGTTCCAAATAAATAAATTTCAAGTTTTCTTCCTTGTCTTATTTCGTATAATAATACAATAGTTTCATAACTGTCTCTAGCACCACCTGCACTGCCTTTTCCATAGACTGCAGATTTAGAATGTATTTGAAACTTAAAATTAATCAGCACTTGCTGACACAGGAACTCACTCATGGCGCCATACGAACAACGAAGAGGAGCAGATGAAAATGTCACAGGGACAAGTAGGATTGTTCCTTGGGCTGCTGGAATTTGGGAGAGGCGAGACGTTGCCCAGTCCACAACCCTTTCAGTGCCAAAGGTAAGCAGAGCCCCCCTTTGCTGCCGAAAGCTTCAGGGGAAGGATCCTTTTGGTGGCAAAATGAACCCCTTTGTTGTTGCTGGACCTGTTCTGCAACAGCACCAGAGAACTAGCAGGGGAAGGCAGCAACACTGGCTGAGTTCAGACGACACGCTAACCAACGGTTGTTTCCCATTCTGTTCCAATTACCTCACCCCACCCCAGCTGATTAGCAAGTCCTCTGAACTCAGTCACTGTGTCCCAGGAGCTGTGTTCTGCTCTTGGGATGCAGGAACTGACCCTCCAGAATATGCAGAGATGCATTCTTCAGCTTTGTTATAACCAGGGAGGAAGAGTGAGGTGTCAACCTAACCTTAAGGGAGGATGTGAGGAGAGAGGTTGCATGAACCAAAGTAGAAGAAGTAAACTGTGAGGCCACCTTTGCTCTTTTAACATCTTCTAAACACTTTGCAATATTCACAATCAGGGTTTCAATGAGGGCGCCAGCCTGAGCACCTTTGACAGCATTGAGCAGGGGGTTGGACTCGATGGCCTTATGGGCCCCTTCCCACTCTACTATTCTATGATTCTGTGATTCTTAGGCATTTTAATGAACCTGACTACAGACCCGGGGGGGGGGGAGGGGGTTATTCTAGATTCATTAACAGAGAGTACAAGGCTGTAATCACATGTAACGTAAGATCAAGTGAAATTTTGACTGGGAGTTACCAACTCCTTGTTAGTCACACAATTCAGATCAAAACCAAACCCCTCCTCTTAGAGCTGTGCTGGTGCTAACAGGTATTTATTTATTTATTAAGAATTATATCCCGCCTTCTTATACCAAGGCAATTAGTATTGCTCAAATAAGCAGCTGTGATTCTGACATGCATAAAGAACGAGGCTAGCTAAGAACAGGGAGCTTCTACTCAAGACTACAGGGGGGCTGTCAAAGCACAGGCCAGGAGGGGCAGGTGCAACACGGCCTCACCCACTAAAGGCTTCACCCACCCAGGAGTAGTGTTTCCTCAACTCCTGCCAGGCAGTGAACATGTGAGGTGCAGTTCAGCTGGGGAAACCGTTGCTGGGTGAGGGGACCAATCCTGTCAATCGAAACACCAACGCCCGCGCTTCTACCAGCTCATCTATCAAGCCAAACAGGTGGACCGTTCATGAGGCACGAGAAGCAGCCCTTCTGCTGCTCCGTGGTTCCCTGCGTTCAGGCCAGGCTCTTCACCCAAGAGCTGTGATCCGTTCGGCACTAGGACCCTGCGCGAGCCACACTGCGCACATCTGCGCACTGCCAAACTGCACCATTTCAGCAGCAGCCGCTGAAGTAGCCCTGCCAAGGACGCAAGTCTGAAGCTACTGAAAGAGCGCAAAGGGGCTATTTTACACAGATGCCTCATGACACCAATCCGCTGCTTTTCTTTCTTCTGCTAAAACTGGAGCAACTGAAACTGCAAATCAATATATCTGAAACACTGCGTTGAAAGGGTAACCATAGCAACGCACAGAGGAGCTGAGGATGCCGCTGTCTGGTAACAAGAGGAGGTTAGTTTATTCCGGTTCAGGATCGTGCCCATCCAAATAAGCCACCCACGGCTCCATTATTTCACAGCCAAGCCCTTTCCCGTGACCATCAGTCACTGCTCTACTTTTTGCTGCCTGGGGCAGGGGCAGGGAGGGGCGTTTCACTGTATGCATCTGCGCCCAGGTCAAAAGCTGCTCTATAACTATACGATCACACTTCTGTTTTTCATAGTGTTAAAACTGTGGCCCTTCTCATCTTTTACTTAACCTGCTCTTCATTCTGGTTTTCCATTAGCTAGAATAGCTCTCCTGTTCTTTGAGATAAGGCTCATATTTAAGAATTAAACTTGTTTCCCCCCCCTATTCATTCAATTACATTTGTCGGAAAGATGTTTACAAAGCTAGGTCTGCTGTGAAGGACCACCTAAAAAAAAAAAAAAAAAACGAAAGGAAGTAATATTTTCCCTCTAGTTTAATCACCCTCTTTTTGGCCCTAGGGGCTGCAGGTGATGGTAGTTCAGGGGCTGGAGATGCAAACACTAGTGATCCTCTTTCGTCACCGCAAGCAGCAGCATCAAGGGAAAGGGCGGTCTGCATGAGGCTGTCTAGCAGACGAAGTTCATAGAATAGCAGAGTTGGAAGGGGCCTACAAGGCCATCGAGTCCAACCCCCTGCTCAAGGCAGGAATCCACCCTAAAGCATCCCTGACAGGTGGTTGTCCAGCTGCCTCTTGAATGCCTCTAGTGTGGGAGAGCCCACCACCTCCCTAGGTCACTGATTCCATTGTCGCACTGCTCTAACAGTCAGGAAGTTTTTCCTGATGTCCAACCAGAAAAGTTCCATCACCTCCCCTGCGATTCACATTGCTCATGTGCCGGAGGTGGTGGGGGTGTCAAAGCACGAGTGCAACAGGGGGCACCACTGAGGGGGTGCCAGTTGTGCACCCCTGTTGTATGCTGCAGCCTTCAGCCTCACGGTGTAGACTGATTTTGTAACGATTACCTTCCATCAGCTATATATTTTGGATAAAGAGTATCAGACTAGACCTTCTGGCTCATCTAGTGTAGTATCACACTTCCAACGGTGGCCGACCAGATGCCCCAATGGGAAGCCTGTAGCTGGGGGTGAAGGCAAGGGGCCTCTTGTGCTGTTTGCTGCTACCCACAAGGAACTAGTAATCAGAGAAATCCGCCTGTGAACGAGGAGGTTTCAGTTATCTATCATGGCTAATAAGAACGGTTTGAGAGTGCAAACCTGAACGCCATGAGGCTGAGCAGAGCAATTTGATTCAAGCTGCGCCCATGGGTACAACTGGTGGTGCTCGCAGCCTGGGGCCACACATGGAGGCAGAAGAGATGAAGCAGCCATGGCCTGGTGTGGATGAGGAAGGCTTGGAGTTGTAGCAGAACATGCATTGTGTAATGTAGGCTTAGTATATATGCAAAAGCAGACCCACCCCCCTTTAGGATTAAGGAAATGAATGATTATGCTTTTAATAATATGTGTATTATTGTAAACCGCCCAGAGAGCTTTGGCTATGGGACAGAATACAAATGTAATAAATAAATAAATAAATAAATAAATAAGAGGCTTGCTGGATCAGACCCAAGGCCCCTTTGGACCACGTTCTGTTCCTAGAGCGGCCACCCAGATGCCTATGAGAAGTCCACAGCAGGACACGAGCACAACAGTGGCCTCCCAGTCACACTCCCCAGCAACTGGTATAGAGAACCATCCTGTATCTGATACTGGAAGAAATACAGAGCCATCATGACAAGGAGCCATTGATAGCCTCTCTCTCATACCCAGTTATAAGTCCTGTTACCTACAAATTTGTCAAATTTCATTGTAAAGCTATTCAAGTCAGCAAACATCTCCAAATCTTGGCTTAGTTTCCCTCTGTGTTTATGCGAACCCAGTCAAGCTCAAATGCTCCCCACTCCCTTTGCCTCCACCTGCATTGCCATGAAGATGACTTAGCCAGGATTTTGTTTTACTTTCCCTGATTCCTACCTTATTATTTACGAACCCCAAAAAATTCTTGTCAATGCCTAAAAAAATCAACAACAAACCCTGTCTTGTTTAACTAACAAGAGTATCTTAAAACATGATTCTGGCTCATACATAATAATCTAAGAGTCCAGGCGAGTAAAATGAACCCTAGTTAAGTCCTCCTCCCAGTTGTGTGGGAGGAGAGGGCTGGCCATGCAAACCCAAGGCTTTACTCAGCCTGGCAGAGGCTCACCCACAACAATAAACTTTGGCTTAATGATACGTGTGAACCAGACCTGTGCATTTGGTTACAGCTCTACAAATGGACGCAGACAAGCTGGAGCGTGTTCAGAGGAAGGCAACCAGGATGATCAGGGGTCTGGAAACAAAGCCCTATGAAGAGAGACTGAAAGAACTGGGCATGTTTAGCCTGGAGAAGAGAAGATTGAGGGGAGACATGATAGCCCTCTTCAAGGACTTGAAAGGTTGTCACACACAGGAGGGTCTGGATCTCTTCTCGATCCTCCCAGAATGCAGGACACGGAATAACGGGCTCAAGTTAAAGGAAGCCAGATTCCGGCTGGACATCAGGAAAAACTTCCTGATTGTTACAGCAGTACAACAATGGAATCAGTTACCTAGGGAGGTTGTGGGCTCTCCCATACTAGAGTCATTCAAGAGGCAGCTGGACAACCCTCTGTCAGGGATGCTTTAGGGTGGATTCCTGTATTGAGCAGGGGGTTGGACTCGATGGCCTTAGAGGCCCCTTCCAACTCTGCTATTCTATAATTCTATGAAATGGATGAAAGCATCAGTTCCTACCTCACACAACTTTCAGTCCAAGTAACATTAAATGTGTCTGGGGAAGCAAGCAGAGATGGGGAGCACAAAAAGAGAGGGTCCCACCTGGGCATCATTCAAAATGCCCACGAATTTCACTCACCTACCAACTAACTAGGCTGCTATCAGGATCAGAAGCAGCAACGATGAAAAAGGAACATATTATTATTATTATTATTATTTATTTATATAGCACCATCAGTGTACATGGTGCTGTACAGAGTAAAACAGTAAATAGCAAGACCCTGCCGCATAGGCTTACAATCTAATAAAATCATAGTAAAACAATAAGGAGGGGAAGAGAATGCAAACAGGTACAGGGTAGGGTAAGCAGGCACAGGGTAGGGTAAAACTAACAGTAGAAAGTAACAGTAGAAGTCTGCACAACATCAAGTTTCTCATTCAGAAAGGAAGATGAGAAACCGTATAGGAAAATGCCAGCTCTCTGGCCCACCCAACATAGATCCCCACAACGAAAGGATTTTGGATTGTAGAACCACTTTCCTAGGAAGGACTCCTGGCTCCCTTCAAATAGCAAGTGAAGACTTCCCCCCGCCCCGACCTCCATAGGGTTAGGGTTTCTTCCATCTTTGATCAG
This sequence comes from Elgaria multicarinata webbii, assembly GCF_023053635.1. Taxonomy (NCBI): domain Eukaryota; kingdom Metazoa; phylum Chordata; class Lepidosauria; order Squamata; family Anguidae; genus Elgaria; species Elgaria multicarinata. The sequence goes on along the minus strand of NC_086180.1, from coordinate 799,865 downwards.
ATGGATATATTTTACTATGATCATTTTTAACCATATATCATTTTACTACACCACTACATTGTACCGATAAATCATGTAAGTTATAAGGCTTCCGTCAGAAAAACAGCACATACATCCTTATTCTTTGTTCAATAAGCCAATAAGGCCATAGCAGCTTCGCTGGGGGTTGTCAGTGAGGATCTGTCAGGCTTTCTGAAAGCCTGCAACCAAAGTTGCAGGCTTTCAGAAAAGCTCTGTAAATCTACTGGTTTACTCTGGCCTTTCCCTGATTATGTGTGTGTGTCTGTGTGTGTGATCGTTGAATTTTAAGTCATTGTTTTTATGAAATTGTATATGTATATTTTATTGTTGTAAGCCACCTTGGGAGGGCTCTTGCCCTGAAAGGTGGCCTAAAAGTATCTTAAATAAACAAATACTTAAAATACTTAAAAGGTTGTCACACAAAGGAAGACCAAGATCTCTTCTCGATCCTCCCAGAGTGCAGGACACGGAATAATGGACTCAAGTTAAAGGAAGCCAGATTCCAGCTGGACATTAGGGAAAACTTCCTGACTGTTAGAGCAGTACGACAATGGAACCAGTTACCTAGGGAGGTTGTGGGCTCTCCCACACTGGAGGCATTCAAGAGGCAGCTGGACAACCATCTGTCAGGGATGCTTTAGGGTGGATTCCTGCATTGAGCAGGAGGTTGGACTCGATGGCCTTGTAGGTCCCTTCCAACTCTGCTATTCTATGATTCTATGAAATTAATAATAAATAGCAACAATGAAAATAATAAGAACAAAGGCTAATATTATATAAAGTTGGAGAACATCACTGTGGGAGCTAATCCCTGATGTGAGAAACAGAGGGCAGCATCACTGTCACATGAATGCAACATGAATGCAACACTGGACTCCAGAAAGTCACCTTACTGACTATGCCCCCCCCCTTTGTGCTGCATATCTCCCCCACAGGACCAGGACCAGCACTAGGACCAAGAGGACCCAAGCAGGTGCTATCAGGAGGGCTGCCTCTCCAGCTGAGCTCTCTGCCAAGAGCTGGCTTTTCCCAAACAGCTGCTCAGCACTCCAGCGGGCCAGGAGAGGAGGATGCTAAGAGTTCATAAGAAGAGCCCTGATGCTGGATCAGACCACAGGTCCATCTAGTCCAGCACTCTGTTCACACAGTGGCCAACCGGCCATCGGCCAGGGATGACCAAGCAGGACATGATGCAACAGCACCCTCCCACCCATGTTCCCCAGCAGCTTTACTGTAAGCCTCGGATACCGGAGACAGCACACAACCATCAGGGCTAGCAGCCATGGATAGGAATTTATCCAACCTCCTTTTAAAGCCATCACTACATCTTGTGGTAGTGAGTTCCATAATTTGACTATAAGTTCACGCTCGTTCTGTTTAAACGGCAGAAAGAAAAATGCAGATCACGACAAAGATGCAGCGCGCTCAGCCTGAACTGCCACGTTATGCGAAGAACAAGACAGCCGAATAAAGGAGCAGCACTGAGGAGGCGTTTCCCTGCTCGTGAGGAATAAGCAAGCGGGCCTGTCTCTGAAGGGGAGCCCCGGGGATCCGGGGACGGGCACTGGGATGCCTCGGGGCGGCCTACTCCCACCCGCGCATCCCAGTCCTGACCAGCTGCTACCACAGGCCAGGGAGCATCCCTGCCACCGGCATCTTCTTCACACGGCTGGTTTGTCACGGAACTTCTGCCCATCACCGCCTCTTCACGTACAGCCACCACGCAAGAGCAGCAGGGTCCGTGCCCATTGGGTAGCTGCGCTTCCGCTGGGCTTATAGCTTCGAGTTCTTTTAGAATTCGTGCTGGGTGACATGCAAGCCAATGCTACTGTGCAAGGGAGTTAACGGGTGGGGGTGGGGAAGCGGGGCTTCGCATGCACACGAGTCATCTCGTACACGTGTACAGTCATTCCCACGGGCGGCTTTCGGGGGGGCGGGACGCGCCGGGGCAGGGGGCAGCCCGGGACCCGGCGAGTCCTGTTTTGCTTGGTGTTCCTCCCCGCCGCCGCCGCCGCCGCCACCCCCACCGCCGGGCCCTGCGGATACTCATCCCCGCCACGCCGCCACGCGCTCCACGCACCTCGCCCTGTGAGGTAGGCCGGGGCCTGTGCCGCCGCCGCCGCCGGGCAAGAGCGCCTTCTGGGTGCTTCCTTCGACCCGCCCGGGCACCCGCCAACTGCCCCGTCAGGAAAGCCCCGCCCGGAGGGCTGTTCCGCGCCGCGCCGCCAGGCCGCCGAACTTCCCCACGCAGGCACCTCCACGGGCAGCCCCGAAGCGCCGGGTCCTTCCACAGAAGCCCCGCCCACGCCGGGCAGAGGGAGCGGGAGCACGTGGCCCTCCCGGCAGGCCCTGCGGCGACCAGTCCCGGAAGAGCGCCTGGCTCCGCCCTCCTTTCGCTGCCTGCCTGCCTGCCTGCCTGAGCGAGCGAGCGACCGAGGCGGCGGCGGCGGCGGCGGCGGCATCCGGCCCGGAAGAGAAGGCCGCATCCAGGGGCTGTGGCGGAGGGGGCTGCGCAGGCCGCTCGCGGGTAAGAGGCGGAGGCCGGGCCAGGCTGGCCTAGCTAGGCCGCCCTGATCCCGGGCGGGCGGGCGGGCTAAGCCGCGTGGGCGCCTCGGCCCGGCCGGGGCGCTTCTCAGCGCGCACCCCCGCCCCGCCTCGCCCCTTCGCCTGGGCCGGGAGCCCGCCGTGCAACAAGGCCCGGCTCTGCCCGCCCGGCTTCCCGAGGGCGCCCTCGAGGCGGTGGGGCGCAAGAGGGCTCCGGGCGTGTGGAGCTAAGGGCCCGCCACGGGCGACTGCAGGCAGCCCCGCACCGGGCTCCCTGAGAGGGAAGAGGCCGCTCGCCCCAAAGGGGCCTCCGGGGTGGTTCTCGGGAGCCCCGTCTCCCCCACACCCCCGGAGCCACAACTGACACCCTAGAGCAGCGGTTCCCAATTAGCGAAGTACTGCGGACCCCTTGTGTTTCAAATGCCAAGGCTTTGGGGGGAAATGTTATCTCTATGGTAATTACCTGTGCGAAGCAATTTTGGGGAGAAAATAAGGGCTAGCCCCTAATAAGCAAAGGGTTTTAGGTATACTGAAAAACAGGCCATAAAATTTGTGATATTTGGAACCACTGCCATAGAGCAAGGTTCCCACCCAATGTAGAATTTCCATGGGCTGCGGGGGGTGGGAGGGTGGGTTCTGTTATTATTATTATTATTTATTTATATAGCACCATCAATGTACAATTCCCTTCTGCTTGCCCGGTTGCACATGCCGAAATCTGAATCCAACCCTGTATTTAGTTTAGAACCTTCAACATGAAAACTAACAGGTCCGGTTACAAAACCCCCACACCAAACCAATAAGAATTAAAACATAAAATATGCCGCACCAATGACTAAACTGCCAAGTTCGGGCTGTCCCATCTTCCACATACCCCTTTCTCCTTTACTCTTCCAGTATTCCTGTCAACGCTTGTGACTTCGGCGGCACCATGCCCAAGAGAAAGGCCGTCCAGCCGCTGCAAAGGCTGTGCCTGGAGAACATCGCTAAGAACATGCAGCTCTTCTGGGCCAAGGACTACACGGACAACTACCTGGACGAGTACCAGTTTCGTTACATCATGGGACCCTTCAGCGAGCTGGGTGAGAGGCACGCAGCAGATGGGAAGGAAAGGCTGCCAGGGCCAAGGTGCTGCGGGGGCGTCCGCTGCAGCTGGTGAAGGACCTCCTGATACCTGCCTCTTTAACACTGAGGAGAAGCACAGCAGGGAGCCAGCCTGCCATGTGCCCAGTTGCAAAGAGCGTCTGGGAGCCTCGAGCAAAGCAGGCAGGCTGTCCTTTGAAGAGCTCAATGGAAATCCAACAGGCACCTTAGGACATACCACAGAATCAGTGTGATCCCGCTGACATGGTTACTGGGCTACTGCTGTGCCTCCCTGTGGATTGCCCCTGCTAATCCCTCTGCTCCTCTCCACACTGCAGTAGACATCTGGGGTGGGTGGGTGGGAGGGGAAAAGGCTTTTGAGCCAGAAAAAGGGGGTCACCCCTCTTGTCAGGCACCTGCTCCTGACTCAAGCTGGAGTGGAGAGGAAGCGGGAAGGAGGTACCAGGGAGTTCTCTCTTTCACATGCCCTTTTGTGTCATTTGCACACATGCGCACACCCACACACCCATTTTCCCAGTAGGGAAACAGCAGCGTGGAGAAAGAGAGAGCAGTCCAGAATGAGCCTAGAAGGTAGCTATTGTCAATCCCTAGTCTGGAAAGCTGTTACACTGTCACGTAGTTAAGGAAGTGGGATTGGAGAGAGGGCCGGGTTCAAATACACCGTTAGCCATGAAACTCACTGGATGATCTTGGGCCAGTCGCTCTCTCTCCCCAAGCCCATAAATGGAAGGGGGAAGAGCCATGTACCCTGCCTTGGGGGAAAGATGCGATTAAATAGGAGAGCGCCCTGGCGATGACTCCCCCAAACCCCAACTCTTGACTCCCAGCCTTCTGAGCAGACTCCCCTCTGCTGTGCAAACCGTTTAGTTACCTACTCAATATTTTCTGTCTGCCCATTCAGCTGGCTCCCTTGTCCAAGAGCTGCTCCAGTTAATGGGGGAGAGACGGTGCTTGACCCGTGCTGTGCTGCACTTGCTTGTCGTGCCGCAGCTGAAGGAGCTGAGTTTGAGTGCCTGCCCAAAGCTGGTCAGCAAGGCCATCACCCAGATTATCACAGTTCGCTGCAAGGTAAGGGTGCGTGTGCGTGGGAGGAGCTAATTATATACCGCTCCCCATTCAGATATTTTGGAGTGGTGGACAAATAGAATAAAAGAGTAAAAACACATTAAAATACATTTTTGACATAAACTTTATAGCACATGACTCACTTGCGTAATACAGCCGGATTGGTTCCGCAGGCACCTTGCTCACACCTGTCCTCTTCTTGTGACACATCCTGATCTGAACAGGTGAGTGGTGTAGTGGTGTCATATAGACAAAAGGCTCTGGATGTGATGGCAGCTCTTCAGCTCCGTCCCAGAAACAAAGAGGGCAACAGGAAGCAAAGTGCTCCTGAGCCCCTTGGAGGGGCTGGGACTCAAAGCTGACCGGTACCATGCAGACTAGCCTTAAGAGGGTCCAGCTTCCTAACCCAGCAGATGGGATAGAAACAGAGAGCAGGGAGAACCTGGGTCCCACAAAGGCACCTCTGCGTAGACCTGACCTTTGCCACCTGCTCTTTCCTTTGTCCCTCATGTTGTTTTGCAAGAATGTAAAATCCAGGCTCTAGGACAGTGGGACTGAGATGGGCCTCATGGGTGGCATCACATGGTGTCATTCTGCCACTGGTAGGAAGGAGGCCTTCCATGGGGGGACATTCCAGAGGAGGAAGCCATCTTAGTATGTGATGGGGAAACAGACTTTTTCTGTGCCACCTTAATGACAGACTGGTGAATTGTGTCACAAGCTAGAGTCCACTAAATCAGATGTTCAGGGTGTTGTCCTCTGTTGTCCATCTGAAGTCCATGAAAGCTTCGGCCACAATAAATCCCAACTGTCTTTTAAGATGCCACAAGACTGTTTGTTGAGTAGGAGGAAAGTTTATTTTGTGGTGCTTTTACAAACCGGGTCTGGATTCTGCTCCGCTGTGCTTCTAGTCTGGTGCTTGATGAACGAGGACAAGCAGAGGGCCGTTGGCCCAATGAGTTCAGAACATGAGAAGAGCTGGGCTGGGTCAGACCAAAGGTCGGTCTAGTCCAGCATTCTGTTCACGCAGAGGCCAACCAGGTGCCTGTGGGAAGCCCACAAAGAGGACATGGGCGGGGGGGGGGGCAGTTCCTCCGGCCCAAGGGCCACATGGGCATTATCCCACTCACGCTCTCCGGTGACGGGTATCCAGGGAAACACTGTCTCTGGTACTGTTCCCACATGGTTAAACTTGTGGCCAAAGTGCCCACAGGGCAACCGTTAAGGGGGAGGGGCAGAATAAAGACGGCTGGAGGTCCCCGGATGTTCCTTTCCCTGGCCAGGCAGCTTCTGTGGGGGCGCATGGCCAGATGTTTGTGTGCAAACCAACATAAGCTTGCAATTGCTCACTCGCTCTCTTTGTTTCCTGCGGCAGAATCTGTCCTCGCTGGATCTCCAGGGCTGCAGCCGGATCCCCACAGACGCTCTGGTTGACTTAATGGAAGGTTTGCCTGGTCTCACAAAACTCGACCTCTCCGAGACCCAGTGCAACACACAGGTCTTGTCAGCTGTGGGTTCCTGCTGCCAGCAGCTTCGCGAACTGGACATCTCTCTCTGCAAGAGACTCTCCCCGGCATCCCTCCTCCACCTCGCTTACGACCCCACGGCGGGCTCCCTCTGCTGCCCAGCACTGCAGGTCCTCTGCGTGGATGGCCTCTGTCCCACCGCTCACAGCCAGGACTTGTTCTGGGTCCTGGCCTTTCTGCTGCTGGCATTGCCCAGCCTGAAGTCCTTGGAAAACGAGTTTCTCACGGACGCGCTGTGTCTGATCCACAAGCAGAAGTTTAAGAGTGCCCCGATCACCCCTGGGTTTCCCTCCCTGGAGGAGCTGGCACGGGGCAGGATGTCCGCTTGCGCGGACGAGAAAAGCCCAAGGCTCACCCTGCCTCTCAAGGAAATCATCGAGGTGAGCGAGGAGGCCGTGCCCATGGTCTGTGCCGTGTGCCCACACTTGGCCAAGGCATCGGTGAATCTTGAAGACGGCCGCCGTGGCCTGAGCCAGACCTTCCTGTCGTGGCACCACCTCACCCACCTGACTCTGGACGGCTCGGAAATGCGGGGGCTGCGGGCGCTGCGGGAAATTCTGCCCGTGATGGCGCACATTGGGGGGCAGCTCCAGTCCCTCGCCCTCGACGGCTTCTCCGCTGATGATGAGCTCTCCTTCCACACCCTGCTGGGGCACTGCCCGAACCTCCGGAAGCTCAGCGCTTCCCTCTTCTATTCAGCGAGGCCTCGCCACGGGGAGCCCTTAAAAGGAGACGCCAGCCTCCCGCCCCACAAATTCCCTCAGCTTTGTGACTTTAGCCTGCTGCTCTCTGACTTGCACGATGCCCTCCTTTCCCGGCAGGCAGTGACGTTGAGAGCCAGCCTCGTGTCCCTGCTCAAGCATTCCCCGGCCCTGGAAACGGTGCACCTCTCCTGCCTGCCTTTCTCCCTGGATGAGGTGTTCGAGGCGGTGCTGCAGCCCCGTGGCGCTGCCCTGCGTCACCTCTGCGACCTCTCGCTGAGCCAGTGCAAGGTGTCCAGTAAGGCCGCCCACCTGCTCTTGTCCTCAGATAATCGTCTGAGATCCCTCCACTTGTACAGATGCCCAGAGATCCACCGCAGAGACTATGATAAGCTCCTTAGGAGAGTCGGCAAGGAAAGCCTTGAGCTGCAAATCCAGTGGGACTGAAAAGTCTCCCTCTACGACCCGGAACGGCAACTCTGCTGGGGCCCCGAGCGCACTCACGCTAATAAAGTTGGGATGATATAACCCATGTTTCACGTCTGAATTGGGTTGTGGCCACAGCGCAGAAGGGTGGGATGCGGAGTGGGTTCCCCCCCCCCCAAAAAAAGTAGGTCATGTGGGGCAGAGGGGGTGGGTGGGATGCCCGACTTGCCTCTTCCCCGGCTCTACATCCTCCTCAGTCCCCCATGTCATTGCATAAAGTGAGTCCTGAAGCGGGATCAGACCAAAGGGGCCCCCATCGCCCAGCATCCTGTTCCTACAGTGGCCAATCAGATGCCCCCATGAGAAGCCCCCAGGCAGGGGCAGGAGTGCCACAGCGCCCTCCCACGCTTGTTCCCCAGGAGCTGGTGTACAGAAGCCTATTGGAGGAGGCACTGCACAGCCATCGTCACTCGTAGCCACATCCTCCATGAAGGTGTCCCAACCGCCTTTAAAGCTGCCCGAGTTGGTGACTGTCCCTGAGTCTTGTGGTAGTGTTAGATCAATGTTCTTTTCACCCAAGGACGAGATCCAAACAGCCCTTAAGCACGACTCCACCATTCCAGCGACAGAGGGTTCAAAAGCGCTTTATTGATTAGTAATCAAGGCCTGGTCTCTTCAAAGGGAGCAATCAGACAAAAGACATAGGGAATATGGTACAGTATTAAAGCTTTCAAGGGGCAGGGCCCAGTAGCAGCATTAACCAATCAGAACATAACACTAGAGAGCCCCCTTATCTTCTGCAAAACATTTCCTCTGTAACAGTACATTCCGCTTGGGAACATAAAGCTATTGTTCTGGATGGATAAGATAGTTACACAGGAAACATCTTGAAGACATTCTTGGTACGTGACATCTCGCTTGGTGTGCAATGGAGATTTTACAGTTTCCTGTTAAAAATGGAGGTGGTTCTGCGAACAATTTCCCCCCTTTAAAGCAATACAAAACTCAAGCTTGCTAGCTTCTTTTAGATCATCTGTGGCTAAGGCTTCACAATACAAATACATTTGCTGGTGGATTACAGACTTTGCAAGACTTTTCACAAGAGACAAAATACAGGGAAGGCAAAAAGCAAGGATAAACAAAAATCATTACAATGGAACAAAATACAATGCAAGAAATCCCTCTTTTAACTACTCCATATTGGATAACTAATACTCTGGAAGACAGAAACAAACTTCAAAGTGATCTTGAGAGGCTGGAGTGCTGGGCTGAAAACAACAGAATGAAACTTAATAGGAATAAATGCCAAGTTCTACATTTAGGGAATAGAAACTAAATGCACAGTTACAAGATGGGGGACACTTGGCTCAGCAATACTACAAACGAGAATTGTTGTAGATCACAAGCTGAATATGAGCCAATAGCGCAATATGGTTGCAAGAAAGGCAAATGCTATTTTGGGCTGCATTAAGAGAAGTATAGCTTCCAAATCACGTGAGGTACTGGTTCCTCTCTATTTGGCCCTGGTTAGGCCTCACCTAGAGTACTGCGTCCAGTTCTGGGCTCCACAATTCAAGAAGGACGCAAACAAGCTGGAGCGTGTTCAGAAAAGGGCAACCAGGATGATCAGAAGTCTAGAAACAAAGCCCTATGAAGAGAGACTGAAAGAACTGGGCATGTTTAGCCTGGAGAAGAGAAGATTGAGGGGAGACATGATAGCACTCTTCAAATACTTAAAAGGTTGTCACACAGAGGAGGGCCAAGATCTCTTCTCAGAATGCAAGACACGGAATAACAGGCTCAAGTTACAGGAAGCCAGATTCCGGCTGGACATCAGGAAAAATTTCCTAACTGTTAGAGCAGTGCGACAGTGAAATCAGTTACCTAGGGGGGTTGTGGGGTCTCCCACACTAGAGGCATTCAAGAGGCAGGTGTCAGCTTCTTCCACTGTACTCCACTGGTCTGTGCCACGTTTTTGGCACAGCACACTTGAGGCTGGTAGTGCAAACACAGTAATGCAAGCTGGAGTTTTTAATTGCTTTAATCATTTCACAAGTCCATTTTTAAAAAGCAATAGCTGTATTCTTCTTCTGGCTTCTAATTTCAAAGGATACTGATGCAAGAACACAGGGGTGCTTTTAGGCTTCAATTGTAGTTGCATTTAGGGCTCAGGCTCAGGGCTCAAAGCATTTCAAAAGTTCTATTAGGCCAAAGTTAGAATATCTCTGCCCCCCAAAAAAGAGCCACTGAGCAATTTTCAGAACACAACGTTCAAAACACACACAAAAATATAGCAATTCAGTATTTCCAATCTTCGTCAGCAGAGGATGCAAGATTGTCCATTCACTAACTTTTTCAAGGCAGGGCTTTTTTTTACCCCCCTTTTCCTTCTGGTCAAAAACCATGCCACGTACACTAACCTTCAAACACTTTCCTTTTTCACTACGTTTCAACTTCTTATCTTCTTCTATTCACATACACTTTACTCTTCTTCAAATCAACTTCACTTCAAATCAACATCTTTTCAAAACAACCAAAACAACCTTTTTTTTAAAGTCTTTCAAACTATCTCTTCTGCACAGCCTTCTCTCTCTCTCTCTCTCTCTCTCTCTCTCTCTCTCTCTCTCCCCACTTTCAGCAACATACTTTTCTTTCTCCCATCTTGGCAAAACGGTTGGCAACAAGGACTTGAGCTTTTCAACTCAGGCAGTGAATCTTCAAAGCTATGGAAGACATTTCTTCCGTGAAAATGGGGTTCTACATTTTCTAATTATCTGAGGTTTGTGAAAGACAAAATACACAAAGTCTTCAAAATCTTTGGACTACTTTCACTGAAAATAAAACTGCTTATCTCTAGCTGCTAAGCATAGGAGAAGCAAAAAAAAAAAAAAAAACACTAGGGAGGAGAAGGAAAACAAAAACTTCAAATTTCTTTCACTTGGGCCGGGTGGAAAACACAAACTGACAATTTTTTTCCTTTCACTTTAACACAACACCAACTTTTCTGTAATTCACATTCCAACACTAAAGGGCGATCCTTTGAGAGGTACATTTACTCAATTACATTTCTATGTTTGCAAATTGATTCCAATGACACAGCTGAAATTAACTTTGGATCAAGTTCAAAAAATCCACAAGGGGCAATCTAACATAAAAAAGACATCCATTCACAGTCACAAACATTTTTAACTCATTGTTACACTGTTACAGTTTCAAACTCTCCTTTTTCAATTTCAATGAAAGCTTCCCAAAGACAACAACTTTAACCAAAGGGCTCGGGGACTCTTTTCCAATACGAACTATAAGCTTCCCATTTCTGAGGTCAATTGTGAACACCCACTCCCTCCATTTCCCGTCAGGGTCCATGGGATTAAAGGTTTCACTCACCAAATAGCCGTCTCCCGTCTTCGCCCTTTCTAATCACGTCTGATTGCAAATTGTTGTTGCCTGTTCCCTTCCATCTGTCGGGTGGAGTCGATTTTGTAACCTTGGCTCGAATGGTCCCGTCAATTCGGTCTCCATGTCTGCACAGTGCATGTAAACCTACTAGAGGCAAGAGAAATCTCTCTTGGCGATCGCTTCTCAATCTAGGCTCCACTGGCAGGCATGAATCCGTCTTGGGGTAGATCCGATTCACGGCACCATTTGTTAGATCAATGTTCTTTTCACCCAAGGACGAGATCCAAACAGCCCTTAAGCACGACTCCACCATTCCAGCGACAGAGGGTTCAAAAGCGCTTTATTTAGCAGCATTAACCAATCAGAACATAACACTAGAGAGCCCCCTTATCTTCTGCAAAACATTTCCTCTGTAACAGTACATTCCGCTTGGGAACATAAAGCTATTGTTCTGGATGGATAAGATAGTTACACAGGAAACATCCTTGAAGACATTCTTGGTACGTGACATCTCGCTTGGTGTGCAATGGAGATTTTACAGTTTCCTGTTAAAAATGGAGGTGGTTCTGCTAACAGTAGTGAATGAAGAAGAACGGATAGAACATCCTACAGAAAATGGAGGAAGGAACTGGAGGATCAGCAATCCTTGACTAGATATTGACCAATAGGGATGATTTAATGCAGTGGTTCCCAATTAGCTCAGTACTGCGGACCCCCCGTTTTTCAAATGCCAAGCCATGGAACCCCTACTTTTGGAAAAAATGTTAATCTCTATGGTAGTTACCTGTGCGAAGCAATTTTTTTGAGGAAATAAGGGATAGCCCCTAATCAAAGGATTTTAGGTATATTAAAAAACAGACCATAAAATTTGTGATATTACCACACAAAAATGTCAATGATTTAGTTAGGAATATAAAGATGAATTCAATTTTACTAACGTCTAGTTTACAATTGAACAAATTATGACATGTCTAGCAAATTATGGCATGAGAAATCCTGCTTTTTGTCCCGAACAATCCCTTCCACATCTGGTTCAATATTTCCTACTTTTAAACTCAAATCTGGATCAACATCGAGCAAATTTCCATGGTTGTTCTTCATATAACAAAATGTTTCTTCACAGATAAGTGGAACAAAAGGTAACTAGATGTTTCAAAGCTTTTTCATCTAACTTCTTATAATCAGGAAAAACCTTCACCCAGAATTGGTCCAGTCTATATCAACAAGTGCATCTCGCTCTTCCACAGACAGAGTTGTTAGTTGTACATCACCATATTCAAAAGGATTCCTTATCCATGAGTTTTCAGGATTATGTGCAGGGAAGTAATCTCTGAAGCTAGTCGCTAAATCACACAGGTGCTCAGTGATGTTACATTTTAATTCTGGTAGGAATTCATTGTCAGTGGACTCCAGAAATGAATGGTGAATATGTGAATGGTGCCACGGACCCCCTGGTGGGTTACGCAGACCACCAATTGGGAACCACTGACTTAGTGGATAAAGCGGCAGTTACAGGAACTCTGGGGAAAGTGACCACGTCATACTTGAATGCTTGATTATAAAGGAGGCAAAAACTGTGTAGCTGTGAATGAGCTGAGATTAGTGAGGAATGCTAAAAGCAATAAAAAGGCTTTCTTCAGATATGTGAGTAGTAAAAGACAGAGGAAAGAAATGGTGGTTCAACTGCTTAATGAGGATGACAAATTGATAACAGATGACAAAGAAAAGGCTGAAGTGCTCAATTCCTACTTTGCCTCAGTCTTCTCCCAAAAGCAGGTCTATGACCCCCCTAGAAAAAGTAAAGCAGAAGTTGAGGGGGCAGGATTGCAGTTTGAGATTGATAAAGAAATGGTCAAAGAACACCTAATTTCCTTGAATGAGTTCAAATCTCCAGGGCCCGATGAACTGCATCCAAGAGTAATGAAGGAGCTAGCAGAAGAACTCTCAGAACCTTTGTCTATTATCTTTGCAAAATCATGGAAGACGGGTGAGGTGCCGGACGACTGGAGGAGGGCTAACGTTGTCCCTATCTTCAAAAAGGGCAAAAAGGAGGAACCTGGGAACTACAGACCAGTCAGTCTGACATCCATCCCTGGGAAAATTCTGGAGCAGATTATAAAGAAGTCAATCTGTAAACACCTTGAAATCAATGCAGTGATTACTAGAAGCCAACATGGATTTGTCAAGAACAAATCCTGTCAGACTAATTTGATCTCATTTTTTGATCGGGTAACCTCATAGAGTAACCTCATAAACTTAGAGCCCTGTGTGGCGCAGAGTGGTAAGCGGCAGTTACTGCAGCCGAAACTCCCCACGGCCTGAGTTCGATCCCAGCGGAAGCTGGTTCTCAGGCAGCCGGCCCTGGTCGGAACTCAGCCTTCCATCCTTCCGAGGTCAGTAAAATTGAGTACCCAGCTAGCTGGGGGAAAGGCAATTGAGACTGGGGAAGGCAATGGCAAACCACCCTGTTACAAAGTCTGCCAGGAAAACGTCAGCGAAAGCAGGCGTCCGTCTAGGAGTCACCAATGACTCAAGTGCTTGCACAAGAGGTTCCTTTCCTTAACCTCATAGAATCATAGGATAGTAGAATTGGAAGGGGCCTATAAGGCCATCGAGTCCAACCCCCTGTTCAATGCAGGAATCCACCCTAAAGCATCCCTGACAGAGGGTTGTCCAGCTGCCTCTTGAAGGCCTCTAGTGTGGGAGAGCCCACAGCCTCCCTAGGTCACTGGTTCCATTGTTGTACTGCTCTGTCAGGAAGTGACAACCTTTCAAGTCCTTGAAGAGTGCTCCCATGTCTCCCCTCCATCTCCTCTTCTCCATGCTAAACATGCCCAGTTCTTTCAGTCTCTCCTCATAGGGCTTTGTTTCCAGACCCCTGCTTCTCGTCTCCACCGGGGGTGGGGGTGGGGGGTGGGGGGTGGGGGGGGTTGAGAGAGCATTTACGACACCCCTTGTGGGCAGGCGGCGAGGAAGGGGAGGCGGCCGTCTCACTTCCTGCCCCTTCCAAGGCCCGTGAGCTTCTCCAGAGCACCCCAGAGCTTGCGGCCAACCTCTGGATCTTGAGCCAGGGGCAAGGGTAGCGCCAGGCTGCAGTCGCTGTCAAAGTACTTGCCGGAGACGCCCTCGACCTCCTTGGAAACCGCACAATACAGTGTGCTGCTGGCTCCCGCTCTTGCACTCTGGGAAGGCAACGGGAAAAAGTCAACAAGGGGGTGTGGGGGAGGAGGGGGCTTGGCCCTTCCCAGAGCACGTCCCCTGGGGGTGGGGGCATGGGGGGTAGGGTTGCTGCTCTTATTGGCCTGCAGCTCACGGTCCAGGTGGGCTCTGCATTTGACCACGCAAAGAGCACCTTTCCATTGCAGGAGGCCCCTAGGCGCCCGGCGCGCCTGCCGTTCTACTGCGTGCGGAATCCATCCTGCCTCACCTTAAAAAAGATGCCAAGGACGTTGAAGAGCAGGCGAGCCCACCAGCTGAAATGGCGCATGATGTGCGTCTTGACAACCCCTGGATTCACAGCATTGACAGACACGCCTGCAAGAGAAGGTCACTGCAACTTTGGCAACTCCCGGGAAGCCGGCGCATGGGGGGGGGCATGGATTCGGTGGAGGGAGCATTTCCAGTGGGAGCCCACCTGCCTGTGCTTGCCAAATGCGAGTTCCACTTTCTGATAGGGCACCGTGAGAGATACCCGCGGGTTGAGGTGCAGAGAAAGAGGCCAAAGTAACGGAGGGAAAACTCAACCCCTGGGCATGTTGACTCTGGCCCTTCTTGGGGCCTGGGGAGCCAAGCAGTATACAGGGCAGCACCTGGGAATTTGAAGTGCCAACAGGAGAACCACCACCAAGTGGGCCCCCACTTTCTTCCTGTAAGAAAAGATGCCGTATTCAAAGCCCGAGAGATGGTGGCAAGAGCAGCAGCAGCTTGGCATCGCTGCCCGCACAGGAACGTCATGCGCCAATGCTCCTCTCTAAGGGCCCCCTCCCTCACGGCAGAGAGCGATGGCAACCAGGGGGAGGGCTTATTCTGTCGGGGCACACGCACACACACACGCTTTCAGGAAGGGAGTCTGAGGAACAAGAGCTTCAGGGCTTCACTGGACTCCGTGATAGTTTCAGCTCTCGCGCTCTCTCATTTTCACATCAGGGGCGGGGGGCGGGGGGGATGCTTTGCATGTGCTGTGACTTCACTCTTCTTTGGAACACAAGAGACAAGAACTTTGCTTTTAGATTTCATTCCTTTTGCTTGCCATACTTTTACCATGGGTTAGGTTTTTCTCTGCCTAGTTTTCTGCAGAAGCTCTGGGCACAGTTCTGATTCATCTTTTCTTGTGAGAAAGTCTATCCCTCCCCTATTAGAATTGTTCCTTGTGATTTTTAAACAGAGCTGACTTTTTCTGTGTTGGATTTCTGCCGTTCAGACATCGACTTAGGTCTCATAGGTTTTCCTTACATGTATTCGTTTGTAATGATCAAAGTTCACTACCCAATTTTTAAACGTGCTCCTCTATTTCTACCTATATTAATTTTTGTATCATGCCTTCATTCCATAAACCCGATTCCCTGTTTATCTGCTTTCTAATTACATTGTTTAAGTTTATTGCACATGTAAATAGCTTCTGGACCTCTGGTTACATCTGCTCTTGCACTGTCTCAAATAAGGAGCCTCCTTTTCAGGTAGAGAGGTGTGCTCACCTGTACCCTGCAGCCTCCGGTCCAGCTCAGCAGTGAAGACAATGCCCATGAGCTTGGTGCTGTTGTAGGCCTGGTCCCGGGTCCTTGGCTGCTCCTCTCCAGTCAAGAACTTGAGGTTCACTTTCCCAGAACGATGCCGGAAGGAGGAGACGTTCACGATACGAGCAGGAGCTGAGGCCTTCATGGTGTCTGCGCGGAGGCCGGAGGAATGGTGAGCAGAAGCGCTGGGACAGGGTGGCCCAGTGAGCAGAGGGCCAGGGGGCGGTTTCCCGTGGGGAGGTGAGAATGTGGGGGCGGGGAGGAGAGGGCTCCACCTCCCCCCACTGATCAGCAGGAAACAGGTGGGCAGAGGGGAAGAGGCAGGAGGCTGCAGCGGAAGAAGGGGTTGCGCTGTTCCTCCCTCGGCCGCTCACTGCATTTCTGCAGTGGAGGAATGGGGTCAGTGGGTTGGGTCCTGCCCACATCTGGCTTTGCCCCTAGCCACCGTTGGCATGCAGTCCCCGAAATCTGCCCTCAAGTGGACGCAGCCCTCCAGCTGCAGAAAGGATCCCCCCAAAAGGTGGCTCACGCCCTTCAGTGCACACATTCACAAAAGGCTCCCCCCCTCTAGAATGGTTATTCTCTTTTCCTGACGCGGCTGGCTTGGCTCCAGCTGGATCCAGGCATGTTCGTGGAGAGAGCAGACTCATTTGGCTCCACGATCAGCCCAAGCCAAATGTGCCAGGCCCTCATGGCCTCAGGGCGGGCTGCCCACACGGAGGATGGGGCCGGAACCTCCATGAAGGATCCTCGAGGTCCAGCTGTGGGGCTGGGAGGGGAAGAGACGCAGGCCCTTACCCAGCAGTAAGTTGGTGAGAAGGAAGGCGCCCAGGATGTTGGTGGCAAAGAGCAGCTCCAAGCCCTCCACGGTCACGGTGTGTGGCAGGCCTGGAGAGGGGAGGAGGCAAAGCAGCTGCTGAGCAGGGGGCACCCTTCCTGCCTTCCTGTGCCCTGGTCACACGGGGCTGCCGGCCTCCAAGGGGCCTCTTGGCTGGGTCTCCCCCGCCTCCCAGCCCAGTGTCGAGCGTAAGCGTCGCCCCACTCTGTTCCATTGCTCCCTCCACTGGCCCGGGGGTGTCCCTCTTGGGGTTCACCTGGACGTACCCAAGGGCCTGCTGCACACTCCTCGTGCCGCTCCTCAGGGGACGAGAGCTCCCCGCGGCCAATGCCAGCGGCAAGAGCCGGAGAAGCGCCTGCATGCTGAATCAGACCCCAGGGGAGCCCGCGAGACCACTGTCCTGCCACTGGCAACCTCCAGTCATATGGGCCAGGTGGGCAGCAAACTGCCTGAGATTCGGGCGGGCGGGCGGGCTGCCCCAGCATGGCGCCTACAGGTCCTGTGGCTCTACTGCGACACCCGCCAGGCCAGGGGCAGCATCAAGGGTAGGCATGGCTGGGCCCCAGCTGAGGGCCAGCACCCTAGCAGGGGCCGCTGACAAGGGCCGCCCTCGGTGGTGGTGGTCCTCCTCCTCCTCCTCCTCCTCCTCCTCCTCCTCCTCCTGGCCACCTGCTTGTTCACCTGCCTCTTGCGTTGTCAGTTGGACTCAGCAATCAGTGCCTAATTGCTGTTGATTGTTGTTGGCATTTCAGTGACCTCATTCTGGTTCCTGACTTGGAGCTAAGCAGAAGCAGGGAAGAGCAGCTGGCCCAGCTCAAGTAGGAGCTATAAAAGTAAGCCAGATTCCCAGGGAGCGAGCGAACAGGGAGCGAGCTAACAGGAAGAGCAAACAGTAGTTTGACAGGGGGAGTGTAGGGGAAGAGGAGACCAAGGACAGGGGAAGAAGAGAAGCCTCAAGGAAACCCAGGAGGCTGCCAATTCAAAGAGGCCGTGTGCTTGCCATGTGCTCCTGAGTGCTGAGTGAGAGGTCGGTGTGAATAGTTGCTGCAGGAGCTGAAGGGGGAGTGGCCTGATTGTCAGTTGGGCTCAGCAATCAGTGCCTAATTGCTGTTGATTGTTGTTGATTGTTGTTGGCATTTCAGTGACCTCATTCTGGTTCCTGACTTGGAGCTAAGCAGAAGCAGGGAAGAGCAGCTGGCCCAGCTCAAGTAGGAGCTATAAAAGTAAGCCAGATTCCCAGGGAGCGAGCTAACAGGAAGAGCAAACAGGAGTTTGACAGGGGGAGTTCGGCAGGGGAGGTCAAGGGGGAGGCCTCTTAAAAAAATAAATAAAATAATAAAAAAATAATAAAAAATAAAAATAAAAAAGAGGTGGGGGGAAAAAAAAAGAAAAACATAAAGAGAAAAAACCCCCACAAAACCACCACCAAACAAAAGCAAAAAAAACCCAAAAGATTACTTTCCCTTAAGACATCCTCATATAGTTGTGTACCTTCAGAGAGGACACAACAAAGCAAAGGCAATTCTACTATAATCAAAAAGGAAAAAAACCAAAGCAGAAATCGACAATATGGATGGAAAGGAGTCCCTAGAGGTGGTGACCTGCAAAGGGTGTGCAATGTTCGTGTTTCTGCCTGAGCTCAACATGGCATATACCTGCAACAAGTGCAAGCTGGTGGCACTTTTGGAAGAAAAAGTGAGGGGACTTGAGCAGCGAGTGTCCACCCTCCAAGGAATAAGAGAAGTCGAGGAGTTCTTAGACCGAACGGTGGAACTGCAACAGCAACAAGAAGCACATGAGATTGAAGAACAACAGCCAGCTGAAGCCGAAGTGGAGTATGCTGAGGGGAGGAAAGCCAATGAAGAGGAAACTCCTTGGAAAAGAGTGACAGTTAGGAGAGGAGGAATTAGAGGGCGTTCTGCACCGGTGGGGCCATTGGAGTTAAGCAACCGCTTTCAGCTTCTGGAGAATGAGACTGAAGGACAGTTTGCAGAGGAGGAAGTACAGGAGACACCATGCAACAGTGACCAAGGGACAGAAGGTAGGTCAACCAAGAAGAAGAGAAGAGTAGTCGTTGTGGGAGACTCCCTGCTGCGTGGGATTGAAACCCAAGTATGTCGTGAAGACCCATGGACTCGCCAGGTGTGCTGTCTCCCTGGAGCACAGATTAGAGATGTGACTGAAAGGTTACCGAAGCTCATAAAGACAACGGACACATACCCCTTTCTTCTCATCCATGTGGGAACAAATGATGTCGCCAAGCAGAGCTACGAAGAAATCATTTCAGACTTTGAAGTTCTGGGAAGGAAACTGAAGAACTTTGGGGCCCAGGTAGTTTTCTCATCCATCCTCCCGGTTCTTGGAAGAGGATTAGAAAGGGAAAGAAAAATACTCCGGATGAACGACTGGCTTCGAAAGTGGTGCTGTCGTGAGAGTTTTGGATTCTGGGACCACGGGCTACGCTACTTGGAACATGGACTGCTGGCAAGGGATGGGTTGCACCTCACAAGGGCTGGAAAGAATGAGTTCGGCCACAGCATGAAGAACTTCATCAGGAGGGCTTTAAACTGAATCTTACAGGGGTGGGAGACGTAAATTTTGAGGCAACAATGGATGAAGGCCAATGCACCACAGTACAGAGAACAGCTCCAACAGTGTCCCAAAATAGTGTCTGCAACAAGGTAGGAACAAAGCCAGACTATAAAACACATGGTCTTCGATGTCTCTATACTAATGCCCAGAGCATGGGAAACAAACAGAATGAACTTGAACTCTTATTACATGAAGGCAAATACGACTTGATAGGTATAACTGAAACTTGGTGGGATGACTCCCATGACTGGAATATAGCAATTGAAGGATATAACTTGTTCAAAAAGAACAGAAGAAATAGAAAGGGAGGTGGAGTTGCACTATATGTTAAAAATACCTATCCCTGCACAGAAATACAGGCGGATGAGATTGGGAGCCCCGCCGAGAGCGTCTGGATTAAAATAAATGGGGCTAGGAATAAAAAGAATATGATCATCGGAGTCTACTACCGACCACCCAATCAAGGAGAAGACGAGGACGAAACTTTTGAGAAACAAATTACCAGTGTTTCAAGGAAGTGTGATGTAGTAGTAATGGGGGACTTCAATTACCCTGATATCTGTTGGGAGACCATTACTGCCAAAAGCGGCCCTTCCAAGAAATTCCTGACATGTATGGGTGATAACTTTCTCCTATGAGCCAACAGTGCGATATGGCTGCAAGAAAGGTAAATGCTATTTTGGGCTGCATTAATAGAAGTATAGCTTCCAAATCACGTGAGGTACTGGTTCCTCTCTATTCGGCCCTGGTTAGGCCTCATCTAGAGTATTGCGTCCAGTTCTGGGCTCCACAATTCAAGAAGGACGCAGACAAGCTGGAGCGTGTTCAGAAGAGGGCAACCAGGATGATCAGAGGTCTAGAAACAAAGCCCTATGAAGAGAGACTGAAAGAACTGGGCATGTTTAGCCTGGAGAAGAGAAGATTGAGGGGAGACATGATAGCAGTCTTCAAATACTTAAAAGGTTGTCACACAGAGGAGGGCCAGGATCTCTTCTCGATCCTCCCAGAATGCAGGACACGGAATAACGGGCTCAAGTTAAAGGAAGCCAGATTCCAGCTGGACATCAGGAAAAACTTCCTGACTGTTAGAGCAGTGCGACAATGGAATCAGCTACCTAGGGAGGTTGTGGGCTCTCCCACACTAGAGGCATTCAAGAGGCAGCTGGACAACCATCTGTCAGGGATGCTTTAGGGTGGATTCCTGCATTGAGCAGGGGGTTGGACTGGATGGCCTTGTAGGCCCCTTCCAACTCTGCTATTCTATGATTCTATGATTCTATGATGCTGGCCGTGCTGAGAAGGGAAAGCAGGGAATGCCCCCTCCCCGAGAAGGAGAGTGGCGGCAAGGGCAGGGAGAAGGGGGGCAGGGAGGGGCCCTTGCTCAAGCCCCCCCCCCAACCCAGGGCTGGCCCTGGCACCCACCCGTGAGGCTCTCTTGTTGCCAGGGCGGCTGAGCAAGCTGCAACGTGCAGCTCCGGACGGGGGACCCGGGCCACTTGCCGCCCCGGCTCGTGTGGGCACAGAAGCGCCCAGAGGGAACCCAGCTGGGGCCCCATCCTGAGCCCTGCTCGGCCGTCTCTGCGGCTGCCTTGCGAACATGATTTTTAAAAGGAAAGGGGGGACCCTTCCCACTGGCACCTGCTTGTATGTGTCTTCCTTGGTGAGGTGTGGGTGTGTGAGGGAGAGAACGGGTGGGTTTGGGGGTTCAGACCCCCCTCTCCGACTTGCACTCCTGAACTTGGGCGAGTTGTCTGTGTTTTGTGAAATGATTTGTTGCGGGGTGGGGGAGGGGATTGAGTGAACGGCCGTTTTGAGAGAGGAGCATTTTGTGAGGCTGTTCATCATGGCACTTCCTTGACGCATGTGCCCATAAGGCCCCAGGAGACTGGGAACCTCTGTGCCATCCCATAAGATTTTGTCCCCCATGGAAACGTGTGTCAGAATGAGCGTGTTCGTCTTTAAGATGCTGCAAGATCCTGAGTTGTTTGTGCTGTTTCTAACAGCCCCTGGACTGGCGCTCCTGGGGAGCCTGCAAGCCGCGGAGGGCTTCCGGGCAGAGGGCTGCTTGGGCCATCAGTCAGAAGACGTTTCCTCTTCTCTTCTCTTCCCACCACCACCACCACCGGCACTTTAATGGCGTCTTCAGGTTTAGAAAAAAAGATGGACGGAAATATGGGAGGGGGCTCCGTGTAGCAGCCGCTGCCCCTGGGTCCTCCGTAGGACGCGATGAATGAGGCTGGGCGCTGCTGGGAGCAAAGCCTCCCTGGAAGCCCCCAAGGTATGCAGCTGCCGGTCCTCCTCCATCGCTCGGCCCTGGCCAGGAGGAGCTGCGAACCCCCTGGCAGAGTCCAGTAGTTCAGGGCCATCCTGCTGTATGTGTGTTTCGGGTTTCCAGAGCTGGCAGGAAGCAAGCCAGGCAGCTCGGGTGGTGGCAACGGCCTGTGTGCCTGACTCCCAGTGGGCGGGCTTCCAGGCCAGGCCTTGGCCCCGCCTCAGTCATGGAACTTTATCTTGCCCTCTTCCACCCACAGCCCTCCTGCCACTTCTTCCACCTTCTTTCTTACCGCAAAAAGACCTGTGGAAGAAGAACAGCCCCAAGAGTTGCTTGGGGCCTTCTCCTCAGAAGTGCTCGGAGCCCTCTGCCTGGAAGCTTCAAAGTGCTGGTATTGACATTTAAAGCCCTAAACGGTTTGGGGGCAGGTTATTTGAAGGAACGCCTCCTCCCATATGTACCTGCCCGGACCCTAAGGTCATCCACAGTGGTCCTTCTCCATGAGCCCCTGCCAAAGGAAGTGAGGCAGGTGGCTACCAGGAGCAGGGCCTTCTCTGCTGTGGCACCACGGCTGTGGAACGAGCTCCCCAGAGAGGTCTGCCTGGCGCCTACACTGTACTCCTTTCGTTGCCAGCTGAAGACCTTTTTATTCTCTCAGTATTTTAACACTTAATTTTAACTTCAATTTAAATTTTACTGTTCTAACTCTGTAATCTTATATCAATTTTGCTATGTGGTTTTATCCTGGTTGTGCTTTTTATACTGTACTTTGTAATTGTGCTTTTAACATGTTGGTTGTTTTGTTATGGTTTTAATTTTTGTGAACTGCCCATAGAGCTTCGGCTATTGGGCGGTATAAAAATGTAATAAATACATAAATAAATAAGCTACCCGTGGCTTGTGGCTTGTTCGAGGCCACCCAGAGAGGCCCGGGCTGAATCGGGACTTGAGCCTCAGGCTCCGTGGGCCTCTTGGCCCCTCACAGGCCTGACTGCCTCGGGTTCCGCCCTCCTATCGGTTACCTGTAGCTCCTGCATTGTTGACCAGGATGTCCAGCTGTGTCTCCTCCTCCAGGAACCGCCTGGCAAAATCCTGCACGGATGCCATGGAGCTGGTATCCAGAATGCGGAGTTGCACGCGGGGGTTCCCTGTGGCCCGGCGGATCTCCTCCAGCACAGCCTGCCCTCTCTCTTTGCTGCGGCAGGCCAGGATGGTGTGTGCATTTCTGCGTGCCAAGTCGAGAGCAACATGCTTGCCGATCCCTGTGGGAAGCGTGTGAGTTGAGAACGGCTGCCTTCGTGGCCCGGGGGATGCAGCGTGGCACCAGCTCCGCCACTCTGGGCCATCAGTCTCAGAGCCACCATTGCCCCATACAAATGCCACCAGATTTCTCACCAGCGGAAAGGCTCGGGGTTTTTTTGCCGTTCTGGCTGGACACGTGGGTCTCCACCACAGACATCCCCCCCTTCAGTATTGGGCTGGGAATCAAATGGGACCTGGCAGCCAGAGGCTTCTTCTGCCATAGGCTGCATTTCCAAGGCGGTGCCCTGTTCAGTTGTGCAGCAGTGGTGGAAGATGGTGAAAGGGACGCAGCTGCTCCAGGGCACAAAGTCTGCAGGTCAACGCCGCCTTGCCCAGGCAGTCTGCAGTTCAAGCTGCCCAGAATATCAGTAAGCCAGTAGCTGGCCCATCCCACAGTTTTTATAATATCTCACTTACGTCTGCAGTACATGTGAGTACGGATAGTGACATGATCCGCCCCTTTCCCTCACTTCACATGTCAGAGAGCCAGCCAGTCTCAACCTCCTTTGTTAGAGTCCGTTACCCTGAACACCCATCCAATCTGAGAAATCCTAACTACGACGGCACCGACCTCATACAGAAGGCCTTGCCTAGCCTTCCCAAGCCTGAGGAAAGGGTAAAAACAACTCAATCTCTCCCCTATATGTGAGGGAACAAGCTAAAGTGGTTTGGCAAATAGGTTCTATTACTGAGGTATGGAACAGGAGGTGTATTTTTAGATGTTTTTACACTTTGTAATAGAGCAGGTAATATATCCAAGCTGACATGTGGTTTGTGGTAACAAAACACAAAGTAAAGTTTATTGAAATTTAACAAATCTTTAGTATTTCAATTCAGATCAACCCTGCATATTTTCATAGAATCATAGAATAGCAGAGTTGGAAGGGGCCTACAAGGCCATCGAGTCCAACCCCTTGCTCAATGCAGGAATCCATCCTAAAGCATCCACCCTAAAGCATCCACCCAAAAGCATCCCTGACAGATGGTTGTCCAGCTGCCTCTTGAATTACTCTAGTGTGGGAGATTTTTATATATTTTTATATTCAAAATAACAATCCCAAGTCCCTTAAAATTCTCACTCCTCACACCAAACACTCTCACGAAGCACAAGCCAGACTAAAACTCCCAGACTAAAACCAAAACTCCCACCAAACAAACAAAACTAACATTCACAATCCCCTCAGCCGACCTATTTATACTCCTCCCTCCCCCTCTCACCGCATCACTAGCCACACCCACTCAGTCAAACATTCCGCACTCACTAGACATACAAACCTCAGACATACGTAAGGGAGAGAAAGGTGGGTATCGCCACACTAACCAATTAAGAACTTGGCTCATTCCCTCCAATTCTGTGTCCCGTCCCCCCCGCCCCACCCCGCCCTGCCCTGCCCAAGAATCTGGGACAAACTTTCATCTGCAGAGATTCTCCATGACTGCAAGTCTTTTGGACCAGGACAGACTCATTGCTTTTGACCCAGGGGCCTTCTGCTGGGGAGGGGGAGGCCTCCTGGCACAGCCTCCCCTTTCCCACTCATCAAACCAACTGGGCCGCTGGGACCACATCCCGTGGCTCTGCTGCCACGCACAATCTGTGCTGAGCACTGGCTGTGAGGAAGGTTCAAGGGCTTGTAGCAGAGCTTACTTCAGACCGAAGGTTATTTAAAACCTGCCTTAAGGCTTTGCTTACATAGCAGAGTGGTACAGATCACATAAGATAGTATAGTTATATTTTGGAAGAATAGCTAAGAAGTTCAGAGATTAGTAGGCCTGATAAAAGATTGGTTCCGTGGGCCTAGTTTGAGCTAGAGTAAATTTCTGGAAGTACTTCTTTGGGTAGGATAGTCATTTTTACTTTAAAAAAGAGAGTTAAAGAAAAATGTTTGTGATTGCTGCACTTTTTAAAAAGTTATCAATCGCAGAGTGGAGAGAGGAAGCTAGGAGAAGTCAGGGACTTGTAAAGTTTCTCTGGCATTAGCAAAGATGTCAGCAATGATGCTCATAGGTCAGAGGCACTTGGATTAAGGGGTCTAGAGGGGCCTTTGTTGTTTATTCGTTCAGTCGCTTCCGACTCTTCATGACTTCATGGACCAGCCCACGCCAGAGCTTTCTGTCGGCCATTGCCACCCCTAGCTCCCCCAAGATCAAGTCTGTCACCTCCAGAATATCATCCATCCATCTTGCCCTTGGTCGGCCCCTCTTCCTTTTGCCTTCCACTTTACCTATTATTATTATTATTATTATTATTATTATTATTATTATTTATTTATTTATTTATTTATTTATTTATATAGCACCATCAATGTACATGGTGCTGTACAGAGTAAAACAGTAAATAGCAAGGCCCTGCCGCATAGGCTTAAAATCTAATAAAATCATAGTAAAACAGTAAGGAGGGGAAGAGAATGCCAACAGGCACAGGATAGGGTAAGCAGGCACAGGGTAGGGTAAAACTAACAGTATAAAGTGCGCACAACATCATGTTTTAAAAGCTTTAGGAAAAAGAAAAGTTTTTAGTTGCGCTTTAAAAGCTGCGATTGAACTTGTAGTTCTCAAATGTTCTGGAAGAGCATTCCAGGCGTAAGGGGCAGCAGAAGAAAATGGACGAAGCCGAGCAAGGGAAGTAGAGGCCCTTGGGCAGGCGAGAAACATGGCATCAGAGGAGCGAAGAGCACAAGCGGGGCAATAGTGTGAGATGAGAGAGGAGAGATAGGAAGGAGCTAGACCGTGAAAAGCTTTGAAGGTCAACAGGAGAAGTTTATATTGGATTCTGAAGTGAATTGGAAGCCAATGAAGAGATTTCAGAAGCGGAGTAACATGGTCAGAGCGGCGAGCCAAGAAGATGATCTTTGCGGCAGAGTGGTGAACAGAAACCAACGGACTGATGTGAGAAGAAGGAAGGCCAGAGAGAAGAAGGTTGCAGTAGTCCAACCGTGAAATAACCAGCGCATGAACAAGCGTCTTGGCAGAAGAGACAGACAAAAATGATCGAATCCTGGCAATATTATACAGGAAAAAACGACAAGATTTAGCTACTGCCTCAATATGAGGAATAAAGGAGAGCGAGGAGTCAAATATAAAGCCAAGGCTACGAGCTTCCTTGACCGGAGTAAGCGTAACATCATTGACAGTAAGAGAGAATGAGAGATGAGGAGAAGGTTTAGGAGGAAAAACAAGCAATTCAGTCTTTGCCATATTAAGTTTCAAACGACGATGAAGCAGCCAAGCTGAGATATCTGAAAGACATGCCGAGATACGATCGTGGACATCAGGAGAAAGTTCCGGAGATGACAGATATAGTTGTGTATCATCGGCGTACAGATGATATTGGAGGCCATGAGATTGAATAAGCTTGCCCAAGGGCAACATGTATAAGGAAAACAACAACGGGCCAAGCACTGAGCCTTGCGGAACCCCTACTGAAAGGGGAAAGGAGGAAGACGAGCTGCCATTAGCCAACACGCTGAAAGAGCGACCCGCTAGATAGGAGGCAAACCAGTTATAGACAGAGCCACAAAATCCAAGGTCATGAAGGGAATCTAAGAGAAGATCATGATCAACCGTGTCAAAGGCTGCAGTTAGATCAAGGAGAATAAGAACGGAATAATGGCCTTTAGACTTGGCAGTAAGGAGATCATTGGTGATCTTAGTAAGGGCTGTTTCAGTGGAATGCAGAGGACGGAATCCAGATTGAAAAGGATCCAAAGCAGAGTTACTAGAAAGAAAGTCAAGACAGCGAGAGTAGACCGCACGCTCCAGGATCTTTGAAACAAACGGCAATAAAGAGACAGGTATCTCAGCCTGGCTGCTTCATCGTTGTTTGAAACTTAACATGGCAAAGACTGAATTGCTTGTTTTTCCTCCTAAACCTTCTCCTCACCTCTCATTCTCTCTTACTGTCAACGATGTCACGCTTACTCCGGTCACGGAAGCTCGTAGTCTTGGCTTTATATTTGACTCCTTGCTCTCCTTTACTCCTCACATCGAGGCAGTAGCTAAATCCTGTCGTTTCTTCCTGTATAATATTGCCAGGATTCGACCATTTTTGTCTGTCTCTTCTGCCAAGACTCTCGTTCACGCGCTGGTTATCTCTCGGTTGGACTACTGCAACCTTCTTCTCTCTGGCCTTCCTTCGTCTCACATCAGTCCGCTGGTCTCTGTCCACCACTCTGCCGCTAAGATCATCTTCTTGGCTCGCCGCTTTGACCATGTCACTCCACTTCTGAAATCTCTTCATTGGCTTCCAACTCACTCCAGAATCCAATATAAACTTCTCCTGCTGACCTTCAAAGCTCTTCACGGTCTAGCTCCTTCCTATCTCTCCTCTCTCATCTCACACTATCGCCCCGCTCGTGCTCTCCGCTCCTCTGATGCCATGCTTCTCGCCTGCCCAAGGACCTCCACTTCCCTTACTCGGCTTCGTCCTTTTTCTTCTGCTGCCCCTTACGCCTGGAACGCTCTTCCAGAACACTTGAGAACTACAAACTCAATCACTGCTTTTAAAACTCAGCTAAAAACTTTTCTTTTCCCTATAGCCTTCAAATATTGAGTTTGTTCTGACTCTATACTGTTTAGCTTCACCCTACCCGGTGCCTGTTTACACTTCCCTGTGCCTGTTCGCATTCTCCTTCCCTCTTTATTGTTTACTACAACTTATTAGATTGTAAGCCTACGCGGCAGGGTCCTGCTATTTACTGTGTTATCTGTACAGCACCATGTACATTGATGGTGCTATATAAATAAATAAATAAATAAATAAATAAATAAATAATAATAATAATAATAGGTTGGTAGTTAGACAGAGATAGCCTATCAAGAGTAGGTTTCTTGAGAATGGGAGAGACTGTAGCATGTTTAAAAGCAGAAGGAAATGAACCAGAGGACAGAGAAAGATTAATAATATGTAGCAAGGAAGGGAGGATAGCAGGAATAAGATTAATAAAGACGCGAGAAGGAATCGGATCACGAGAACAAGTGGAAGGCTTCGAAGAGCGTAGTATTGTAGACAGTTCATCCGCTGAGACCGAAGGAAACGCAGAGAAATTTGCAGGAGGAACTGACAGATGAGGAACAGGAACTGGAAGAGGAGCAGAGCTGGCCAGATCAGAGCGGATAGTTTGGATTTTAGCATTGAAAAAAGAGGCAAAGTTATTAGCAGACAGAGAGGCGGGGAGAGATGGCGGATTAGGCTTCAGAAGAGAATTGAAGGACGCAAAGAGCCGCTGAGGATGCCTAGCATTTGACTGGATCAGCGTTGAGTAGTACTGCTGTTTGGCCAGTGAGATGGCAGAAGAGAAAGAGGAGAGAACAAATTTGTAGTGGACAAAGTCCGCCCAGTCCCTGGTCTTACGCCAAAGGCGTTCAGCTGCCCGGGAACAAGAGCGAAGGTAGCGGAGGGAAGAGGTGAGCCACGGTTGGGGTTGAGAAGGGCGGACTATCCGAGTTGTAGATGGATAGTCTCCAGGGCATCTTCTCCAGGGTATCCTCATTATGTGGCCAAAGTACTTCAGTTTATAATAACTAATCAGCAAGTTTAAAATGGAGCAGTTGTGAAATATGGTATTAAGTGTAATAACTGGCATGGAACTAAAGATATGACAGGAGGCCTCATCTGATGGACGAGGTTCCGGCCTGCTTTCCCGACTCTAAGAGAACATCTCTTGGGTGAGAGGCGGACAGAGCGTTTGCCGGCAAATTTGTTCTAAGTCTAACTCTTTTCTTTTTCAATGAAGTATTGAAAATACTTCTTCTCTCTGGCCTTCCTTCCTCTCACATCAGTCCGTTGGTTTCTGTCCACCACGCTGCCGCTAAGATCATCTTCTGACCATGTTACTCCACTTCTGAAATCTCTCCATTGGCTTCCAATTCACCTCAGAATCCAATATAAACTTCTCCTGTTGACCTTCAAAGCTTTTCACGGTCTAGCTCTGCCCTATCTCTCCTCTCTCATCTCACACTATTGCCCCGCTCGTGCTCTCCGCTCCTCTGTTGCCATGTTTCTCGCCTGCCCAAGGGCCTCTACTTCCCTTGCTCGGCTTCGTCCCTTCTCTTCTGCTGCCCTGTCATGCCCTGCATAGAGATGGAGTCAGGAGATGAGGAGGAGGTGGCAGAGGCTGGACCTAGTACCGAGAAGCCCAGCTCAGGTAGTGAGGAGGCTGGACTGGCAGAGACTGTGGCAGAGCCTCAGGGAGAAGAGCCAAGGCCAGCTGGGACCTCTGCTAGCTCTGAGGGCCTGATGCCAGCAAAGACTACGGAGGAGCTGCAGAGGTCTGAGGAGGAGGCGGAGAAGCCTGGTTTCAGCCAGTTGCGGGCGGAGAAGGCAACCAGACGCCGGTCTCGCCGCCTCCACCAGAAACACCAGGCAATTAGGGATCAGCTGAGAGGCCATGACTCAGCACTCTGACTAAGGATAAAAGTGCAGCTGTGAGCCATGCAAAGTGGTCAGAGATTATCTGAGCATTCTGGCAGAAGCCTTTGCTCTTGGATCTTGTGACCTTGTGCCTTGTTCCTGAACGCCTGGATTCTGATTCCTGTCTTGATTCCCGGACCCCGTGACCATGTCTGCCTACTCTGGATTCCTGCTTCGACCTTGGACCGGTTTGTGACTACGTCTTGCCTGTTGTTGCCCCTGACTCTGGACTGTGTTACTGGTTTGTCACTGACTGTTGGCTGTGTTTGAACTTGGACTGCATTATCGAATCTCCTCTTTGCCATGCTCCCTTGACTTTGGACTGGACATTGACTACTCTACAAGCCTGCTCCTTGAACTGTTCCTGTTCCTTGACTTTTGCAGTCAAACCCCCGTTTTCCCCTCCTTTCCCTGCACTGTTTAGCTTCTGTAAATAAACACCTTCGTTGCCTAGCTACCGGCTGGTTTTATCTTTCTTTGTCAAGCCATTTGGCGGCTTTCCCGGACATGCCCCTTACGCCTGGAATGCTCTCCCAGAACATCTGAGATCTACATGTTCAATCTCAGCTTTTAAAGCTCAGCTAAAAACTTTTCTTTTCCCTAAAGCTTTTAAAACTTGATGTTACTTGGACTTTAGACTATTAGTTATACTGTTAGTTTTTCCCTACCCTGTGCCTGTTTACCCTACCCAGTGCCTGTTTGCATTCTCTCCCCCTCCTTATTGCTTTACTATGACTTTATTAGAATGTAAGCCTATGCGGCAGGGACTTGCTATTTACTGATTTACTCTGTACAGCACCATGTACATTGATGGTGCTATATAAATAAATAAATAATAATAATAAAGTATGAAAGGTGGGGGTAATATCACTTCCTTCTAATATAAACATTCTAGTCTATTGTAGACTGCTGTCTGTGTGAAAGGAAGAAAGGGCATCCAGGCATCAAGACAGAACTTCTCCTGGCCAGTGCTATGTTTTAATAGACAAGAAATGGGAACCTGACGGAAGGCGATTTAAATAAAATCATAAATAAATCTCAAGTAAACAATAATTCCCCAATACCCGGCTTCTCTGTAGTCTTCAGCAGGCCCTGGCCTACAAGACTGTGCCGAATCAAGCAGCAGCTCTGCAGAATCCGAGGGACACAACTCTTGGATCACGGCTGGCCACATTGCAGCAGCTCCGGCCACGTTGTAAGGAAGCCCGCCGCTTGGACCGCATACGTGGCGTTTCGCAGGCAGGCAGGGCCAAACATATTCTGCCCCCCACCCCCCGTGACATCTGGGGCTGCTTGCAGTGCCTCGAGGGCCAGGCCTGCCCCTGCTTTAGCCACGCTACAGCTGCAGAGCTTGGCAAGTGCTGGGCCACCCACCCCACCCCACCCCACCCCCCAGCTGCTCTCCTGTTTTTCCATCCTGCAAGCCCGGTCCCACGTGCAGACTCACCACAGTTGGCTCCAGTGACAATGGCTGTTTTGCCACTCAGGTCCACAGGACAAGCATCAGGCCTCCACTTACACCTTCTTCCAGCCCAGAGCATCACGGACAAGGCAAAGGAGCAGATAAACCAGATGGGGTTGGAAAAGAGAGCCAGGGCGTCCATTGCAGCCCAGTCGATCAGGGATGGGACACAGTGGCCCTGACCAGTGTGTGCTGGGAGGTTCTCTTCCTTGCTGCTGCTGCTGCTCTTCCTCCTCGTCTGGCAGAGACCCAGATCCTTTGCAGGAGATGTGGGGAGCGGCCAGTGCGCTAACGGTTGCACTAGGGCCACAGTTCAGATCTGCTGAACAGACTCACTCCAACCAGAATAGAGGTGAGCAGCAAGTCACGTGGAGACCGCATTAACCTTGAGAAAAGCAACAAATGAGAAACGACTTTGCAACAGCAAAAGTCATCTTGTGCCAAGGGCTCAAGGCCTAAGAGCACGTCTTATCAGAAGGCAGCAGAACGCTTTCAAAGAGATCTGTTGCAAGATGCTTTGGCCTCTACACCCAGAGGGACAAAAACAGAGCAAGCCAGCAGCCCTCTTGCTGCTCTCCCAGCCGGAGTTTTGGGGGCAAACCCAGGGCATCAGGGACAAACTCAACGGGAGGGTTGTGTGTTCAGCCAAAGAGAAGGGGCCACCCTTTCCAGCATTCTGTTCAGAGTGGCCCAGCAGCTGCCTGTGCGAAGCTCACAAGCAGGACATGAGCACAGCTGCACCCTCCCACCCATGTACCCCAGCAACTAGCATATATGGGCACACTGCCTCCGATACTGGAGGTGTTAGCACAGCCTTCCTCCACCTGGGGCGCTCCAGATGTGTTGGACTACCCTGGCTGGGGCATTCTGGGAGATGCAGTCCAACACATCTGGAGCGCCCCAGGTGGAGGAAGGCTGTGTTAGCAGAACCCGGGCTACAGGTCACTGTGTGGGAAATGTACCAAGTCTTTGAACTACACAGAACAGCGCTAAAGAGTTAATGTGTACCTGAACAAGATGGGAGGGGATTGCTGGGCTGTTTGTTTTCCCCTTTCCTGTCTCCTCCCTCTACTTCCTCCTCGTTTTTCTTGCTCCCTGCCTCATGGGTTGTTGACCTCGTGGCTGAACTGAGCCATCCTACTCCAGGATGGAAAGTCACTTGTTCCTAAAGTTCCTTTCAAACCTCCACTGGAGTATTTCTTTTGTCAACACGCGTAGCTACTCACAGGGAGCTGATTTGGACAATAGGAGGTAGCATATAGTTATCAGAACTGGTAGCCATCATTACCCTTATCTTCCATGAGTTTATCGAACCCTTTTAAAGCCATCCTATTTGGTGGCCATCGCTGCTACCTCTTGTGGTAGTGAATTTCATAGTTTAACTATGCGCTGCGTGAAGAAGTCCTTCCTTTGATCTGTCCTGGATCTCCCATCAATAGGACGACCCCTTTGGGTTCTAGTATTATGAGAGGGGGAGAAAAATCGCCCCCGGTCCACTTTCCTCACATCATGCATAGTTTTGTACACCTTTATCATCTCTCTCCCACTTACTCGTCTTTTCTCTATGCTAAACACAGTCCCAGACGTTGTAACCTTTAACAGTAGGGGAGTTGCTCCAGCCCTTTTATCATTTTAGTTGCATTTCTACTAATGCTACAAAATCCTTTCTTAGTTGCAGTTACCAGAACTGTACATAGTGGTCAGGATTGAGCCCAGGTATAGTCTCGGGCAGAGAGAAACGAGGCTGATTGGTTAATATTGCTGTGGGGCACTGCCCCTTTTCAGGCTTGAAAAGCCCTGCTGAATTCCCAATTCTTTGTCTGTTGCTTTCAAAACTATCAGATCTTGATTATAATCAATAAAGCGCTTTGGACCCTCTGTCGCTGTAAGTGTGGTGTCGTTCTTGAGGGCTGAATTGGATCTCGTCCTCGAGGGCTAAGAACTTGTCTAACACAGGCTCCCTGCTTTGGTTTCTGACTTGGAGTCAGAGCTTGTAGAACCCTACTGAGACAGGGAGCAGAGGAAGAAATTCCTCAAGACTTTCCAGGAGTCAGGGAGGAACCTTTCCAGGAGCTTTTCATGCCCGGCTCAGAGGCCATCTTCCCATCTCCTTGTGGGAACTCGGCCTCTGTCGGAGAGGGAGGGAGCATCAGAATTGACAGGTGCCAGAGCCAACCACCGAGTTAAGCGGGCAGAGGTGGGAGGCATTCCACCAGACAGGCTGCCCATCGGAAGTTGGGCTGGGGCAATCCTCCCTGAGGGCCCCCCAAAAAGGCCTGTCAGAAAACCCATTCAGTTGAAAGGCAACTGCCCTGTTTTCAAATGCCCTGTGTAGCTAATTAATCCCAGAGGGCAGCTCCCAGCCTTTTCAGCCCCTACAGGTGTGAATAATATAATAAGTTTATTTGTTGCCCGCCTCTCCCTCTGGATCGAGGCGGGGTACAACACAATGCTATTAATTGAATAAAAGAGTTTGTGGGTTGCAAAGCTCCCTCTCCCTGACAACAGCATTCCTAGTGTAGTCATAACATAGATTTGTATATAGGCAATATGATATTGGCAGTTACATTTCTGATTCCTTTCCTAATTTTAACTAACGTAGGATTTGCCTTCTTTACAGCAACCATGCATTGGGTCAATGTTTTCATCGAGCTTTTTCACCACAACCCCAAGATCTCTTTCTTGGTCGGTCACCGCCAGCTCAGATCCCATCAGTTTATATTTGAAGTTGGGTTTGTTTGCTTTTTGCCCCAACGTGCATCACTTTGCACTTGCTTCCACTGAACCGCATCTGCCGTTTGGATGCCCACTCTCCCAGCTTGCAGGGATCCCTTTGGAGCTCCTCACAATTGCTGATTGTTTTAACCACCCTAAATGATTTGGTGTCATTGGCAAACTTGGCCACTTCACTGCTCACTCCTAATTCCAGATCATTTATGAACAAGTTGAAAAGCATTGGTCCCAATACTGATCCCTATTGACGTCCTTCCATTGGGAGAATTGACCATTTTTTCCTACTCTCTGTTATCTGTTCTTTAACCGGTTACTGATCCATGAAAGGGCCTCTCTCCCTTTGTTCCATGACTGATAAATGCTTTCAGAAATCTATGGTGAAGCGCTCTGTGTAAATCCTTTTGGAAGTCTACCTAAGCAACGTCCACCAGATCTCCCCGTCCACCTGCTTACTGATACTCTGAGAACTCTAAATTCTGATGGCAAATTGGGGGCGGGGTTCAGGCCACGCGACAGGCCACAGGAGGCACTCCTGAGCAGCCCCCGGGCCAAGGGCTGCCCACCTGTGCTCTCTATGGACTTTGAATAATGAATCCAGTCAACAGGTCTCTCCATAAGATGAAGGCATACTACCCACCATAATTGGACTTGGGGAAAATTACGAGAGCCCCCAACGATGTGGGTACCTGCACTCACGTCCACTTATGTTTTCACCCCACTTAGCTAGTCTCTACCCAAGGGCCCCTGAGCATCCAGGCAGGAAAGATCTCTAGATCTCTAGACCAATATAAACTTCTCCTGTTGACCTTCAAAGCTTTTCACGGTCTAGCTCCTTCCTATCTCTCCTCTCTCATCTCACACTATTGCCCCGCTCGTGCTCTTCGCTCCTCTGATGCCATGTTTCTCGCCTGCCCAAGGGTCTCTACTTCCCTTGCTCGGCTTCGTCCATTTTCTTCTGCTGCCCCTTATCCCTGGAACGCTCTTCCAGAACATCTGAGATCCACAAGTTCAATTGCAGCTTTTAAAGCTCAGCTAAAAACTTTTCTTTTTCCTAAAGCTTTTAAAACTTGATGCTGTTTGGACTTTACACTGTTAGTTTTACCCTACCCTGTGCCTGTTTACCCTACCCAGTGCCTGTTTGCATTCCCTTCCCCTCATTGCTTTACTATGATTTTAGTAGAATGTAAGCCTATGCGGCAGGGTCTTGCTATTTACTGTTTTACTCTGTATAGCACCATGTACATAGATGGTGCTATATAAATAAATAAATAAATAAATAAATAAATAATAACCTCTGGGCTGTGACTCCCCTGGACTCTTCTCAGAATGGAGAGCTCCCCCTCAGCCTAGCCTAAAGCAGGCTCCCTTTCTGGAGGAACCAGACACGAGGCCTCATCCCCTGCTTCATTGGAGCTAGGAAGTGCCACTGAGTATACACAGAGTATACTCCCTTTTCCACAGGAACGCATCTAGGATCGGGGTCAGGCTTTCTTGGCCAGAGCAGGAGGCTATCGCGAACCACTTGCCCTTTCCATTTGTGGCCGCACATGTGGCCGCTAGCAAGACAGCCTGAAGTGGCCAATGAGAGAGAGAGCCGTGCTCAAAGACCTTCTCTTTATTGCACCCTGGGGCAAAGCTGAGAGGGCCAACCGGAGGCCTTCACCTCCCGGTCCGTGGCAGCAGGGGGCGCGGCCCTGGGATGAGCTGGTCCACAGCAGCTGCGGGGCACGGGAGCTGCGGGCAGATGGGGCGGAGCTCCCCCCGCACCTTCTCGACCTCCTCGCGATATGCAGCAAGCGGGAGGTGCCGGCTGGTGCTGCCTCCGGGCCTGATGGTCACCCCTGGGGCCAGCTCGACCTTCTCTACCAGCAGGGTGGGCTTGACAAAGACCAGGCTGGTGGGCTCGAGGATGCTCCCTGGCGGAGGGGGGGCCCAAGCCGCCTGCGCAGGAAGGCTCTTCCCCGAGACCGTAGCTGGCCCATCCCACAGCACCCCCTGCGGCTGGACGCTGCTGCCCAGCTCCACCGCGCCTGCTCCGGCCGCTCGGAGCTTGGGATGGCGCCGCTGCCTGCAGCGGCCCGAGACAGACTTCAGAGCCTCTTGCCGCTGGGACTCCACGTCCGGGTCCACGACCTCCACGGTCGGCTTGATCCACCGCTTGGGCAAACGCGCCGGGTCCAGGCGAGGGACGAGCGTGACGTTGCCGGACTTGTCGTAGAACACGTCCTTGATGTTGGGCGGCCGCCCCATTTGGATGCGCAGAAGGTTGCTGCAGGACGGGGGCAGCAGCGGATGGGAGCTACACAGCACGCTACTGTCCTCCGCGGGGATCTGGGACAGCTCTTGCAAAAGCAGCGCCTTCTCAGAACCAGGCAGGGGCTTCACGATGGAGTCAAACCTGGCGGAGTGCAGAGGCCCAGAGTAGGGCTGGAAGGAAAGCCCGTACTTCGCAGGTGTTGTGGGAGCGGCGGCTGGAGGCTGGGGCTCAACTCCGGGCTTGGACAGCACCCTACTGCTGTGCGACTTCACGGGCTTGACCTTCTGCAGGGACGGCGGGGGCAACTGCTCCCCCTCCCACCGAAGGGATCCCAGGGGCACCTGAGCGGGATCCACCTGGCCAGGCACCTCCTCTTCAGCCAGAGCTTCCTCTGGGGGTTCAGCTAAAGGAACCTGGAGGGAAAGACACAAGCGAGAGAAACCACGGGCTGCAAAGCCAGGTGGGGCTGAGCCCAACAGACCCCCACCCCACCCACCCCACTTTGCTAGTACGGCAGGAGAGGCGAGTTTTAAGACTGGGCATGCCAAGAGAGATCAAAAGGAAGCTGGGGTTTGAAGAGCCGTAACCTCGGCCGACCTAGGAATTGCCTGGAGGCCGTTGGAGGCCAGGCCAGGGCCGTTGTTCTCTGGGCCTCCTGAAAACAGCTCTTTCCCCAGAAGTCTTCTTTGGTTGAACCACCACTGTTTAATTGGGCACTCTGCTTTTCAAAAGACTAATTTATAATACCGTGTTTCACTCCTTTTATCTTGGTATAATTTTACCTCTTGTTGTTCACCGCTCCGGAATCTGTTTAGTTGTGGAGCAGTATACAAACGTTGCAAAGAAATAAACAAAACTCTCAGCAGAACAGGGGGGAAATCCCGAGAAGCGCCGGGTTTACACGACATTGGCGTGATCCGGATACGTGGCTATAGAGGGTCCCCATTTGGAGATGGCCTTGGGGCACTTTAATATGCTGTAGATGAGAGGTGGCAACTTGTGGCCCTCCAGATGTCATTGGACTCCAACTCCCATCATCCCTCACAATTAGCTGTTGGCTGGGGCTGATGGGAGCTGGAGTCCAACAACATTGCCCACCCTTGCCATTGATACAGCTCAGGTAAAAGGATGAAATACGTAAATTTGCCCAAATCGTGGGTCGTGCCCAACGGGGTGGAGTTTCCGGGATTTCCTGACACAGAGGGGAAGCGCAGCCCCCCTCCCCCTCCCCCTCTGGGCTGGCTCGCGGCAGCGGATGTGGCCACGCCGTGTTGGAACGAGCTGGGAAGGAACACCAACGCCCGCCTGGAAGCGAACCTGCAGCTCCTTCACAGCGAAGGCTTTACGGTTTGCTTCACTTCTGAACCGAGACCCTCTGCTGTGCCACCGTGGGTTAAGAACTCGGCCAGTCAAGCCTCCCGTTCTTTTGGTGCCACTCTTACGGGAGCTATTTTCCCAGGCCGATTCCGACTGGAGCATAGTGATGCTTTCTTCCCTTGTTCCCTTGGCATCCTTCCAAACGCCTGACCCGAGGCGGGTCCCATCACATTCAGTGGGGCTGAGCTCCTAGCTTGCAGCCAGCCCTCCTGCCTTCCCTCGAGTCCCTTCGCCACCTCCCCACCCAGCTCTCTCCCTCGACGCCTTTTCAAGTTGTCCACATCCCTCCCAGCAGGACCCGAGCCATGCCGTTGCTGGTATCGAGCAGGCGTTGCCTTGGGCCAGCCCCGCTGCCACCGTACCTCTCCCTCCTCCGGACTCGGCAGGGCTTGCAACACAGGCACAGAACCCTGGGCCCAGGAGTCTGTGATGCAGGCCGCCGGCTCCTCATCCTCCTGCCAGGTGGGATCTGCCGGCACGTCACTCTCGCCTTCGTCCCGTACCAGGAAGCGCCACTCAATGAGCTGCAGCATGGCCTCCCGTGCCTGGCTGATGACGAAGGGGATGCACTGGGGACAGCAGACAAGGCTCAGGATGAGCGAGAGGGCAGGGCGGGGGCAAGTTTCACATCCCCTTTCCGCCAGTCAGCCCACTGCCCACACTTCAGGCTGCCCTTCCGTGAACAGCGAAACATCTCTCTTCAGATCCACTACTCCTTCCCATGTCGACTGCACAGCACACGGACCAGCGTCTGGCACATGAGGGAAACACGGAGTAAAGAGATATTCTCCTAAGCCGCTGCCCCCCCCTTCAATAGCCAACTGGTCAGCTCTTTCCAAAGCAGCCCACGAGTCCAGAGCCTCCTCTGAAGCACCAAACACCCAGAAGGGCCCAGCCAGCCACCCCACCACCCCGATGGCATTCGCCACCACACTGCTTACGCACTCTGCCAAGAGGCGCTGAGGAGGATGCGCTCTCCTGTTGTCAGCCCTGAGAGCCAGAGCCGGTACCAACCAGGGTCCCGAGTGCAGCCACAGTGCATTCTGCTACAGTGCTAGATATACTCAAACTACGGGATTCCTTTGTGACGCCTCTCTTCCAACATTAACGAGCGCTCGCCCGGCTGCCGTATATAGACATCAATTGGCTCTCCCCAATGTACAGCCCTCTTTGTCTGCCCCCAGCCCCAGATAGGAGAAGAGCTGGACAAGCCAGCCACAAAGGCCAGAAGGCTCCTCCTTCGAGTCCTTCACTGTTTCAGGGCTCCGTGGATGTAGAGCTGCTGGTTGCGGCAGGGTCTTGCTATTTACTGTGTTATCTGTACAGCACCATGTACATTGATGGTGCTATATAAATAAATAATAATAATAATAATAGCCAATCAGGGATCCTTTCACTGCAATGTAATCAACATACAGTGTGTGTATTGTGCATGTGTGTGAAAAAGAGTGAGCGAGCGAGTGAGCAAGCATGTCTAATCACCACCATCTTGTATGCTCCATGGCATACGCCCTTTGTTAAGACCACGATCAGGTGCCAGCTTAGGGGAAGCCACAGTAATAATGCTCAAGACAGCCAAACTCAGTTCACTGATGCTTGGCAGGAGAGACGGCAAGCAGAGAAACCCCGCACAGCCTGTTTCTTCTAGGGGCAGAGAGCCTTTTCTGTTCCATGGGGTTCAGAAAGTGGAGAAATAACCTTTAAGGTTTTCCTTATCATAGAATCATAGAATAGTAGAGTTGGAAGGGGCCTACAGAAAGCCTTAGAGGGTGCTATGGCTGGTATTGTTGACAATCCTGTTGAAGCCCTGGTGAATAGATGGAATCAAGACCTAACTAGGGCTATCGACACGAGTGCCCCCAAACGTCCTCTCCGACCTGCTTCCAATCGGGCACCTTGGTACACAGAAGATCTCAGGAAGTTGAAGCGGGAAGGTCGACGACTAGCGCGCCGATGGCGGAAAACTTGTCTCATATCCGACAAGGCACGTCATAGAGAACATCTTCGTTCCTATGGGGTGGCAATACGTGCAGCGAAGAAAGCTTTCTTCTCTGACCGCATTGCGGCTGCGAATTCACGTCCAGCAGAACTGTTTAGGGTGGTGAGGAGTCTAACTCGGGCACCTCCTCCCCTGAACCCAGTTTTAGAGCCTTCGGTAGTTCGCTGTGATGCATTTAATGATCATTTCACAGATAAAATCTCTCGGATAAGAGCCAATTTAGATGCCGTCGTTATAACAGAAGCTGAAGCTGAAGTGTCCAGCAACTCTGTGAGTAGGATTACACTGGATAAGTTTCAGTTGGTGAGTACTGATGATGTGGACAAGCTGCTTGGACGAGTAAGGAAGACAACTGTCCTTCTTGGCTGGTTGCCCAGGGAGGAGATGCAGTTAGACTATAACTACAACATATTAATGCATCTCTCAGGGAGGGGAGTTTTTCACCATGTTTAAAAGAAGCAGTGGTATGGCCACTTCTAAAAAAGCCCTCCCTGGACCCCCTGGAACTTAATAATTACAGACCAGTATCAAATCTTCCATTTTTGGGCAAGGTGATTGAGAGGGCAGTTGCCTTCCAACTCCAAGCAGTCTTGGGTGATACAGATTTTCTAGACCCATTTCAAACTGGCTTCAGGGCTTGATACAGAGTTGAGACAGCTATGGTCGCCTTAGTGGATGATCTCCGCATGAGCATTGACAGGGGGAGTGTGTCCCTGCTGGTACTTTTGGACCTTTCAGCGGCTTTCGATACCATCGACCATGGTATCCTTCTGGAACGCCTGGGGGGTTTAGGGATCGAGGGCACTGTGCTCCAGTGGTTCCGGTCCTACCTCTCAGGTAGATTCCAGATGGTGATGCTTGGGGATAGTTGCTCCTCAAAAAAGGAGCTGTTGTATGGCGTACCACAAGGTGCCATCCTATCCCCAATGCTGTTTAACATCTACATGAAACCGCTGGGAGAGATCATCCGGAGGCATGGGGCGGGGTGCTATCAGTATGCTGATGACACCCAAATATATTTCTCTATGCCTTCAATAACAGCATCAGCTAAGGAAGGTGTGTCTCCTCTGAATGAATGCTTGGAGGCAGTAATGGGCTGGATGAGGAAAAACAAACTGAAGCTGAATCCAGACAAAACAGAGGTGCTTGCTGTCAAGGGCTCTGACCTAGATTTGGAGGTGTTTCAACCGGTTCTGGATGGGGCTACACTCCCCCTGAAAGACTGTGTTCAGTTTGGGGATGCTCCTGGATCCATCGCTCCAAATGACAGCCCAGATAGATGCGACGGCCAGGAGTGCCTACTATCAGCTTAGGCTGTTGTGCCAGTTGCATCCTTTTATAGAGTTGGAAGACCTAAAGACAGTAGTGCACGCGCTGGTAACCTCAAGACTTGACTTCTGCAATGGGCTCTACATAGGGCTACCGTTGTTCCTAGTTCGGAAACTTCAACTAGTTCAAAATATGGCAGCCAGGCTGGTCACCGGTACATCTAGGGGTGAGCATATTACCCCAACATTAAAATCACTCCACTGGCTGCCAATTAGTTTCCGGGCGAAGTACAAAGTGTTGGTCATTACCTTTAAAGCCCTAAATGGTTTGGGTCCAGGTTACCTGTGGGATCGCATTCTCCCATATAGTTCGCCCCGCACACTCAGGTCCTCTGGGGTGAACTTACTTCAGTCCGCTAAAAGTAGGCTGACATCAGTTTCCTAGAGGACCTATTCTTCTGTCACCCCCAGATTGTGGAATGGCCTGCCAGAGGAGATTCGTAAAATTAACTCTCTGTGTGATTTTAAGGCAGCCTTAAAGACTAGCCTTTTCCAGCAGGCCTATCCAGATCAATGTAAAATCAAGAATTTTTAAGATGTGTTGATTGCTGTTCTAATGTTGTTCCCCGTCTCGATCCAAAGCGGGTAAGAAATAAATATATCATTATTATTACAAGGCCATCAAGTCCAACCCACTTGCTCAATGCAGGAATCCACCCTAAAGCATCCCTGACAGATGGTTGTCCAGCTGCCTCTTGAAGGCCTCTAGTGTGGGAGAGCCCACAACCTCCCTAGGTCACTGGTTCCATTGCCGTACTGCTCTAACAGTCAGGAAGTTTTTCCTGATGTCCAGCTGGAATCTGGCTTCCTTTAACTTGAGCCCGTTATTCTGTGTCCTGCACTCTGGGAGGATCAAGAAGAGATCCTGGCCCTCCTCTGTGTGACAACCTTTCAAGTATTTGAAGAGTGCTATCATGTCTCCCCTCAATCTTCTCTTCTCCAGGCTAAACATGCCCAGTTCTTTCAGTCTCTCTTCATAGGGCTTTGTTTCCAGACCCCTGATCATCCTGGTTGCCCTCCTCTGAACACGCTCCAGCTTGTCTGCGTCCTTCTTGAATTGTGGAGCCCAGAATTGGACCAATACTCTAGATGAGGCCTAACCAGGGCCGAATAGAGAGGAAC
Organism: Elgaria multicarinata webbii; assembly: GCF_023053635.1. Taxonomy (NCBI): domain Eukaryota; kingdom Metazoa; phylum Chordata; class Lepidosauria; order Squamata; family Anguidae; genus Elgaria; species Elgaria multicarinata. The sequence goes on along the minus strand of NC_086180.1, from coordinate 758,655 downwards.
CAGTACCTCACGTGATTTGGAAGCTATACTTCTATTAATGCAGCCCAAAATAACATTTGCCTTTCTTGCTGCCATATTGCACTGTTGGCTCATATTCAGCTTGTGATCTACAACACTTCCAAGATCCTTATCATTTGTAGTAGTCCTTCTCACCGGCTGAACCCAAAGTGTGGAACGAAATGCAGGGAACCTTCTGAAAGAAGCCCAAATCGTCTCTCAAGAGCCCTGGCTAGAGAAGCCTGAGCTGGAAAGAGACAAGGTAGAGGCAAAGCTTTCCAGGTCAGCCAGCTTGGGCTTTTAATGCTCAAACATAACATTAGAAGAGCCCTGATGCTGGATCGGACCAAGGGTCCGTCTAGTCTAGGACTCTGTTCGCACAGTGGCCAACCAGCTAAACAACCCCGAACAGCTCAGAAGTTGCTTGCGCTGTCTGGGCCTTGCTGTTGAACATTTTTAATAGCCTAGTGATGAGGGCAGAGTGCCCTTTCCTCGTGCCGCAAGCGTAACAGATGAATCGCCCGGGTTCTCGGCAGGCTTAAGCTCAGCAACTCCCTCTTTCCTAGGAGGTGACAGTTCAAAGCAAAAGGGATTCCAGCAGAGAGCCAAGGCCCATCACGGTCCTCCCCGCCTTGCTCCGGAAGACTCCTGTTGCTCACAGGCGGCCCAAGTGCCCTTTGAAGTGTTTCGCAGGGGGAGCTTTGGAACCTGTCGGTGGCTCGGGGTGGGTGGGGGTGACTGCTCACCTGACGGGTCAGATAGACCTTGAAGCATTCTTCCAAGCCCTGATCCATCAGCCCGGCCAGGATGTCCCCCACAATATCTTCCGCCTCCTCAAAGGAGAGCAGAGAGAGCCAGTCTCCTTCTGACAAGCGCCCCGGGACGATTTCGACCTGGGGAATGGGCACTGTGGGAGGGCGGGACCTCTCTGCCCGGGACTTGGCTAGAGCCACGCGGTCTCGGGATGTCATTTTCTGCAGGGGAAACCAAGCACACGTCTCAGCATCAAGGTTTGGAAGGGGGAACAGCGAGCGGCTGGGGAACGCCCCACGGTGCCAAGGCCAGAAAGAGAATTTCAGGACAATGTCACTGCCTTCCCTGTTCTGCAAGGGGGCACCGGAAGACTGGAGGGGCCCTGACTGGCTGACTTGAGGGAGGAAGGAAGGAAGGAAGGAAGGAAAGAGCCTTGGCCTGGAGCAACCCACCCCTAGAGCTCAGGGCTCTTGAGTTTTGTCCTGGGTTCCAGCCCTGGCAATGGGCGCCTGTTGCATAAAGAAACAGCATAAGACCACAGCCCTGCCTGCAGGCTTACAATCCTACGCGCACTTACTGAGAAACACAGTAAGCTGCCTTCTAGCAGGTCACAGCCCCGGTCGGTCCTCCTAGCTCAGGGCTGGGCGACCCGTGGCTCTCCAGGTGTTTTGGCCTACAGGTTCTCATTAGCAGTGCCTACTCTGCCTGGCAGCGGCCATCAGGATCAGGCAGAGCAGAATCTTTCCCAGCACCTTTGACCTGATTTGTTGAACAGAAGACGGCGGGGACTGAAACTGGGGTCTTCTGCACACAAAGCAGCAGTGCCCGTGTGTAGGGGAAATTGTTATCCCTCTCTGGCACACATTCAGTATTGGCATACCATGCTGAGATGTGCTGGAACACAAGGATAACACTTTTTAGATAAAGCCTTGCTAAGAAACATCTTGGCACTTGCTGGTCATGCCTTGGAATGTGCTGACGCAAGAACCACAGAATACAATACAGTATTGAAGGCACTATGCTATGATCATGTATTTCCTTAACCCTTATATGGTATATTCATGCTGAACATACACTAACCAACACCTTCTGTTCACGAGGTAATCATGCATTTAACATGCTGTACTTAACAACCAATCATAGCTTGTAAACAAGAAATGTAACCACTTAGTTCTTAATAAAAACCAGGACGGGGCCGCCTGTTTGGGATGCCTCATCTTCATGCAGTTGGACTCCTTGCCAGTTATTTACCACACCCGTGCCCCCCAATGCGGTAGAGCCTCTCTCCCGCTTAGGAGATTGGAGCCCATGTGCGGAGGTGCCCGAGGGCCCCAGGGCTGGCCCTCTTCCTGCCTGTGCCGCAGGGCCCGTCTACACCAGTGGCTCGGGAACAGGGGTGGGAGGGGGCTGTTGCACCCGGGTCCTGCTTGTGGGTTCCTGGTCGGCCCCTGTGTGCAGAGCCCGGGACGAGATGGGCCTTGGCCTGATCCGGCCTCAGGGCTCTTCTCTGTATCTTCTTATGGGATGGATTCTAAGGACAAAGCAGCTCTAACTTCCACGCCCAGGTGTGGAATGCTGACAGAATGGTGGGGTGGGGTGGGGTGGGGTGGGGGGGAATGCCGCTCTCCCTGGCTGCCGGGCCACGGTGGAGCCCAAAGCAGCTCCAGCCTGGCAGCCCGTTCTTCCAGGGCAAGCGTGGCCAGGCTGCAAAGGCCTAGCAGCAGTCTCGGCTGCCCCCTTGCCATGTATGGGGATAGGGGTCAGGAGCCTGGTGCCAAGGTCAGCACGGCCTGGAGGCTGCTTCTTCAGACAGGTGGCGAGAGGAGCTACGTAACCCTGAGCCCGGGCACCAGGGTGGGGGTGGGGGTGGGGTGGGGTGGGGGGGCACCGCAGGGATGGTGCACCTCCCCCCCCCACGACACCTGTCTTCGTGCCCTGAGCCGCCTTCCGGGGAGCCCCTGGGCTGAGCCGCACTGGGCCACGAGGGCCTCGGGCAAGCCCCGCTCCCGCCCGCCCAGCCCCACCTGCCCCGGCCTACCTGACTGCGTCGTTCTCGGGATTACAAGGCGGATGGGTGGTGGCCACGGAGCATCCCCGCTACCGAGCCTGCGCTTCACGGCTGCTTTTAAGCAGGGGGCGCTGCGGAGGGCTCTGGGGGGCTGCAAGCCCCGCCCCCACCGGCACCTGCCTCCAACGGGGGGGGTCCGCCTCTCGCCCCCCTCCTTCTCCCGCGACGGAGCCCCATCTGCCTCCGCCCCGCAGGCGGGGGGGATGGGGCCGGGCGGGAGCGCCCAGGGCAACGGGGCTAAAGGCTTCCAGCCCTCCCCCCCGGCCCCGCGAGCCGGAAAGCGCCTCGCCGCCCCCGCCTGCCGGGGCCCCTGGCCGGAGGGACGCGCGCAGCCACTGCCGGCCCGGCCCCGAGGGAGGAAGCGGTACCCAGGGCCGCCAGGGAAGGCTCAGTCTTGCCTAGCTCGTAGGGAACCTCTGGCGGGGACGCGTGAAGGGCGCCTCTGAGCATGTGCAGAGAGCCTCGCTCCTTGGCGGCGGCGTGTCACCGATGCGGGTTTGCGTCGCCAAGGCAACGGCCGCCCCGCCCCCGGCGGCCTAACGTCATCACGCCCGTGCGCCGTCTCCATGACTGCAAGGGAAGCGGGAGAGAGGTCAGGCGGCGGCGGCGGCGGCGGCGCGAGAAAAGGAGGTGAGGGGGGGGCGCGGAGGGGGAGGGGGAGGGGTCTCCTCGCCTCGCCAGCCACGCCACGCCACGCCACGCGCTAACCGAAAGCCGCGGGGCTGGCCGCGCCCCATGCCCGCGGTGGGCGTTGCTCGGCTGATCCAATGGGGGCTGGAGGTGGGCGGCAGGCGGCGGCTCACGTGACTGGATGCTCATTTCCCCCCCCCTTCACGCAGAAAGCTAGCTCGTCAGGCTGCGGGGGTGGTGATGGTGGGGGGCGCCCAGTCTCCGTAGCCTCCAGTGGCAGGGGGCCGCCCTGTCATGACATAAAGCCCGGCAGCTTTGGTTGCCATGTCGAGGGGCGGGAAGAGCCACGGGGGAGTTCCCCCCCTGCAAGGGGCCGGTGGGGGTGGGGGTGGGGGTAGGGGGCGGCGCTAGGCGTTGCCATGGCGCCCGAGACACTCTCCATCATCCCCACCCCAGCAGCGGGCGCGTGACTTGTGAAATGGGACTTGCAGTGGCCAGAGGGGCGGGTGCGCCGGGAGAGCCGGCCTCGGCCAGCCCCCCACCGCTGCCCCCTCGCCCGTGCCGGCTGCCGGGGCGGGGGCGGGGGTGGGGGCGGAGCGGCCTCCCGCAGAAGCCTCCCTGGGGTGGGGTCGGGTGGGGTGGGGTGGGGTGGAGGGTGTTCCGGAGCGCCACGCCGGGCCCCTCCCTGGGCGCATGTGGACATCGGAGGAATTGCCCTGCTCTCCCCATGCACGCACGCGGTGGGGCTTACTTCCGAGTAGGCCTACGTGGGATTGGGCCTCCCATCCACATCCCCCGGGCCCGGCAATTTCTGGGCAAATCGGGCACATTGTGATACAAGTGTGAATTTTGACATGGTGGCATTTATGACCACGTAGATTAAAATGAGACATAAGGGCATCTCGGGAAATCATCGTAACCGCCTCCGTCTTGGAAAATGGTGGCCAAATGCAGTTTTCGCACAATAACTCTATTATTTGTAATCTCACAGAAAAGATGACTCAGTACAAAATTAAAGAGCATAAAATTTGCTACAAAAAAGTCATTAACAATCTCTTCATAGGAGCCACCCTTGTCAAGATATAAAAGTTTTATTCCTACCCATTTTTCTGAGAAGTCAACAACATGCACTATCTCACCCTCATTCCAATCTTGCACGTCGTGTTGCAAGCCTGAAACTTTCAGAGGTCACATTTTACACATATTTCAACATTATCAAATAAAGTAAAACCAATCCTCCACAGATGCGAAGAGGTAGAATTTTGCATTGGTGGACTATCAGGACAATGGCTTAAGGGGAAAAAACTAAAAAATTCCTACAAAATCAAGGGATGAACTGTTCTGATTCAAGCTTGGCATACCAAAGCCCTACTTAAAAGCTCTCAGGGTCCCGGGTTTCATCTGTTTTTCTTTAAAAATAAGGGAGTTGTGGGCAAGGTGGGGGGTAGGGTTGGAGCAGCAAAAGTATGTTACACCGGCTCAGCCCCTTGGTTTGAAAGGCGTGGAGGAGGAGAACTGCCCCACCCTCCCCTTTCATCAGCAAGCTCTACCTTACAGCACACCCCTCCAGCAAAGGAAGAAGCAGGAGGGCAGCACTACACGGAGGCTTCAGGGTGCATTAAATTCACTTGGGAAAATAATCTAGACTTTCCCCATTCTAGGAAAAGACAGAAAAGGCTGGGGAAGAGGAGAGGTGTCTGACGACAGGCACAGCGTCATGTGAGTACTGTGCTGCAAAACCACACAAAAGGCCTGGCAAGAGTGCATTAAATCACTGGTGTGATGGACCCCTTAGTATTTGACACATATGTACCTAATAGTTTGAAAAGCTACAGGAGATTGCAAAGGTTCAGGAAGCCATCATCAAATTCTTCCTTCAACCCCAATTCCCAAAGACTGGAACTTTTTTCTGAAAAATGACGACAAGCAGCAGCTATTCAGTACGCTGGCTCACAGATCAGTGCGCCTGCTAGCTGCCACTGCAGGAAAAAGAACTTATCGCAACCAATAGTTCCCATATTGTCAGAGAACAAAAGCGATCATTCACTACTAATTCTGTCCTCCTATGAGGAGGTTGATACAAGGTGGATTCTCCATGCTGCTGAAGCTGTTCAAAAAGGACATAAAAAAATAATAATACTCATACGCACAGTTGATGCTGACGTAGTTGTATTAGTAATTACTTTTTTCAAGGAAATGAAAGCGGAAGAACTATGGGTAGGTTTTGGCACAGGAACGAAGTTCATAGACGTCCCAATACACGTGATAGCGACATCACTAGGTAGTAAGACTCTAGCTCTCCCATTCTTCCGCAGCTTCACAAGTTGTGACAATGTGCCTTTCTTCGTGTGGCTTGGTAAAGCTGAAGCTTGGGAGACGTGGAACTCTTTCACTGAAGCAACTGCGATATTTGCAGAGTTATCCCACCCAGTTTCTGATGTGACACAGCAGCAACTGAAAACAGTAGAAAAGTTTGTTATACCGTATTTCTTCAATTCTAAGACGCCATCGATTGTGAGACGCACACTAATTTCAGTACCACCAACAGGAAAAAAAGCTTTGATTCTAAGAAATAATAAATTTCTTGGAATATCTTTTATGAGTAGAATTTCTTAGAATTTCTTAGAAAGAGCTGGGTTTTGGTGCCACTGGGCTGAGAGGGGCTTACGGGTAAGCAAAAAACCTGGCGCTTACCCTCCCAGCTCCTCTTCGCTCGCACAGCTCGCGGCGGCTGCTGCAGAAGCTTCCTCTTTTGGCGGCCTACCTGTACGAGGAGGAGAGAGTCAACTGGAGCTGCGGCGTGAGAGCAGCTTCGGCGGAGCAGTGCTTCTTCGGCCTCTGGCTACAGGATTTTCGGGCCACTTTGGCCCAGCATCCGCGGGCATGAGGAGCATTATCTGCCCTTCAGTGGACCAGGGAGCCGGGGATGACTTCCAGGCCCCACTCAGGCCGCACACATCCCGGCCAATAGTACAGGACCCGGCAGAGCCGCATGGGCGTGCCCGCTGGGTACAACCCAGCCGGGCATCTTCCCAGCGCGGTGGCCAGGGGGCTCACCTGGTGCCCAGTGCTTCGGGGGGAGCCTCCTGACCGTTGGAGCCGCGCGACTTCCAGGCGCGGATGACGAGGGCCGCCTGGAGCCTGATCCCAGCAACTGGGGATGGAAGAAAGATGCTCAATCTGGTTGGGTACCTAGGTGGACTACACTTCCTCCTGCTCCAAATTCACCACACAAAGGCGAAACTTAGAGAATTATAGCCATTTTCCCCATTGTGGTAGAATGAGCATAGATATATAAAAAATGGTTAATAGTTTAAGAACATAAGAGGTATGCTGAATCAGAGTAGGGCTCCATCATCACACCAGTGATTTAATGCACTCTCGCCATGCCTGGTGTGTGGTTTTGCAACACGGTAGTCACATGACGCCGTGCCTGTCTTGCAGACACCCCATCTGGATTATTTTCCCCAAGTGAATTTAATGTACCCTGAAGCCTCCGTGTAGTGCTGCTCTCCTGCTTTTTCCTTTGCTGGAGGCGTGTGCTGTAAAGGAGAGCTTGCTGATGAAAGGGGCGGGTGGGGCGGTTCTCCTCCTCCACGCCTTTCAACAAGTGCATCTTGTTGACTTCTCAGACAAATGGGTAGGAATAAAACCTTTATATCTCGATGAGGGTTGCTCCTATGAAAAGATTGTTAATGACATTTTTGTAGCAAATTTTATGCTCTTTAATTTTGTACTGAGACATCTTTTCTGTGAGATTACAAATAGAGTAATTGTGCGAAAACTGGATTTTGGCCGCCATTTTTCAAGATGGCGGCCGTTACGATGATTTCCCGAGATGCCCCTCTGTCTCATTTTAATCTGCGTGGTCATAAATGCCACCATGCCAAATTTCACACTTGTATCACAATGTGCACGATTTTTATGCTATGGCGCTCCACTAAAGGGAGAAAGCCCTCCACGCATCTGGCACGGCTCCCTCCTCCCTCCCTCCCTCCCCCCACGTGGCCAAGGAGCTTCCACATAGGAAGGCGCTGGGTGCACCTCTGGACACGGGGAGGCAGAGGAAGCCGGCAGGGGGGGATGTTGGGGAGGCCAGCAGGTGTGTGGGGGGGGGGCAGCCAGGGCCATACACCTGGCCTGGTTCAAGGCGACTTTCTAGGCCTTCTGGTCCACGGGGGGGGGGGGGCACCCTCCTCCCTGACCATCTCTCCCTTGCTGCCGCTTCGCCACCCGCGAACGGGGCCAGAGGTCTGCTGCCTGGCGGAGCTGACTCCTTCCCCCCCCCCCCCAGTCTCCCCAGAAGCAGGATGTATCGCAAGGAGAAGAGCGTCCTGCTCAAGGACAGCACCTTGGCCCTGTACAACAACCTGAGCGTGCTGCCGCTGCCCGCCAAGCACCTCACCTACTTTGCCAGCGTGCACGGCAGCACCGTCAACATGGTGAGCGCCTCTGACGACGGCCTTGGCTTCTCGCATCGCCAGCTGCAGGCCAAGGAGGGCAGCCTGGGAATTGGCGCCTCCATCATCACCCAGGTGCTATTATTATTATTTATTTGTTTGTTTATTTATTTATATAGCACCATCAGTGTGCATGGTGCTGTACAGAGTAAAACAATAAAACAGCAAAACCCTGCCGCATAGGCTTACATTCTAGGGCTGGGAGGGCCTCTTGGTCCAGGGCCAGGGCAGCTGCCGGCCAGATCGATCCCCCGCGGGGCAGCTGCTCTTCTGCTGCTACCGAGAAGCCCATGCCAGCTCCCTGGGGCATAAACATTGGCTTGCCTGAACAGGCCGATCGAAGGGACGATGGGAACAGGCGGGCGTGAAGAGCACTCAGCCAGAAAAGCAGGGCTTAATTTCAGCTGGGATGTGCCTATATCTGGTTCCAATCCCAGAACACTTGCAGTAACAGTAATGGAGACAGTGCCTCTGAGCGCATGTGGAGTGCTTTCCCCTCACTTCTGAGAGGAGCATAGCTGGGAGCAGCGTCTTAATACAAGGGCAAACTTTCTGGGCCTTCTCCAATGCTGCTGGGCGGCTCGTGGGCTTACTGGTTCCTTCAAGGCCTGGGTGCCCGGCCTGCTCCTGTCTCGCCACCCCACCCCACCCCACCCGGATTTGCTCTCCCTCTGTGGCACCTGCCTCTTGGGGGGTCTTGCTTTCTTGCGTTCCAGCATTGGTTAAACGGGGTGTTGATGCGCTTCGTACACACCTGACATGGCAAAGGGATGGGGATGGGGGAGGCTGTGGAAGCCCAAGGCAGGGGCTCAAGCACCGTCAGGGGAGCTTTAGCCCTCCTGGACCTGGATGTCAAATGTTTGGCTCTGGTTACTCCGTGTGAACCGCCCAGAGAGCTTCGGCTATGGGGTGGTATATAAATGTAATAATAATAATAATAATAATAATAATAATAATAATAATAATAATAATAATACCACCCAGATGAAACATTCAGGCAGCAAAGGGCATCAGTGGCTGATTCTCCCTCTGCTTCCCCCCCCCCCAGGCTACCTGGTGCACCCTCCCTTCTCGGGTCCTCTTAGTCCTGACTTCGCGGAAGGGTATCCAGGTGAGAGGCTCAGCTGGGGGGTTCAGAGATTGGGGTGGGCCATGGAGCTTTCTGCCCGAGAAAGACTCCTGGTCAGTGGCCATCTGAGCCCCAGCTCCCATCCTCTTCTGGGCTGGGGATGTGGGTCAGACTCTGGGGCCGGCCGGCCTGCTAGATTCTCAGGCATCTCTCTCTTCTTTTCCCCTTCCTGCCAGATGTACGAGTCGGATGGTTCCGTCATGGTGTATTGGCACGCGCTGGAGGGCACGGAGTCTTCGCCAGGTAGTCCTTCCAGCACAGGATGGGGGCGGCTGTGTGGCTATCTCAAGTGCAGGAGTGGCTTCAGGCCCTGCCATGCCCAGGCTTGGGGTCAAGGAGGCAGGCTATGTCTGGCTTGGATCTCTCTCTCTCTCTCTCTCTCTCTCTCTCTCTCTCTCTCACACACACACACACACACACACACACACGTTTCCTGCAAGTGAAGCTTCTTTCCTTTGGTCTTAGCCTGGAGAAGAGAAGATTGAGGGGAGACATGATAGCACATGATTGAGGGGAGACATGATAATGGGCTGCATTAATAAAAGTATAGCTTCCAAATCGCGTGAGGTACTGGTTCCTCTATTCAGCCCTGGTTAGGCCTCATCTAGAGTATTGCGTCCAGTTCTGGGCTCCATAATTCAAGAAGGACGCAGACAAGCTGGAGCGTGTTCAGAGGAGGGCAACCAGGATGATCAGGGGTCTGGAAACAAAGCCCTATGAGGAGAGACTGAAGGAACTGGGCATGTTTAGCCTGGAGAAGAGAAGATGGAGGATAGACATGATAGCACTCTTCAAATACTTAAAAGGTTGTCACACAGAGGAGGGCCAGGATCTCTTCTCGATCCTCCCAGAGTGCAGGACAGGGAATAACGGGCTCAAGTTAAAGGAAGCCAGATTCCAGCTGGACATCAGGAAAAACTTCCTGACTGTTAGAGCAGTGCGACAATGGAACCAGTTACCTAGGGAGGTTGTGGGCTCTCCCACACTAGAGGCCTTCAAGAGGCAGCTGGACAACCACCCGTCAGGGATGCTTTAGGGTGGATTCCTGCATTGAGCAGTGGGGTTGGACTCGATGGCCTTGTAGGCCCCTTCCAACTCTATTCTATGATTCTATGAGTCAGGAAATGCTCCCCCTTAACTTCTAACAGGCAGCTTGCCCAGGCCTTCTTGGTTCTTTGAGCCCTGGAAACACTGCTCACTCCCCGGAGCAGGTGGTCGGTTTTGGATCTTGCCCATGGCCCCGTTTCGGGGTTAAGGTTTTCTCTCCCACCACTGTTTTGCCATCTGCGCAGGTGTGTCTGAGCAGGTGGAAAGCAGACCCCTGAGAGGGCAGCTGTCCCGAGGCACACACAAGTGGGTTGAATTGACCTGGATGCTTCCTCTGGGTACTGCAGCAGTTCCCACCTCCAGATACTTGGGGCCACGGGAAGGCCATGTATCGAAGAGCTCTCTGACCCGCACCTGCTGTGTGTTTGGAGACACACGCCTCCCTTTCATGCTGGGTGTGCGCCCGCAAGAAGCGCTGGGGCTGCCACAAAGTGGTGTGTGCTGCTGCCGCCGCTGCTGCCTGATGCGCATGTCTGTTCCTTTCCAGGGCAGGCTGTGTTCGCTCGTGGGATCGCAGCGACGGGACAGCGTTTTGTTTGTGTAGGTGAGCAAGCAGAGTGGGCAGTGCGGCTGTGCTGGGCCAGTCAAGGACCACCCGCTGGCTTCAGAGAGCAGATTCCTGTGAGACGTGGTGCGGGAAGGCTGGTCTTGGCAGGTGGCGGGACTCCTCCATGTACAGAGGAGGGCAACCAGGATGGTCAGGGATCTGGAAACAAAGCCCTATGAAGAGAGACTGAAAGAACTGGGCATGTTTAGCCTGGAGAAGAGAAGATGGAGGATAGACATGAGAGCACTCTTCAAATACTTGAAAGGTTGTCACACAGAGGAGGGCCAGGATCGCTTCTCGATCCTCCCAGAGTGCAGGAAACAGAATAACGGGCTCAAGTTACAGGAAGCCAGATTCTGGCTGGACATCAGGAAAAACTTCCTGACTGTTAGAGCAGTATGACAATGGAACCAATGACCTAGGGAGGTTGTGGGCTCGCCCACACTACAGGCCTTCAAGAGGCAGCTGGACAACCACCTGTCAGGGATGCTTTAGGGTGGATTCCTGCATGGAGCAGCTGGGTGGACTCGATGGCCTTGTAGGCCCCTTCCAATTCTGCTATTCTATGATTCTATGACTAGACGTGGGCTTGGGTGGGAGGCTGGGCAATGGGGCCTTCCTGGGAGAGCATAGCCTGGCCCCCACGGAACATGGCCTCCTTCTGTTTGCAGCGCTCCCAGCGCTCAACCTGCCTCCGCCGCCTCCTCTTGTGCTGCAGGGACATCCTCCGGGTCGGTCCTCGTCTTTGACATCCCCCCCAAAGGCACCAACATCACACTGAGCGAAGTCCTTGAGAAGCACTGCAGCCCCATCACGGACGCCGGTGCGGAGCTCTGCGAGCAGCCGGTGAGGCGCGACCGGAAGTGCCGGCCTCCAGCCGTGGCTCCTGCAGGGTTGCCAAGGCCACGTGCGCATCAGCAGTTCCTGGCCTGCAATGCCACCTCGCCTCACTGCGGGCGCTGGAAGTGGTGGCGGTGTCCGTCCCGACATCTCTCTTTGCTCAACGGGGCACCTAGGGCTTCCCTTTTGGGGCCCAGGTTCCTGGTGCTCGGTCCCCTGGAGGCTCTGCGGGAGGCCCTTGGCCCCCAGCGGGGGTCTGTGTGTGGCTGAATCTGATTCGCTGAAGAGGGTTGTTGGGCGGCCGGTTGATCCCTGCCTCCCTCCCTGCTTGCCTTCCGTTGCAGGAGGGAGCAGCTGACCTGGTGACCGCAGACGACTCCGGGTCCCTGTGCGTCTGGTGCTCTGGGGAGAGGTTCACGCTGCTCACCACCATCGTCCCAGCTTCTGAGTAAGGCTGGAAGTGGGGGTAAGGTGGGGGGCAGGAGCTTGGGTCCCAGGCAAGGTGTGGCCCAGGAGAAGAAAAGGCACCTGGGACGGCCGGGCCCCGTGATCCCGCTCCCCCTGGCGTTTCTCTCGGGCTGCCGTGAAGGGAGCTGGTGGCCGATGCCTGAAACGGGAGGCGGAAGCAGAGCGCCCTGCTCCCCCCTCAGAGCCATTGGCAGGACGCTGGGCTCCAGGCTTGAAGTGGTGCCGAGGTCTGTGAAATTAGGAAGATGGGAACCTTGGCCCATTTAGCTCAACAGTGCCTGCACTGGCTGGCAGCTCCTCCTGGAGACCCTCCTGCGTGCAAAGCAGGCGCTCTGCCCCTGACCTGCAGCCGTTCCCTCGGGCCAGGAGCAGAACCAGCATGCCCCCGGCCCCAATCGTTGCCCTCCATGCCCAGGTGCACGTGCTCCTCGGTGAAGCTGTGGAAGGGGCTCATTGCTGCTGGCTACGGGAACGGGCTGATTCGTCTGTATGAGGCAGCAAGCGGGACCCTGCAAGCTGAGGTTGGCGCTCATGCACGCTGGATCTATGCCCTGGACGTGGCACCGCTGTCGGGAAAGGTGAGTCCGTCCCTGGTTTGAACCACTCGGGCCTTCAGGGAGGTCTGGACGTCACGTGCTGCTGCTGCTGCTGCTGTTGCGCACGTTGTTGCACCTCGAGCGAGAACGCCTACCCCACAGCTGCTGCTGCTGCTGCTGCTCCCTGTGTCTGGTGATGCCCACACCCACCCGAGCCTTCCAAAAGAGCACCTCTTCCACGTGGGAGGAGCTGCCTGATGCTGGAGTGGAGCCTCCAAGCCGGGACTGCGAAGCACCAGATGGGGCGGCCCATTTGGGGAGTCCTTTTCCTTCAGCCCCACTTCTCCTTCCCCCTCACAGCTGCTCTCTGCTGCCGAGGATTCCTTTGTGCAGGTCTGGAGACTGAGCCACAATCCAGACACGGAGGACGTGGAGGTAAGGTGGCCGGGAGGGCTGGCTCCCCTCGGAAGGGGTTGGCCAGAGTCCTCCAATTCTCGCCTCTTCCTGGGCTGCAGCTCCCCCAGCCTGGCCTGGCCGGCCCCATGGAGTGCAGGGTCTGCGCCTCTCCTTGAATGAATGCAGCAAATGCTCCTGGCCATCAGTTCTGGTTCCTCGGCTCAGCGGGGAGGTGTCCGTGTGACACGCTCACCCTGGGCCGATGCTGGGGGACATGGCTTCACCAGGAATGTCTGCACTAAAAGTATCGGGGAACTGGTGTCACTGGTGGCCGGTTACCAAGTGTGGGTGCAAATATGTGGGTGGCGGTGTAGGAACAAGACCAGAGCTGCTGAGCCTGCCTGGGCCCATCTTCCACCCGGCCCGAAAGGGGTTTCTCTCCCTTATCACAGAATCACAGTATAGCCGAGTTGGAAGGGGCCTGTAAGGCCATCGAGTCCAACCCCCTGCTCAAGGCAGGAATCCACCTTAAAAGCATCCCCGGCAGGTGGTTGTCTAGCTGCCTAAAGGCTTGCACGATCCTGCAGCAGGAACCCAGAGGCCTTCCAACGCTGCAGCAAATAGGGCAGAGAAGGGAGACCCCAAGGGGGCACCGGGGCAGACGGCCCCCTGCAGCGCCTTGTGGGGGTGGATTCCCTGCCCTTCAGGGCCCTCCTCCACTTTGCCTGCCCAGAGGGAGCCCTCCCACGGCGGCTGCGCAGTGACCAACCCCTCTCCCTGCAGATTGAGCACTGCCATGGGGAATGTGTGACCGATGCCCTGCTCTGCGGCGCCCGCTTCTGCGACCCCGAGGGCAGCACCTTCGCAGTCACCGGCTTTGAGCTCAACGAGATTCTCCGCTACGTGCAGGTGTAGCCCCTCCTGGCTGCGAGCAAGGGGGGCGGAGGCCGTTCAGCCACCTTGCCGTACCTAGAGGGGCTCAGGCTGGGGACCATTCAGCTGGGGCCCAGCCAGTTTCCCCTCGGAGACAGTTACCCCTCCCTTTCTTTCCAGCCACGTAGGCCCGACAGCCACCCTCCTTTCTGGAGCAAGGGACTGCCCAGAACACCCCCCCCCCATGTGGCCTGTGGCTTTCCCCCTCCAAGCCCTGCTGAGCTGAGGGAGGGTGGCTGTGGGGTGCAGGTTGGGTACGCTTGTTCTAGAACCAAAGCGCCCGCAGGGAGAAGAGCCGGGCACAATGCCTCCAGGCCCTTTGCCCACCATTCAAGCTGCCCCCCTCCTGCACTGCCACAAGGAAGCTCCCAGTCTTGGTGTCCAGAAATGGAGGAATCAGATTTCCACAATGGTATCCAGATTACCCCAATATAGGAAAGGAGATGCAAATTGGAGAAGGACCATAATTATTGTAATTAAAACGTTCCTGGTATTATTAGAGTGCATTAGGTGGGGGGGGGGCGCTACAGACAGGCCATTCCGTTGAGGAAATCTGAGCCCTTTGAAAGACAGACGGCCCAGTCCACTGCTGAGTTCTGCTCTCCCTGCAGGGGCGATACGTGATAAAGGAGCCCTGAACGCGGCCACCTTGTCAGGCCTGGCCTTTGATGGCTCACTGGTGTGGTCAGCAGCCCTCAACCACTGGGCTGAAGCCTGGTGGAATCCAGCCTCTGGAGGCCTTGCAATGACTTTCTCTGTTCTTGCCTGGGGTGAGGGGAGAGCCCCTCCCTCACCCTCCTGGGCCTCCCACCCTTTGCGGACCAAGAAACCGTTGACGGCAGAGCAGGACCCCAGGACTCTGAAGGTGCGCTTAGAGGCGAGAGCACGCAATGTATGGTTGCATGGGAGGGAGCGTGAAAAAATGTAATATTTCAGGCTAGGAGGTGATGTATTTGCTGGATGAATAAAAATGTTAAGTACGAGCGGACAACGTGGCAGGGGTTGGGGCACCTGGCTTTTCTTTCCAAGCCCCCACCTGGCCTGCACAGGAGTCGGCTCTCCGCTGCCCCCAAGAGTACCAGCTGTGGGGAGGTGGAGGGCGGAGGCGAGCCTGGCTTTGGCACAGATCACAGCTTGGCCTGGAGCGGCCGTCACTTTGGACACCGACATCTTTGCATCAATCCCCCCTCCCCCAAGAATGCAGACAAACCTCACAGTCCGCCTCAAGGGGGGAAAGGAAGCCTGTGTGTGCCCCCCCTCCAGACCCCTGCTGATGCTCCTTCTGCCCCAATGGGCACTTCTGCACTCGGTGCACCGCTTAGCCACGTGGCCGGGGACCAGGGCCAGATGCAGGCTGCAACTTTAAGCCAGCGCTCCTCCAGTTCCCTGGAGGGGAGACGGCAGCCCGGACTCCCCCGCAATGACCTGAGCCTGCTCATGTTACCACACCACATGCGGCAAAGGTAACCCAGGAAGGGCTCCTGAGAACCTGGCACTCCTTGACCCCGCAGCAGCAGCAAGGAACCTTTGGGCCAAGCTCCAGCCCGTCCTCTGCTGATGTGGCCCAAGGCGTGTTGGGGTTTTTTCCCCAGTCCAGCCCAGGTGTGGCAGAGCCGTGTGGGGAGGGAGGGAGGGAAGGAGGCCATGAAGAGGCTCCCCTGTGGCAGACCTCCTCTGCAGCCGGCATCACTGTTCACTTCAGAAGCCGCCTCCGGGGTTTTCTGCAAACTGCCCTGTGGAGGCAGTGCAGGACAAGCCTCTCTGGAAGGATCCCGTGCAGAGCTTGCTGTCCTGCTCCGGGGGCTTCACAGGGGGGCCGCCTGGTGGGCAACGGCCCATTTGGATCCCCCCCTCGCAGCAGCAGCCGCCTTCTCAACTCCCCCAGAGCAGAGACACTTCCAGCACGAGGGGCACAACAAAGCCACCAGGGAACAGAAGCAGCCAGCAGCAATCGGGGCCTCCCTGGAACGGCACTGCCAGGGACTTGCACCCTACCGAGCCGCTGGCCGCGTTCATCACCGAAGAAGAGCCCTGAAGCAGGATCAGGCCAGAGATCGGCCACAATGGCCAAGCGAAGCGCAACAGCAACGGCCGCTTGGATTCCGCAGCAGCAGCTGGTGCTGATCCTGGAGCTTCCGTCTAGCAATTGGGACTGGCAGGAGCCAATGCACCATGGATGGTCTAATTCCCTTTTAAAGCCATCCTCAACACAGGTGCTGATGCCCTCTTGGCAGTGGGGGCGGGGGGGGGGAACACCTGGCCGTAGCCACAGAAAGCCCTGGAGGTTGGTGGGATTAGTCCCACTCGTGTTGTTAAAGGCAGACACGGTCCCTCTGGGGGGGTTGTTGTTTCCTGTGCCCCTCCCCCTGGCTACGGCAGACTCTCACACGGGGCTCACAATACAAAAGGCTTTTATTAAAGGTTAAAACAGTCCAATACTGACGCGTGTGTAAGAAAGGGGATGGGGGGCCAGCTCACAGTGGTTAGAAACGTGGACGCATGCGGGCCCCTGGGGACCGGCGTACATCAGAGCCCTTCAGTCGAGTGGGGGCCGCAGGGCCCCCCACCCGGGGAGAGGTTTGTGCTTGGCTGAGGTCTTGGGAGGAAAAAACGGAACTCATAGAAAAAAGTGTAAAAACGTTTGTGCAGATTTGTGGGGTATGTGTGTGTGTGTGTGTCTGAAAGCCCCTCCACTCACTGATGCACCCCCGCACCTCCTTCCCTTAATGCACCAGAGTGCCTACAACAGGGCGGGGGGAGACGGCGCGGTGAACAGGGGGGGCCTCTCTGCTGCCAGGGCCAACCCGGGAAGAGGCTTGTGTTGCGTCCAAGGCACAGGCGTGGGGGGAGGGCTGCCATGCCCCCCCCTCCCCAGCAGACCATCACAAGACAGGAAGCAAACTTCTACAACTAGGCGCCTTAGGAAAAAACCGCTCACCCCCACCCCCACCCCCACAGGGCACGCGGCTCCTGCTCCCTCATCGCATGCACTACACTGCACCCCCCCCCACGCAAAACAACCCCCCTTCCCACAGCCCTGTGGCTCACTCCTCCCAGCCCCATTCCCACCAACGCTGAGCTGGCAGGCGCCTCAGGGAAGCCCAGCAAGGAGGCCCCCCGGAACCACCGCCCCTCCCCTACCTGTACAACCAGCTCACAGCCACCCGGCAAAGCAGGAGTCCCCCCCCCCCCTTGTCCCCAGAATACTGCTAAGGTCAGAGGTAGCAACTAGAGAGACAGCTGGTTGGGTGCCCGGCTGGGCCGTGAGGCGGCACAGGGCGTAAACACGGAGTGAAGGCATGGCGGTGGCAGTGGCAAGAGGCACACAGCTGGCTGGCAGGAAGGGGGGCAGATTGTAAACACGGCAGGGGCACCCTCCCCTGACACCCAGCTGGCAAGAAGAGGCAGAGCTCCCCCGGCCGCCTGCCCCCGCGGGCAAGACCAAGGCAGTGCCTGGCCTGGCTGACGGGCTCCTTCCCTGCTGCGTCCTCTTGGGGGCAGGCGCTCAGGAGATGGGGCTGGCCTGGGGGGGGCGCCAGAAGCACCACTTGCTGCGCGGGTGCTGCTTGCGCGTCATCTCCTCCTCCAGCTCCCGCTCCTTCTGCAAGCGCAAGTAGCGGTCCTCTTCCTTCAGGTACCAGATGGGGGGCCAGCGGTGCCGCTCAAAGTGGGCCTGATTCTCTGTGGGGGGCAGGGGAGAAGAGAGGTGGTGGAAGGGCAGCCCCCGAGCAGCCCCCCCATGCGCCAGCCCCGCACTGTACCCCCCCCCACTCACCCATCCCTGCCAAGGGTTGCAGCAGAAGCCACGAGGAAGGGACAAGGGTGCCGGTCCCTCAAAGGGCCCACGAGGCGGCCTCCCCCCAGCCCTATTCCACCCCCACCCCCACGCCACAAGAGCAGGGGTTCCCTGACAGAAGGGGGTCACAGAGCAAGAGAACGGGGGCGGGGCAGGACTTGTGCAAGGGAGCCTAAGTGCGCCACATGGGTCCACATTCCCAGTGGCCACGGGGGCGGCGAGCGGGGGCTCTCCTGCCCCCACAGCCCTTTTGAAGTGCTGGCAGGGATGGCGGCAGGAACATGGCAGCTGTGACTGGGGGGAGGGGCACCTGCTTTGGGGCAGGACAGCAGACAACTGGGGCCACGAGCAGATGGCCAAGCGGCCCTCCCCCGAGGACTCGCGGGGACACCCCAGCGCTCCCTCCCCAGTGCTGGATTCAGGACACCACCACCCCACGCCTCCATTCCTCGCCTGGGATCCCGCCCGGGCCCCGTCGTCCACAGGGCCGCTTCTCCTCTACAACCAGATGAGCCCTCCCTCTGTGGCGCCCCACTCAGGACCCCCGGCCGGCCCTCCCAGCCTGAGGGGCAGGTCCGAGGGGCTCGCCTGGCCAAGGCCGTACCGGCAGACATGCACTTCATCTCGCGGGGGAAGCGGCGGCACACGCTGTTGTAGTTGGTGCAGATGTAATGGAGGCACCAGGCGGCCAGCTGGCGGGCGTTGTGGAACTGTGAGGAGGAGGAGGAGGAGGCTGTGAGAGGCAAGGCAGAAACAAGGACAGGGGTGGGACACGCTCGTCCCCCCCCCAGCCCCCGCTTCAAGATCTCCAGCCACACCAGTGACGCGTGGCCATGGAACACGCCCTCCTGCAGCACAGGCGACATCGCCCAGGGCCTTGGAGCCAGAAGGCCCCGATCCAATCCCCGGCAGCAGAATCCTACGCCCACTTTCCTATGTCCACTAGAAGCCCGCCCCAGGAGGTGTCTTGGTACTGGCCTGTGTCGCACCCAGTGAAGCTCCCATGACCGGGCCCCACACAGGAGCTGCCCCCCCAGTCTCCAAAAGGAGGTGTACCCCACTTCCGCGAGGCTGATCCATACCTGTGTCATCTCCAGGTAGAGGATGACCTGGGCATCTATTTCCACCTGCTGCAGGCTGGCATGGACGAGTTCATCCACTGCGTACTGCTCTGGGGAGAAGACCAGGAAAGGGCCTCAGGCAGGCAGGCAGGCGCCCTCTTGCCTGCCCCAAAGGCAGAGTCTTCCAGGAGTGCACTCTGTGGATGCTCAGAGGCCTAGGACCACTTCCGAGGACGCACCCAGGCACTCCAGGTGGCACTGAGAAGCCCTGCCCGGGGCTACACGTACTCCTCCCGAACCTGGCCCAAGCAGGGCAGCCCCAGCGCCTCCGTCCCGCCCACCAATGCCCCCCCTCCCACCCTTTGCTCTGCTGCTGGCATGCCAACAAGGCTCCAGGGACGCATCGATCCCAGGGACGCAGCGTCCCCACGGCCTCATTATCTTATCGGCAGCTTATGTAAGAAGGCTCCAGGCAGCCAGCAGCCAGATGGGTCAGCGTGTGTGTGTGTGTGTGCATCTACGGCCCCCCCTCCACCCCGGCCCAGCCCAGCCAAGGACTCACCGGTCAGAGCCTGCAAGCGGGTCAGGCAAAGGCGGTTGGTGAGCACCAGCAGCTCCATGGCGTCCAGGTCCGGGCCGGGGACAAAGAGCCCCGTGTAGAGGAACTCCAGCACAGCCCGAAGGCAGGCCACGTTGGTGCCCGGCAGGGAGACCTGGGCGGGGGAGGAAGAGCACAGAGCGGCACTGACGGGACTGCCCGGCCCCCTCCCGTTCTGGTGAGCCGCTTCCTTGGCCAGCGCCCAGGCCGCGATCCACCACCTGCCCGGCTTTCCCCACTGAGTCGCAATCTCATCGCCCACCTCCCCCACTGCAGACCCTGGGACAAGTGCTTGCCACTCATCTTCGCACCAACCCAAGGATATCAAGAGGCAGCTGGACAACCGCCTACCAGGGAGGCTTAAAGGTGGATTCCTGCACTGAGCCGGGGGGGGGGGGGGGGGTTGGACTCGATGGCCTTGTAGGCCCCTTCCAACTGTCCTGTTCTATGATTCTCAGCAGCTCTCCCCCAAGCAGAGCCCACCCCCACTCACTCGCTCCTTAGTCCCCTGCCCCAGAAGAGCTTTGGAGAGGAAACTTCTGGGAGCCCAGAACCCATTTCTCCCAGCCTCAGGAGAATGGCAACTCAAAGGAAATTCCCTTTGCACATGCTCAGAGGCACTCATCCAAAGCCCTTCATAAGTTCCAAAGCTCAATCCCGACCCTGCTCCAGTTCCTGGGAGGGAGGGAGGGAGGGAAAGGCCAGCAGCATTTCTCCCCAAAGAGCTCTTCAGCAGCAGAATGCAGAGGGGGCCATGGGTGTGGGTGGGTGTGCTGGGGAGGAGCCCGGCAGGCCTCGCCTTGGCTGCTGCCGCCTCAGCCCCGAGTGATCCTCGTGACCCTTTATTTTTGAGACGCCCAATTTATCTCAGGCCCCGGAAGGTGGCAGCTGCCCCTCCCCTCGGGAAGCCAGCCGCTACTGGCTGGTCACATTCCAGGGACCAGCTGGCCTTCCTGCTGCCAAAGGGTCTGGGTTACGGGGAGGGGAGGGGAGGGGGAGAAGGTGGCGAAGGAAGGGGCAGGCGCAGTTACTGGAAGAGCAGTGCGGAGAGCGGCTGCGCTGGGGGGGGGCAGGACTCACTCCCCACCCGCTGCCACACCAAGAGGAGTAAGGACCGAAGGGAATCCCCCCCCCCTTGCCCAGACCCAGCTATTGGAGCACGGGCACCCACCAGGTCAGCCCGCAGCCTAAGGAGAGCCCTGATGCTGGATCAGACCCAGGGTCCATCCAGTCCAGCACTCCGTTCACACAGTGGCCAACCAGCTGTGGACCAGGGACCCACCAGCAGGATGTGCTGCAACAGCACCCTCCTGCCCATGTGCCCCAGCAACTGGGGTACATAGGCTTACTGCCTCCGATACTCGAGGCAGCACATAGTCGCCAGGACTACGTAGTAGCCATGGATCGCCTCCTCTTCCAGGAAGGTGTATCCAGCCCCCTTCTGAAGCCATCCAAATTGGTGGCTGTCGCTACATCTTGTGGCAGCGAATTCCACAGTTCAACTCTGCGCTGTGTGAAGCAGCAGCCTGGCCCTATGCAATGCTGCCAACCTCAGAGGGACCCCAGGCTCCTTTCTCGCTGCCAGGAGCGCCCTCCCAGCCAGCCCCCGGCCTGCGATGTGATGTGCCCGTCACCTCGGCCGTTCCACGACATCTCCCTGTTCCCCAGCAAATAATCCTGGGAAGCCAGCCTGCCTGGTGAGCACCCTGCCGTGGCAGGCAAAGGGATGCCACAGAAGCCGGCCATGCACACTACCCCCCCTCACTGCCCCCTACAGCCCTGACTGGACCGGCAGACGGAGGTTGGCATCCCTGCCTCCAGAAGAGAGGGGCTCACCTTCTAGAAGCTGCGAGTGCTAATCTGGGCCTCAAAAGTCACCCTGGACACCCAGCCGTACTGAGCCGAAGGCACCTGGGAGGGATCGGACCCCACCCCACCCTGAGAGCCGTCACGCAGACACGTGCCTGCCCAGGGCAGCAGAGCCAGCTCACCCAGCAGCCCCCAGAAGTTTTAGCAGAAGGACTGGGGCCCTGTGGGTGGGGGGCCACCCACACCCCACCCACAGGAAGCCCTGCCTCCCACAGGAAGCCCTGCCTCCCTGGGACCCCCCCTCAGTCCCTGCTCCTCACCTCAGCAGCACAGCTCTCCCTGAAGGTGCCGCCAAACATGGCCACCATGAAGTCACATCCAGCAAGGAGCAAGGGCTTATGGGCTGGCACTGAGCCGTCATCAACCACAAAGACCACGTCTGCAGGGGAACAGACAGCAGGCCCGCTCAGAGCCCGACCTGCGCTGGGCTCTGCAGGCGGGAGGGAGGGCGCCATGCCAGCCCTGGGGCATCACCCTCTCCTCAACAGGGCATAAATGCTGCCCCCCCCCCGGCGCCCCAGGCAATTCCCCACCCTGCCGACCCCTGCTACCTGCAAAGGTGCCCTTGCTCAGACACTCCTTGATACGGTTGGCGCGGCGCACATGGAAGGCCTTGGTGATCTCGCGGTTCATGAAGCTCTCCTTGTTGAGCATGTTGGCCACCATCATGCGCAAGTCAAACACCTCCAGCAGCTCCGCAATGGCGGCCACCTGCATGAGGTCGGCCCGGTGCTGCTCCAGGTGCCCCGTGTACAGGTACTCCAGCACCACCCGGAAAGGGCCCGGCTGCACCAGCCCATCCATGTAGACGGCCGTCATGGGCTTGTCACGCTGCGTGACGGGGTCCCGCACCCGCTTCCGGCACATGCTGGCGAAGCCACGGCCCCAGCCGGAGAGCTCGCGAGGGGGCCGCGCCATGCGCAGGGGGTCGTCGCTTTGCGAGGCCCGGAGCGTCGCGGCTGAGGCCGGCCCCAGAGCGCCTGTGTCGGCGTCCAGGCTCTTAGTCCTGCCGGCCGGCTCTTTTGCACCGGCCGCCGCCCCCACCGAGTCCAGCATGAAGAGGTCGTAGAACTTGGAGCAGGACGTGGCCAGGTAGACCCGGTGGGCAAAGACATGATGGCCGCCCTGCAGGTAGAAGACCACGTCAGCACACAGGGGCTCGTGGAAGAGGGCGTTGGGCCCCCGGCCTTCCTGGGCAGCCGGTTCCGGGATGTGGATGAGAGGTGGAGGGGGCTTGGGGGGGAGGAAGGGGGCCTGGAGCAGGGGCCGCTGCGTCTTCTTGAGGTGAGACTTCCAGAACTGCAGGTGGCGCCGTGAGATGAGGGCTGCCCGGATGGCGTTGTCAAAGACATCTTTGATGCCAAACTGGGCCACCACACTGGTCTCGTAGTACGGGACGCCCAGCTCTTTGGCTACTTCGTGCCCACACTCTGGGGGGAGGATGTCTGAAGGCTTAATGGGCCTGCAGGGAGAGAGGGCGACGAACGCGCTCAGAGCACAGCGGCTGATGAGGGAAGAAGGCCCAGCGGTGCCCCCGCCCCCGGCAAAAGAGACGTCAAGGCCTTGCAGAGGGAGAACCCGCCTGGGAAAGGGCCACGGCTGAGCTGCGACCCACCCCAGAGAGCAGCACGGGGCAGGGAGGCATCCCCAGGCAGCCGCGTGGGCGGGGGGGGACACCCCCCTCCCTCCCCCCTCCCAAAGGCTCAAGCGTCCTCAAGCGGCAGGGAGGGCCTGCTGCTCCTACTTGGCCAACGGCCGGCGAGCGCGGTTCACAGCCTCCAGGTCCGCGTAGCGCAGGTCCAGCTGGCAGCCCACCAGCACAACGGGGGTGCGCGGACAGAAGTGCTTGATCTCGGGGTACCACATGCTCTTCACGTGCCGCAGCGAGTTGGGGTTGGCCAGGGAGAAGCAAAGCACCACTACATCTGACCTGCGGGCAGGAGAGGAAGAATCAATGGGGCAGGAAGCGGCACAGGCCGGCTCTCTGCCCCTGGCGAGCGAGACCCCGCCTGCCTGCAGAAGAACTGCGGAGGACCCAGACAGGCCCACGGGTCAGCTTTGCCCAGGCTGGCTAGCCAGGGCAGGGCCTGGGAGCCAGCAGGTTACCAGCCGCAGTGCAGCTACAGCTGCGTGACCCTGCCTCACCACAGCTGCTCCCCAGGATCAAATCTGCACCCCAGTCAGAGGCGGCTCTTGTCCTTGCCTCCTTGGCTGGATTAAGGAGACGCATGATCCCCAAGCCTGCCCCTCCTGCCTGCGTACTTTGACCTTCCCGCCAGATGAATCAGGGCCCTTGCATGCTACCTGGTCACCCCCACAGCCGTGTCCTGGCAAAATGCTCCTTTATTTTCTGCATGGGAGCATTGTAACAGCAGCCCCAAATCCATCCCCACCCCTGCTCTTATGAAGAAACCACAGAGTGCAGCAGGTAGGTAGCTGCCCCTGGACCCCTTCGCGTGAGGAGGCCGGATCCGCCCCATGCCAGAGCGTCCAACCCGCTGCCTTGAGAGGCATGGCCTGCAGCTGCTGGAGGGCCAGGCGGGACGCTCCGGTTCGCCTTGGCTCAGGGGACCAAACTCTGCTGGGCAACACACACGGCCTTTGCCAAGCCCAGAGGGGGGTCCCTCCTTCTCACCACCCGTAGCAGGTGAAGGGCTGCGACGGATGCACAAGCCAGGGACCCAGAACTCAGCGGCCTGCCCTGAACAGGGTGCAAAGCAGCAGAAAGGTCCCAACCTGCAAGATGTGGAGAAGGAGGGGGATCTCAGGGGCTGGGGCGTGCCTCGCCGCCCCGCCCCCTCAGGAGCTGTCTCTGTGAGAGGTGTGGATGGGAGCTGCCCCCCCTCGCAAGAGTTTAGAAGGGGCCAGCAACAGGGCAGAGAGACCCAGCAAACGTGAGGCCAGGGCCCCAGAGCAGCAGGCCTGGCAGGGAAAAGGAGGGAGGGTCTCCCCCGCCTGGCTGGGCAACCTTCCTTCTCTCAAGCCAGCCCTCGTTCAGGAAGGCAAGGGTCCAACCTCTCCCCACGCCTCGGCAGGTCAGAGAGCAGGAAACAGCCATGGAGGGACCCGTGTGTGTGTGTGTGTGTGTGTGTGTGTGTATGTGTAAGCTTGCATACACCCCCCCCTCCAACTGCAAGGAGCACAGGGCTGGGGAGGGGGCCGGGCCTCTCTGCAGGAAGACCAGGGCGGCTTTGCAGAAGTCCTCCAGAGTGAGCACAGTTCCTCCCCTGGGGCCTGCAGTGGAGGCAGGAGGCCCTGAGCAGCCCCACTGCCCAGCCCCCAACGTGCCTCCGCTCCTAACACTGCGCCTGCCTTGAGCCGTCACTCTAAGTGCCAATGCTTCCAGCCCTACCCATGTTGCTCCCGTTGCACCCCTGGGGTTTTGCAACCCCATATGAGAAGGAGGACGGGGCTCCTGTATCTTTAACAGCTGCTTAGAAAAGGGAATTTCAGCAGGTGTCATTTGTATATGTGGAGAACCTGGTGAAATTCCCTCTTCATCAATGCAGTTTAACATTCAGGAGCTATACTAGAGTGACCAGATTTAAAAGAGGGCAGGGCACCTGCAGCTTTAACTGTTGTGATGAAGAGGGAATTTCCCCAGGTTCCCCATATATACAAATGACCCCTGCAGAAATTCCCTTTTCTATGCAACTGTTAAAGATACAGGAGCCCCGTCCTCCTTTTCATAGGGTCACCCTACCCAGTATCCTGCCTGCTCTGATGGGCGCGGGGGGGGGGGGGAAGGGTTCCCCTACCCCTGCAAGCAGTCAAACTGTGCAATGGGCACGGAGGGAAGGGGGCGGGGCCAGGAGCAGCCCTCCGCCTCCTCCAACAAAGCCATAAGGCTCCCCCCTCCCCCGCGGGCCCTTGGAAGGGCTGAAGAGACCCTCCCTCCCTCCCTCCTTCCTCACCGGCCGTAGGCGAAGCGCCGGTCCTTGTGGTGGTCTCCGAAGGTGTCCCAGAGCCGCAGGGAGATGCTGACTTCATCCACCACATCGCGGGAGCGCTCCAGCACCTGTGGGCGGAGCAGAGGGGAGGGAAGAAGTGGGTGCTCAGCGTCCCCGCCGCGGCGGCGGCGCCCCCCCCCGCCCCTCCCAGCGCGGCTCCCTCCCTCCCTCACCTCCTGGCAGACGCGGTACTGGTCGATGGCCCAGACGGTGGGCACGTGGGTGGCCAGCAGCTGGTACTGGGTGAGGGTGGCGTTGCAGGCGCGCGCGCAGATGAGGCGTGTCTTGCCCACCGCGTTGTCGCCCACCACCACGCACTTGATGGTCTCGACGTTGGGGCGCTCATAGTCCAGGTCAATATCCATGGGCGCTCAGCTGAGGCAGGGAGGGAGCGAAGGAGGGGGAGCAGCGGGTCAGCGCGGCCGGGCACCGGGACGCCCCGTCTGAAGGCGGGACGGAGGGAGGGAGGGAGGAAGGGTCTTCGAGCAGCCCCTGCGGGGTGGGGCGGCCGTCCCCGTCCCCTTCCCCGCCCGGTCCCGTCCCGTCCCGTCCCTGCTCACCGGCCCCGCCCTGCGCGGCTCCCCTTCACGGCCCCCAGGGCGGAGAGCCAGGCGCGTCCCCCCGCCGGGCGGGGGCGTCTCCAGGGCCGCATCCCATCGCCGCCGGCCCCGCTGGCCCGCCCCGTCTGCGCTCCTCCGCCCGGCGCGCCGCGCTCCTCTCCCTGCCGGCCACGCCCCCTCGCGGGCCTCGCCCGCACCAAGCACACACGTCCCGCGCGCTGGCCCCGCCCCCAGCCGCTCCGCCAATGGGCGCTCGGCCCCGCCCCGACAGCCCGAACAAAGGAGACGGCGGGGAGCCCGGAGCGCCGCAGCGCTTCGCCGGCCCCGCCCACGGCGGCCCACGTGACCGCCCGAGGGCGGGGCCGCGGGCAGAGCCCCGCCCAGGGGGGATTCCGGCCCCGCCTGCTTCGATGTCAGGCGGTGGCGCGGAGAGAAGGCTGCTCTGCACATGCTCTTGGGCACTCTCGCCTTGCACACTTCCACGCTCAAAAGCAAGAAGTCTCTCCTGTGAAAATCCAGCCAAGGGCCGCCCTTCCGGAGGCGGTGAAAGCGGACACGGTTCCTCACCCACCCGGCGAGAAATCATCATCATCACCATCATCAGTACTGCCAGTGCCAGAATGCCGGCCTAGCCCGTAGGCGGCGCCCGCGTGGGTGCGGCGGCGGCGGCAGGAGTAGCAGCGCCGGTGGCGACGTCCCCCCCCCCCGCAGCCCCCGGGAGGGCCCAGCAGGGCAGCCGTGCTCAGACGAGCCACAGGTCCCCACAGCCCGTCCCGAGGCTGGGTGCCCAGACGCGGGCCGGCAGGGAGTCGGCCCTCGCTCGCAGCCCGGGCTGACGGACGGCTCTTGGGCTCGCGCCTTCCGACCCGGCTGGTTCCCCTCGCGTGTCTCCCGCCCCGTGCATCCACCCGTGGCCCTGCCCTGGCCGTGCACCTGGAGCAGCAGCCGCGGCCCACGGAAGCCTCCGCCGCAACGGCTCGCCTCCCAGGGGCCCGGGCGCTCCGGACGCGGCCCGCCTGCACGTGGCGGCTCGGGGGAGCCTCCGGCCTGCCCTCCCAAGCGCCCCCCCGCTCCGCCCTGGGCCGTGGGATCCGTTGCTCACCGCGGCGCAGGCCCCCTCGGGACGCCTCGGGGCATTCTGCAAGCCGCGGGGGGCCCCTGGGGCAGTCCGGAACCCAGCGCTCCGCTTCGCCCCGCTTTAACCGCCGAGGTTGTGTAATGCGAGGGCTGGTTAAAGTGCACTGGGCGAGGAGAGGTCAACCCGCTTCTCCAGAGGCCTGTTTCCTGCGCAGCTGCATGGCGAGTGGGGCCCCCCTCCCCACGCGTGCTTTGACAGAGGGGCGCGAGGCGCGCTCTTGCCCTCGCCGCGGCCCCTCTCGGGTGGCGCAGGGCTTCGGGGCACGAGCAGGTCCAGCGTCCATAGCGCAGCGGCGCTATTGAGGAAAGGGGGGAGCGGTCGTGGAAGCCGCGCCCGGCCCGATCCCTCCGCGGCGTCGTGCTTTTGCTCGCACATGCACAGCGGGAGTTTTGGGCCGGCCCGGGGGGGGGGAGGAAGGCAGGAAATGGAGGAGGAGGAGGAGGAGCAGCAGCAGCGCTTTGTCACTCGTACCACCAACGGACTTCCCTGGTCAGCGGAATCTGCAACATTTGCTTGCATTACAATAACGAATCCTGCCAACTCAGCACAGCAGCTGCGACCCCCCCCCCCTCCAGACAACACTGTGGGTGTGGGTGTGGGGGGAGCTTTAGAATCATCAGAAGAGCCCTGAGCCTGGATCAGACCAAAGGCCTCTCTAGTGCAGCATCCCGAGGCCAATCAGATGCCCAGGGGAGAAGCCCAGAATCACGAACTACCCCCACCCCACATATGTTCCCGCCCCCCAGCAACTGGTAATATCGAGAGGCCTCCTGCCTCGGATGGTGGGAGCAGCATAAAGCCATCAGGGCTAGTAGGCATTTGTAGCCCTATTCTCCATGAATTTGTCTAACCTCCTTTTAAAGCCACCCAAATTAGTGGCCACCACCACTGTTAGCAGAACCACCACTTTGGGTAGTGAATTACACGATTTGACTCCGCCCAGTGTGAAGAAGTCCTTCCTTCGATCTGTCCTGAATCTCCCACCCATCATGGGATAGTGGCCCCACTGGGTTCTAGGATTATGAGAGAGGGACAAATAAGGTCTCCCTGTCCGCTTTCTCTACACTAAATAACTGTTCCCTATTTCTTCGATTCTAAGACACACTTTTTTCCCATATAAACTTCTCTAAAAATGGGGTGCGTCTTAGAATCACGGGTGTGTCTTAGGTTTTCTTCTTCTTCCTGTTGGTGGTACTGAAATTAGTGTGTGTCTTACAATCGAAGAAATACGGTCTATCTCCCTCTCATGTTCTCCCACTACTTACTTACTTGCCTCCCCACCCCCCAAGCTAAAGGGCCGCGTATTTAGCTTTTCCTCATGGGAGAATTGCACCATTTGCTTATTTTGGTGGCCCTTTCTGAGAGATGCTTGAGCAGAGGTGTGTACAGTGTCCTTCCATTCTTATGCACTCACATATTTTTATGCACTGACACATTCACATGCATATGCCTAAGTAGAATCATAGAATAGCAGAGTTGGAAGGGGCCTACAAGGCCATTGAGTCCAACCCCCTGCTCAGTGCAGGACTAAATAAAAAGGAATAATAAAAAGCGCATTTTTCTTTGTAACATCACTTCTCACTCAGTAGCCAATCACAGCATGAAAGACACCCATCTCCTTCCTGGCTAAGAAAGGAGGGGATTGTGGGAAGAGAGGCGTCTTCTTGCTCCCCTGCCCCCCCCTGCCCCCCCCCCCCGCTGCTGCACTTCAGTACCTGGCAGTCAAGGGAAAACCCTGTCCGACCAGTGTTTGACAGCTGCTGTGTGTGCACGTGTGGCGGTTTATTTCCTCTTGCCACGGTGGAATGGCAATTTCCAAGGCGTCTGCTTTCCTCTGATGCCACTTCCTGCCAGGGCTAATTCTGACCCCAGCTCATGGTGGCCCTCATGTGCACTCTTTGGGCCAAAGCTTACTTATTTAATAAAAATGGGCAGCTGCTTAAAAACATCAGAAGAGCCCAGATGCTGGATCAGGCCCAGGCTCCATCTCATCCTACATGGGGTGAAGAAATCTCTCGTTCTTTAGGGGGGAAAGTACAGTGGCTAAACCCCACAACCTCTTCAAGCAGACGTATCAGCCTGTCCCCATGTCCTTCAGCAGAGGCTGGGTCACACTAGCCTGGTCAGCTCCTGGACTGACTTCTGCCCTGTCTGCTTTATCCCCCAATGTTCTTTAACATTAAATGGATACTGTTGTTTTTATACTGTTTATGTATGGTTTTAAATTTTGTATACTTTCTTATGTTCACTACTGTTTTTAACTTTTGTAAACCGCCCAGAGAGCTTTGGCTATGGGGCGGTATATAAATGTAATAAATCAAATCAAATCAAACATCTACAGCAGGGGAGCTGAACGTATTTCAGCCCATGGGCCACGTTCGGTTTTGTGGAAGCTCTTGGCGCGCACATTCCAGCGATGGCTGGAGCCGAAGGCAAAAGGGGCAGGAGGGAGGAAAATGCCCCAAATACCAGCCTGTGGAAACTTCAAGCTTTCCCCAAGCTGGTGCCCTCCAGAAGTTTTGGGCAGTGGTCAAGGGTGAAGTGAGATGTCCCAAACATCTGGAGGGCACCATTGCCTGAATGTCCCTGGCTATCAAGAGCCCTTTGCCAGGTCTTCAGAGGCCTTCGGCTAGCCTGTGTCTGGCTGCACCTCCCACTGTCCCTGGAGGGGCTGCCACGGCCTTCTTGCCCATGTGCATGTTCCAGAGCGGAGCCCCCTGATGCTGGGTACTGGCTCCGAGGCAAAGCTCTGGCTCTAGCTCACGTCGGACGTCTAAACACACTCCTCAAATACACACACTTCACTGCACATGGCCATGTACACACATGGATGACGGTGCCACAGCTGGAAAGGGCAAACAGCTCTTACGCACAGAGAACACCAAGCATGCTGTGTGCAGGTGTTCGCCCTGGCCATCTGTCCATGCAAGCTCTTCAGGGGGTCTCCTGGACAGCCCACCCCTTCCTTGGGAAAAAACTTTGGAGTGTTGCTGCCCCAGACTCAAGGTTGTCACACAGAGGAGGGCCAGGATCTCTTCTCAATCCTCCCAGAGTGCAGGACACGGAATAATGGGCTCAAGTTACAGGAAGCCAGATTCCGGCTGGACATCAGGAAAAACGTCCTGACTGTTAGAGCAGTACGACAATGGAACCAGTGACCTAGGGAGGTTGTGGGCTCTCCCACACTAGAGGCCTTCCAGAGGCAGCTGGACAACCATCTGTCAGGGATGCTTTAGGATAGATTCCGGCACTGAGCAGGGGGTTGGACTCGATGGCCTTATAGGCCCCTTGCAACTCTACTATTCTATGATTCTATGTGGTGCCACACTGATCGGTGCTGGGGCCTCAGAAGAGATGGGTCCACAGAGAGCTGGAAGGGCTTACACTGGGTGTCTGCCTGTCTCCATCTCTCTCCCTCTCCCCTCCCTGCCTCTCTCTCTCTCTCTCTCTCACACACACACACACACACACACACACACACACACACACACAGAGTGTGCCAAGCCTGAGGGCTCTGTTGTGAGGAAGGCAGCTAGGACCGGGGGGCACTGGGCCAGGCAGAACATTGATGATCCCTGCTTTGTGATGCCTGCTGAGGCAGCAGCTGTGGGGTCCGCGATATGCTTAGTAGTAATTCCTGACCCTCTTCCCTCCCGAGTGGTTTTCTCTGCAGGCATTGATGGCCATGGCGGTGGAGTACCAGAGTGCACCCAGTCTCTGCCACAGGGAAGGCCTGGAGCCTCTTTCAGCCTGCAGCACGTGGGACCCAGCCTGGCCATGCGGGTTGGTCAGGAGGGGGGGGCATGATCTGAAACCATACTGGTGCAGAACCGCAGAGGGGCACACCCGCGGCAACTGCCCAGTTCAGTGGTGGTCAAACCATTGTGTATGGCCCCAACAATGATATTAATCATGCCACGGCTTCGACTGTTAGCTTTGTACACATTTATTTATGTCACTCTACAATAAAAGGTTCTTAGAACGATGAAAAACAGACAAAACAAAAAAAGCACTAGACGCAGAAAGCAAAAAAACCTGCACAAACTGCACAAAGGGTTGTATCAATTAATACTACAAGCTGGAGTGCAGCTGCAGAGGGCTAAGACATTTCCCAGCTGACATGAACACAGTCTAAATATGTTTTTTTTTAAAAAAAAAATCAATACTTAAGCGGTGTTAACTGAATTAAAATGTTACAAACGTCAAAGCAATAAAACCTTTAAAAGCTTGGGAGAAAAGTATTTGCCTGGCAGCAAAAAGACATAAATATGGGTGCCAGGTGGCCAGCCTGGCAATGGAGGCTGATCTATAATGGGGGGTTGGGTTGGGGGGCACTAGCT
The DNA here is from genome assembly GCF_023053635.1 of Elgaria multicarinata webbii. Classification (NCBI taxonomy): domain Eukaryota; kingdom Metazoa; phylum Chordata; class Lepidosauria; order Squamata; family Anguidae; genus Elgaria; species Elgaria multicarinata. The sequence goes on along the minus strand of NC_086180.1, from coordinate 727,479 downwards.
AAGGCCCCCTCTTGTGTAGCCCCCCTCAAAGCTTCCAGTCGAGATGGTACTCAAAGGCGGCCTTTGTCGACACCTTAAGGTGTGTTTAGGGACACCTGGGAGCATGCCGTCCTTCAGCTCGTAGTCATGCAGGGCTCTTCAGGGTAAAACCAGCACCTTGAGTTAGGTGGGCCTGGAAACAGATCGGGAAATGGACCAACAGGGTTAGCTACAATTTTTCTGGAATCCTGCCAAGAGTTCCTGAGGAAGAAGATCCACAGTGACCCTATTCAGACGACACGCTGAGCCACAGTGGTTAAACATTTTGAGTCAATCATTATGGCTTAGCATGCAGTTTGAACCATGACTTAGCATGTCGTGTGAACATAGCCACGTTTTAAGCATGCTCACTAGCCTTTTTCTGCAAAAGGGTTAGCAGCCTAACCGTGGCTGTGCACGTCGTCCAATGGGAGGCAAGCTGCCCTGATTTTCCATTCTTACCTGCACCCACCTCAGGGAGGCTGTGAGACTGAAGCCCCAAAGGGCACCCTGTCCACCTGCTAAAGATGGTGCTGCGGAAGCGAGAGTGTCGTGTGTCTTCTAGGGCAGAAGGTTGATTTCTGGGAGGTGTGAAATATATCAACAAGGTGTCTGACTTCCAAGTGTTTAACAGCAGCAGCACTGAAATGGCACATTGGCAGCCCTGGATTGAAGAGCTGAAATGGAAAAGGCCGGCGGCATAACCAGGAGCAGGTCTTGTGTCTTAGGTGTGTGTGAGCCCTGCTCAGTTCTGATATGCAGATTCCTGGGCTCAGAGCCCCTTAATTCTAAGTGCAGGTCTTTCACCCCACCAGGCTCCGGTGAAATGCAACGAGACCCCCGGAGTCTGCCCACCCTGCCTCCGGGGGCACACGCAGTTCAGAAGAGGGGCCTGGCAGTGCCCCAGAGGAGCTGAAGGTGGGCACATACCTGCACAAGGGGTGTTGGAACGTGGCACTGGTCCTTTCTCTTAATATGTTCAAGCCAAGTGCCAGCCCAAGAGAAGGACCCCCACTGCAATGAGACAAGAGAAGGCAAAACAGGGGATGCAACATCTGGGCCAGCCCTATCGTTAGGCAGAAGGAGGTGAGGGAGGAACCACCAATGGACAGTGGAAGGTCTACTAGCAAGTTCATTTTTTGCTGTGAGGCTGGGCTGGGTGCATGCTCTTTGGCCCTTTTAGTTCAGGTACCAAAACAATATGGGCTGCCTTGGGGTGGGGGGTGGCTCCGTCCTGCTGCCATCTCTTCCTTCTCACCTTGGCAGAAGGTGTGAGCTTAATGCGTGCTTTTGTTAGGCCAGTCCATATGGCCAGAGGGCTCATCGGGGTGTGTGTGTGTGTGTGGGGACTAAGACCAGTTCCTTTGCTTCTGGGGGGGGGGGGGGCAGGAGGGTTTTAGTGAGAAGACCTGGTTTTTCTGCTGCAGGTGATTGGGACAAGAAGTAGCCTTGGAGAACTGCAAGGGTACAGAGTTGCCCTTGGGGGGAACTGAGGCTGCATCAAAAACTAGCACTGCCTGCCTATTCCACCCCCCCACACCTGCACCCCCACCTTGCACACTGAAAGTATATTGTAAATAAGCGGATAGGACAAAACGTCTCCAGTCTTCTCTCCTCCTCTGCTAGAAATGTCTCTAGGAATCCCCATTGAGTGAGAAGGGGGGGGGGTGTCATGAAAGCACAGCTGTTCAGGCAGTTAATTTTCAGCTGTGCCAGTTGCAAGGTCACCTGACTCGTGTCAATCTATTGATAGCACCGAATGGTGCCAGAGAGCGACAGCTTGGTCCCAGAACTTGGGCACATGGGCACAGCGAAGCTGCCTGCCTCCGCGTCTTGTCTTTTCAGCGCACCGCCCAGCAGCATTCAACGGGCGGGGGGGGGGGGGGGGAGGGAAGTCTCTGCCTCACTCCGTGTTGCACTGTTGCTTTATGGAATGGTGGCTCTGTACAATTAAAGGAGCCCAGAACACGGGAAGGGGAGGCCGGGAGAGAGAAGATTGTTCGCCCTGAGCATAGGATGAGGAGCGATCCACTGAAATTACGGGGATTCAGGTCAGACGTTGGCAAGACCTTCTCTCGTAAGGGCTGAGCTAGCGCAGCCCACCTCAAGGGCAGCCTGGCCTCCCGTCGTTTCCCTGAAAACCTCCGAGGCACCAAGCGCCCCCTCCCCTCCCCTCCCCTCCCCCCCACCCCGCGCTCATGATGAAGCCTCCGCGCTTATGAAGGGCGCTCCTTCCTAATGGCAGCCCTAAACCTACGCCCCTGTCATCTCAACGGACCCCTCCGGGTTTGCTGAGGCCTGAGTTTCCCCCTCGCCTCGACCCCTACTGGACTGCAGCAGCAGCAGCAGCACACCACGGGCCGGGGGGCCGGGCGAAGGTCCAGCCAGGCCCTGGGGAGGGACAGGCAGCCGTGCCGACCCGTTCGGCCTGTAGGTGGAGCTGCCAACTCGCAAACCCGCTGGGGATGAACCCCCCCGCCCCCAAGCTGAGTTAAAAGGCAGCTCATTGGAGAGGAAGGCGCATTTGTCTGAACTTCCCTCCCCCCTCAGGCTCTACGGGGGGGGGGGTACAGGACCTCGGCGCCAAGGGGCAAACATGGCCCTCCAAGGATCCCCATCTGCCCCCCCCAGGATTCCCCAAATGGCACCACCATTTCATTTGGCCATTTCCCCCTCCCTCCATTCTAAAAGGCTGAAATGAAAATTCCATTGATAGGAGATGCACTCCAGTCCCTTGATCATTTTAGTTGCCCTTTTCTGCACTTTTCCCAGCTCTATAATATATATTTTTGTAGGTGTAGTGACCCAAACTGTACACAGCATTCTAAGTGTGGCCGCACCATAGATTTGCATAAAGGCAGTATGATACTGACCGTTTTATTCTCAATTCCTTTTCTTATAACGCCTAACATGGAGTCTATCTTTTTTGCAGAAGCTGCACACTAGGTTGACACTTTTGTTGAGCTGTCCACCACAATCCCAGGATCTCTTTCTTGGTAGGTAATAGCTTGTTTAGTTGTAGTGTCCAGAACTGTACACAATATCCCAAGTGTGGTCACATCATAGATTTGTATAAATCCAGTATTATATTGGCAGTTTTATTCTCAATTCCTTTCCTCATTATGCCTGATATGGAATTGGCCTTTCTCCCAGTTTGGAGAGATCCTTCTAGAATTCCTCGCAATCCCTTTTTGTTTTAACCACCCTAAATAATTTGGTGCCATCAGCAAACTTGAACAACTCGCTGTTCACTCTGAATTCTAGATTATTTCGGAATAAAAAGTTTATAAACTCAGGGTTACAATACACATCTCCGTGGGGCACCACTATTTACATCCCTCCATTGAGAGAATTTACTGTTTATTTCTACTCTCTGCTTTTTCTTCTTTAATCAGTTTCTGATCCATAATAAGGCCTCTCCTATTATTCCATGACTGCTAAGTTTGTTCTGGGGTCTTTAGTGAGGGATTCTGTCAAGAGCCTCTTTGAAGTTCAAGTAAACAATGTCTGTTGGATCACCCTTGTCTACATGGTCATTGATTATAATCCCCATTCTCCAAACCAGGAGAATAGGCATTAAAATGGCAAATGCAGTTCAACATAAGCAAGGGTAAAATGATGCACATTGGTGGTGGTGGTGGTGGGAATCCCAACTTCACCTTTAAGCTGAGGGGGCCTGCGCTGGCTGTGACTAAGAGATCTTGGGGTTGTGGTGGACAGTTTGATGAAAACGTCCACCCAGTGTGTGGCTGCTGTGAAAAAGGCAAATTACACACTGGGCATAAAAGGTTTTTTAAAAATTAAAACTGCCAAGATCACATTACTCCAACACTTAGAATACAGTGTTCAATTCAGGTCACCGCAACTAAAAAATGATATTATGGAGTTGGGGAACAGAAATGATCAAGAAGCTGGAACATATCTCCTTTGAGGAAAAGTTACAATGTTTGAGGCACTTTATCTTAGAAAAATGGCGAGTAAAGGGAGACCTGAGAAAAAAGGTGTACAAGAAAGTGTGGAGAACGTCAACAGGGAGACCTTGTTCAGCCTCTCTCAGAACCCAATGCGGACAACCCACAGAGCTGAATGGTGGGAGATTCAGGAGATCAAAGGGAGGACTTCTTCACCCAGCGCAGAGTAAATCTATGGAACTCACTACCACAAGATATAGTGATGGCCACCAATTTGGATGGCTTTAAAGGGGGATCAAACAAATTCCTGGAGGAGAAGGCTGTCAAGTGGGTGCTAGTCACAATGGTTCTATGCAGAGGAAGTGTGCCTCTGTGTAGCAGTTGCTGGGGAACATGGGTGGGAGGGTGCTATTGCTCTCATGTTCTACTCGTGGGCTTCCCACTGGAGCATCTGGCTGGCCACTGTTAGAACACCGTTCTGCACTAGATGAGCCTTTGGTCTGGTCCAGCAGTATGACAATGGAACCAGTGACCTAGGTAGGCTGTGGGCTCTCCCTCACTAGAGGCCTTCCAGAGGCAGCTGGACAAGCATCTGCCAGGGATGCTTTAGGGTGGATTCCTGCATTGAGCAGGGGGTTGGACTCGATGGCCTTGTAGGCCCCTTCCAACTCTGCTATTCTATGATTCTATGATTCTATGGCTCTTATGACAGAGCTGTGTGTGCTGTGCAGTCTAATTCGTATTTGTAAAGCAGGCCTTCCGCCCTGAAGTGCATTGTCCAATTGCTTATGTTAAACAAGATTCACCAACGGCTTCTGCATAGTTATTTGTCAAATTTATATCCTGCCTATCCACCAAAAATAGTGCTCCAGGCATGAAACAGAATTGGTGTGTGTGTGTGTGTGTGTGTGTGTGTGTGTAAGTAAGAGAGAGAGAGAGAGAGATCTTGTCCTTCATCTCAGGCAGCAAAATGTTTTGAGCTGCCCTGCAGGAAGATAAAACAAGTGAAGGGGTGTGTGTGTCTCAGCCAACAGGAAGACTGTTCTCTCTCATGTACTTGTAAGTGGGGTTCCTATTGGGCTGAATGCTCCACCAACCAGGGTCAGCCTGCATCCCCATGATCAAGTTCTGACTTTGGCTCATCCTCCACGCCATGGGTTCTCTTTGTGCATCAGAAGAAGCAAGCTGTTGCCCCTGAATGCCCACAGAAGGCAGCTCTGAAGCGGTCCCCACTCGCCCTGTGTCTGCAGGCCCTCATCTTTAACATGGGACCAGCTGGGTCCTCTTCCGCCTGTCCCACTTGGCCACTCAGGAGGGTTGTTGTTGGCAGGCAAAGGATTTAAACCTGAGAAGGATGTGCAGGTGGCATGGCTGACTTTGTTATGATGTTATTATGTCCAGTGATGGCGTTTCTGGGTTAGATGTGGGGACGGAGCTGGCCCACAGGGACTGTTTTTGTGCACCACCCAGAGAGCTTTGGCGATGTGGCGGTATAGAAATGTAATAAGTGAAATGAAACCAAATGCCTGCTGCAAAAGCTAAGTTCAGCCCAGTGAGTGGCCGCTGCATCCATCCCTAGAGATCCTGTGTAAAAGAAACTCCCTTCCTTAGTGTTGCTCACTGGTGAGTTTTCAGTCTGGGCACGATGAGCCCCCAAAGGTCTTCTGCTTTCCCTCTGAACAGATGTCTAATCTGGGCAATCTTCCTGAGACGGCCAATCTCCCACGTCACCTCCCTCGGCAATGGCGTAGATTCCTGGGCATCATTCAAATCTGTGCCATCTTGGAATACCTGGAGCAAATTCCTGCATATGGCAGAGCTTGGATGTAAGAAAAAGAGTGTCGGGTTTCTCGACCCTTCAGCACACACACTCTCGCAAACTGGCACAAGACACCCAAATCATTGAGACTTCTTTATTGAAGGGAACCCCGTGGCAAAAGCTTAATGGTTACACTCTTCAGAAATCGTATAGCTGATGGCACCATGTCATTCTTGGACAGTCAAAAACTAACTACAACCATGATAGAGATCCACACAATAGGTTTCTCCAATGAAATCTCTGAGGCTCAGAACATAGAGGGAGGAGCTCTGGGTTCCTGGAGTCATCCTCCCCAAGGAATTGGGGACAACAGCCAGCAACCAGGACGATTCCTGGGGTTGTCTCTCCCAGGCATTCAAAGACACGGCTCTCCACAAACCGCACAAAGAGCAGGAATTATGCTTAGGCACAGCCTTCCTCAACCTGGGGCGCTCCAGATGTATTGGACTGCATCTCCCAGCTGGGGCATTCTGGGAGTTGCAGTCCAACACATCTGGAGTGCCCCAGGTTGAGGAAGGCTGGCTTAGGGTGATCTTTCCCAGGCAATCAAAGGCAAGAGTTCTAGAAAAGGCCCAAGCAAATCAACACACCGAGAGATTTCATACAACCTTGAAGCTTCATTGGGAGCTTTGCGCTACTTGGGCGAAGTCTATTAAGTCCAAGAAACAGTCCACAGGTGCAGAGAGTTCCAGGCCACAGCTTTTGCCTTATAACTGCATGCTGCATGAGTCCACACAGAAAGAAGTCCAAGAGTCAAGGTCAAATCCAGCTGGACGACACTCGGTTGGGGGGGGACAACAACCCACAGCAAAGTCTATGAAAAGCATCACAGAACTTCTCATGGGAAGTCTTTAGCAATCCAAAGTTCCCTTTACAAAGAGAGGCCGTGGGCAGAGGGCCTCCAGAGGCCCAGACGCTGATGGGTCCAATGCAGACGAGATGTTCCTAGCAAAGGCTCCTCGCCTTTGCATCAGCTTAAAAGGGAAAAGCATGACTGTGAGACACCTCCTCCAGACCGCTTGAGAGAAAAGAGCTTCTGGCCTTTCAGTGAAGCTCCTGTCCTAATAGGGTCTCACCGCTCAGTCCTCCAGCAATGATGCTTCATCCTGGATGACCTTTCTGCAACCTCACCCCACTTCTGTCAGGTTCTCACAGAAAGCTTCCAGGCTCCCTCCTTGACAAGGCTGACTGTGCAGGTGGACGCGGGGAGTAGTGTGAGTTCCCCCTGCTGTGCTCTGTGAAAGCTGACAAAGATAAGCCCACACAGTGGCTGACATTCCACAGGCTGAATAGGCCCCAAAGCCTTCCAGACTACTTCTAATCAAATCCTGGCTGTAACCTACACAGCCCACTGCAGTGCTAAAGCTGGGCCCTGAGAAATAGCCTCTGACGTGCTCTGGTAGTCCTGGTGGGGGAGCGGGGGCGGGGGCGGGGAGCCCATCAGAGGTCAGTGGCTTTCTGGCATGGAGGGTTTTAATATGGCCGGCCTCACACTGTCGCAACATGGCAATGTTGAGGAAGTACAAGTGCAGAATAACGATGGAGCAGCCATCACGGAGGTGGACCTGTTGGAGCTTCTCTTTCGCTTGAGCCTGATAGATGAATTATTATTATTATTATTATTATTATTATTATTATTATTAATTACATCAAGAGGCAGCTGGACAACTCAAGAGGCAGCTGGACAACTCAAGAGGCAGCTGGACAACCATCTGTCAGGGATGCTTTAGGGTGGATTCCTGCATTGAGCAGGGGGTTGGACTCGATGGCCTCAGAGGCCCCTTCCAACTCTGCTATTCTATGATTCTATGATTTATATACAACCCCATAGCTGAAGTTCTCTGAGCGGTTTACAAAAGTTAAAAACAGTAAACATTAAAAATTTAAAACATGCAAAATTTAAAACCATAAAAGCATAAAATATAAACAATCCATTAAAAACAACTATTCCGGGGTCTGTTAAAGAACTCAGCACATGCTGTTAAATGCTTTTAAATGCCTGGGAGAAGAGAAAAGTCTTGAAAATATAACATTTATTTATGTATTTATTTATAAAGCGCCATCAATGTTCATGGCACTGTACAGAACGAAACAAAACAAGACAATTTGCCAGATGGCTTACAATCTAAAATCACAGTAACAGACAGGGGAGGGAGTGGGAGGCGCCAGGCGAGCCTTGTTGGGGAGATCATTGCATAATTGGGGGGGGGCTACCACTGAAAAGGCCCTCTCCCTTGTTGCCATCCTCCGAGCTTCCCTTGGAGTAGGCACTCAGAGGAGGACCTTAGATGTTGAGCGCAGGGTACGGGTAGGTTCATGTCGGGAGAGGCGTTCCATCAGGTATTGTGGTCCCAAGCCGTGTAAGGCTTTATAGTTTAAAACCAGCACCTTGAATTGAACTCGGAAACATACAGGCAGCCAATGCAAGCGGGCCAGAATCGGTGTTATATGCTCGAACCTTCTGGTTCCGGTTATCAATCTGGCCGCTGCATTTTGCACAATGAAGGATGCCATTGATGTATTCCAACCGCATGAGGAAGACTTGAAGACAATCAGGAAGGTGAAACGTTGAGATTGATGACACGACTATTTGGTGATACTGTTTACAGTAGCAGTGGTGTTGACTTCAAAGGCCCGTTTAGTCCAACATTCTGTTCCCAGAGTGGCCAAACAGCTGCTACCCATAGGAAGCCCACAAATAGGACATGAGTGCAATAGGGTTTTTTCTGCTGTTCGTCCCCAGCATGCTGCCTCTGATCCTGAAGGAAATGTGCAGCCATTGTGATCAGGAGCCACTGATGACCTTTTCCTTCATGAATTTGTCTAATCCCCTTTTAAATCCATCTGATCTGTTGGCCACATCCGTTGGAAGCAAATTCCATAGTTTAACTATGCACTGTGTAGGGAACTATTTCCTTTTGTCCTGAATCTCTCACAATTCAGCTTCATTGGATGACTCCTTTGGGTTCTGGTACTGAGAGGGAGAAAAATGTCTCCCTATCCACTTTCTCAACGCCATGCATGGTTTCAAACACTTCTATCATGCCCGTCATCACTCACCCATTTTCTAAGATAGCAAGACCCAAACGTTTGTAGCAGAATATGCATTCTGTAGTTGTAAAATGGATAAGAATGTATTGTATCTTGTAGGTGTGACTAGTTCCGTATGTATGTGCTGTGAGATAACACAGCTCTGGTTGAGCTTTTATATTGTATTTTATATTATGGTTTTATACTGTTGTTTTATACTTTGAATGTTTTTAATTTTTGTGAACCACCCAGAGAGCTCCGGCTATTGGGTGGTATAGAAATGTAATAAATAAATAAATAAATAAATAAATAAATAAATAAATAAACTACAGGCTCATCTACAACTACAGCCCTTTGGGGAGTGGGGAGGGACAATCATGGAGTTTTCCACTTCTGGGATCGTTCCTCAGGGGCCACACGCCAGTGAGTTGTCCCAGAAGTAAAGAAGGATGTTCCGGGGTGTCATTTGTGCAATTGCATGATCCTGTGCGATGGTGAGATTTAAAAACAAAACCAAAAAAACCCAACAAGCTCACCGCTAGAAGATGCCGAGAGCCATCCCAAAGATGGGAGACATGATAGCACACTTCAAATACTTGAAAGGTCGTCACACAGAGGAGGGCCAGGATCTCTTCTCGATCCTCCCAGAGTGCAGGACATGGAATAACGGGCTCAAGTTACAGGAAGCCAGATTCCGGCTGGACATCAGGAAAAACTTCCTGACTGTTAGAGCAGTACGACAATGGAATCAGTTACCTAGGGAGGTTGTGGGCTCTCCCATGCTAAAGGCCTTCAAGAGGCAGCTGGACAGCCACCTATCAGGGATGCTTTAGGGTGGATTCCTGCATTGAGCAGGGGGTTGTGATGTAAAATCTAGAATGTCCATTTCCCCCTGACATGCAGACACGCATCCTGACACGCATTCATACACACATGTACATGCACGCAGGCACACGTGTACACGTCAGCACCTATTCGCGCGCGCACACACACACACACACACACACACACACACACACACACAGGACACTCCACTACAAGCTGCGTCCACCTCCCTTGGTATTTCCCTTTTCACAAGCCCCACTTCCCCTTCAAGAACACGCCCTTCCTTCCAACTTCCCATTTGCAGTTTTGGCAACCCACCAACAATAAGGCTGCTACATTGTAACTTACCCCACATGCACCTTATCTGCTGTTTAGGAACAGTGCCACGGTCAATTAACCATGGAATGTAAACAAACACACGCATGGCTGCAAACAGCCCAGCTAGCTCAGCTCCTGGGAGGACCTGGTCTACCCAAGTGAAAGCGCCATTGAAAGCCTGCGCAGGAACATGCATGGGGACACCTGGAAAGGGTAAATGGCGCACAAGGCAGGGAAGGGGAGTGGCCAGATGCCCCCAGTAAGAACTTCATTTACCCCCATGCAAGTGGCACGTAGGCACTCATCCAGCCCCTAGCCTTGTCAGCTCCAGAGAACACTGATTAAGTTAATCCTGCTGAATCCACTCCACTGACTAACTGCCCAGACATCACCATATAAGGAAAGGGCTACGTATGTGCAGGTATGTAGCGCAAAGCACACCTGGGAGCAGGCATCTCACATGTGGTGATGGTGAAGGCCAATGTTTTCCCCACTGCAGTTCCTCTCTTGACCACTGCTTGAGCACAACTGGGCATGCCTGAGTGATGTAATAGATGAGGTGGACCAATGGGATGTGGGGAAATGATGTGTAACACCTGGACTATATATGCTGTGGTTTGAATGCAACATGGTGTAACCCTGTCTGTGCCGCATGAGCGCCAGGTCATCACCCTATTCTCAAGGATAAACATTTGGAGCCTTGTCTGTGATCTTTCGCGAGTATTTTGATATTGGACTTGGATACACTCGGATTAGGCATAATTTATGCAACAGTTGGACTTGATGGCCTTATAGGCCCCTTCCAACTTTACTATTCTATGATTCTATGATGGTGAAAGTGCTCTCCTCCTCACCCCTGGACTCCCGCCCCCCAGCTCTCTGCCTGCTACCCGTGGGGAAGAAGGAGGACCCCAGGAGAGAGAGCCACACTGCCCACAGAGCTCGGGATGGTCCCAAGATAGCAGGGGTGCAGGGAATGGGACAAAAGCTGTCCCAGCTATCCAGGCAGAACTGAGTGCTCATCCACAGTTCACCCTGGGATCTGCTGCACATCATTTGGATGCACAGGGACAATGTTGTGACCACCCCGGGATAAATGGCAGGTGTAGATTAGGCCTACGAGTAATGGAATATATTCTTAGAAATGGAGGGAGGCTGCCATGAATGGGTTGGTGAAGTGCTGGAAGCAGCACATGGGTTAACTTAGCAGGGAGACCTCCGTCTGGGTGTTGCTGGCATCAGTGGCAGACCTGGTTATGTTGAGAAAAACGGGAATGGTGGTATGACCAGGTCCGAAACTAAGGACAAGGCTGTCAGCATCGTGGGGGTTATAAAAGGCCAGGGTTTAACTAGTTTCGGAGAGAGACCCTGGGAGAACAAGAACCCGACCGTATGTGCTTAGGCTGGCCTTGCCTTCCATTTAGGTAAATCTGAACCTTTGATATTGACTGTTGGATTGAGAGGAACCGAGGTTTTACTACGTTAACAGTGCGCTGCTCTTGCCGCTGCCTCCATTGCACTTCTAGTGATTATGACTTGTGTGTATTTAGGGACGTTGGTGATCTGCCTCATCTTAGCGGAAGCTTGTTATTCCCTTAGACTGTTTGAGCAATAAAGACACATCCTTTAATGCTGTGTTTGTGTTGTCTGGCCAGAGAGAAGTTTCAGGGACCACGACCCCTGATAGCTTAATTCTTGAAGCCCAAAACACTTGGTAAAGATTTTCAAATCTCCCTCTGTCCTTTAAAGCCCTTGTGGTCTCTCTTGATCTGGTGAATCTCAGAGACACTCATTCAAGTTTGGGAGTGAGAACAGTTTACTGGCCTCAGTTGTAAACTCTCCTCGTGGGGGGTTGGGGAGTTGCTCCAGGCTGTTGATCATTTTGGTTGCCCTTTTCTGCACAGGGAAGACAGTGCCAGGAAACGAATCCCTTGGGGGAGCCAATGGATGAATAACCCACCTCTGGTATTCAGATTCAGAGCTCTGTTCACACGGTGGCCAACCAGATGGCGCTGGGAAGCCCACGAGCAGGACATGAGTGCACCGAGACCCACCTGCCCACGTTCCCCAGCAACTGATGTGCATTGGCATCCTGCCTCTGATCCTGGAGGTCACACAGAGCTGTTCAAGCCACGAAATGGCCCTAAGAAGACTACAGAGGGACTGAAGACCCTTTGTCTGGTAGGAGGGTGCTCTGGCCGGCCCTGGGAAAAGGGCCGTCCAGCAGCCAAGCTGTTTTCTGTTCCGGGGAGAGGCAGGCCGCCCTCCTTGGGCCTCGCCGCCCCCCTTCCCCAAGTGTTAGTTGCTGACCCTGAGTTTGTAGCTGCTGGCTCCAGAAGGGCAAAATATTTTCCTTCTCCTGGGCTTTGGGGCTTGGAAGTTGGTTTCATTGACCAAATAAGGGAAGGGGGAGAATCCAGACAGCCTCCTGGTGCTTTGCCAGGCCTGTGGAAGGACATGAGCTGGATGGGACACGGGTGGTGGGGCAAGGGGCTGCCAGCAGCCGAGGGACCAGGGGAGGCAGGAGGGGCCCGTCTGTGAGCAACTTCCTTGTGAAGAAAGTGCCTGAAGAATGCTTAGCTTGGGGAAAGGGGGGCTCCATGGGAGGGGGCATCCTTGGAATGCATGTGCTCTCAAAATTCAAACATGTGGGATTGTCCCCTGAAACTGACAGGAAAGCACAGGTCTACCTAGTACCACCTCAGCGTGCAGGTGGGGCTGGGCAGGGGCCACTGTGAAGGGTCAGACCGGCACATGCCGTGCACCCGGTGGCTACCAGCTGCGGCTGTCAGAAACTAGCTGGAAATGTGCTGCAAGAGGTGGCTGGCTGAGCCGGCTCCGGAGACTCCGGAGACTCAGCTGGATCAAAGCAAAAGCTGCTCTCGCCCAGCGTCCTGGCCCCACATTGGCCAACGCCGTGACCCCATGGGCAGGAGCCCACAGGCAGGACAGGAGCACAGCAGCAGCACACGCCAAGGCCTGGCTCCGGTTTGCTTGCACCGGCGGACTTGACTCAAGCCACTTTGCACACTCGGGCTTACCAATGCCCCGGGGCTTCCCACGCCAGGGCTTTGCGCTCCTCTCGCTCCCAGGCCAGGCCGGCCAGCCCACCATGTATGGTCCAGGTCCATCCATCGAAGGAACCCAGTGACACCTGTAACGTGTGAACACAGAAGGCCAGGGCCAAGAGAGTGGAAGATAATCTAGCAGCCCGGCGTGCCAAACCGAGACGAGGCACGCGCGCTGTCCCCGCCGCCAGGTGTGTCTGGAGGGCGCAGGGGCGGCGGCCGGGCCAGCTGCCTCGGGCTGGGCGTTCCCTGCAGCGCCCGGTCCCGGCGCCCCCCCCCCCCCGCGCCCCATCCCGGCGCCTCCCTGTCGCGGGGCTCCTCGCGCGCCCGGACGAGGCGGGCCAAAGGCGGGCTTCGGGCGGGGCGGGGCTGGGGCTGCCCGCCCCTCCGCCCGCCCCGGGAGCGCCCTTCCCGGCCTGCCGCCAGCTCGGCGCGGGGCGTCCGGACAGCCAGGCGGTGCGGTGCAGCGCGGCGCGGCCGTCGCTCGCTCGGGGCTTCGCGATGGGCAGCAGCGCCGTGAACCTGGAGAAGCACTCGCTGGCGCTGCTGGCCGCCAAGGGCGACGTGGTGAGCGGGCGAGCGGCGGCCAGCTGGTGAGCGGGGCAGGCGGGGGCGCGCGGGGCAAGGGCCCCCTCCCCGGGCTGGTAAGGGGCCCGGCGGCATCACGTCGGGGGGGGGGCGGGTGTCGTGCCCTGCTCTCCTCTCCCTCCCCCCTCCGACCCACACGCCCCCTCCCGCCCCAGGGCAGCTTCCCTCCCCCACCTGGTTCCCTCCAAATGTTTACGACTTCAAAGCCCATCGGCGCCAGCCAACATGGCCAATGGCAAGGAGTGCTGGGAGCTGTAGTCTAAAACATCCTGGGGTGGGGCAACGTTGGGGAAGGCTGCCCTCGGGCCAGCCTGACCTGTCGAAGCAGGGCGTCCCGTCCCGCGACTCCCCCCAGGCCACCCCACCCCCCGTGGCCCGGGACTCTTCTTCAGGCTCGTCCGCTGAACGGAGCCTCCGCCAGCCAGACACGGGGAGCCTTCCGGGACGGGACCCAGCCGCCTCCCCAGCGGAGGCCGGCGCCACTTGGCGGGGGGGGGGGCGCCTCTCTGGTGGAGGTCTGAGGGCCAGTGCGGCGGCTCATGACAGCAGGGCTCCTGGGGGGTGGGGAGCGCTGGGATCGAGACCCTGCCCTCTCCTGCAAGGGGGGAAGGGAAGCCAGCCCAGTACCTCCTTGGCCCAGGACAGCTGGAGCCCCCCCGCCCGAAGGAGGAGCCTGGGGTCCTGCCAGAATGTCGGGGTTCAGTCTACTGGGAAATGGAAGATTCCCTCCCCCCCCCCCCCCCGCCATCCCACTCCCCGGTTGCTGCCTTCCGCACCTGGCTTCCCTGAAGCTGTGTGTGTGTGTGGGGGGGTGCTACTTTGAGCAGGAAAGGCGCTCTCCTGTGCTCCCTGCTGGGCTGCTTTCCAGGTGTGCTTGTCTTTTAAACATCCAACCCCAAAGCCTCGGAGAGAGATGTGGGGAGCTGTCCCCCCGCCCCTTCTCCCTAGTGAATGCTAAGTGAGGGGTAGTGGGGAGAAATCTGGGTTAGGAATAGGGTCCCCAGGTCCAGGCGGCCCAGGCCAGTTTGGACAGCATACGGTGGGTCGCTGGTGTACCTCGCGGGGTGGGCCCTCCAGGGCTAGGGGGCTCTTGTGACCCCCCAGGACCCGCACTCCCACCCCACCCTTGTCTGTTTGTGGCAGCATCATGAATCGAGGGGGTGGGGGCTGGCTCCAGCCCCCCCCAGAGGTGCCCGGACCCCCTCTGCATTCAGTCCTGGGGGATTCCCTGGCCCAACTCCTGCCCTCCTGGGCCTTCCCCTTGGAGAGGGAGGAGAACCCAGGCCTCGCTCCCCCCCCCCCCCGCCCTTGGCCCACACTGTTTTGGACAAATGTCAGCTCCTCTTTGTCACCACTTAATCCCCGTGGCCACCTGCACTTGCCGGCTGTTAACCCTTCCCATCCTGGGCAGCTCTTGCCTAATCCTGCCTTCCAACCACCTTCCTGGAGCAGATCTGGCTGCATCAGCAGCGATGGGGGGGGAGGGGCTGTTGTGGGAGGACGAGCAGCGCACAGGTTATGAAACGCGGGTGGATTTTGGACTTATTTTCCAACCTGCGGAAACCCAAAGAACTGGAGGGGGAGTGGGGAGGGCACCTGGGCCAGGCCGGGCAGCAGCCAGGAAGAGAGGAGACAAGGTGGTTTCTGCCACCGGAGCAAAGCTGGCTTCCTCCAGCACAGGGTGAGCAACTGGTGGCCCTCCAGGCGTTTTGGCCTACAACCAGCACTGGTGCCAGACTATTTTGCGCCCTAGGCAAATCAAACTACTTCCCCCACACCAAATTGCGCGGAAGTCCAAACGTCCAAACGTGGGCGCCGAGTGGAGAGCTGAGACTGGCTCACTTCGATTTGGGACCGAGCCGTCTGGAATTCACCGGGACTTACTTCCGTGCGAACGCTACCCACTATGCAGCCTGGCGTCCCGATCACCTCCGCACGTTTACTCGGGGGAGTAAGGCTTCCGAATAAGGAGGCACAGGCGGATCGGGCCGCACTGGTGCCTCCCGGTGCAAAGCTTTCTCGGATGCAAGTCCCGTTGATCCACACGCGCAGGATCGGGAAGCAGGAGAGTTTGCCTTGCGCGGAGTCCACAAGTCCCTAGCTTTCCTGGGGGAAGGGAGAGGGAGTCCCGCTTGCCCTCCTGCCTGGACATCGCGGCCTGTTTGAGGAGAGAGGCGAGGCGACCCAGTCCTCGGGAGTAAGGCAGAGGCTGGCTTGGGCCAGGGTCGAGCTCGCCACGTGCTTTTGCTTCTTCTTCTGGCGGCAGCGGCCTCCCGGCTCTGGGGGGCGTCTTCCGGGCGGCTAGAGTGGCTCTGGGAGGGCGGCTTCCGGGCGGAAGTCTGATTGTGGAGCCCCACCCCCACCCCAGTGTCCCTGGCTTCGCTTCGGCTGGGCGGGCACGGGGCCCAGCTCACAGCCAACAGCGCGCGTGAGTGCTGCGCGGCACCTGGCGCCACTTAGCTTGGCGCTCTAGGCGGCTGCCTGAGTGGCCTCTTTGGTAGCACCGGCCCTGCCTACAACTCCCACATTCCCTGATCATTGGCTCTGCTGGCTGGGGCTGGTGGGAATTATAGGCCGAAGACGCCTGGAGGACCGCTAGGTGCCCATCCTCAGACACGGGGAGGGGAACTAGCTTTGCCAGCCCTGTTTCCTCAGGCACGCTGCCCCCCCCCCCCCGAGCCTTGCCAGTGCCCAGAGTCTGTGGAAGCAGAGCCCAGGAGTGGGGCCTGCAGGCGGTGGGTTTGCTCCCGAGCCACCGTCCCTTCCAGGTGGGACCCCGACCCAGACCTGCTGAGCTGCCCAGGGGGGGGTGGGGGGCGGGGGGGGGGCTCTGGAAGCGGCTCCCTCTGCTCTGCCTGGGGGAGGAGGCGATCCATGTCCACGGGTGCCTCCCTTCCCCTCAGGGGCCGAGGCAAGGGCGTGGCTGTTCTTTGGGAGGAGGGACGGTTCCTCCGTGGGAAGCCTCCGTCCTTGACGAGGGCTCTTGGCTCCCCACCCGGTTGGGCCGGAGGCTTTTAGGAGACGAGCCAGGAGACGGCGCGAGGGAGAATGCTTTCCCGCCACCTTTATATCCGAACTGGGAGGGGGGCAAAGGCTCCTGGCGGGGGTTCTGAAGAAGCGCCTCTGGAAGGGTCCCGAGGAAGACCGGCCTCTCTGTTGCGCAGGAAGAGTCTGCTGGACGGGAGGCAGCCGCACGCTGCCTGGGCTTGGGCTAAAGGTTCGCCTTTTGCCCTTGTCTGGAAGACAAAATGCCCCCCTCCCCTGCCTGATGCTGCAGCGCAGAGATGCCTGTTGCTCAAGCTGGAGGGGGGCATTTGCTGGCGATCAGCCGAGACCCCTGCCATGGTCTCCCCGGCCAGAATGCTAAAAGAGTGCCAAAATGCTCCCCCCTATGCTGAATTTGCGCAGGGTTCCCCCCCCAACTTGTTTGCAGCGCCAGAGCTCAAGGAAGAGGGTGCTCCCGAGCCTGCCCTGAATGCCTTTCTCTCCTGAGTTGCCCCTTCATGAGTGTGCTGAGGGAAAGCCTGAGCCAGCTGCTCTTCCCTCTGCAGGGAGTGGGCTGGGGGAGGGTGGGCGGGCTGCATGCCCCTCAGGGCGGGGGGCTTCCTTTGGCCACCGCCATTGGAAGCCGCCTTTTGCTCCAGCCTTTGCCCTGGGGTGATGTCAGCAGAGGCCGGAGGAGCGGGGGCGTGGGGGTGTGGGGAGGCCAGGGGCCGCAGGAGATGGGGAGCCCTGGCCTAGCCTCCCAGAAAAGAAAGCCGGCTTTGGGATGGAGGCCCAGCCCCTTTGCAGCAGGGCAGCTGCAAGACCCTTCTCCTCCCTCCTGGCTCTGTGTGCGCCCCCCCACGGCTCAGATGCAGAAGCCGCTGATCTGGGGGGCAGCATCCACAGAGCTCCCCGGCACTGGCTGCAGTGTTGCGGGGTGGGTGGGTCTGTGGCGCGGCCTCTGGAGCAGTGAGCGGTGTGGGGCTGGCCTCAGCCACGGGGCTTCGGGGCGTGGGCCCTTCCTCAGAGCCTGTCCTGGAGTGCTTTGCCCCCCCCGCCTCATTTCAGCAGAGGAGCCCCCCCCCCGCTCCCGGTGCTGCGTGCTGTGTGGCTGAGCCCAGACATGGCTTGGTGGTGTGCGTGCTGCCACATGTGTGTGTAACAGGATCCTGGGGAGACAAAGAAAGAGGCGGGGTGGGGTGGGATTGGCTTCCCCAGGAGGAGGGAAAGGAGCCGAGCGCTCTTTCATCCGTCGCCAGCTCCATCCAGCACCTCACCCTGGAGGAGAAGCTGTGCCCGGGAGCTGCGGATGCAGCATGGTTTGGGGGCCAATGGGGCAGGAGGGCCCATGTGCGCGGCCTCGGTCCGGGGGAACCCGTGAGCGGCTGGGAATTGCTGCCGTGCAGAGAGAGAGACGTTTGCCCTGGGGACGTCCTCCCGAGTTTCCCCAGGCGTGGGGGCTTTGGGGCTCCTTCGTGCATCCGCAGGCCCCATTGTCCTGGGCTGGAGGCCCTTCCGCTCATTCAGCTGTGAGGCAGAGGGACTGTTCTGTGCGCCTGCCTTGGACTGCTGGAGCACCAGCTTGAGAGGAGGCAGCGGGGGGGGGGGGGGTTTGCTGGCACAAGCCCCTCTCCTGCAGGAGCACCCCCTCTCTCTCTGAAGGGGCTCTGGGGGAGCTGTAGGGCCAGGGAGAAGGCTTGGCCAAGGCGGAAGAGCTGCCTGCGCTGGATCCACCTAGCCCAGGGTCTTGTTTCCAACAGGGGTCAGCAAGAAACTCACCTGGGATGCACAATAGCAGGGCAGGCGGGTGACGGGACTCTTCCCATTCTGAAACCCGAGCAGTGGCTGGGATTGGTCTTCCAAGGTAGACCACCTCAGATCCTGGAGGCTCCACTTACCTACCCTGGCTAAGAGCCATTGATTGGCCATCTCCTCATTCCATTTGAGTGAAGAATGCTTTTGAAAAGGCAGCGATGCTGGCAGCTGTTACAAGATCCCCCAGCAACAAATTCCAAACTTTAATGACGTGTTGTGTGAAAAAGGACTTCCTTTTGTTGGTCTTAAACCAGACGGATAATCCGGATGCCTCGTGTTTTGAGAGGCAGAGGCAGAGGCTCTCCTCTCCCTGCCCAGTGCTTGTGATGTTGCAGCCCCCTGCCGTGCCCCCCCCCAACTGCCTGTTTCCTAAGCTGAGCTCACACGCCGCTTGCACTCCCACAGGCGTGGCTGAAGGCATTTGGGTGCCTCCCTCTTGCTGCTGCTGCGCCAGGTCAGCTGCTTTGGGTGGGGGGTCTTCTGCCTCCAGCTCTCCCACCCTGACGGGCACCCACCACCCCTGCCGGATGCCCCCTCCCCCGCAGTGGGAGCAGGCGTGGCCAAAGTGCCCGAGACAGGAAGGTCTCTTGGGGAAGAGGCAGGAAGGACCTGGTGGGACCGAGACAGCCGGCTTGGCAGTGGACCTGTACTGGGGTTGGGGTCAGGAGGGTGAGGCTGCCGGAGCCAGGCTGTGCCCTGGAGCACCCCCACCCCCGGGAGGAGGCTGCAGCGGGACTGCCCAGGAGTGGCACCCCAGTTCTCATTCTTGTGGATGCTGAAGGGCCCTGGGCTTGGGATGGGCCCCAAGGGATAAAGGGCAGTCTTCCAGAAGCCTCAGAAAAGCTGGTGTGTGCCCCACAGTGAGGCCCGCACCCAGGGCAGCTGACGGGAGCTCAAAGAAGCCCCGAGGCACCATGGGACTTGCAAGCCCCTGTCCTCAGCACCTGACGCCCCCCCCCCTTGTCTCCCCCACCAGGGCCCTCTTTGCCTACGAAAAGTCCCACGAACTCAAGCTCCTGGACTCCGGAGGTGAGACGCCCGTGGCCCCCTGCCTCGCGCTGGCTCTGTCACGCTCCGGCCTGCCTTGTCTGGGCAGGAGAGATGGGACACGCAGCCCGAGGGACTTGCCCACGGCCTCCCAAGGAGCCCTCAGCAGAGCGGAGTCTGGGCATCTTGGGGCGAAGAGACACCGGCAGCGGCCTTCTTCCGGGCCAGACCTGCACTGAGGGCTCTCCAGGGTCTGAGGCACGGAGGGGTCTTCCCGGTCCCTGCCAGGACTGGACCCAGCATCTTTTCACAATGCCAAGTGGGAGGCCTGGCCCTTCCCCCTTCCTGGCCTCTGTCTGTGTGGGGGCCCCTGGCTCTCCTAAGTCCCCTCTTGGCCCTGGAGCTGGACTTGGCTGGGTTGCCTCCGGCAGCGACCGTGGCAAAGGGAAGGCCTCAGGGCCTGTGCTGCGTTTGGCTGGTTGGAGGAGGGTCGGGGGGGAGTTGATGTGGCACGGTGCGAGTCCCCACCCCCTCGTCCTCTCAACCCTTCTCCTTCTCCAGCTGGGGGCCCAGAGGAACTGGCCAAGCGATTCCTGAGCAGCAGCATCATGTACGGCTTGTGCCGCCTGCCGGACGCCACTCTGGGGCAGCAGCGCATTGTCCTCATCCATTGGGTGAGTGGTGTGCGAGCGCGCCTGGGCGTGTGCAGCAGGGTGGGGTGGGGGTCAGATGCCCCAAGGGGCAGGAGGCAGCCATTTGCCCCTCCTGCCCTGTGGGGCAGCTCTGGCCACGCAAGCAGCGTGGCTGCCAAGACTCTGGTTCACTCTTCCACGAGGGTGACCTGAGCAACCCATCCAGGGCGTGGGTGGGTGTTCTGTGGCTGGTGGGGAGGAGCAGTCCCACAGACCACCCCAGCCACAACCCCAAAGCAGAGAAAAGGCCCCCTGGAGCTGCAGTCGGGTGAATCAGAGCTCAAGGGGGGGGGTCCCATTGGGCTTTCTTCCCCCCGACCCCCCGCAGGAATCCTGTGCCCCACAATACATGGCCCCAAAGCTGGATGTCATGCCAGAAGCTCTGCGCCCAGCTCAGTTGAGTGTGAAAGGCCTGCTCACGAGGAAACCGCAGGGCCACATCTGAGCCTGGCTGGGCCTCCTCTTTTCATAGAATCATAGAATAGCAGAGTTGGAAGGGGCCTGCAAGGCCATCGAGTCCAACCCCCTGCTCAATGCAGGAATCCCTTAAAGGGATTCCCTTAAAGCATCCCTGACAGAGGGTTCTTCAGCTGCCTCTTGAAGGCCTCTGGTGTGGGAGAGCCCACCACCTCCCTAGGTAATGTGCTGAAAATGCTGAAAATGTGCTCAAAAAATGCTCAAAATGTGCTGATGTGCCCCCCCCCCCGAGCCTTCGGGAGGAGGTGGGTGAGACGTGAAGTGATGACTAAGCTCTCTCTTTGGCGCAAGGTGGGTGAGGCTGTCCCGGAGCAGCGCCGGCAAGCCTGTGCCAGCCACCTGCCAGCCATCCGGGCCTTTTTCAAGGTGAGTTCCCTGCCCAAGGACTGGCTGGGCCTCTGGGCGGGTGCTGGGGGAAGTGGGGCTGGCCTGTGCCCCCACCCCACCCCTCTGCTGGACTTCCTGGGTCCCCTTGGGCTCCTGCCCCAGGGCGCTGAGCCGGCTCAGGAGACTTCTTGCTCTTGTGCCGTCTGGCCCCTCAGGCCACTGGAGGGGATAGGGGAACGCTGGCCACTCTGGCAATGGTTCTCAGTGGGGCTGGGAGCAGCTGCCTGGCCCTCCTCTCTCCCTGCCCTGCCCCATGGCAAGGACTACCCCCACCACTGTGCCCCCTCCAGCCCTGGCATCCCTAGAGAGTAGCACCCACTCCTGCGCCTCAGCTCTCTGCACAGCAGCAGCAGCAGCAGCAGGCCTGAGAACCGGATGTCTGCGTTCCTCCTGCCCCCCCTCCCCGGCAGCCAGAGGGAAACCAGCTGCAGCCTGCTGTCTCCCAAGAGCGGATGCATTCCAGGCATCTGGGCCAGGAATGCTGGATCAGGGAGTGGCGGGTGGGAGCCGCTTTCTCAGAGGTGGCCCCCTCCCTCCTCCACAGCAACCTGGCAACCACCAGGGCGGGGTGGAGATTGGAGGAGCAGAGGGATTTGGAGCGAGTGGGGGGTGGCTGGGTTCCCCCCCCCCCAGGGTTCCCCCTCTCACTCAGGTCTCTGCAGGCTCTTTGAAAGCCTTCCGGGGTGGGGGTGGGGTGGGGAGCAGGCCGGAGGGCCGGGGCCGAGAGCCTGAGACCTGTTGTGTAGTAGGGAGGGCAGCGTCTCACCTTCGCCTTCCCTCTGCAGGAAGCCCACCTGGTGGTGAAGGTTGGCCGGGCTGAGGAGGTGACCCAGGATGGACTGAGGCGCATGGTGTCCCTGGTTGCTCCCCCAGGAGGCACGGTCAGCCAGAAAGTGCCGCTTGGCGAACCCCAGGAGCTGGTGGTAAGAGCGGCCAGCAGTAAGTCTGTATGCACCAGTTGCTGGGGAACATGGGTGGGAGGGTGCTGTGGCACCGTGCCCTGCTTGTGGGTTCCTGGTCGATGGCTGGTTGGCCACTGTGAGCAGCGTGCTGGGCTAGACAGACCCTGGGTCTGAGCCAGCCTCAGGGCTCTGCTGACGGTCTTATGGATGCGGGCAGGAGGCACCCCAGGGGGCGCTGGGAAGCAACCGACGGCATCCCAAAGCCACGTCAAGTGAGGACAGAGCCCCCTCCACGTGGCAAGCGTGGGGCACTCCTGGGCCCATTTGGAGAGGTGGCTTTGAACGGAGCTTGTGCAGAGCTGCTCTTCCTGGCCACCCCCCCTCCACCTTTGACGGGCGCTTTCCCCCTCCCCCTCCCCCTCCCCCTCCCCCTCAGGGCACCAACTACAAGAAGACCAACCCCGCCCTGGAGATCCTCCACACCAAGAGGAGCTCCTTTTGGGAGCAGGCTGAGGTGAGGCGGTGTGCACAGGCATTGGGTGGGTGGGGGGCACCGCTTGGAGGAAGGAAGCAGCGGAGCCCCCCAGGCCTTGGGAGCTGCCCAGGCAGGCCACACGGGGGCTGGGAATGGTCCGTGGGTGGGCAGCCAAGGTGGTGCTGTGCCAAGCGGAAGAGACTCTTGTGTTGTTTGTGTGTGGGGGGGGGGGGTTGGGACCCATCCTGTCCTGCTCTGTACACCCCTCCTAGAGGGAAGAGGAGGAGCGGCGCCAGGAGGAGCGGCGGCGTGCCCAGGAGGAGCGGCGGCACTGGGAGCGCCAGCGCATGGAGGAGGAGCGGCGGGAGGCAGCCGAGAGGGAACGGCGGGTGCAGGCGAAGGAGCAGCTCATCCAGGAGCAGCGGTGAGCACCTCCCTCCCTCCCCCCTCCCATGGCAGAGGGAGATCTGGCGGGATGGGAGGGGGTTGGTGCCCCCCTCCAAGGGCACTGAGGCCCACAGGTGTTTGCACGCTCTGTTCTCCCTCTGTGCTGCCCCCGCCTGCGTCCTCAGGCCCCTGGTAGCTTTTCCCCTGGCCCAGGACTGCTCCTAAATGCCAGGTCAGCCCACCCCGAGACGGCGCTCACCCACGACGCAGTCCTGGATGGGGAGGCCAGCGTGGCCTGCCTTACGGCGACCTGGTGGGATGGCCTGGCTGGAGCGGACTTGAGCCAGCCCTGCCCTTGGCTGCTTGGTGAAGCACAGCGGAGATTGGAGGGCCGGGTGGGGGAAACGGCGTGCGTGGAATACCGTTGTCACAGTCAGACCATTTCCTCGTAAGGGTTGGACTTCCAGGGCCTGCCTTTCCCTGTGGCGGGGGCACCCACTGGAATGGTCCAGGAGAGTGATGGAATCCAGTGGATTCCTGAATGCTCCTGGGTGGCAGGGGAGAGCTGGTGATTGTGCTAATGCCCTGGTCTTGCTGTGGAATGGCAAGATGCCGTGGGATAATTCCACCCCCGCCACGCGTCACTCTCCACTAGCACATCTCTAAAGGCCCTGCAAAGACCCCAGCCCCAATCAGCCAGCGATGTGAAAACCCAGAAACCCCCCCCCCCCCCCGGAATGCTAGAGAGAATCACCAGCCCCTTCTCTCCCCTCCTGCCCCAGTCACTTCAACTTCTCCCCACAGGAAGCAGCAGGCTCGGCTGGAGGCCGAGGAGCGCAGGTGCGAAGAGGCCCGATGGGTGAGTCGCTCCCTCGGATCGCATCCACAGCCCTTCCCTAAGCCTGGGAGCAGGGCAGACAGAGGGCCAGTGGCTGAGCCCACAGCAGTTCCTGTGGCTGAGCAGCTGGTGGGGGTGGGAGAAAGCGTGGCCTTTCCCACAGAGGAGTGAAGGACCCGGACGGAGAAGACAGCTCCACCTTTGGGATTTACCAACCTTACCAGCAGGCAGGCAGGCATCCCACAGGTGACCATTTTCTTAAGAATGGGCCGGGAGATGCTTCTCCTGTGGAATGTGCACCTGCCGTATAGCTGCAGGGCAGCGGAGTCCTCGGCTCCCTGATTTCCCGTCTCTCCCCTCCTCAGGAGCAGCAGCAGCGAGAGCGGGCTCTCTCTGAGCAAAGGCCTCCAAGTTGCTCTGCAGAAAAGGCCACGGTGAGCGGAAGGGGCTGTGGGGGAGGTGGGGTGGGGGCCATCAGGGCCTGGTCCCCTTCTCCCACAGTGGAGCAAAAGGTGCAGCCCCACCCCTTCCCAGGATGCTCTGGCAGAGCAGTTGCAGGCAAGGCCCGAAGGGCCACCGTGGGGGGGATTCCCCCAAAGCACCGGCAGAAATGGGACGAGTCCCTACCCCGCATGGAGGCCAGCTCTCGGAGGGCTACGGAGAAAGGTGGGTGCAAAGAGCGTTGGGGGCTGCCTTCAGACCCTGCTTCCCTGGGGCCCGGCTGGCCACTTCCTCTGGGGCCGTGCAGCGCGCTGCTCCCCTCCGCCTTCCCCACTGGCCTTTGCTCTTCTCGCCGGCAGGAGGCGGCTGCCCTGGCTTCACAGCGCTCACGCAACCCACGGGACTTCTTCCAGCCCAGGGAACGGTCGGGGTCCACCAGCGGCGTCTCAGAACCGCCGTCTTCTGCAGGGGGCTGGCCAGGTGAGTGGGGGCCTCCCCAGGCCCGTGGCAGCCGCTGCATGTGCCCCCTCCCCCCCCGCTCTAGAGGGGCCTGGAAGTTGGTGGGATGCCAGCTCAAGCGTCCTGGTGAGCTCCACTGGGCAGAGCTCTCTGTCCTGGCCAAGAGCAACGTGTCTTATGGAGCCCGGGAGCCAGGGCCCCCTCACTGGGCCGTATCTGGGGAGGGGGCTCCTAGTCCTGGAAACAGAAGTGTTGGTGCGCCCTCTTCTCTTGCAAGGACCAGCCCGGAGGGGCCCTTCCTCTGCCCACAGAAGCCCCCTTCCCCACTGGCCCTCTAACACCTGGGCACCTTCACTGAACTTGTGAGGCGAGATGGAACCGAATTCGCTTTGGAAGGTCACGCAAATGGCATTGGAATTTCCGGTCTTTCTGTCCCCCAAATCTCCCATTCTCCCCCCCCCCCCCGCCACCCCAGCCTCCAGGAAACGTGAAAGACGGAGCACAATTGGGTTGTTTCTGGAGACGTTGCATCTTTGTTCTTTTCTCTCCCCACTCTGGATCAGGAACGCCGCGGCGGCCGTTCCTCCGCTACCAGCGCAGCCTCACGGAATCCGCCTACATCTTCCGCCGTCCAGATCCGGCCCCCGGGCCCCTGCCTGGCGACTTCCTGCCCTCGGCCTCCCCCCGCTCTCCGCCAGCAGCTCCCCTCCCCAGCCCCCGCCAGTCCAAGCCCCCGCCGGCCGTCAGCCCCAAGCCTGGGGCCGGACCCCGATCTCCTGCCCCAGTTCCAGAGGGAAGACCCCCCAGCCCCCTCTCATCCCCTGAGACCAGGGCCCCACTGCCTCCCACCCTGCTGGACAGGGCGGGGGCACCCCGGACCAGCCCCCAGCCCCCCGCCCATCCTCTAGCTGGGGCTGGCCTCCAGGCATCGCTAGCGCTCAGCCCTCCTGGAACTGGAGACGCCCCTCCCAATGGCTGTGCCGCAGGCACAGAGCCGGCCTCCTCTTCTGGCAGCCCTGCGGGCCCCTGCAGGGCAAGCGCCCTGCCTCAAGGCAGCCCTCCCCCCACAAGATCTCTTGCCCCAGCCCCCCTGGCCCAGCCCCCCTGCCTTGCCCACTCCCCTGAAGTAGGGCCTGCGCCCCCCAGTGACCCCCCTCACCCTGGCACTGCCCCCATCTCCTCTGCCTGCTCTCTGCTTACTGCCCCACATGAGGAAGCCCTGCCCCACACTGACTCCGTTGCCCCCTTCTCCTTCTGGAGCTCAGACAATCCAGGGGAGTCCAGCCTGGATGCTCCTTCACAGGAAGAGGATGCTGCAAGAGGTAGACTCCCCGCCCCCACCCCAAACACACATTGCATGTGGGAATCTGGAAACCTGTATTGGGGCAATCCACCCCCCCTCCTCCATCACCACAGCCCCTCCCCAGCTCCTGTCCCTCAGAGGGGTCTGTGGCTGCAATGGCTGTGCAGGGGGAGGGGTCTGCCATTCATTGGGGGGGGGAGCGTGCGCCTGCGTTGCCTGCAAAGGGTGCCGCACGGGATGGGGGGACGGGACTCTGTTCCTTCTGGAAATCTTGGGAGCCCGAGAGGCCACAGGGAAGCTTCCTGGGGGTGGAGAGGTGTGAAAGGCCTGAACCGGCATGCGGCTGGTTGAAGGCCCCCCTTCTTTTGGCCCAGGGTTGGGTGGCAAGGGCAGCCGTCAGGGCACAGCCGTCAGCAGCGCTGCCTCTCCCCTCCTCTCCCCCAGACCATGCACCAGGCCTAGCACCTGCTCCCAGCCCGGCTGAATCGAGCCCATATTCTGGACACAACGGGGTGGCTGCACTGGAAGAGGGGAGGGGCCGCCGAGTCCAAGAGCAGCTGGGCCCAGAAGGCCAGGTGACTGTCTGTCAAAGGGGGCTGGGGGGGAGGGAGCCTTGAGCGGGGCCCAGAGCTGCCTTTCTCAATGAGCCCTGGTTCCTTTCCCAGGCCGAGACCTCCGTGGATGCCAAACTCCCAGAAGCAGAGCGGAGCCACCCTGGAGCAGGTAGGTCCCCTTTTTCTCTCTGCTCCGCAGTTTTGCCCGGCCAGCAGCCAGGTGGGGAGGGGCCTCTGCCTCCCCCCTCCCTTGGTATCACAGCTCCCCCCGCTCTCTCCCTCTCCAGCTGAGCAGGCGCACAGTGGCAACCAGGCAACCGTGGTGGAGCACAGAGGAGATACTGGGGGCCCCTCCCTGCACCCAGCAGAGACAAGAGCGGCCTGACTCCAGCACTTGCAGCCCCCCCTCCCCACCCCACCGAGCTTCTACTTGGATGAGAAACACACACACACACCCCACTTCTGACCTGTACGCAGCAGCAGCAGCAGCAGCAGCAGCAGCAACTCACGGCCACCTCCAGGACCGGCTGCACACAGCCCTGCTCCCTCAATAAAGCAAGAGTGGGAATCCGCTGTTTGTGGGTTTCTGGGGCTGGGCCTGACCACTGAGAGCCGGGGAGGGGAGGCGGGCTGGGTGACGCCCCTTCCTCCCAGGAGGCGAGAGGAGACCACAAGGGAGAGCAGGAGCCCCCCCCCCCACTGGTCACTGCTTGTTTCCCCCTCGCACTGCCTTCCCCCAAAGCCTGGGGCCAGGGAGGAGGACTCTGCCCCAGGGCTCTCTGCCTTTGTTCAGCACCCACCACTGCCAGGCTGGGCACGTCCCCCTCCCCTGGCCCTCTTGGCCTGGTCCTCCTTGCCTTGGCAAGTGGCTACTGGCTGAGTGCTCCCTTCGGCTCGGCTTCCCACAGGGCCTGTGCCACGTGCGCTCAGCCCCACCCCACCCCCACAAACACTTCCAGGAGGGTCTTGGGGATCCCTCGGCCTTCCCGGGGTTTGGCAGCTGTGCTGCTCCTGACCCACGGTCCTAAGCTCTGAGCCAGGGCAGCCCCCTGCCCTCACCCCGGGGCTGCCTTGCAAGGAGCACCAAAAAACCCACAGATCTCTATGGAAGCAGGAGGGGGAGGAAGAATGGATGCTGGGGAAGCCCAAGAGCCTTCCAGCCCCTCCCACCCCACCCCACCCCACCCCTTCACCCCCAGCTTGAATTGACCAAGGAACTGTTAAATACATTTTAATGCAGGTTAAGGAGGCGGCGGCGAGGCACTCCAGCCTCTTGACACCGACAGACAAACTGGGGAGGAGGGGGCGCCCATGCCTGCCTGGAACCGCCACCCCCCCCCCGGCCTCCTGCATTGGCACGCATCCCTGAAGCTCAGGGCGATGGCGAGGAGAAGAGGGGCATGAGGAGAGGCTGTGAGGGCAGGCAACCAGGGCACCCCCCCCTTGTTCCGGGGATTCCCCGGCCTCCCAGGAAGGGTCCAGCCTGAGCTGCCGGCTTCTCTCGGGCGAGATTCGGAGAGGCCCCCGCCCTGCAGAGCAAAACATTTCCCAGTCCAAAACATTCCAGTTTCTCACCAAGGAAGGAAGGACGGACGGACGAACGGACGGAGAGGCTTTTCTCCTGAAGCAGTTATTCCAGGTCAGCCCCTGGGATCAAGGTGACGGGGCACAGGTCTCTGCCCCCCCAACTCACGACAAGGGCAGCGGTCTGAGACTCCAGGGGGCCCCCACCTCTGCAGGGGGGGCCTGGCCTTTCTGGAGGCAGAGTCGGGGCGGGGGGCAGGGCAGCTGCTCCTCGTCTGCAGCAGGAAGGGGGCTGGCCCCACGGCCATGGCTCAGTCACTGGTGCTCCAGTTGCCGACCAGCCCAGCCCGGCCCAGCCCAGCCTCCTTCTCAGACCTGGGACTGCAGCCACAAGCGAGGGTCAAACCTGGGCTGGGTGGGGGGCCGCGCAGGCCGCTCCAGCTCGGGAGTCGGGCTGCCGCTGCTGGAGGAGCGGGAGCTGGAGCGGGAGGGGCCGCGGGCCCTGGGGATGGGGCAGGGCAGCGGCGGGCGGTCCGAGCGTCCTTTGAGCACGCTGAGCTTGGCGTCTAGAGAGAGGGTGCGAGGCCGGCCCCAGGGCGGGCGCGGGGGGCAGGGGCTGGCGTTGGCGCTGCTGTCGCTGTCCGAAGCCACGCTGGCAGAGGAGCCCTCGAAGAGAGACAGCCACGCGGGGTGGCCCAGGCCCGAAACCCGCCGTGCCAGGATCTCCGTCACGGCCTCGATGTCATCCACAGGCTCAATAGCTGGAAAGGAGATGCGGGGGGGGGGGGGGCTGTTACCACACTACAGGCGTGCTCAGGGTGGGGCGGCCATAGTGGCCATGCCGGCCTGACCCAGACTGTCGTTGGGGCCTCTCGCTCCATCCACCCGTCCTGCCCTACGTCTGCCAGTCCTGCAGCCGAGCGCCCCCTTCCCACAGCCTGCACCACGGGTCTTCCCGAGGCCCTCGGAGGCTGCCTCGCTACGCCACGGCTCAGAGCGCTCGCAGCCCCACCCCACGCAACCGGCTCGCTGTCTCCCCCCCCAGCCTGCTCCCTGCCCGGGGGCTCGCCGGCCTCCTGTCCAGCTCCCGCCTCTGGGTGGGGTTACGTCACCTGTCACTGTAATAGGAGGACAGCAAAGCCCGAATCTCCGCAGAGACGGCGTTGTCCTGCAACAGGAGCCCCTCGCAGTTGGAGGGTGGGCCCCCAGGGCCGGGGAGAGCTGGGGGCCCAGGGTGGGCAGGGCGGAGAGGAAGAGACAGAAAAGGGAGACATGCAGAGAGAAAGCAGCGAGAGAGAGCAGAGAGTTACAGACACAAATATCAGGAGAGTGGAGGGAGGTGGGGGGGCAGGGCCCCATGGAAACCGGAGAGCAAGACAGACCCCCAGAGACAGGCAGTTGGGAGAAGGGGCAGAAAAGATGGGGAACCCTCTCGTCCCCCCCAGCCCCGGTTGCCCAAGGATGGCGCTTGGTTCAGGGGGTCTCCAGGGAAACCCGCCTCACCAGAGGGGGCTAAAGGTCTGGTTTGCTTCATAAGAACGACTGAAGAGCCCTGAGGCTGGATCAGGCCAAGGGCCCATCCAGTCCAGCATTCCGTTCACGCAGTGTCCAATCAGATGCCCACAGGAAGCCCATGAGCCGGACACGATGCAACAGCGCCCTGCCTCCTGCCCATGTTCCCCAGCATCTGGTGTACACAGGCTTGCTGCCGCTGATTCACCCCCCGCCCAGCCCAATGTCAGGCATCACAGGTGGGCGTTTTCTAGCATGGGGGCCAAGCCCCAGGTGGCTGGCATAAGCTCCCCTGGGGCCAGGACCTGCACCCACCCCCCTGCCCTGCTTGGGCACGTGCCCACCCTCCCCTTGCCCAGGCCGCAGGGGGGGGGGGAAACCGCACCAAGGAGCAGCCGCCGCCACAGCTTCAGGGCTGCGGGTGTGGAGGGCCCCCACCCGGCCTGCCCACGGCCCTGAGCCACAGCCGAGGCCTCCCCTCAATCGCTTACCCATCTCGTGGTACAAGGATCCCTGCCTGGGCAGCAGAGCCGGCGGGCGGCGGGGTGACGGCACCTCCACCTTCATGAGCTCATCACAGCAGTGCTTCCACTGGCCTGGAGGGAGGGAGGGAGGGAGAGAGGGAGGGAGGGAGAGAGGGATGCACAGTGAGCAGGGGATGGCAGCGCCCCCCCTTCCCCAATTTGCAGCCCGCACCTTCCCTGTGCTGGGTGCCTGGGCTGTCCTTCCCTCAGGGTGTGTGTGGAAAACAGTGAAGCGTCTTTGCGGCATTTTGACGGAGGAAGGAATGTTTGCCTTCCGGCTGCCACAAGACTTTCCGTCGGTTTTGCCCTCTAAGGGTGACTCCGCGTACCTGCAGTCTGGCTCCACCCCCCCTGCTGCCCCCCCTTCACAAGCCCGGCTCCGGGCAGGAATTCAGAACCACAGCACTGGGATGCACCGAGTGAGCCTCTGGGCCGCCCCTGCCGCAAGGCAAGAAGACCACCCTCTGCTCCCCCAACAGAGCCCCAGGCCCCCGGGAAACTGAGCAGGAGGCGTTTGAAGGCCCAGCCAAGCCCCACGTGGGAGTGGAGGAATTCCTCCCCTGCCCTTTGGTCCTGATGCCTAGGTAACCTGGTCCACTCCAGATGTTTTAGACTACACCCCCCATAATCCCCAGCCATTTGCCATGCTGGCTGGGCCTTATGGGAGTTGTAGTCTGGCACATCTAGAGGGCTCCAGTTGCCTCCCTTGGAAGGACACGTAACTGAGCAGGAAGGTTCACCAAGAAGCAGGGCTGGAAGAAGGGGCTGGACGGGCCCTGCCCTGAGAAGATGGGAGGGAGGGGTGGCAGCGCCCCCGCCCTCCTTGAGCCCCACATCCAGCCCGTGCAGCCTTGAGGCCAAGCCAGGCAAAAGCCTCCAGGGGTGAACTTGGGGTGGGATTAAGAGCAGCACAGTGGAAAAGACCCGCACTGGCTTGAGGGGGTGGGGGGGGCAGGAGAGGTGCTCTTGGACCACGCCATTCGCCACACGGCCACTTGGGTGGGGTCCCGCCCTGTGTTAATGAGCCCCTCCGGAAGCAGGCTGAGCTGAGAACGGGGGGGGGGGGATGGCTACCAAGAGGAAACAATGGGCCTGCAGAGAGAGGAGGGGGGCATTTGGATTTTCCTCCTCAAATTGGGATGTGACTTGGGCGCGGCCTACATTCATCCTTGAAGCACACTGGGTGGCTTGGCGGAGAAAAAATCCCCCCGCCTGCCCGCCCCCCGGCATCTAAGGCACCTCACAATGAACATGTGCAAGGAGGTGGAACGGCCCCAGGATGGCATCCGTGGGTCCCTCCCCCCTTCCCTGTGTTATCCTGGCACCAAGCCTGGAGGGGGGGGCGGGCAGGTGAGGCTGAGAGAACAGCTGGCCCATGGCCACCCAAGGAGCAACGATTTGAACCCGGGCCTTCCTGGTCCGAGCACAGCCCTTGAGTCACCCCCTCCCACCACCTGCGCACTCAGCCCCATCCGCCCGGGGTTTCTACAAATGAGCCAGTCCAGGAAATGCCTCCAGAGCAGCAGCAGCAGCAGCCCCTCTCCTGGGAGGGGCGCTAGGCGATGCCCCCAAAGTCCCCGTGGCAGGCCCCTGCCCCCACGCACAAACACCTGCTTGCCTGAGATGCCTCCCCACCCCCTGCCCCCCGCAATGCCCAGGCCCACCACTCACTCATGTCATAGAAGTGCTGCCAGAAGGCCTCCATCCAGCGCTGGGTCTCAGCTCGGGACTCGGCCAGCAGCGTGTGGGTCACTTCCTCGCCCCCGTAGCGGTTCGTCACAGACATGCTGTGCAAGCGATTCTTGGGGTCCTTCTCAGTGGCTCGGATGCGCGTCTCCTGCATGCAAAGAGGCCACAGGTCCAGGAACGCCCCGTGGGGGAGGGGCTGCGCAGCCCGCCCCACACAAGGAGAGAATGCGGGGAATCCCGGAGCTGGCCTCGGGGGCCTCCCGCGCTGGCCCACGGTGCCATGGCGACCCTCAACGCATCGCTCGCAGGGGCCGAGCCACCTCGCACACAGGCGCGGCACCCGAGCGTGGCCCATTCCGGCTCCTCCTCCTCCTCCTCCTCCTGCGCCCCCCATTGAGAGGGGGAAGCCACACCGCTCACAGGGCAGAATCTGACACAGCCAGATGCCCACAGCCACGCTCGGTGTGTACACGTGTGCAAAAATCTGCGCCTGGGGGAGGGATGGAGGGAGCGCCGTTGAAAAGGGCTCCTGAATACAGAAGGCCAAACAGGTGAAGGGCAGGACTGGGCTGCAGAACGGGGCCCGGTGGAGACCCAGCCAAGCCCTCGCGGGCGGCAAGTGACACTCAACCCAGGGCCGCAGACGGGGCGGGTGGCACAGCAGGGAAGCTGAGCGCCCCCGGAAGTGCCGCTTCCAGGCCTCCCACACCACCCGCCCGCCCACCCACCCACGTACCTTGTTGATGGCAATGGTGAGGGCCGGCTCCTCCTGCCCTTCCGCATCCTGGGAGTGCCGGTAGCAGAAGAGGTTGGAGCCACGCAGGAGGCAGAAGAGACGCACCCAGCCCGGGGGCTCCCCCTGCTGCACAGACCGGGGGGGGGGGGAGGTAAATGCCAGCATGGGACCAGCTTGCCAGGGGGGTTCCTGCTCTGCCCTCCCTGCCCGCCTCCCAGAACAAGTGCTTTTAGGCTGCGGATCAGGAGATGGGCGGGGGGCGTGGAGAGGCTCCAGCTTGCACCCAGCTCCCCGAAGTCCCCCCCATCCCACTCCCAGACTGGAGTGGAAGCGTCTGAGAGAGAGAGAGACTAGGCCTCCTGTCTGGTCATCAGGCAAGAACAAGGGTGGGCAACATGCAGGCCGCAGGCCACAGCCACGGCCCCCCGGGAGGCCCTCCTCTCCTCCCCCTTGCTGCTGCTTATTTTAGTTTTTCTCAGTGGGGGGGGGGGGGAATGGGGAAGTCATAGCTTGTCCTGGAAAACCAGCAGCAGACAGCTGTGGAGGCCGAGTGCGGATTACGTCCAGCGGGAAGATGAGCAACGTGGCCTCCATGCGAAGCTTCCACTGCTGGTGACAGAGGCTCTGGACACCCCACACTTCTGCAGCCTTTGGGAACCGGCAGGAGAGGGACAGCCTCCCCTCCCCCCATCCAAGACAATGCCCAGTGGTGACCGGGGACTTTACGGCCAGGGGCCCTGCTCCTCTACGGCCTCCTGCACGCTCCCCGCCCTTACCTGCACCTTCAGGAAGCCACACATCATCTGGTGGAGCAGGCAGTGGGGCTGGGCCGCCAGGCGGCAACAGATGCTGCCATAAAGGGGAAGCCAGAAGGCGCTCTCCTCTGGGGGGTGGGCAGAAGAAAGCAGGTGGGGGGTCAGCCAGACACGGAACGGAGCAGCAGCAGGTCAAGGGCAGGGACACGGGAGGCGGCCTGTCTCCCGGAGCAGACGGGCCAAGGGCCCCTTCAATTCCCCAAGCCCCAACGCCACCCCCCAAGTGTCTCTAGAGAGGTGTTTCATCTGGGGCCTTTGAGATCATCTCCTCCTCCTCCTCCTGCTCCTCCTCCTGCTGCTGCTGCTGCTGTTGGGCACGGCCACAACCTCCCCGGAGGAGAGCAAGGGGCTCATTTGCCCCATGGGCACAGGCCGTATTCACAGCCCCTTCAGCCCCCACCCCCCCAAAGCCTCTGTAGCAGGGCTACCGTTGCCAGTGACGACGAGGTCGTGGGTGCGGAAGGCGTCCTGGACATGTGCCAGCCGGAGGGTGGTGCACGCCAACAGCTGATACTTGGGCCCCCTGGAAGAGAGCAAAGGCAGGTCCAGGTGAGCCCCGAGGGGCAGGATGGGATGGGGTGGGTTGCGTGGGCCACAAGGGCAGGTTGACCAAGAGGCCCGATACTCACGCCACACTGGGGGCAGGCAGCAGCAGCGGGCTGCTCCCGCCGTTGCTCACGGGGCTGCCGGGGACCCCCCCATCCAGGGCAGCTCGCACCCGCTTCCCAGAGGTGCGCCCCAGAGAGCTGCTCAAGCGGCTGGCCAATTTCTTGGGGGTGTGGCCGAGCGTGGAGTCCTCCTCCAGGCCGGCGCTGTACAACTCCACTTTCAGCTCGAACTCTGGGCCGGCCTCCTTGCTGGGGAGAGAAAGAGGCGGCAGGCAACAGTGACGGACGCGCCAGGGCAGCCCGGCGTGGCCAAGACCCAGCAGAGGAAGCCCTCCCCCGCCATCTTGTTGCTCGGTGGGAATGACGAGGCACAGGATGCGAGCTGCGTGGGGCATGAGCAGGCAGCTCCCAGCGCTAATGACGCACTGCTCCCCCACAGTGAGCAAAAGCGGGAACGCCACGGGCGCGCCGGACTAGCAGAGGACAGGCAGGGCGAATCGGCTGTGCTGGCATCCCTCCACGCCCGTGGCCGTGGCCCTAGACTTTGGCCCGGCTTAAGAGGCCTGGTTTTGACGTAGGGAGCGGACCTGTCCAGCAGCTGAACCTATCACAGCTCAATCGACATTCTCTATGCCTTCGTAGCAGCCACCGTTCTCCTCATCCATGTTTGCAAAAAAGTGGCCCTTTAATTAGCGCTAAAACACTGTTCCCAAGGCAGAGACTGGGCAGGTGCTTCCAAACGCAATGCTCAACGGGGGCTGAGACTCACCAGGAAAGCACCAAGGGGCCCAGCTGGTCCTACGCTAAGGCCCTGCTTAAGAGCCGGTTGCAAGAGGCTGCTTTGCAGGCTTTTGGTTCAAGCCAAGCGGGCCGCGCACTCATCCCCTGCAGGCCCCATCCCTTGGGGGCCTCAGGCTTTCTCCGTGCCCTTTGCTGCCTCCCCTTCTTCCCTCTTCCCACACAAAACGGCCAATCCCACTTTAAAAGCCAAACTTTTGTAACATGAATAAATTAAGGGGCAGGGAGAACATTTCTGCCCACCGAAACATTTTTTCCAGCTTGGCTGTGGGGGATTTTCTGCAACAACAAAAAAGTGTGTGTGTGTGTGTGTGGCAGCGACTCACAAGAGGATCGTGTTCTCAAAGCAGATGTCGGTAAGCGTCCGGTCTACCAGCACCATCTCTGTGTCATAGATTTCTGTGCCAATCTGTAGCAGGCAGAACACTGCACAACGATGCAAGTCTGGGGAGGAAAGAGAAGGGTGTTTATTGCACCCACAAGCGGCACCTCTCGAGATCACCAAACCCTGCAGAGCGTGGCCATTCCCAGAGCTCCTTTGCAGCCGGGAATCACAACAGTCAGCTTTATTTGCACTCATGCCATAGATGCACGAGGAACTCTGGGATGCAAAGGCCGGTCTGGAAAGAACAAGGGGCCCGTCGGGGCCCTCCAGAGCTGTACAAATCCCTGGGGGAGAAAAAGCAAAGGCCGTACAGACGGAACATTACAGCAGGCAGCAGAGCAGGTTTTCCTCACAGGGGACAGGTCTCGACCAGCAACACATCAAACGCTGGTTCAGAAATCAGTCTTGCCCTTTTCCCTGTGTTTCAGGTGGGCTGTCCCCCTTTTTAAGTACCACGTGTATATTTATTCATTTAAACTTTCATTCACTCTTTTTTTCTTTCCTTTTTAAAAACACAAACAATGTAGAGAGAATTACAAAAGTGCTCTACAGTAGTGGAGGACAAGTATTGGCTTGTGACGTTACAAGCACTAGCCAATCAGTGCCATACATTCTCTGGCTTCCACTGCAAACTTACAGAATCAGGAGTTTCCCAAGCTCAGGCTTGGAAGCAGTTTGCTTGAAGGGGAGGCAGCAAGAGTGCACCTGGAGCAACCACACTGCTCAAATAACATTATATCCATCCCCATCCAGGCGTGTCATATGCAAAACAACTTGGAGGCAGGGGCTCGAATAAGACACACCACATGAGGGGCTACCACCAAGAAGAACATACCGCCCTTGTTCTTGAAATATTCGGTGTCCTTCCACATCAGGGGGATCCGGAGATCTGAAAAAGGAAGAGAGTTACAGGCCAGATCTGCACCAAGCAGGATGTGACACTTTGAAAACGCTTTGAAAACTGCATCTGGAGCGTGTGTCCTGGGCCCCAACAGTAGTCACTACTGTTATAAACCATTTTAAAGCAGTAGTGTAGAGCCTGCCAACGCCTGCCACCCTCTTACGTACACAATTAGCAGTGACCAAAACCTGACTTTTTTACCGATGCAATCCTAAGAATCATTCTACATACCCAGCCTATCTACTTCAAATGAATGAAAATTGGGGGAGGGGTATTTCGAAGATGAACATAAATGGAGCCCAACCCTCTAAATACCCTTTCCTTTCTGTACATGCACCTTCTCTTCTGACATATTCCAAGCATGCCTGGTCCAGACAGGAATATATAGCTCTTGCTTCCGGTTTTGCGCTATTATTTCAGCTCCAGCTGCTGTAGTCAATAAACTCAATATTAATGACCAGCCTTTGCTTTAAGAATACGCTTAGATCTTTGGGAGCCTTCAACAGCACTGGCAGGAACCCAGGCTGCAAACTGAACAAAGAGTGCAGAGGTGAAAAGGGAAATTGCTTTAAATCATGATCATAAACAACAGCTGGAGGAATTCACATCTGGGCCCTGGACGTTCCCAGGCATTGTATTTCCATTTCAAATAGGGTGACCACATGGAAAGGAGGACCGGGCTCCTGTATCTTTAACAGTTTATTGAAAAGGGAATTGCAGCAAGTTTCATTTGAATGCATGCAGCACCTGGTGAAATCCCCTCTGCATAACAGCAGTTGAAGCTGCAGGAGCCCTGCCCTCTCTTGTATGTGGTCACTCTAGTTATACCCCTGCAGCTTTGACTGGGAAATTCACCAGGCGTGCATGCATCAAATGACACCTGCTGAAATCCCCTTTTCTATATAGCTGTTAAAGATACAGGAGCCCTGTTTCCTTTCCATAGGGTCACCCTAATTTCAAATCACTCACACACCCTACCCTGCCTCCACCACTGCTAATTGCGACCCACTCTGGACAGAGATAGCCTCGCTACAGTTATCCATCCTCTGGTGACCTCATATTTGGATGACTCCAATGTACTATATGTGAGGTTGCCTTTGAAAGCAGCCCAAAAGCTTCAGGGGGCCAAAACAGGGCAGCTTGATCAGTGGTGGCGCCCGGTGGGATGCCCATCCCAGAAAGGCTTGCCTGGCACCTACATTGCACCAGGTGGAGACCTTTTATTTCCTGAGCCTGTGTGCTTTAGTGTGTTTTTAGAACTTCACACTGCTGTCTGCAAAAGCACCTTCCTTCATTAGATTTTAGACCTAGAAATGGGCCTGGATATGTTTCTCTCTCTAACACATGTATGCGCACATGTGTGCATGCACGCACGCACGCACACACACACACACACACACGGGATTTGAGCTGGGCAAGCATGTTCTACCTAGTGTCTGGTTTCACATGACACGTTAACCAATGGTGGGTTGTTTTTCTAGAGCCTCAAAAACTCAGGTTTGCCTGCTTAACCCTAAAGATGGCTCACGCCACTTGGATTTTGACAGTGATCTTTAGCACAAACCTCTTTTCTTATGGGATGGTGGTGTGTGGGGAGGGGGGGAGAAGTGGGCCACATGGGGGACCACCCCCTACAAGCCTTCCCCCAGCACAAATAGGAAACACACAGGAAAGTGGGTAGCTGTAACACCAACGTTTAAAAACACAAACTTCCCTACCGGTTTCCCAGATGTGCTGGGTTGAGGGGGCCCTTGTGGGGTCCTCCACATGGTCCCCCACTCCCCTCTTTGCCATAAAACAGAGGTTTGTGTTTTGTGCGTGGGGCACTTTAAATCCCCATGCATGCCAGGAGAGATTGCCTCCCTGGGACTGCGCTGGGATTTAAAGAGACCCGTTTAAAGAGACAAACTTCTTTGTCTCTTTAAATCCCCATGCAGCTCAATGGAGAGGATCTCCACTGGCTGTGAAAAATTGGGGTGGCATTTTAATTTAAAAAAAACTAAAAAAAAACCCTGACAACTGGATGAGTGGAGAGGTATCCCATTGGCCACACAACACAATCCTTGCGGGAGCTCGGATTTCACACACCCCACACACACCCCACACACCCAATTTTCCACACAAGGCACCTTTAAATCCCTATGCAAGTCTGTGGAGAATGTTCTCCATAGGCTTGCAAGAAGATTTAATGCACCCTGTCCCAAAAATTGGATTAGGGGAGGAAATCCAGCCCCCTGCTATGGGACCTAAGGGCCCGTGGCAGCGAGTGAGATTCCCCCCATCCAATTTTGGGATGGGGCGCTTCAAAATTTATTTATTGGCTTCCCTGTTTTGTGGAAGATGGGTCTGTGAAAAAGAAAAGGGAACCGACCCCAATCGGACCTGGGAAGGGGACTTGGTGGCAGACAAGACCGGTCCTGCCCCAGGTCCCTTGGGATGGAGGACTGAGGGAGGGGGGGGCAACAGTTATCATAAGTCTTTTAACCTTGCTGTTTTAAATCTGTACTTTAAATGTGTGTAAATCTCTCTATTGCTGCTTGGTTTTACCCTGGTTGTGCTTTTATATAGTATTTTTTTATTGTGCTTTTATGCTGTTGGTTTTATGCAGGCCTACCCAGTTGAATTTTAAGATGCCTTTTTAATAACGTGCTGCTTTTAATAATGTATTATTTTTAAATGTTTTAATTAGTTATATGCATTTTATAGTGTTTGAATTTGTGTTGTACCCTGCCTCGATCCAGAGGGAGAGGTGGGTAACAAATAAAGATATTATTATTATTATCATCATCATCATCATCATCATTAATTATTATCATTATTAATTATTATTATTTGTTTTATACAGTTGTTTTACACTTTGATTTGTGTCTGATGATTTTAGCTTTTGTGAACCGCCCAGAGAGCTTCGGCTATTGGGTGGTATAGAAATGCCATAAATAAATAAATAAATAAATAAATAAACAAATATAAACCCATTGCACTGGTGAGTGGGTTGCCCGATCACCCAGAGGTGTGCTTGTAACAAGCCCCCTGGCACGGCAGTCGTGTCGTGCGAACAGCCCAGGTATTATAATTATTATTTATTACATTTGTATACCACCCCATAGCTGAAGCTCTCTGGGCAATTTACATGGGATAAAAACACTTAAAAACAATATACAAAAATTTTAAATCACAAAAACATACAATTTGAAACCATAAAAACATACAAAAACAAACCCAGGCTAATTAGATATTGCTAAATGCCTGGGAGAAGAGAAAAGTCTTGACCTGGCGCCGAAAAGATAACAATGTCAGCGCCAGGCGGGCCTCGTCAGGGAGATTGTTCCACAATTGGGGGGCCACCACAAAGAAGTGAGTCAGTGGTTCCTTACCTGAGATGCAGACTCTTCCCCGGCAGGGTAAGCGATCGTCGGTGGGCCCAGCATCTGAAGGGCTACGTTGGGAGCGGAAATAAGGCACTATCAAAAACAAAGTGAGGGTCTACGGCGAGACCCTCGTCCCCATATGCAAGCGCATAATTCACTGCACTGGCCTTTATACAAAAATCAAGACTGTTCCCTTCATTGGCAAATGAGAAAATTAAACATCTGTTAGAAAGGAGGGGGAACGGAATTTTGGAAGAACCAAAGTATTTATTTATCTATATAGAAATTAATTTATTGAAATGATTTATATACCACTGTTCTTAGCAATTTCATAATGGTTTGCAATTTAAAACAATATAGACAAATAAAATAACAATATCTTATTGAAACAGATTTAATAATAGGAACCAAAGCAAGAGCTGAAGCAGGCATTGACAGCGATAGCAGCCACGACAAGGTATTCTGGAAGAGCAAAAGCTGCAGCTGCTTTAGAAAAGGGCAGCAGGAAGGAGGCTGAATAAATGTCTCTTGGAAGCCAGTTCCTCAGTCTCAGGGCTGCCACAGAAAAAGCCCTGCTCCTGGTGGAGGCATAGCCCAGCTTCTCCATAAAACAGTACCTGGTGCAGGGTATATTACATACCAGTGGCAGGGGAACGGGGGGGAGGGGGGAGCTCATATGAGGGGGGGGGCATTCCTTGAGATTGCAGTTACATGTTCAGAGATCTCACTGCCTTTTACCTGGATACCTGCCTTGAATAATCTGCTTTTTAAAACTGCACAATTTTCGCATTTGTTGCTATCTACCCTATCTAGAACAAGTGGACCTGGCCGAAGTTATGCATCCCCAAGTGACTAGGGTCTGGTTATATCCCGACTTGACTACTGTAGTTTTTAGGGTGGGCTTCATCTGGCCATGTTAGCATATTGGTGCTATGATTTATGTACAAGATAATTTGCTTATATGAGGTACCATCCGCCCCTGCAGGGGTGGCGGACCTATTAAGATGGTCCGCCCTCGAAGGCTGATGGATCCTCTTGGATTCCAGAAAGCCTTAGAGGGTACTATGGCTGGTATTGTCGACGATCCTGTTGAAGCCCTGGTCAATAGATGGAATCAAGACCTAACTAGGGCTATCGACACGATTGCCCCCAAACGTCCTCTCCGACCTGCTTCCAATCGGGCACCTTGGTACACAGAAGATCTCAGGAAGTTGAAGCGGGAAGGTCGACGACTGGAGCGCCGATGGAGGAAAACTCGTCTCATATCCGACAAGGCACGTCATAGAGAACATCTTCGTTCCTATGGGGTGGCAATACGTGCAGCGAAGAAAGCTTTCTTCTCTGACCACATTGCGTCTGCGAATTCACGTCCAGCAGAACTGTTTAGGGTGGTGAGGGGTCTAACTCGGGCACCTCCTCCCCTGAACCCAGTTTTAGAGCCTTCGGTAGTTCGCTGTGATGCATTTAATGATCATTTCACAGATAAAATCTCTCGGATAAGAGCCAATTTAGATGCCGTCGTTATAACAGAAGCTGAAGCTGAAGTGTCCAGCAACTTTGTGAGTAGGATTACACTGGATCAGTTTCAGTTGGTGAGTACTGATGATGTGGACAAGCTGCTTGGACGAGTAAGGAGGACAACTTGTCCTCTCGATCCCTGTCCTTCTTGGCTGGTCACCCAGGGAGGAGATGCAGTTAGACTACAACTACAACATATTATTAATGCATCTCTCAGGGAGGGGAGTTTTCCACCATGTTTAAAAGAAGCAGTGGTACGGCCACTTCTAAAAAAACCCTCCCTGGATCCCCTGGACCTTAATAATTATAGACCAGTATCAAATCTTCCATTTTTGGGCAAGGTGATTGAGAGGGCAGTTGCCTTCC
Source organism: Elgaria multicarinata webbii (assembly GCF_023053635.1). NCBI lineage: Eukaryota > Metazoa > Chordata > Lepidosauria > Squamata > Anguidae > Elgaria > Elgaria multicarinata. The sequence continues at coordinate 686,456 of NC_086180.1, read as the reverse complement.
AACTCCAAGCAGTCTTGGATGATACAGATTTTCTAGACCCATTTCAAACTGGCTTTAGGGCAGGATACGGAGTTGAGACAGCTATGGTCGCCTTAGTGGACGATCTCCGCATGAGTATTGACAGGGGGAGTGTGTCCCTGCTGGTACTTTTGGACCTTTCAGCAGCTTTCGATACCATCGACCATGGTATCCTTCTGGAACGCCTGAGGGCTTTGGGAATCGGGGGCACTGTGCTCCAGTGGTTCCGGTCCTACCTCTCAGGTAGATTCCAGATGGTGATGCTTGGGGATAGTCGCTCCTCAAAAAAGGAGCTGTTGTATGGCGTACCACAAGGTGCCATCCTATCCCCAATGCTGTTTAACATCTACATGAAACCGCTGGGAGAGATCATCCGGAGGCATGGGGCGGGGTGCTATCAGTATGCTGATGACACCCAAATATATTTCTCTATGCCTTCAGTAACAGCATCAGCTAAGGATAGTGTGTCTCTTCTGAATGAATGCTTAGAGGCAGTAATGGGCTGGATGAGGAAAAACAAACTGAAGCTGAATCCAGACAAAACAGAGGTGCTTGCTGTCAAGGGCTCTGACCTAGGTTTGGAGGTGTGTCAGCCAGTTCTGGATGGGGCTACACTCCCCCTGAAAGACTGTGTTCGCAGTTTGGGGGTGCTCCTGGATCCGTCGCTCCAAATGACAGCCCAGATAGATGCGACGGCCAGGAGTGCCTACTATCAGCTTCGGCTGATACGCCAGCTGCGCCCCTTCTTAGAGTCAGAAGACCTAAAGACAGTAGTGCACGCGCTGGTAACCTCAAGGCTTGACTTCTGCAATGCGCTCTACATAGGGCTACCATTGTACCTAGTTCGGAAACTTCAACTAGTTCAAAATATGGCAGCCAGGTTGGTCACCAGTACACCTAGGGGTGACCACATTACACCAACATTAAAATCACTCCACTGGCTGCCAATTAGTTTCCGGGCAAAGTACAAAGTGTTGGTCATTACCTTTAAAGCCCTAAATGGTTTGGGTCCAGGTTACTTGCGGGATCGCCTTCTCCCATATAGTCCGCCCCGCACACTCAGGTCCTCTGGGGTGAACTTACTTCAGTCAGCTAAAACTAGGCTGACATCAGTTTCCCAGAGGACCTTTTCTTCTGTCGCCCCCAGATTGTGGAATGGCCTGCCGGAGGAGATTCGTAAAATTAACTCTATGTGTGATTTTAAGGCAGCTTTAAAGACTAGCCTTTTCCGGCAGGCCTATCCAGATCAATGTTAAATCATGAATTTTTAAGATGTATTGATTCCTGTTCTAATGTTGTTCCCCGCCTCGATCTAAAAGGAGAGGCGGGTAAGAAATACATTTATTATTATTATTATTATTATTATTATTACTTGTTCACCAGAAAGTTCTAATTGCCCAGAACTACACAACAATAAAGGCAGCAATTCATCTAGTCATTCACAAGAACAAACTGCACACACACGAGACCTGAGGTCTACTGCCAGGCATGTGTAGGAAGGGGGAGGCCACCCCACCCACCCCTCCTCCTCCTCCTCCTCCTCCTCCTCCTTCTCTCTCTCTTCCATCAGTGGGGACTACTACTGATCTACCTTACAGGGCTGCAGTAAGGATTACTGAAAAAATGTATGGGAAGACCCAAAATGCAGTAGAGGCCTTCATCAAGGCCTGGCTTTTCTATTTCTAGGACATTCAAAACCTCCAATGAAACAAGGGAACAACAGATCAAATCCATTAAAAATAAGTCAATACAAAAGGGGTGGGGTGAGGAAGCTAAAATAGCAGAGGCCATTTTCAAACCAGTGAGCCAGAGTCCAAAACAATGGCACAAAGGAAGGGTGTAACAGTGGGGGCCCTCCAGAGGTTGAGGGTCTCCAACACTTATCAGCCCCTGGCAGCGTGGCCAATGGTCAGCGACGACAGGTGTAGTAGCTCAGCAGCATATGGTTCTGCGGCCTTGCGCTGCACCGTCCGTCCGGAGCAACCGGGTGGCTTCTGCCCCTGGGACTACCTGCCCTTTGTTACCAGGTGTCCAGCCCCCTCCTTGGAGCCCCCACACCTGCTGCTGCTGCCCCCAAGCTCTTCCTCCAGAGCCAGACTTCACTACACTGCAGTCCCAGGATGCTTCTGAGCATGGGCAGAGTGCTGGCCCACTTGCGCATGACGAATGGCTGCCAACCCACCGAGGGCAGCGCCTCTCAGCTTTGCAGTGGAGCGCTGCCACCTTTGCTAGCGGGTTGCGCATTCCCGCTCCCACACACACTCACCGTCGGGCCATGCGCTGCATGACCTGGGCCTCCTTCATGCGCTGCAGCTCAGCCATGTAGGCCAGGATGCGGCTGTTGCAGACCAGCAGGCTCTTGGTCACCTCGAGCGCCTGCTGGCGTTGGGTGCAGGCGGCCAGCAGCTTGCACGCCCCTTCGCGCATGCGGATCTCATGGTCAATCTTCTTCTGGATGTCCGTGCCCTGGGTGGGGGAGGGGGGAGAGAACGGGGCATGTGTGAATGGAGCTGAGGTGGGGGGGGGTACGACAAAGAGCTCAAGGACCCCTGGAAACGGGGGCAAGGCTTGTGCTGGGAGGGGGGCTGGAAGCTGCAGCGGGGGTCAGGGGGAGCCACGCCAAGTAAAGAATTCCAGATGTCCTGGGGAAGGACACGGAATGGCTCAGAGCAGCACTGGCGGTGGGGGTGGGGGGGTGTCACATACAAGAAACTGAAGCCCCCCCCCGTCTGCTCACAGAAATGGGGCACGTGTGAGAGGCGCTTCAACGGCACCTGAGCCCTTCGGGAGACCAGATGGTCTGATTCTGAGTCATGGCTTTAGACGGCTGGACTTGGGAGCAGTGAAGTTCGAAAGGAGAGTGCATTGAGCATGCGCAGAGGGCTCTTGCTCCATCATCCCTCTGGGATTTGGGAAAAGGTCTTCCAGGTAGTCTGGCGAGAAAGGCCCTGTTCTGCCAGGCAGGGAAAGTGTTGCTGCCTCGGCTTCAGCTAGGCCCTGTGGGTGGGTGGGGGCACAGCCACAGAAAAGGGCTCCTACAGAGATCCCCAAATTACACCCAGGGGGGCTCCAAGATGGCTGCTTTCCTCCCCATCATGTAGGTCTGGGGCATAGGACCCCTTTCAGCCCAAGGGCCCAACTCAATTTTGGAGAGGCCCTCGAGGGGGAGGGGGCTGCATTCCAGTGGGGGGGGGGGTGGACCAAAGGCAAAAGGGCCGGGGCCAGAAATACCAAAAATGCCAGCAGTTTAGCTTTCTGCCAGTCACTGAGCCATGATTGGGGGGGGGGGGAGAGGGAGAGGCCTTGCAAACTTTGACAAGCCAGATTCCGGCTGGACATCAGGAAAAACTTCCCGACTGTTAGAGCAGTACGACAATGGAATCAGTTCCCTAGGGAGGTTGTGGGCTCTCCCACACTAGAGGCCTTCAAGAGGCAGCTGGACAACCCTCTGTCAGGGATGCTGTAGGGCGGATTCCTGCATTGAGCGGGGTGGGTGTGGGGTGGGTGGGTGTTGGACTCGATGGCCTTATAGGGTCCTTCCAACTCTACTATTCTGATTCTATGAAATGGGGGTGGGTAGGTGGGGGGAGGAAAACTGCACAAAAGCCAGGAACCAGCCAGCCAGCCACTGATGGGGGTGGATGTCAGGGAAAAGGGGGCGGGGAGTGACCTCCTGGAGGGCCATGTTTGGTGCCCTGCTCCGAAGTTCTGGGCGCCTGACTGACTGCAGCCCTGAAGCGCCTGCATCCTGCTGCACCAACACGCTTAGCGGCTTCACACTGAAACCGTACTAAAGCCCCCGAAGGCCTGCATCACGAAGAGGGCAGCCCTACGGAACCCATGGGGGGGGCAACAGCTGGACTCCCACGGCCCCCACCCCAGCAGGAGGAGGAAGCTCCCAGAAGTGGTGAGCTCCAGAACCCACCTCTGGGCCCCGGAACCGACTGTTAAATGCTAGGAGCCACCTCTGGAATAAGCAACGTGGCGATCCCGTCCTTCAGGAAAGAGGCACCGGAGCATGTGCAAAGTACTTCCCCCTCCTCACCGAGCAACAGAGCCAGCCGCCCACACCTTGGGCTGGAGGAGCTTCACAGCCTGGCCACCTGGCTATGTTCACCAGCAGTCCCTCGCAGGGGCCAAGGTGGAAGCCCCTTCCCCCAGAAGCACTGCCTAGGGGGGCCTGGTGGGGCGGGAGAAGCCAGCCCTGGGCCTCTCCTGACTCCGGGCACAAGCGGGGGGAGGGGGTCTCGAGTGGCAGCCCGGGCCGGCCAATGGCTGGTATGATCACTGGTGTGTGTGTGTGTGGGGGGGGGAATTCCTCATCCACCTCCAGATGCTTGTCAAGGGGTTTCAGCACAGAGCCCCCCCAAGGGGGGGGGATACAGGTTGGGGGAGGCTGTAACTCGCCCTGGCTCCGAGGCCTTTTTGTCCAGGCCAAGGCAACGCCACCCCCGTCCACTTCTCGCCCCTCATGCTCTGGGCAGGGGAGCCTTGGGCCAGACCCCCACGACGACCCATCCCCACAGCCTGGCACTATGCAGGGCAGCCGCGAGGCAGCAAAAGGCGGCATTTCCAGGGGGCAGAGAGAGGGGGGCCCCCCGCGCCCACTTGGGCACAGCTGCCCCGGGCCCCGGGCCGGCTGCCGGGCGCCCCTTCGGGCCCCGTCCCGCGGCGCTCACCTGGGCGACCCTGCCGTTCTCCATGCTGCTGGCGCGGCTGCGCTAGCTGCCCATGGCACCGAGCCGGCCCAGCGGACGCTGCGGGCGGCGAGCGAGCGAGCGAGGCGGGCCCGGCGCTGGCGACGCGCAGCTGAGCCAAAGGGGCGGGCAGGCTGCAAGCCACGCGGAGAGGCGGCCGGGGACGGCGCGGGCGCGGCGGCAGCTGAGCAAGCGCTGACATCACCGCGGGCCCGAAATAGCGCGGCTGGGGAGGGGGCCGCCGCGCGCCTCGGCCGAAGCAGCCCCGGGGCCGCCTGGGCGAGGGTCGCGGGGCGGGGGCGGCACTCGCCAGCCAGCCAGCCAGCCGGGGACACCCCGCCCAAGGAGGCGCGCTGCAGAGCGCGTTCTTCCGCGGGGGGCGCCCTCGCCCGCTCCCCTGCCCCCACGGCCCATGGGGGGCTCTCTAGCGCGGAGCACAGCCCCCAGGGGGCTGCTGGCGCTCCTTTCCGACGGGGGGACGGACGAGGGACGAGGCCCCATGGCGCGGGGCGCCGAGGCCGCGCGGGGATCTGCCCTCCACCCGTCGGGGTCCGCGAGCGCAACGGCTCGGCTCGTGGGGCGGGGAGGGGGGGGGGGCTGGCGTCGGACTCGGCTCCCTCCTCCTCCGCCGCCCGGGCTAATCAGCTTTGTGGCACCGCAGTGGCTTCCAGGAGATTATGGCCGAGACGCTGAGGTCTTCTTCATGGGGCTTGCAGGAAAATCCTGGGGGAGGGGGCGTCATCAAGCCTTGTCAATGGCCTTCCTCCACCGCCCCCCCCACCTTAACTGAGCCAGGATTCTACGCGCTTCCCTTCAGTGCTAATGTGAAATAATAGAGCCTCTGAGCATAGGCAAAGTGCCACAGCTTCAGCGCCGAGCAACTAAAGCAGCCCAAGGGCCTCTGCCATGAGAGAGAGACCGGCTTCCAGGGCACTGGGTGAGCTTTGGTGAGGAAGCACAGCCGGGGTGGGCTAGAGCTGGTTCCCCACCCCCACCCCCGTCCCGCCCTGTACCTACCCGTCTGCCTTCCCTGCCTCACAGCTCCCCCACTTGCCACTTCCCCCCCACAGCCCCCTCTCAAGTGACTTTGATTAAGACCCCCTCCAGCCCGAGTCCAAGTCCACACCCCCTCCACTGACAAATGCTGCAGCCTCTCCCTCCGCGCCCTCTCTAGGACATCCCCCCCCCACAGCCTTGTCATATGGTTGTGTGTGTGTGTGTGTGTGTGAGAATCCTGTTTCCCAGTCCCACCCCTTGGTGCCTCAGGTGAAAGATGCGCTTGGCACAACAGCCCACAGGCAAGGTGAGGTGGGGCAGCCCCCGCTGAAATCAGGAAAGCCTGCTCCCGCTCATGGCAATGGGCCAGCACCATGCTGGGGAGTCCTGGGTGGGCCACAGGGCCACCGGCCCTGCTGCCTTGAGGCGGGGAAAGGCGCCCTGCCCTGGAGCTGCAGAGCTCAGCCAGCCCAGAGCTGGAGGGCCACTCCAGCCTGTAACACCCCCGTTTTGCACGTGATCTGCCACCAACCAGCGGGGTATGGAGAATGTGGAGAGGGAGACTTTTTTCTCCCTATCCCATAATACTAGAACCCAAAGGGGTCATTATCCCATGAAGCTGACTGGTGGGAGATTCAGGACAGATCAAAGGAAGGGCTTCTTCACACAGCGCATAGTTAAACGATGGAACTCGCTACCACGAGATGTAGTGATGGCCACCAATTTGGAGGGCTTGAAAAGGGGGTTGGATTAATTCCTGGAGGAGAAAACTATCAATGGCTACTAGCCCTGATGGCTATGTGCTACCTTCAGTATCTGAGGCAGTAAGCCTGTGTGCACCAGTTGCTGGGGAACATGGGTGATAGTGTGCTGCTGCTTCTGGGTTCTTGATCAACAGCTGATGGGCCACTGTGTACAGAGTGCTGGACCTCCCACACTAGAGGCCTTCAAGAGGCAGCTGGAGAACCATGCTTTAGGGTGGATTCCTGCATTGAGCAGGGGGTTGGACTCGATGGCTTTGTAGGCCCCTTCCAACTCTGCTATTCTATGATTCTATGATTCTTATGACAGAATCGCCACCCGTTTGTGCATGAGACTTGCAGCATGGGGGAGGGGGATCTCCCTCTCTTGCACTGCCACTGCCTCCTCCTCCGCCTCCTCCTCCTCTGCTCCATCCAGCAGGCTTGTTTCCAGCAGAGAGCAGGGCAGAGCTCTCAGCCCAGGCCTCCCAAAGCGCCCTACACCATTCACCCATCAGAAAAGGAGGCTTCCCCAGATGTGCCGGCCCACCGGGGCTTCCTGGTTAGTCCCGCAGTCCTTTCCTTGGAGCACCCTGGCAGACGAGGCCCTGGCGTGCCAAGAGCAGCCGCGGAAAGGAAACTTTGCCCAAGCCCCTTGATTCCGTCATGGGGGGAGGGCCCCGCTCTAAACACCCACATTACTGTGAGAGCAATTTGCAGGCGTTTCACGGGGCTCAGGCAGAAAAGGCCTTCATTGTTTTGCTTTGGCTAGTGAAGCTTGGCTACCACGTTGTGCCGCAAGGTGAGCCGTAGCAAATGTGAGGCCACATCCTGCAAATTTGGAAACGCACAAAACTACCACAAAACCATCCATCTGGAGAGTGAGGCTAAATGGCAGCAACGGCAACCTCCGTTCCAAGGAGACACCCGGCACAAGCACGGAGCGCCCCGAAGTACCAAAGACACGGAACAGCCTGAAATGCAGGACGCAAACTCACCCCCCCCCCCAAGGCCCAAGCAGAAACATCCCAGAGGCCTCCAAGCGTGGGGCAGGTTTCTCTCCGGGGCTGACAACTGAGCAAGCACCTGGTGCCTTGGGGAAGCGCCAGAGGAACGGCACTTGGCCCAAGAGGTGTGCACGCCCCAGAACACTTCGGCAATGCCTGCCCACAGCTGGTGCTGCAGAAATCCCACATAGCCACAACGGCAGCAGTGATGCCGGTGCAACGTCCCGGGATCGCTCCGGTATCCTCGGATACATTGCAAGTTCTCCTGAGGCGCACGTCCTCCCCAGCTGCGAGGCACAGGATTTGGGATGGCAGCCTGTCTCACTCCAGCTTCCAATGAAGATGAAGGCTTCCTTCCTCGCCTACCTCTGAGGCACCACTACACCAATTAGGAGCCACCAAACTTTCAGGAGATCTAGAGTAGTATAGACAATGCATTCACTTTTACGCAACCAAGTTAGATTGCTGCAGGAGGATGGAAGCTTTTGAGGTTCGCAGGACTCTCAGGTATAGTTACAGCTTGATGAAGAGTGCTGTGAAGTGTGAAAGTCTGCAAAACTTTGCAGCATCTAAGGAGACCCAAGCAAAGCAATAATGGTATTTCTTTTCTAGCTCTCTTTGGACAATACGCACTATACTCCCATCAGTCCACAGCGTGCTGTCTGTCTGTATACCGTTGCAAAGGCCCCCTCCCCGCCACTCCCTGGGTGCACGAGACAGGAAGGTGCTGCCTGGCGCGGTGCCAGGCGCTGCACAGGTGCGTTACCTCCAAGCTGAGCGCAATCTGCCGGATGTAGAGCATGTTCAGGTCCTCCAGGATGTGCAGCTTGTCCTGCATCTCTGCGCAGCGCTGCCTCCCCGATGCCTCCATGCAGTGGTGGGGGCCCCCTATGTGCAGCTACTGCCCAGCGAGGGCCTCGCCTGCCCCCTCCTGCAGGGCCCCATCCGGAGTCCACTCGGGCAGGCGCCTCGGACCCTTCTGGGGCCAGGAAGCCAAGCGAGCACCCGGAGAGGGGGGGAGGAGGGGGAAGGGGGATGCGTCCCGCCAGCCCGGCCGGCCGGGAGGGGCAGGCTCGCTGCTTGGAGCCCCTGGCTGTGCCGGCCTCTCCGTCAGCAGATTCCGCACCCCCGGCCCAGCTGTGGAGAGAATAGGCCCTTTCTTTCATGCCAGCCCAGCGCCTCAAACGCCCACCCGCAGAACAAGCAGCCACTGTGCCTGAAAGGGCAGGCCGAGCGGGAGGAGGCGGTGGCGGCATCCCATGCGGCCGGGCAGGGAGCGTGCGCCTCTGAGCCCACGCCAGCGAGGAGTCCACGCGGCCCCGTTCCCAGCAGCAGCAGCAGCAGCAGGGGCCGCCTCCCTCCCCCCTCCCCCCAGCGGGTGGGTTTCCCGGACGGAGGCAGGGAGGGAGGCAGGGTCCAGCCCTGGTGGGCGGCCAGGCTAGCGCCCCATCCCAGGTCTGTGCTCCGACCTCCAGCTCCCGACGACCTGGTGCCCAGTGCCTGCCGGGGGCTCCCAAGCCAAGGGCCCAGCAAAGCCAGGCATGCGCCCATGCCATCGCCTGGGCCCACAGCCCACCCCTCACCTTCCACGCCCGGTCACGCCCTGGCTCCGTCCTCCACGGGCCAGCCGTGGGCTCCAGCCCCAAGCCCCCTTCCCCTAAAGACAGGAAATCTGTCCGCCGCTTCTCCCCCCCCCCTCCCCAGCCCAGCATTCCTGTCCCGGCTCCTCTTACAAGGGCCGCCCCTCCAAGTCGGCCAACTCCGAGGCTGGGCCTCCGCTCCAGCGGCCGCCTTCAGACCCCGTCCCCTCCCACTAGCTGGGAGAGGAGGAAGTAGAGCTCCTGCCAGCCCCTCATCCCAGACTCAGGCCTCAAGGAAAGGCGGCGGCCAGCCAATTTCTCTCTCTCTCTCTCTCTCTCTCTCTCTCTCTCTCTCTCTCTCTCTCTCTCTCTCTCTCTCTCTCTCACACACACACACACACACACACACACACACACACACACACACACCACACACAGTGCTTGACAGCCAGAACCATGCGAGAGAAACGCGGCCTGGTCTGGCCCAGCAGGCCACTGATGGGCTCCTGTATCCACTCAGACCAAGGCAGGGGCTCCAAGCCAGAGCTTGGCTTGTTGGGCTGTGCCAGGGAGCCCATCCCTCCTACACACGTGCCACAAAACAGCCGTGGGCTGGAAGCCCAGACCACCCCCACCTACTATCATGCCCTGTGCAGCATCCTCCGTCCAGGGCTATTCAGGGCACTCCTGGCCTGGCGCTGGGCCTAGGGGGATGCCCGGGGCCAACCAGCAGCAGCCCACATGCCAAGTCCACGCTTCGGGGCTGAGGCATCAAAAGGGGTTCTGGGCATTCTGTGCCATCCAGGACCACACGCAGCACCAGTCCAGCTGCGCAGTTCGCACAAGCAAATTCCAGCAGCCTGCCTGCTTCCAGATGCAGAGGGGCACCTCGGCCCAGAGTGGGCCCCCAGTAGACGGCCAGTGCGTGCCACGTGCCTGTGAGGAAGTGCTGCCAGGGGCCCCGGTGCCAGTCCCAGGCACTGCTAGAACAAGCACACCCACACCCCGGGCACTTCAGTGATGCCGTTCTGCCTCTTGCCAACGGCCACCCAGCCCTCCACTGCGTGTGCCACCCAAGGGGAAAAGGGAATGCAGCTAGGTGCCCCTGCTGCGCCCAGCATCTGGGGGCAGAGGGTGAGCAAGGCCCCCTCCGGGTGGGCTGCTCGGAAGCCCCTCCTCACTTCCTGCCTGGATCATCCCCACCGCCAGCTGGAAACTGGGCCATGCCTGGGGAGATCTGGGCTCCAGGCCCCTGCAGGGAGGATGCCTCAGGCACGGCATGCCAAAGGGGAGGGGCTGCTGAGCCTCAGTCGCCCTCGCGGACTTCGGAGCCTTATCTTGCCCCACTAACCATGCAGAGAATGGCCATGGCCAGTCTTTGGGGGACGAGATGAACTCGGCACATGCGCAGAGGGATTTTCCTGTATGTGTTCTGAGGCTGAGCCCGGTTAGCCTCGTCTCAAATGACCCCCTGCTAGGAGGGAAGGAGCTCCGTGGTGGAGCCTCTGCATTGCAGCCAGCAGTTCCCTGCTTCAATCCCCGGCAGGATGGGAAAGAGCCCCGCCTGAAACCCCGGTGGGCCATTGCTGCCAGTCAGTACAGGGCAGGGGTGGAAACACTCTTTCAGCCCACGGGCCGGATTCCAGTTCAGAGAAGCTGGGGGAGGGGCTGCATTCCAGTGGTGCTGGGCGGGGTGGGGGGGAGAGAGGCAAAAGGGGCACTGCCGACAGGCTAAAAAATACCAGCGCATGTTTTGGAGGGGCCCCAAACCCTGGAGGGTCATGGCTGCCAGTCAGTGCTGCCAGTACTAGGTGGGCCGTGCGCATGCGGGTGTGTTGGTCTGGCTCAGTGAGAGGCTGCTACCTTCATTCCTGACCAACCAGATGTCTCAGAGAAAAATGGCCCTCTGCTGCCCTCTGCTGCCCAGGCAGCAGGAAGCCGAGAAGACCGAGGGATCCAGGCCAACCCGCGCTGCTGCTGCTGGGGTTTCACACAGTCTCCCCACCCCAGGATCTGGGATCATAAGAAACTACACAGAACCAATACAGCAAACATAGAATCATAGAATCATAGAATAGCAGAGTTGGAAGGGGCCTGCAAGGCCATCGAGTCCCACCCCCTGCTCAATGCAGGACATGCAAACATGCAAGAGTTTGTTTGTTTTTTAAGTTTTGTAGACCTGATCTTTAGTCATTCTTAGCGCAGTCTTCAGAGGTAGGCCAGGGTTACACAGTACTAGGAGGAGGGCTTTCTCTGCTGTGGCCCCCCGGCTGTGGAACGAGCTCCCCAGAGAGGTCCGCCTGGCGCCTACACTGTATTCTTTCCGTCGCTAGCTGAAAACCTTTTTATTCTCTCAGTATTTTAACTGAGAGTTAAAATACTGTATTAAAGTTAACAGTATTATGAACCGCCCAGAGAGCTTCGGCTATTGGGTGGTATAGAAATGTAATAAATAAATAAATAAATAAATAAATAAATAAACACCTATTAACTTAAATTTAAACTTTGCTGTTTTAATTCCATATTTTAACCTATATTTATTTATTTATTACATTTCTATACTGCCCAATAGCCAGAGCTCTCTGGGCGGTCCACAAAAATTAAAAACATTCAAAGTATAAAACAACAGTATAAAACCATAATATCAAATACAATATAAAAGCTCAACCAGATAAAAACAGCAGCAATGCAAAATTACAAATTTAAAACACCAAGTTAAAATTTATTTATGGACTGTTAAAATGCTGGGAGAATAAAAAGGTCTTCACCTGGCGTCTAAAAGCATATAATGTAGGTGCCAAGCGAACCACCTTAGGGAGCTCATTTCACAGCCAGGGTGCCACAGCAGAGAAGGCCCTCCTCCTGGTAGCCACCTGCCTCACTTCCTTTGGCAGGGGCTCATGGAAAAGGACCCCTGAGGATGACCTTAGGGTCTGGGCAGGTACATACGGGAGGAGGCGTTCCTTCAGATATGGTTTTATGCTGGTTTTATCCTGTTTGTGCTTTTTATATTGTATTTTGTATTTGTGTTTTTAGATTGTTGGTTGTTTTTATGCTCTTCATGATTTTAATTTTTGTGAACTGCCCAGAGAGCTTCGGCTATTGGGCGGTATAAAAATGTAATAAATAAATAAATAAATAAATGCAAAAGAATGCAAGGCAAGCCGTGCCGGATCAGACCAAGGGCCTCTCGCATCCCACATTCACTCCCCTCCCCCCTCCGTGGCTGTTTTCGAGGGCTTCTCTATGTGGAACCAGTGGAAACTGGGCACAAAAGGGGTGCAGCTGGGCTAGACCTCTCCCTTCTCCCCAACACACTCCCCGGGGGGGGGGGATTACAGGAAGGAGCCTGTGTTTGTCTTTTAAACTGGGCAGCACTTGACCTGGCCGCTCGCTCCGCAGTCTGACGCAGCCCAGCCTGTCCCTCCCTGCTGCTCTGTTCAGCTGCGTGTTCAGGCCAGGCTGGCCTGGAGCTCCCTGGGACAATGCACAGAAGACAATGCACTTGGCTCTATGTTGGCTTGCGGGGCTCTCCCTGGCGGTCAGACTGGAATGGCCAGCGCTTGCCCAGGGTGACCAGTGGTTACATTCCATCTGCAAGATCTCACCCAAGTATGGAAGAGCCCAGAACACGCCCTCCTTCTCTCCCCTCCCCACTCTAGAATCTGTCACACAAAGAGAGGCAGGCACTCTTCCAATACTTCAAAGGTTGTCACATAGAGGAGGGCCAGGATCTCTTCTCGGTCCTCCCAGAGTGCAGGACACGGAATAACGGTCTCAAGGTACAGGAAGCCAGATTCCAGCTGGACATCAGGAAAAACTTCCTGACTGTTAGAGCTGTGCAACATGGAATCAGTTACCTAGGGAGGTTGTGGGCTCTCCCTCACTAGAGGCCTTCAAGAGGCAGCTGGACAAGCATCTGTCGGGGATGCTTTAGGGTGGATTCCTGCATTGAACAGGGGATTGGACTCGATGGCCTTGTAGGCCCCTTCCAACTCTGCTATTCTATGACTCTAGGAGCCTGTCCCCAGCACCAAGGCCCACCACAACTCCGTGCTGGAGTTTTTCAAGCATGAAAGAGCACAGAGCCTCTGGGCATTTGCAGAGTGCAAACTCAGACAGCTTTTCATAGCTGGGATAAAGATGGGGGGTAGATATCCATGGAGGGTAGCGTCACTTCCACAGGCAGTCTTGGCCACTGGGGGACTGACCCCTTCTATAAAATCTCCCTCTGTTGTGCAGTGCTACTGTTTTTGCTGGGGCAGGGCTCCTGTGCCTTTAAGAATGTCATGAGAAGCAGAAATTCAAGAGCTGCATTCTCCCCCCCCCCCCGCCCCCTTAACTTCAGTAACAGGAAAAGCTGCACTGGGTATGTTTTAAAGAAAAATATTAACATTCAGAGTATAAACAAGATGCATACAAACTGCAATCCTATTGCAGCCCGTGCTTCACGCCGCCTCAACCCGTCGACCCACCCCACATCTTCATGTTCCTCCAACAACTAAATTCAGCTTAAGTACTACACATTCCACAAAGTGCAACGATATCAAAGAGAATCCGAAAGAGAAAACAGGGCGGGAGAATGGACCCGGCGTACGCCCGGGGATTATGAAGAGAGAGCCCATATTTGCCAAATCAAATGTATTATTTTATTATTGCATTTATATCCCACCAAGGAACCCAAGGCGGCATAAAAAATCCTCCTCTCTATTTTATCCTCACAACAACAACCCTGTGAGGTAGGCTGGGCTGAGAGTCTGTGACTGCCCCAAAGTCACCCAGAGGATTTCCATGGCTGAGTGGGGACTAGAACCCAGCTCTCCTGACACTCCAACACACTAGCCACTACACCACACTGGCAAATCATTCAAAGGGAGGCCAGCAGAATTGCCCATCATGGCGAGAAGGCCCACCTCATCCAGAAGCCTCTTTCGCATGGAGGCCAAGCAGATGCCTCTGGGACCCACAGCAGGGCATGTCCTCAAGAAGTCTCCTCCCCACCTCTCCTCCGCTCTGTGCAGAAATACTCCGCCTTGAATAGAGCACGAGGGATCGTACAAAGTGTGTCGCTTGATCGGGCTCCTCTGCTTTCCCCACAAATCTTTCGAATCCCTTTGCAGAACCATCTAATCCAGTTGCCATCATTACAATTTGCCCATCGGTTACAAGAATGGGCTGCCAGAAGCCACTGTAGTGCGTGACGGGCGGTGGGTGCGCGGGCCCTCCTGTTCAGTGTCCCAGCTGGCCAGCCAAGGCGCCATTCACCTTCCCACCAGAGGTTTCTGCTTCTCTGTGGCCACTGCGCACACTCCGCCTGCGATGGGCTGTTCTGGGGGTCTTCGCCCTTAGGGATCTCCCCCCCACCACAGATGTTTTGTTTTTCTGCAGACCTGGCATCAGCTTGCTGATGCCTCCCTCGTGTGTGTGGATGGCGCCCGCCCCTGAGGCTACATAAGGATCCAGACTCAGAGAATGGAGTTTTACGTTAGTCTATATATGTTTAATGGGACTGGGAGCTGGGCTGAATGACCCTTCCAACTCAACAGATTCTTGAGACTAAGGGTTGTGTGAATGGGTTTCTCCATCCATGTAGGTTGCCTATGGTACCCCTGGTCAGAGCCTTGGAGTTGCAAATAGTCCTGGCAAGTTTCTCAGTACCTTCCCTTTGTTGGGGAGTTTAGCCAGGAGCTTTCCACAGCTGCCTTAGACAGTGGCTACGAACACGAGGACATCAGAAGGGCCCAGGGTCCATCCCGTCCAGTGCTCTGTTCACCCAGGGCCCACAAGCAGGACATGAGTGCAACAGCACTCTCCCACCCCTATTCCCCAGCAATTGGTGTTTATAGGCTTACTGCTAAGGGAAGAGGAGGGCCATTTGGGAAGGGAGCGAACCTTCCCTTCCACCACCACCCTCTTTGCTTAATGATGACGCCTTCAAGCTGTGGGAGAACCGGAATGGAGGGTGGGCTCTGAGGCTCCAGGCACTTCCCCTAGAAAACCTGGCGTGGGAGCAATGGACTTGGGTGGGTCAAGCTGTGAGCCTCCATCTTGCTCAGCCTGGATATTTGTGAGTAAACACAAATGCTGCACAAGACCATAAGCCTCCAGGGACCGAACACAGGCAGACCCGGCACCCTGGAAACTCCGCACCACTTGTGTAAAGGAGGACTTCCTTTCATCTGCCCTGATCCTTCAGTTTCACTGGGTAAGGCCAAGTTTGAGTAAATATATTACTAAAAGTGTCCTGGTTATTTTAGGGTGGGTGTTGTTGTTGTTGTTTTGAAAGACTAGACTGCCCCATTCCTTGGCTGCTGATCCACGAAGTTTGCCTAGACAGTCATGATCCTCAAGTGGAGAGAGTGTGACTCTCTGATGCCTAAGAATAATTAGTTGGTTATGGGGATAGCTATGCAGGGCGAGGCAGCCTGTGCATCAGGGGCACTGCCCATATTATTGGGATGGAACCTAAAATAGCAGGAGGCAGCACGGAAGTAGGTGCGCACTGCTTTAAGCAGGAGGTTGACGTGCAGAAAAACGTTAGCCTCGCAGCGGTGCCATTCTGGGCACTCTGAATGTTTCTCATTTAAGAACGTCAGAAGAGCCCCTGAAGCTCCATCAGAAGAAACGTCCATCTAGTCTGCTGTTCAAACAGGGGCCAACCAGATGCATCTGGGAAGCCCACATGGGGGACATGAGAGCAATAGCACTCTCCCGCCCATGTTCCCCAGCCAACTATCATTACATCTCATGGTAGCAAATTCCCTAGTTGGTCTCTGCGCTGTGTGAAGAAGCCGTTCCTTTGATCTGCCCTGAATCTCCCACCCATCAGCTTCATGGGATGTGACCCCCATGGGGTTCTTCTAGTGTCATGAGAGAGGTTTCTCCCTATCCACTTCCTTCATACTGCGCATAATCTTGTACACTTCTATTCATGCCCTTCCACTTACTCGCCTTTTTCCTAAGTTAAAAAGCCCCAAACGTTGTAACCTTTCCGCAAAGGGGAGTAGCTCCAGCCCCTTGACGGTTTTAGTTGCTGTTTCCCACACCCAGCTCTACCATAACCTCTCTCAGGTCACCCAAACGAAATACCAGCATCCCAAGCATGGATGGAGGATAGACTTGTGCAAAAGCATTGTGATATTTTGCAACTTTGCTATCAATTCCTTTCCTAGTTATGGCCAACATGGAACGTGCCTTTTTTCACAGCACCCTGCCTCGGCATTTTCACGGAACCACAACCCTGCAGTCCCTTGCCTAGTCAATCACCCGCCAGCTCAGACCCCATGCGCAGAGACGGGGTGAGGTTTTTTTTTGCCACAATGTGCATCCCGTGACAGAATGCGTGAGGGCTACTGAAAACCACGATAATAGAAGCTCAGCTAGAAGACATACCACAGGTCAGGAAATATACCGCTAAGTCCAAGAAGTCATCACCAGAGTTAACAAACAGTGTCAAAGAAGCTATTAGAGAAAAGAAGACTTCTTTTTAGAAACAGGAAGTCTTGCCCAAATGAAGAGAACAAAAAGGAACACAAACTTGCACAAAGGAAATGCAAGCAGACAATATGGGATGCAAAAAAAAGTATTCTGAGGAACATATCACTAATAACATTAAGATCAACAATAAAAATTCTTTAGAAGCAAAGAAACAGATAGGGACCTGGCTAGACCATTGGAGGACAAGAGAGTTAAGGCACAATGCCATGCATGTTTAGACAGAAATAAGGCCAACAACTCTCAGCATGTCCCAGCTAACTCCCTTAGGGAGCAATCCTATGGGCCCTAGACAGAGTGGGGGGTGGGGGATAGGATAGTTCAGATTCTTGAATCCAAGGTGGAAAACATTGCTCTGACTTTGGAGCCAGGAATACGAGCTCCTGACCCCTTACCCTACCTCCCCCACCGCAGCCGTCCCGGAGAGAACCATGCCAGCTGCCTATCCGAGGTCATGAAGGGAACCATGGGGAGGAGAGAAAGAGGGGAGACGTAAACTGAATCTTGCGGGGGTGGGAGACGTAAATTTTGAGGCAACAATGGATGAAGGCCAATGCACCACAGTACAGAGAACAGCTCCAACAGAGTCCCAAAATAGTGTCTGCAACAAGGTAGGAACAAAGCCAGACTATAAAACACATGGTCTTCGATGTCTCTATACTAATGCCCAGAGCATGGGAAACAAACAGAATGAACTTGAACTCTTATTACATGAAGGCAAATACGACTTGATAGGTATAGCTGAAACTTGGTGGGATGACTCCCATGACTGGAATATAGCAATTGAAGGATATAACTTGTTCAAAAAGAACAGAAGAAATAGAAAGGGAGGTGGAGTTGCACTATATGTTAAAAATACCTATCCCTGCACAGAAATACAGGCGGATGAGATTGGGAGCCCCGTCGAGAGCGTCTGGATTAAAATAAATGGGGCTAGGAATAAAAAGAATATGATAATCGGAGTCTACTACCGACCACCCAATCAAGGAGAAGACGAGGACGAAACTTTTGAGAAACAAATTGCCAGTGTTTCAAGGAAGTGTGATGTAGTAGTGATGGGGGACTTCAATTACCCTGATATCTGTTGGGAGACCATTACTGCCAAAAGCGGCCCTTCCAAGAAATTCCTGACATGTATGGGTGATAACTTTCTCCTACAGAAAGTGGTGGAAGGAACTAGAGGGTCAGCAATCCTTGACTTGTTATTGACCAATAGGGATGACTTAGTGGATAAAGTGGCAGTTACGGGAACTCTGGGGGAAAGTGACCACGTCATACTTGAATTCTTGATTATGAAGGAGACAAAAGTCGAGCGTAGCCATACACGTACTCTGGATTTTAGGAAAGCTGATTTTAATAAACTCAGAACTATAATAAGTAAGGTCCCGTGGCAAGGGAGCCTAAAAAGAAAAGGAGTGCAGGATGGGTGGGAGTATCTAAAAAATGAAATTTTAAAGGCACAGTTACAAACAATTCCAACAAGGAGAAAAGATAGAAGACAACAGAGGAAACCAATGTGGCTCCACAAAAAGCTTATTGATGAACTGAAAACAAAAAGGGATACATATAGCAAGTGGAAGGAAGGCCAGGCTACAAAAGAAGAGTACAGACAAGTGGCGCAGAAGTGCCGAAATGGCGTCAGGAAGGCTAAAGCTGTGAATGAGCTGAGATTAGCGAGGGATGCTAAAAGCAATAAAAAGGCTTTCTTCAGATACGTGAGTAGTAAAAGACAGAGGAAAGAAATGGTGGTTCAACTGCTTAATGAGGATGGCAAATTGATAACAGACGACAAACAAAAGGCTGAAGTGCTCAATTCCTACTTTGCCTCGGTCTTCTCCCAAAAGCGGATCTATGACCCCCCTGGAAAAAGTGAAGCAGAAGTTGAGGGGGCAGGATTGCAGTTTGAGATTGATAAACAAATGGTCAAAGAACACCTAATTTCCTTGAATGAGTTCAAATCCCCAGGGCCCGATGAACTGCATCCAAGAGTAATGAAGGAGCTAGCGGAAGAACTCTCAGAACCTTTGTCTATTATCTTTGCAAAATCATGGAAGACGGGTGAGGTGCCGGACGACTGGAGGAGGGCTAACGTTGTCCCTATCTTCAAAAAGGGCAAAAAGGAGGAACCTGGGAACTACAGACCAGTCAGCCTGACATCCATCCCTGGGAAAATTCTGGAGCAGATTATAAAGAAGTCAATCTGTAAACACCTTGAAATCAATGCAGTGATTACTAGAAGCCAACATGGATTTGTCAGGAACAAATCCTGTCAGACTAATTTGATCTCATTTTTTGATAGGATAACCTCCCTTGTGGACTGTGGGAATGCTGTGGATATCATATATCTTGACTTCAGCAAAGCTTTTGACAAAGTACCACATGACATTCTGATTAACAAACTAGCTAAAAGTGGGCTAGATGGAACAACTATTAGGTGGATCCACAGTTGGCTACAGAATCGGACTCAAAGAGTACTTATCAATGGAACCTTCTCAAACTGGGGAGAGGCAACGAGTGGGGTGCCGCAGGGCTCAGTCCTGGGCCCAGTGCTCTTCAACATTTTTATTAATGATTTGGACGAGGAGGTGCAGGGAACGCTGATCAAATTTGCAGATGACACCAAATTGGGTGGGATAGCTAATACCCTGGAAGACAGAAACAAACTTCAAAGTGATCTTGATAGGCTGG
The DNA here is from genome assembly GCF_023053635.1 of Elgaria multicarinata webbii. Classification (NCBI taxonomy): domain Eukaryota; kingdom Metazoa; phylum Chordata; class Lepidosauria; order Squamata; family Anguidae; genus Elgaria; species Elgaria multicarinata. The sequence continues at coordinate 667,236 of NC_086180.1, read as the reverse complement.
AGTGCTGGGCTGAAAACAACAGAATGAAATTTAATAGGGATAAATGCCAAGTTCTACATTTAGGGAATAGAAACCAAATGCACAGTTACAAGATGGGGGACACTTGGCTCAGCAATACTACAAATGAGAAAGATCTTGGAATTGTTGTAGATCACAAGCTGAATATGAGCCAACAGTGCGATATGGCTGCAAGAAAGGCAAATGCTATTTTGGGCTGCATTAATAGAAGTATAGCTTCCAAATCACGTGAGGTACTGGTTCCTCTCTATTCGGCCCTGGTTAGGCCTCATCTAGAGTATTGCGTCCAGTTCTGGGCTCCACAATTCAAGAAGGACGCAGACAAGCTGGAGCGTGTTCAGAAGAGGGCAACGAGGATGATCAGAGGTCTAGAAACAAAGCCCTTTGAAGAGAGACTGAAAGAACTGGGCATGTTTAGCCTGGAGAAGAGAAGATTGAGGGGAGACATGATAGCACTCTTCAAATACTTAAAAGGTTGTCACACAGAGGAGGGCCAGGATCTCTTCTCGATTCTCCCAGAGTGCAGGACACGGAATAACGGGCTCAAGTTAAAGGAAGCCAGATTCCGGCTGGACATCAGGAAAAACTTCCTGACTGTTAGAGCAGTGCGACAGTGGAATCAGCTACCTAGGGAGGTTGTGGGCTCTCCCACACTAGAGGCATTCAAGAGGCAGCTGGACAACCATCTGTCAGGGATGCTTTAGGGTGGATTCCTGCATTGAGCAGGGGGTTGGACTCGATGGCCTTGTAGGCCCCTTCCAACTCTGCTATTCTATGATTCTATGATTCTATGATTCTAGGGTGTGCCTGTGGACAGGGAGGGACCGGGGTGGCCGGTTGATGATGTATCCTTGGGCCTCCCCCCCTCCTGCTTCGCAGAGCCCCCCCCCCCCCCCCGCTAGATGGACAAAAAGGCCTGTCAAGCCCAAATGCAGAGTGGGAGGGGCATGGAGGCGAAAATGGCCTCTGCACTCCTGTGGTTCTGCCTTGGGTAGCTGTGAACCTCCGAACTCAGAGGCTTACTAATGTCCTGATAGGATTGCGCTCATAAAAGAGTAATAATGTGCAGCAGATACCTGTGCCTGAACAGACATTTTCAAGAAGGGAGTCTGAGGAACTGAGGCAAATAGCATCGCAACAGATGAAGTTCTAGACCTCACTGACAAATTAAATACAAACAAATCCCCAGGTCCATCTGAGTCAAGAACTCAAATCCGAAATTGTGAACTTCTAACAAGAATATGTCCCATAAGAATGGCCTCTGGAAAGTGCCCAACATACTGCCAATTTTTTGGAACAGGGATCCAGGAAATGACAGTTTGTGGGAGTAATGTGTGTTCCTGCAAGGCCATGAAGTCCAACCCCTGCTCAGTGCAGGTATCCACCTTAAAGCATCCCTGACAGATGATTGTCCAGCTGCCTCTTGAAGGCCTCTAGTGTGCAACAGCCCACGACCTCACTAGGTAACTGGTTCCATTGTCGTACTGCTCTAACAGTCGGGAAGTTTTTCCTGATGTCCAGCTGGAATCTGGCTTCCTGTAACTTGGGCCCGTTATTCCGTGTCCTGCACTCTGGGAGGATTGAGAAGAGAACCTGGCCCTCTTCTGTGTGACAACCTTTGAAGTATTTGAAGAGTGCTCTCATGTCTCCCCTCAATCTTCTCTTCTCCAGGCTAAACATGCCTGTTCTTTCAGTCTCTCCTCGTAGGGCTTTGTTTCCAGAACCCTGATCGTCCTGGTTGCCCTCCTCTGAACATGCTCCAGCTTGTCTGCAACCTTGTTGAAGTGTGGTGCCCAGCAGTGCCGAATAGAGGGGAACCAGTACTTCACACAATTTGGAAGCTATACTTCATAGAATCATAGAATAGCAGAGTTGGAAGGGGCCTACAAGGCCATTGAGTCCAACCCCCTGCTCAATGCAGGAATCCACCCTAAAGCATCCCTGACAGATGGTTGTCCAGCTGCCTCTTGAATGCCTCTAGTGTGGGAGAGCCCACAACCTCCCTAGGTAACTGGTTCCATTGTCGTACTGCTCTAATAGTCAGGAAGTTTTTCCTGATGTCCAGCTGGAATCTGGCTTCTATGAATGCAGCCCAAAATAGCATTTGCCTTTCTTGCAGCCATATCACACTCTTGGCTCATATTCAGCTTGTGATGTACAACAATTCCAAGATCCTTCTCGTTTGTAGTATTGCTGAGCCAAGTATCCCCCATCTTGCAACTGCATTTGGTATCTTTTTCCTAGAAGTAGAACTTGGCATTTATCCCTATTAAATTTCATTCTGTTGTTTTCAGAGGAATGAAACTTAATAGTCCCTCACCAAAGACTCCTGAGCAAACTTAGCAGTCGTGGAATAGAAGGAGAGGTCCTGCTATGGATCTGTAAGTGGTTAAAATACAAGAAGCAGAGACCAGGCCATAAACGGTCACTTCTCACCATGGAGGGAGGCATGCAGACGTCTGTATCAGGCCTGGTGCTTTTGGGCAACTTCAGAAGGGTCTGAACAATGAGTTGCCCAAGGCCGCCGCCTTCTTGCCCCAAAGCCCTCTAAGCAACAGAAGAAATGTACTCTAGGCCCAAATAAGAGGAGACCCTCCCCACCATCACTGCCAACAAGTACCTTTCCTTCTCTAGCCTCGCCCGTGCGCATCACCTGCCCCCCCCCATAATCTTCCTATGTCCCCCTCCCACCCCTCCCTTGTGGTCAGGTGGGCTCCACGCTGGTCTCTTGCGCAGCTCCCCTACGTCCTCATCCCTCATCAGCTGCTCCAGGGAAGAGCCGCGAAGACCAGACGGACAGACGCGCGTCTCCGCCCCGTGGCTGCTCTTGGGAATGGGCCGCTCTGCCCTCCTCGCGTCTCCGCCGAGGCTGCGCGTGGGCAGGTCGCACGGATATCGGTCTGGCCGGGGAGGAGGAGGAGGAGGAAGGCAGCTCTGAGCCGCCCCGACCCCCTCCCCCCCCCTGCTCGTCCCCGCAGACTAATCCCCGACCTTTTCAAGGGCCACGAGGCGCTTTACAGGTTTTGCCCCCCTCCCCCCGCGCCCCGCCGCCACCTACGCGGCCGTCCTGAAGTGCGCTCAGGGTCGCTGCCTGATCTGGGCCAACTCCGCGATGGCGGCGGCGGCGGCGGCGAGGGGGGCGGTTTCCACGGGCGGTGTTTTCACGCAGGCCTACCTGCTCGGTGTCCCCGAGAAGGCTCAGCCGGAACCGGCCCCGTCGGATCTCCATCTCCAGGGCTGAGCCCCGCGCGACCGTCACTCTGCTCCGGTGGTGCCGCTGGAACATGGTCCCTTGGCGGGTGGGCGCCCGGGCGCCGAGCCGGAGACTGGGTGAGGCTGTCGGGGGGGGGGGGGCGCCCAGCGACGGGGCCCCCACCGAGCGACGGGAAAGGAACTTTGGCTCGGGCGGCACCCTCCCAGCACCTCCGACGGCCGGTCCCCCTGGCCACCTGGGCGGCGTTGAGCCGCGGGGCGGCGCCCCGGCTTCTGCCCGCCCCGTCGCGGAAGGCGGAGGCGCCCGGGGATCGCGCAGCTGCCCCTCCCGGCCGGCCCCAAAAGGGAGCAGGAAGGAGGCCGCGCGGCCGGGCCAGGCCTCCCTCCCCGCGCTGGCTGCCGAGGAGCCCTTCCCAGCCGGGGCGCCCCGTGGGCTTCCGGCTCCCCGACGCGTCGCGGCTGCCCTTGGCTCCTTCCCCTCAAGGCCCCGCCGGCGGCCCAGGACCGTCAAGTCCCCGCCGAATTGGGGAGGGCCAGGCCCCGGCTGGCGCTTGGGAGCTGGCTGGGCTCCCTGCCAGGCCCGCGGAGGTCTCTGGGCAGCAAGGGGGGCCGCAGCTGGCAGCTGGCGGGGGGGGGGGTGGAGGGTGCCGGCAGCCGCCAGGAGACCCCGAGCGGTGACAGGCACCGAGGCACGGCTGGCCAAGGGCCTCCCCTCGAACGGCTTCGGGTACTGCCCTGCGCATGCAGGGGGAGTGTGTGCGTGTGTGTCTTGGGGAACGGGGAAGAGGGGCGCCCGGCCCGGCCCAGGGGGCCAGGCGGACGGACAGAGGGATGGAGCCCTGCTGCGGCTCTGCTTAGGGTCGCGGGCTCTCGAATAATGCCGCGCGGCGGGGTGGGCGAAGGGGACGGAACGTGGGCCGTGTAGCGGGGCGGAGGGGGGGCGGAGGGGAGGACTGCAGCCTCGTCGGAACTGTCTGCTCCCCCACGTGTCTCCTTCCTCTAGCCCCGCTCTCGGGTATAGCAGCCACAACACTCCCCGCCGCAGAAACGGCTTCCCTGAGTCTCCGTCCACACGGGCAGGGCGGGGGCGGGGGCGCTTGCAAACTGCCCTTTGGCCCCTGTGGTCTCTAAGCTCCGTGGGTGGGCTGCGAATGTGGATGGGCCTGTTCAGACAGGAGCCAGGACCAGGGGAAGGGCGGGGAGGGTGGCCACGGAGTGGCGTGGGAAGAGTTAGGGAAGCCCGTACCTCTTCCCGCTCTGGGCGGTATTCCCGCCGCTCCGGCTGCATATCCCAATGGCCACTGCGGCGGGAATCGGGTTATGCCAGACTCTGTGGCCGGCGCACAGCAATGTTGACTACTGGGAAAGTCCATGTCAGCTAGAGCATCACTAGCAGTTGCGGTCACTCTAGGGGGCTGACTTCAGAGTCACCGTGGCTTTTTAGTGGAACTGGCATTTGAACTACTGGGGACCCTGCCAGAGGACACCATGAGCCACCTCAGGGCCCCTTTGGGTCCAGGCTCCCTGCGGGGTCGCCTTCTCCTGTACAATCTGCCCTGCACACTCGGGTCCTCAGGGAAGAATTTACTCCAGCCAACAAAAACAAGGCTGACAACTATTACCCAGAGGACCTTTTCTTCTGCCGCTCCCAGATTATGGAATGACCTGCCGGGAGAGATTCCTCAATTCAACAGTCTTCCGGATTTTAATAAAGCTATAAAGACTGATCCCTTCCGGCAGGCCTACCCAGTTGAATTTTAAGATGCCTTTTAATACTGTGCTGCTTTTATTAATGTATTAGTTTTAAATGTTTTAATTATATGTATTTTATGGCGTTTGCATTTGTGTTGTACCCCGCCTCAATCTGGAGGGAGAGGCAGGTAACAAATAATTTTGTTGTTGTTGTTGTTGTTATTATTATCCCCACAGCTGGGGCACCCCACACCTGGGGGTGGTTGATTAGCCATCGTTGTCAGATTTCTTTACCACCACATGACACACAAAGCCACCATGGTTCACTTTTTCACCTTTTCTTATGCTTCGGGCTAGAAATGTCTGGCTCAGCGGTGTAAGCGCGTGGGTGTGCTTGGCGCAGGCCCTGTGGGTTGTGGGTTCTAATCCTGCATGTGGCGTGCTAAGAGGGACCTAGGGCTGTAACTTTTTCCAGGAGTGGGGGTGTAGTTCAGAGGTGGAGCACCTGCTGTGTAGACTGAAGGTCCCAGCCAGCCCCTGGGAGTGGCACCTCCAGTGCAAGGGAGGCTAGGTTGCAGGGGAGGCAAAAAAAAAAAGCTCCCCCACCCCTGATTTAAGAGCCCTCACAGAGCTGCCCCTATATGGGGTAGACAATACTTGGCAAGCTAAGCCACGTGCCCAGTTTGGAAGATGCTTTCCAGCTGCAGGGCTGTTGCCCCCCCCCCCCCCGCAGGGCTCTCTGCTTCCTCTCTCCCCTGGCGACTCCCCTCCCCCCCCCCCTGCACCCTTGCCTCAGGCTGCCTAGAGCTGGCTGTGCTGAGCTGCTCTGATCCCTGTCCTGCTCCAGCTGCCCCCACAGCACCTGCAGCTCTGCTTCTCCGCCCTGCCCTCACCTGCCCACTGATGAGGCCCGTAAGAAAGGCCACGGTTTTCCCCACACAGCTGGTGGCAAGAGGTGCTATTCCCTCCCCCAACGTAAGACATGTCCTTCCTTGGCCAAGCTTCTAGGTGAGGCAAAGTGGACTGGCTGTGGTTATATGGGTGTGTGTAAGGAAGTGTGCTCTCTGTATATGCTCAGAGGCATTATTGAATATACTTTTTCTGCCCTGCCTTTGAGGGTAAACCCTCACACAACGACTTACAAAGATCAATACATGATACAATACACAGTCAATGCAAACCTTTACTTTAGCCTGAATGGCTTCACCTGCTCCAGCAGCGCTACACACCAGCATTCAAAATGGAGCCTAGAGGCGACCTTTTCATCCCTCTCCTCCTGCTTGGAGCTCCCTGCAGTGTGTGTGTGTGTGCACACACATGATCCATGCTTACTGCTTTGCACGTGCGGTCATGGGGGAGAGAACTCCCTGGACACACTGATCCTGCCATGCCCAAGGGGAGGGAAAAGCGGCATCTTGCCTGACCCACACATTGCCAATAAATGCTCTGTGGGTTACACAATGCTCAGTGCACAGCAAGTCTGCACTTTTCCACACCCACAGGTGCCAGCTCAGAGCTGGAGCGCAGCCAGCCACTCACACACACACACACACACCCCACCCCTTTGCTGCAGGCATTAATCTTACCAAGCCTCACTACCCAGGCCAAAGGGGAGCAGAGAAGCATGTGGAGGCAGGGAACAGTGGGAAACGCACGGCCTGTGACTTTGACGTTGCCCCGCTAGAGTTCATTCCCAAGGAAGAGGGGACACAAGTGCAGCCTCAGGCAGGAGGGGCTGCGGCTGCTGTGACTAACCTAGCAAGCAATGGCGGTGGGCAGGCCTGCCACTTGACGCACTTGGGGATCTTTCCAAAGCGCCCAGCCCAGCCCTTCAGGAACTACGATCAGCTTCTCGTCGTGTTTTAACATGCATTTGTGTTTGTACATTTTGGGCACTGAAATTACTTGTGGAGCGTTCTTCCTTTCTGGCAAGAGTGTATTGCAAATAAAGGTGAAAAATAAGAGTGTGTTGCAAAACTTCCCTTCCTTACACAGTCCATTGTCATACTTTCTCCCCCGCAAACTGGTTATTCTAGAATCTCGTCTCATTACATTCTGCCCCTACAATGTGTTTCCGTACTGTCCCCTCTTTGCATAAGCATCCTTTGCAGTAGGACTGACTGGGGCCCAGCCAGGCTGTGCCGACTGGATTCCTGCTTTCAGGGCAGGGGGTAAGAAAGGGTCCTATCTTTGCCAAGTGCCAGAACTTTGTTCCAAGTCACCAACCCAGTAGAAGAGCCATGCAGTTATTGGCTGTTGGAAGTTCTTCCTTGTGTCTGAACAGTCATCCTGAGGAGGAAGCTTAGCTTAATGTCTCTCTTGAGTAAAGGGATGGAAAGCTTGATTACAAGAACAAGGTCTGTTGAGGGAGAATTTGCAGGGCTCCTGCAAAAGGAAGTCCGGCCTCACCATCCTTTTGGAATTGTTTTTTGAGAAGTGTCAACAAGCAACCAGATGGGGTGATCTGGTGGATATTATGTTCTTGTTCTTCAAAGAAAGGTTTAGATAAAGCCACTCACCAAAGGCTCATGAATAAAGTTAGCTATTACAGGATAAGGGGACGGGTTTTCCCATGAATTGGTAACCGATTAAAGCAGAGGAACAAATGGAGGGTTCCCACAAGGGAAGGAAGGAAGCAGTGAAGGTTTCTCAAGAACCTGCACTGGAAATGGTGCTATTTAACATTCATACATGACCAGGAGTCAGGGATGAGCACTGATGTAAACCATTTTGACCCTGTTCAGACGACACACTAAGCTACGGTAGTTAAGCATTCTGAGCTAAACATTGGGCCTGTTGAGACGACCCTTCAGGCTCTGGCGTGAGCACTAACCACAAGCTGTGCTGTCACACACAACACTTTAAGCCACGGTTATTATTTATTTATTTATTTATTTATATAGCACCATCAGTGTACATGGTGCTGAACAGAGTACAGAGCTGCTAACCCTGCTGCAGATGGTCTGGCAGGTTAGTGAGTGAGCAGGGTTTAGCAAAATGCAGCACACAAGACACCTAAAACCTTGCCGCTTAACCAACAGGGTTTAATGCATCTTCTGAACAGGCCCATTATGGCTTAGTGTGTCATGTGAACCATTCCTAACCATGGTGGCTACATAACCGCAGTTTAAACACACTCACTAACCATTTGCTGCAAAAGGGTTAGGGGCCTAACCATGGCTTAGTATGTTATCTGAACAGGTCCTTAGTCAAGCAGACTGTAAAGTGCTCCAAACAGATCTCTCCAAAGCGGCAAAAAGGCAACAAAATACCAGACCAGATGAGATTCAATGTAAATGTATAGTTCAATTACAGCATGAACTCGGTGTGCAGCAGTAGAACAAGGAGGTGGGGGTGTGGCTCAGTGGTGCAGCCCCTGCTTTGCTTGCAGAAGGTGCCAGGTTCAATCCCCGGCATCTCCAGGTAGGACTTGGAAGGAATCCTACCTGAAACCCTGAAGAGTTGGTCTGTTTCATCAGTGCTTTCCTTGTACTCTGCCTTGCGGATTCACGACCCTCCATTCAGAGAGAAGAACTTTGCTTTATGGTGTTTGACCTCCACAGAAGCTTCCTTGAGTTTTTGTTTTCTTCCCTTACAAACGTGCTGTGTGGGTCTCTTTTGTGTCCTGTCTCGATCCTTCCTTTGAGCCACATTCCAAAAATGTGCAAAGGACATGTCTTATATGCAAGTCTTACTACAGCTTTTCATTTGCCGTTAGAGTTTCTCTGAACTCTCATGCAAACAAAAAACTATTTTATACATCAATTAAACATCTCAGCCAATTGATCTTTGACTTCAAAACCAGGTGGCATGCCTCTCTTGCCAGTCCTTGCATGACACAAACATTCTCCTTGGGTGAACATGGAAATTCAAACTTTTCCGTAAGGAATTAATCTCTGCCTCTTAAATCAGCCAAACCCAGACAGAGAGCAGGATGCACCACTGCAATGGTGGCTTTTGGAAGAGCCTGGATGGATGGCCCTTTACTTCACACTCATCAGGATCCAACTGATACTTGGCAGAATTTTCACCCACATTGGATTTGGTGATGATGGTAGGGGTGGTTGCAATGGTGACCTCCCTCTGTAACATGCAGCTTGGCTCACTTCTTTAAGTCCTCCGGTGTCATCTGCATGCTTTGCTGGCAGCCTGTCTGCCAATCTTCCATTAATGAGCTGGTGGGGTGGGGGTGTCTCCCCCTCTCCTTTTTTCTAGGCGTACATCCCATTGTCCAGGCAAAAACTGCCCAAGTGACTGCAGTGCCCTTTCCCTCACTCTAGTCCTTCCTGTGTTTTGAATACCTCTCACAGAAAGAGCTCCTGCCAAATTTGATGTACTGAAATATGTTCCAGTTGTTTCTGTAAAGAGTATTGAATCCAGTTCTGGGCACCACACTTCAAGAAGGATGCAGACAAGCTGCAGCGTGTTCAGAGGAGGGCAACCAGGATGATCAGGGGTCTGGAAACAAAACCCTATGAGGAGAGACTGAAAGAACTGGGCATGTTTAGCCTGGAGAAGAGAAGATTGAGGGGAGACATGAGAGCACTCTTCAAATACTTGAAAGGTGGTACCACAGAGGAAGGCCAAGATCTCTTCTCGATCCTCCCAGAGTGCAGGACACGGAATAACGGGCTCAAGGGACAGGAAGCCAGATTCTGGCTGGACATCAGGAAAAACTTCCTGTTAGAGCAGTATGATAATGGATGGTTTTTGTTTTTGTGAACCGCCCCGAGGAGAGCTCCAGCTATTGGGTGGTATAGAAATGTAATAAATAAATGAATAAATAAATAAATAAATAAAACAATTGCCTATGGAGGTGGTGGGCTCTCCCACCCTAGAGGCCTTCAAGAGGCAGCTGGACAACCACCTGTCAGGGATGCCTGTTTGGTCCCATCCCATTCTACACTACTGTGTACAGTTCTGCTCGCCACTCCTCAAACAGGATAATTTACAGTTGGAAAATGTGCAGAAAAGGTCGACTACAATAACGGGCTCAAGTTACAGGAAGCCAGATTCCAGCTGGACATCAGGAAAAACTTCCTGACTGTTAGAGCAGTACGACAATGGAACCAGTTACCTAGGGAGGCTGTGGGCTCTCCCACACTAGAGGCATTCAAGAGGCAGCTGGACAACCACCTGTCAGGGATGCTTTAGGGTGGATTCCTGCATTGAGCAGGGGGTTGGACTCGATGGCCTTGTAGGCCCCTTCCAACTCTGCTATTCTATGATTCTATGAATAGTTGAGGAGTTGGAGTAACTCCCCTATGGGGAAAGGTCACAACACCTGGCACTATTTTGCTTAGTGAAATGGCGAATAAGGGGGGAGAATTCAGGACAGATAAAACGAACACAATGCAGAGTTAAACTATGGAAGTCACTGTCACAAGAGGTAGTGATGGCCACCAATTTGGATGGCTTTAAAAGGGGGGAGGGGGTGGATAAATCCCTGGCTGGAGGAGGCGGCGGCTATCCAGGGGGACTAGTCCGGATGGCTACGTGCTGCCCCCAGTACCAGAGGCAGTATGCCAGTTGCTGGGGAACATGGGCTTGGGGGTGCTGCCGCAGTCGTGTTCTGCTTGTGGGTTTCGCAATGGGGCCCGCTGTGGCAACAACATGCCGGGATCCCTGCTCAGCGCAGCATCGTGGCTCTTGTGGTGCTCCTACAACTCCCCACCCCGCAGTCCCCAGCCGGGCTCAGGAGCCAAGGGCGACGTGCAGCCGGCAGGAATCTGCCCGCACTCGCAATGCAGGCGCCGCCCGCCCGGAGAGGCCTCTTGCAGGGGCCCCAGAGGGCCGCTTGCGCCGGCAGCCAAGAGCGGCGCCCGCCCGGCGTGGCTCTCGCGGGCCGCCCCAAACGAGGCCCGGGCGCCTTTGGGGTCCCGCTGCTGCCCGATGGCGCGGCAGCTCCGACGACTGGCGTCACAAGGGACCCGGAAGTCTGTGCCCCCGTGTGAGTCTAGAGACCAGTCTACGTCGCGCGCGACGCCTGCTCCGGAGCGGAAGTGCGTCAGCACGCCTGTGTGCGTCGCAATTGGGGTCCCCCGGGGAGGTGGCCGTGAAGCGGCTTCCTCCGGCGGCGGATTGATGAGCAAAGCGTGGCGGAGGGCAGAGGGCGGCGGCGGCGGCGGCGGGAGGATGGAGGGGGCCGGCCGAGGTGAGCGCGGGCCGGGCGGGGGCTTCTGCGTGCTGCCCTCCCCAGCCCCGGCTGCTAGATCAGGAGCCCCAGGAGGCCCCCCTCCCCGGCCAAGCCTCCCCCGGGGCGGGCAGCGCCGCCTGCTGCACACCCACCCCGCTGCGAAGGCCGGAGGGCCAGGGCCTCGTTCGTGGGCAAGCAGAGGCCCGGTTGCCATGGAGCCTCCCCGGGGGTGGGGGGGGAGGGCGTGCGAGAGCGAGAGAGCTCCCCCTCCCTCCCCTCCCCTCCCCTCCCCTCCCCTCCCCCGGTGGGGTTGTCCGAGAAGACCCACTGAACGTCGCAGCTTCTTAATTCAAAGTCGGGTCCGCCGAGCGCCCTCGGTGAACATCGCGGCTCCATGAGAATTCGGGAAAACGGCTGAGCCGCTGGTGCCAATGAGACTATTTCAACATAAAATAAAAACGGGGTGCTTAATTTCTGCCAATGTTCGGGAGGGTTTGGAAGCCGGTGAGTTTGCAGCCGCTGCCCCTGTTTTCAAGGAATCTCAAGACAGCACGTTTCTGTGAGAGAGTCAGCAAGGGGTTTGCCGCCGGTGGAGTCACTGGCTGAGTTCAGACGACACGCTAATCAACTGCGGGGTGGGGGTGGTGGGGTAATAGGAACAGAATGGGAAACAACCGTTGATTAGCATGTCGTCTGAACTCAGCCAGAGACTCAGCTGTTGACCTGAATCCATCCTTTGGTTGTTTCTACCTGGAAGGTGTCCAGCTGTGACTGCCAGTAACCCCCCACCCACCCCATTCCTGCGATGGATGTCGTAGCCTCTCGCACACATGCGTCACTTCAGCCAAAAGGGCTTGTTGTCTGAGCTCCGTCGTGGCAACCTTCTTGCTTTCTTTGCCCATCTTAGGTGATGAGGATGAGTCTAACAATCACGGGTCCCACAAGAAGAAACACAAGAAGCATAAGAAGAAACACAAGAAGAGACATCACCGCGAGGACGTGGGCATGGCCACTGTGGAGATGGGAGTTGCGCTCCCCAAGCCTCAGCTGAAACTCAAAATCAAGCTAGGGGGACAGGTCTTAGGCACCAAGAGGTACACAGAGGGATCTCAAGCACTGGGCACGCAGGAGGGCCACGGTGGGTGGAGGGAGGGAGGGAGAGATGCCGGGTGGGAGGAGCGATGGTGGACTGTCTTGTACTTAGGCCACACCGACCAAAGGTTTCTGGTGAATATGACATTTATGTAAAAACTAAACAGTTAAAATAAGACCAACGAACACAATGAAGGTTAAAACTCCACCCCTGCCAGCTACCCTCAGTCGCTTGTGCTGCTTGTGAAAACGTTCAAACCTCTCAACTCTCTATGAGAAATACGTTTTGTAGCTCAGGAAAACCATCCAAGACCAGCTGCTCCTTTCACCACTTCACTTTGACATTCCCACCCGCCGCTCAGATCTGGCCTTGGCAAACCTGTGAGCCTCTCCTGTCGTCTTTGCCATCCCAGTTTTGACCTGAAAGCTTACTGGCTTTCTCTTTGTCTTGCCAGCGTGCCGACATTTACTGTCATCCCTGAGAGGCCACGATCCCCCTCCCCGCTCATGGTTGTGGATGATGAGGATGAGCCCATGGAGGGGGTTCCCATTGAACAATATCGAGCATGGTTGGGTGAGTAGGTGATTCCTTCTGTGAAATCCCTCTGGGAGAGCAAATGCTGCTTGAAAGTGGAGATAAGAGAAGGAGCTGAGGGATCCACTTGCTCGGTAGAACTGTGGATCGTTTCTCTCCATCAGTCAGTCCAGCTACTGGGCTGCTCACTTGCTGAGGTGGGGAGGATGTGTGTGTCAGTTGGTTTCAAGAAGGGGAGGACTAGCTGCCCGGTCAGGAGAGACAGGGTTGGACCATAAGAACAGAGTTGCTTTAGGGTGGATTCCTGCATTGAGCAGGGGGTTGGACTCGATGGCCTTGTAGGCCCCTTCCAACTCTGCTATTCTATGATTCTATGAGTTACATTGTAAAACACTTCAAATACAAAAAGCAACCTTGCAGTGAGCATCCCTCACTTAGAGCAAGTAACAGTTTTCCTCTGCTACTATGACTCCATGGTCCCAGGACAATTGGAACTTGACTGTAAGGATGCAGGAGACATTCTGTCTTTATTATCAACAGTAAAGGCAAACTCTTCTCACACGCAGATGAGGACAGCAACTTGGAGCCATCTCCTCTGCCGGAGCTTGATGCAGAAATGGGCTTTCCAGCTCGGGAGGAGGAGGAGGAACAGCGCTGGCTGGATGCCCTAGAGCGTGGGGAACTGGATGACAACGGGGAGCTCAAGAAGGAGGTGGATGAGTCCCTGCTCACAGCTAGGCAGGTAAGGAAGGGAGGCTGCTGTCACTGGAACTCCAGGGCAAGACAAGGGGGAGACAGAGGAAGGTTTTAGTGCTCTGTCCCCGGAGTCTGCCATGTGGTGGCTGGGTGGCCCTGAGGAACCAGACAGCAGCTTAAATGGGTTGAATGCTCGAGCTGGAAAGAATGCTTTCCTCAGGGGGCCAGACGGGGCGTGGAGGGCCAATTACAAAAATGTTGGGAGTGGCCCCCACATCTGTCTTTGTGAATGTGCACCCTGTGCATGTGCTATTCACTCTGGCTCCTTTCCTTCCTTCCTTCTCACTCTCTGGCTCCTCTTTTGTTCTTTCTTTTTCTGGTCCTTTGTTTGTTCTCTGTCTCTCCCCATACCCATGCAACTGAATGGAGCAATTTCTCTATTTATTACATTTATATACCGCCCCATAGCTGAAGATCTCTGGGCGGTTTACAAAAGTTAAAACAGTAAACATTAAAAAGTATACAAAATTCAGTTGCTTGGGGCAAGGAAAAGTCCCCTTCCAGAATATTTACTGAAGTGGGGGCAAAGGTCACTGTGGCATTACACCCCACAAGTCAGTTCCCAAATGTATGTCTGCAGTTTGTAAGTCTGTGGTGAGTTTAGAATGTTGGCCTGAGTGGGCGGAGTCAGAATGTCTTGGGAGGGGGAGGAGGGACATATAAGGGAAGGACTGAGGGGATTGGGGGAGACTTTTTAGGTCCTCTTAGAGTCTTTAGTGCTCTCTGTGTTTAGAGTACTTAAGTTCTGGGAAATTTGAGGGTCAGTGTAGAGAGTGGTGTCTTTGGAGTGTGGTGTGCACGTAGTTGATGTATATTAATTCAGATAATAAAGAAAGTTCAAGATTGATTGTGTGAGAAAAAGGAAAGCGCGTATGTGAGTGAAAGGATTGTATGACAGGTTTCAAAAAGGTTTTTAAATGGTTTATTTGAAACAAAGCTTGTGTACTTTTGAAAATAAATTTTGATTGTTTTGTTTTTAAACTACCACAAAAATCCCATGTGTCTGTTTGGCATTTATCATCTAAAGTTTACTTATTTAACACCCACTCTGACAATCATTCACCTCAGCACAGGAAGGTGGGTTTTATCCCTTGCCTCAGGCATATCAAGCGGTGGTGCTTGGCTTGAGCAGGGAGTAGCTGCAGCCAGGTCTGTTGTTCAGAGCCTGTGTCGTGGCAGTCACCCCCTTCATGGACACAGCTTTTGGCAAGGAGTCCCCCTCCACACACACAATCAAGTGAATGAAGGAATCACTCGATTCACTTGCAGAGGGGGGAAATAGCTTGGAGGGCGACACGGCCTGGCCCTACAGGTGCCGCGTTGGAGAACCTGACCTGAAATACCCTTACTTGGGCTTCTTGGCGTGTTCGTGTCAGCTTCAGTTCCCCCTTCCGTCAGTGACCTGGATCCGTGGCTTGTCCTGGGAGTGAAAGTTGCCAAAGCACTTGGTTTAAGAAGGAGAGAGGAATGACGGCCACAGTAGTTCAGCCCCAAGGCTGGTTTGCTTCCATCTTGGAGTGTGCTCTCTCTTTCTCTCTTTCTCTCTCTCTCTCTCTCTCTCTTTCTCTCTTTCTCTCTCTCTCTCTCTCTCTCTCTCTGTGCCTCCGACCTGAATGGAGATGGGGGGTCTCTCAATTCAGTCCATATGTGGCTGTGGCAGCATGGGGTCAGGGTCGGGGTGGGAAGACACCAACTTTCCGCCTAGGCATTCCCAGCCTGGCACCACCCTCCCTGAATGGGAACCGGCCCTTCTACCTGCCTCTACCCCAGCCATGAGCCAGAGAGCCTGTCTCCCCATCATGTGCAATTACTGCCAGCCCTAAGAGAGAAAAGGTCCAAAATCCTGCTTGGGCGCACAAAGCTGGGTCTCCCCACAGCCTCTGTGTGCCACTGTCTTCCTCCTCAAGACCACTTTGTCAGCCCTAAAAACAACTTTGTGAGTGTTCCTTTCCTTCCTTCCCTCCCTGCCTGCCTGCCTCTGTACCTGCATGAGGTCCGCCTCTGCCAGACCCACCCATCCATTCTTTCTCTCTCTCTCCGCGCCCGCAGAAAGCCCTCTTGCACAAGCAGCAGAGCCAGCCCCTGCTGGAGCTGCCGATGGGCTACAAGGCCAAGGAGCTGACCGAGGAGATGCTGGTGAAGCGGGAGGAGCGGGCGCGCAAGCGGCGCCTCCAGGCTGCCAAGAAGGCCGAGGAGAACAAGAACCAAACCATTGAGCGCCTCACCAAGACCAGCAAGGCCAAAGTGAAGACGCTGCGTGAGCGCAAGGCCAGAGGGGTGGTGGCCCCCACGGTCTGCTACCGCAGCGCCGCCAACGGCATCACGGTGTCCTTCCCTCCGGGAGCCACCCTGCCCCTGCTGCCCTCCCTCCTGCCTTCTGCACCAGCCCCCACCCCTTGCGGGGTGAGTGGCTGCGCCCACCTCAAGCGGTATTCCTGCTCCCGCACGGGGGTGCCTCTCTGCAGCCTGGCCTGCTACAAGAAGAACCTGCTGCTCCAACAGGTGGCAGCCTAGCGCCATCGCCCTCCACGCCTCGGAGGCCGTGGGCCAGACGGGGCTGCTCAGGAGACTCTCGGGGCCTGGGAGGATGTGGCCTTCTCCCCCAGGCGGAGGCGGGCTTGGGCAGGCCGCTGGTCCCGCCCGGCTGATGGCAACGAACACATTTGTCCACCCTCAGGGATGCCAGACAGGGGCCTCACGAGCCTTGCTGAGCGGATGGGCCACGGCCTCTCAAACGGGCTGCGAGCGAGACATGGCCTTTGATGGCAGCAGGCACCGGGGTGCTAAGGGATGCGCTCCTCCCCTGGATGGGGCCAGGCGGGGCGTGCGCTGCTTGCCACTCACTCCCCTTTAGACAGAGGCATGAGGTCCACGTCAGCGTAGCAGCTGCAGCTGCTTTGTGGTGGCGCCGGAGCTGATAGGGGGCAGCAGCCTGTGCCCTTTACCGCTGGGACGACGTTGGCCTTGAGAGAGCGAGAGAGCGCAGGGGACGAGTTCAGCAATCTCGCTCGGCCTCTTCTGCACTCCTTTCCCTTCCCAGTCAGAAGCAGGTGCTTCGCCAGTTCTTTTTTCAGCTGCAGGCTGCTGTGCGAGGGCAGGAAGGGATGGATGGTACTCTTGGGCCCCGTGCCCAATCAGCTAGGCCTTGCAGAAGAACATGGTCTCATTGCTCATGTGTATATTTGTTGTGACATTAAAGACATAGTAAAGGTTTCCTGGAGAGCCTGAGCAGTCTGATTATTGGTGCTTCCCGGCTTCTCTAATCACGCCTTTTACCGACGGCGAGGTCCAGAGGAGACGGTTCTCTTGTGACAGTGGCACAGGCCAAGCTGGGGAGCACCCAGAGGCGTGCTGCCAGGGTCTCGTCTGCCCATGGCCCGGTTGCTCAGGTTTTAGGTATTGTCACTGTAGAATGAGGCATCTGGGATCAAGGTGAAAATCTGTGATGAAGCAGTGCTCTTCTTGGCTCGCCCTGCTCAGAATGAGCTGCGTCTCCCCTTGCCATGGTGACTGCGCTGTGGCTGCCGCCCTCTGGCAAGTGAACAAAGCCCCAGCCTTTGAACTGCAGTGTAGGTGGGAATTGTCCCCACCATTTTGCTGTGATCCCTGCCCAGCTTTGAGGATGGTGAGGGGTGAAGCAGTGCAGCGCTGCTGCCGGTGCCAAGCACCCAGCAGACGGGCCCCCATTGCCCTTTTGGTGCTCAGGAGATTGTTCCTGGCCTTGTGCCTCAGGGTCCCGGTGACCACAGTCACAGAACCAGCGTTGGACGGGGCCATTCAATCCAAACCCCTGCTCAGTGCAGTGCAGCTTAAAGCATTCCTGACACATGGGCTTCCCAGTCTTTCCTTGAATATCTCCAGTGATGGAGAGCCCCGACCCCTTTAGGAGTGAAGCCAATGTTTGTCTGGATGGCCCAGGCCCACCAAAGACTCCTTTCCCCTTGTTTTATCTGATATCTTGGGGTGGGTGGGTGGGGGGAGAAATACCCTCTCAAGGGATTGGTTGCTCTACAAATCTTTCCTATTATATCAACATGAGCTTTAGTCGCACCTGACTCATCCGTGCTGGCATGTCTAGCCAGGTCACGCGTACTTAGTCATGACGGTTCCTGGCCCTTGGTGGTGAACAGGAGGAAGGGTGTCATCTCCCATTCGCCTTGGTCTTCTCCGCTAAAGAGGCTGTTGTGCCGAGCCTTTAAAACTCCTCCTGACGCTCTTTTTGGGTGTCCTTAATTGGCCTTGCAGAGGTTGCCTCTTTTACTACATGTTTTCCCTGTTCTGCTTGGCAACCCTAAGATCTCATAGAGATCATTATCTCCTGCAGTGGTGTCTGCTGCAATGTGCACATTAGCTTAGTGTTATTTCTTCATAGAATCATAGAATAGCAGAGTTGGAAGGGGCCTATAAGGCCATCGAGTCCAACCCCCTGCTCAATGCAGGAATCCACCCTAAAGCATCCCTGACAAATGGTGGTCCAGCTGCCTCTTGAAGGCCTCTAGTGTGGGAGAGCCCACAACCTCCCTAGGTAACTGGTTCCATTGTCGTACTGCTCTAACAGTCAGAAAGTTTTTCCTGATGTCCAGCCGGAATCTGGCTTCCTGTAACTTGAGCCTGTTATTCTGTGTCCTGCACTCTGGGAGGATTGAGAAGTGATCTTGGCCTTTTAATAAAAGAATAAAAGATCAGGACTTTTATTCATATGCAAACGTGTCGTTGAGTTGTAACTCATCGATTGACTTAAGATTTCTTTAATCAGGGGCAGCCTTACTTAGAATGTGTGCAAGTAGGTGGTGATTCCAGCCAGGCTGCTTTTCAGTCGTTATTACCTCCTCCGGGTTTAGATGGCTGGTTCTCCCCTCTTTCCCAAAGATCTACTTTGTCTTCTGATCTCTGGATCTATTTCCTCAGACAGGACCGTTCATGCCTTGTACAGATACAGTTGTGAGAACATCCAACAGATGCGGAATATGCAGTAGCCACAAATGTTCTCCCAGGCATTTAGTCATGTTATTCTTTAACATAGCACATTCAGTGTTTTCAAACATTATAGGGTTGCCAATATGTATACACTTGAGATGTCAGGATTGTTGTTTTACATTGGGCTACTTTGCATTTAGGTGCAGTCCAAGTTCATGTCCTATCATCTAAGCTTGTGGGGAAGAAGACTGGAGCAGGCAGGGACCATCAGAGCCTGCTTCAGTTGCCCCCCCCCCCACCCAGGGCTAACTGCCATCTTCTAAGCATCATCTAAGCTTGTGGGGAAGAAGACTGGAGCAGGCAGGGACCATCAGAGCCTGCTTCAGTTGGACCCCCCGCCCCCACAGGGCTAACATCTTCACCTTGTGGGGAAGAAGGAGCTGTTGGTTTGCCCCTCCATTGGGAGATGAGAGGACGGAGCAGGGCCTTCCCACCAGCCTAAGCAGTCTCCTTAATTTCTTTTTATTTTCTCCCTCTTCCCTCCCCATCCCCTTTTCCTTGTGTGTCGTGTGTCTTTTTTTTAGAATGTAAGCCTGAGGTAGGGACTGTCTTCTTTATTGACACATTGTAAGCCGCTCCGAGAGCCTTTGGCTGAGGTGCGGGTTAAAAATACTCTAAATAAAAAAAATAAGCTGCTCTTATTTTATTTATTTATTTAAGGATTTTTATGCCGCCATTCAGCCAAAAAAGGCTCTCACGGCGGCTTACAAAAGTATTTCTTGACAGTCCCTGCCCACAGGCTTACAATCTAAAAGACAGGACACAAAAGGAAAGGGGATTGGGAGGGAGGAGGAGGAGGAGGGGGAAAAGGAAAGCAAATTCAGGCACTACAATCTTAGTTGGAAAGTTCAGCAGTTACAGGTGACAGCAGGACGGAGGGGGCTCTGAGCTGGAGCTGGACCCAGGCACGGTGGAGAGGTGCCTGGCTGCTGCTTCCTCCCTCACTGGTGGCCTCTCCAGAGACAGTTGGTAGCAGGAGGGAGGGGGCTCTCAGCTGGAGCTGGACCCAGGCACGGCGGAGAGGGGCCTGGCTGCTGCTTCCTCCCTCACTGGTGGCCTCTTCTATTGTACATGCTGTTACCAAGCATCCTCATTAACCCACATGTATGCTTGAATGTGCACCTTTAGATGTGCAACGTCAACATTAGGAAGGATCTTTTTAACTGTTCAGCACTGAGTGTCCCAAAGCCACAGTTCAACGTGTCTTCTGAACGGGCCCAGGGCCTGTTCAGACAGCCTGCTAAGCTATGGTTAGGTCACTAACTCTTTTGCAGTAAATGGTTAGTGTGTTTAAACCGTGGTTATGTAGCCACCATGGTTAGGAATGGATCCCACAACACACTAAGCCATCTGGTTAGCTCAAAGTGCTTAACCACCGTGGCTTCGTGTCGTCTGAACAGGGTCACAGTTGCTTAACCAAGGAACCATGACGTACATTCAAAAAGTCTGAGTAAGGTAACAGGCGTTTTATCGGGTCCACATTTATTTATACAGGCATTTCTTCTAACTATTAAGGCAGACGCATTCATGGTGTGAGGTACCGTAAGTGAGCTGGCCACAGCACAGAGAAGTCAAGGCAGGAAGGGCCTCGGTGGGCAAGGGCATGAGAAGGACAAGCCCGCAAGCAAGCAAGCTGTCGGCCTTGCTGGAGCTACAGAAATGTGGCCGAAAGCAGGAGCGGGAGAAAGCAGCCTGGGCTCCCCGGGAAAGGGAGGGTGAGCACAGGGCTACGCGGGGGTGGGGTGGTGAGGGGCTGCCCCGCCGCGCTTGCTTTGCCTGTGCAGTGAGCCGGCGGAGGCGGCGGTTGCGGGGGCGAGGGGCGCTCTTCGGCGAGCCGAATCCAAGGCGGGGAACCGGCCGTCGGGGAGGCTGAAGCCGCGCCCCCGACCCCCGGTAATGCCGGCCGTCCCTGCTCCTTCGCGGCAGCCCCGCGGTCCTTCCTGGGGTCGGTAGGCGGAAGTGGCGGTTGCCCTAGAAACGGGGGCGCCAGGCCGCAGCGTCGCGGGGGCCCTCAGGCCGGAGGCGCCACGGAGTTTCCCCGCCGCCGCCGCCCCTCCTTGCAGGTGGCCATCTGAGGCAGGCAGGCAGGCAGGCAGGCAGGCAGCCCCACGGCCACCTACAACAGGAACCATGGGCGACACTGCAGGGTGGCGGTGCGGGTTGTTCCTGGGGTTCACTTTCCCATTGCTCCGTTTTCTAAAGCTCCCGCCCATTCGCGCTCAGCGCCGACGCCTCGTTCGCTGGAAGACTAATAGGGAAGCGTTTAACGCTGGGAAACTCGCACCTAAGCGATCAAAGTGCGCCACCACTGGGCGACCAATCCGTCAGTCGTCCTTACGTCGTCTTCCCGCATAGCCTTTGGCCAAGCTCTCTGTCAGTCATCCACGCCGAGCGAGGCGGTCGACAGTCGTTGGCTGAAGGCTGCGTCCGTTCTCCTGTAGGGCGGGACCAGACTTCTTTGTCTGCTGTTGTTATGGCAGAAGTCGGCTGTCGATTGGCTCCCGCGGAGCCGCTGATTGGCCTGCAGCCTTGCAGAAGAATCCTATTGGTGGGCGTGGCGCGCTGGGGCGGGAGCTGCGCCCGGAGTGATGGCGTCGGCGGCGTCGGGGCCGGGCCGGGCCGGGGCGGCGGCGGCGGGGATGAGGGCAGCGGCCCAGGCCCAGGCAGGGCGGCGGCGGCGGCGGCGGCAGCGGCCCGGCCCGGGCTCAGTGCCGGTGGCGGAGCCTGCAGTGGCGCGGCGCCCGGGCGGGCTGTAGGCGGCGCCATGGAGCGGCGGCCTCCGGCGGGCAAGGAGGCGCAGGCGGCGGGCTGGGCCGCCTTGCTCGGCCGGGAGCGGCAGGTACGCCTGGGCCGGGCCGGGCCGCGGAGCTCCCCCTGCCGAGGCCCCGCTGCCCCGGCCTCCCTCCCTCCAACGCCTGCCTGCCTCCCTCCCTCCCTCCCTCCCTCCCTGCAGGCTCGCGAGTACTGCCCCGGGGTGAAGAACCAGCCGTACGTGTGCGAGACGGGCCACTGCTGCGGGGAGACGGGCTGCTGCATCTACTACTACGAGCTCTGGTGTGAGTAGGCCGCGCGGGGGGCTCCGGGGCCGGCCTGACTTCCGCCTGCCTGCCTGCCCCGGCCGGGTCCGCCTGTCCCCGCCCGTCCCCCGCCCCCACTCCGCGCCTCCCGCGGGTGGGGGCGCTCCTTTCAGGCCCCCGCTCCTCCTCCTCCTCCCCCCTCCCCTCCCCTTTTCTCCGCAGGGTTCTGGCTTCTCTGGACGGTCCTGATCCTGTTCAGCTGCTGCTGCGCCTACAGGCACCGCCGGGCCAAACTGCGCCTGCAGCAGCAGCAGCGGCAGCGGGAGATCAACCTCATTGCCTACCACGGTGCCTGCAACTACCCTCCGTCCATGATGGATCTCAGTGAGTGGCTCCAGCGGCGCTCTGTGGGGTGACCGGCAGTGGAGGTGGGGGTGCAGGCGGCCTGGCAGGCCCATGCTAGTCCAAGGCTAGGCGCTGTGCTCGAGTGCAGGACGGTCTCCGCTGGAGGCACCTGGTGCCCTCCGGATGTTCCGGGCTACAGCTTGTATGAGCCCCAGCTGTCAGTCATGCCAGCTGAGACTGGCATGGGCTGTAGCATCCACAGACCTTCAAATACTTGAAAAGTTGTCACACAGAGGAGGGCCAGGATCTCTTCTCAATCCTCCCAGAGTGCAGGACACGGAATAATGGGCTCAAGTTAAAGGAAGCCAGATTCCAGCTGGACATCAGGAAAAACTTCCTGACTGTTAGAGCAGTATGACAATGGAATCGGTTACCTAGGGAGGTTGTGGGCTCTCCCACACTAGAGGCCTTCAAGAGGCAGCTGGACTACCATCTGTCAGGGAAGCTTTAAGGTGGATTCCTGCATTGAGCAGGGGGATGGCCTTGTAGGCCCCTTCCAACTCTGCTATTCTACGATTCTGTGACCTCCAGCCCCATGGCATGCAGGTGGCAGCTGGGCTCCCCAAGACAGCCCAGAGCCAAAAGAGCCAGGAAAGAGGAGGGATTTCAACGCCTCGTTTGCTCTTCCTCGCTCTGAGCCCTAAGGCCTCCTGCAGCCTCCACTACAGCAGATGTTGCCTGGCTGTTCTCCCCCCTCCCCTCCCCCCCGGGTGATCCCCTTGCCTCCTGCCCCTCTGACTGGCCTTCTCTTCCCGCTGCAGGGATGCTGGCTTCCTTCAAGCTGCCTGCCTACGAGGAGGTGGCACACCACCCGACCACCCCGCCTCCTCCCTACAGTGCCATCCTTGGCGCCTCTGCCAGCCGCCTGGGCTCCAGCACCTTGACGCTGACCGGCAGCTCCGAGAACTATACCAGCTGCTCGTGTGAGTCCAGTTGCCTGACGTCGCCCAGCAGCACCTCGCTCTCCGCGACCGAGGCCAGCACTCCCAGCGAGGGGGAGGCGGAAGCGGGCGAGGGGGCGGGGGGCGGCTGCAGCACCACCACCACCGGGGGCGGCTGGGAGCCCCGCCCTGCTCCCAAGCACGCACTTTTCTCCTCGAGCGTGGAGCTCTTTGACGGGGACCCCCGGCTGCTCTCTGACAGTGATGAAGGGCCCGACGTTGGGGATGAAGGCGAGCACTTCCGGCACCGCCGCCTCACGGGTGACTCTGGCATTGAGGTGGGGCACGTTCAGGAAGAGGAGGAGGCGGTGGCGGCAGCAGTGGCGGCTGGTGATGGTGAGAGCGAGGAAGAGGCGGCCCACTTGCTTGGCAAGGGGCTTCCCTGCTCCCCCCCCAGCCCCGAGCCCCGGAGCCTGTGGGGGTGCCAGGCTGAAGGGGACCCTGAAGAATTGGCCACCGCTGCCGCCTCGCCTACGTTGCCTGTCTGAAGGGGACCTGCCCTGCTTGGCTGATGTCCCCTTCCCTGCTTCATGGGGACTGCCCTTCATGCCACCTCCAAGACTCTGGCGCTGGTGTGGCCTTCGTGCCAGACAGTGGAGTGGGGGTGGGGGTGAGGGCTTCCGCCCCTGCAGTTCACTGTGGAGAACGACCGCCTTAGCACCGACACTGCCCTCTGCCAGATCTCACGCTCTGCCTCTCCTCCCCCTGCCTAGACCGTGTGTAGTGCCACCCCACCCACCCACCTGTCCCCGCCAGCTTTGTGACCAAAGGTCTGCTTGTCCCTCTTCCCTCGGGTGCTGGCTTGCGAGCCGGCTGTGGACTTGGGATCCCAGTGCCTCGTAGGCCTGGGAAGGGGAGGGGCTACCTGCTGGACCGTAACTGCTGTCACGGCTGTATGTCTGTGTGCCCCCTGCTGTGCTCCGTAACCTTCGGAACAAGGTGTGGCTCTTCCGTGAGCCGGGGTGGGTGGGGGCTGACTCCCTGCTCCCTCTCCCCTTAACATTTGCACTGGGGTTGGGGTTTGCTGGCTACGTGACCGAGATGGTTCTTGCTCCCTGATCCAACCGGGCTGGGAGTGGGGAGCTGGTCTTCCCCCCTTCAGGCTGCTAGAAGCAGCTAGTGCGGCCCGTCCCATCCTGGTGCCTGGTGGCCTACGGAGGGGAGGGGCTCTCCACACGCCGTTGGGGCAGCAGTATGGGCTTATTATTAAAGAGATGTGGAAATCCCTGGCTCAGGGCCTCTTGAATTGTGTCTTGGTGGGCAGGGGGCGTGTGGTAGCCTTTTTGGGCAGAGTGGAACATGTGCAGGGGCAGGCGCGCTGGTGTAATTTGGGCTCCTCTCTCCTCTGGGGTGAACTGAGTGTCAGTTGGGAGGAGGGACAGCATAATGGGGGCTTGGAGAAACCCGGTGTGGGGGCCACAAGCAAAGTGATGCACCCAAGATTCTCCACCTCCTGGAAAGGTGATTTTACAGGCATCCCGTACTTACAGGCACCAGTTCTACTTCAGTCCCTCTCCGTGGCATTTAATAAGAGTCGCTGTTTTGTGCAGTGATGCTCCCCCACTTTCTGCTCTCTTGAATGAGGTGGGAGTGGTCAGCACAATTGCCAGTGTCTTTTGTGGGTGGCAGCCTAGCCTAAACCTGTCCAGTTCATTAAGGGTTTTCTCCTGCTTTGGGGGCATTGTTGCAGCACTCTTCTAAGCCTTGACTTCTCCCCCTCCCGCTGTGAGCTGCAGTGCCCAGAACTCACTCCGGCCCTCAGATGAGGTCTTGCCCTTTTGAGCTGTTACAACACGCTGCTGCTGCTCCCATATGCCTGCCTCAGTGGTCCTCCACAATACTGGCCTCCCGCCATGAAAGCGCTGCTGCTTAGCCACAAACCTCAGTAACAGTAGCCTTGGTATGTACAAAAACCTAGACATCGTTCTCATAATCACCTTGAAAGGGAAGTTGGCAGTAGTATTTCAACATTGCAGATGGTGTCCGTGGAGTGAATGGCTTCCTAAAGACCATTCTAGTGTGCAAGTGCCCCGAGGTGGCGGTCTTCCTGCTTTGTAGCCCAGTGTTTTAGCCACTCCGCTATCCCAGTCCATTGTATTATGCACCTGCTTGTAGTGCTTCATCTGTGTGCCATTCTCTAAAGTCCTACTGCTGTGGCCCAGCGATTAAATCTCTCCTTTTGAACGTCCAGCTTTCCGCCCACAGTATTAACGACTCCCTCCTGATTTTGTATAGTTTGGTTTCAACTCTTTCAACTAAGGAATTGGTGGAGATTGTGACAGTGGCACTGGAGGGAGCCCAAGGACCCTGCAGCAAACCTCTTTCCATGCTAAGAGTTGATGCTTTGGG
The DNA here is from genome assembly GCF_023053635.1 of Elgaria multicarinata webbii. NCBI lineage: Eukaryota > Metazoa > Chordata > Lepidosauria > Squamata > Anguidae > Elgaria > Elgaria multicarinata. The sequence goes on along the minus strand of NC_086180.1, from coordinate 642,105 downwards.
TGAAAAAGGTCTGATCTGAAGGCTTAAGTTGCCAAGACAAGTTTGTGCCCATTGCAACAGCAGTGAATGGTTGAGATGTGCATGGGTTAAGGATAAGCGTTTGCTGCTGGACCTGAGGGAGGCAAAAGAATCTTGAAATAATTAAAAACACAAACTCCCCACCCTGTGAAATGGCAGAAGAGAGAGCTTTAGCTGCATGATGGTACAAATAGCTAGTCTGTGTCACATGATACCAGTGGCTGCAAAAGGGTAGGCAGGTAGGTGAATTAGCTGTTTGATTACTGACCTTTTGGCAACAGGGTGAAGTGAGAATGCAGCGATCCAGCACAGTAAATGTGCCTTGCGCTCGCTTAGGGAGATTTGTCCACCTAAGCCAGCATTGCCCGCTCCAACTGGCAGCAGCTTTCCAGCGCCCCAGACAGGCAGCCAGTGAAAGGTCTTCACCCACCCACTTCTCCTGCCCGTGGAATCACCCAGTCACTTCCAGGACACACTGTTACTTCCCCTCCTGCCCTGACTCCTGTCAGCCAGCATTTCTGAGCCACTGAGAACACATTCCTTATGGGGTGGTTTTCTTTTTGGCTGGTGTGCTTTCTAAAGTTTTTTCTACTTCTACAAATCCTGGGGTCTACCTGAGCCTGTACATACACAGAGATAAGCCAACTGTGGACCCTTTAAGGGGTACATCTGGCAGGTTACAATAGCTTATGCTCTCTAAGACACTCTGCTCCAGAAGCTGTTATTGCATGAACTGGGTGTCCCTGTGTTGGTAGCAGCCGGAACACTCTGCATGTCTTACGCAGCAGAACCCAACGGACAGCAAATTCAGATTTGCACCAGCCCAACTATCCACACCATTCAGGCTCACTGATACTATGCAATAAAGATGCGACCCCCAACCCACCCGATCCTGAGGCAGCTTGACAGTGTTTTTTCCCATGGCTAAGCTTCCATACGGAAGAAAGTAAGCGAAGGTCCAGCTCCACACCTTTATTTCACTAAAAAATTAAAAAGGCGAATCCCAGAGTTCGTTGGAGGGGAAGGCAGAGCCAGGCCCACTTGCTAGGGCCCTGAATCCCGGTCGCTCCCACCTCGATTCCTGAGTGAAGCGCCCAGTGTGTCCACCAGAGCAGGCAGGGGCAGCCTGCCACTCCCAAAGCATCCTTGGCCTCAGATCCTGGCACACTTCCCCACCGCTAATATTCCTCGGCCATCATGAGCACGACAAGGGCTGACCAGCCTGTGAACGGGTAGCAGCCCTGGCCCCGGCCTGTGCTGTCATGGTACTGCTCCCAGATGTAACCGCTCTCTAGGTACTGGCGAAAGATGTTGCCAATGAGATTGGCCCGCAGTTCCTGGTACAAGGCGGTGGCCTGCTTGCGGTAGGGCCCCTCCAGCTGGCTGTAGTAGTGCAGGGCCCGCACGGCCAGGTAGTTGATGTTGATCCAAATGGGCCCCCTCCAGTAGGGTGGATCATGCTCTGTGTTGTGCTTGAGGTAGAAAGGGCTGGCACGGGAGAGGGAGCGCAAACCGAAGGGCGTCCACAGCTTCTTCTCGCTGCGCATGTCTGCCAGGAGGCTGCCCAGCCGCTGAGAGTCGGGGCGCAAGAGCTGCAGCAGCAGCGGGAAAAGGCTCACGTAGCCCAGGGCCCCCCCCACAAACTGCAACTTCGGCGGCTTGCGCACCACCCGTAGCAACCGGGGGGTGGGGAGGGGCTGGCCGGGGGGAGAGGGCCGAGGCCTCTCACGCTCCAGGGCCACGGCCTGGGTGTGGTTCCCATAGTCCGCAAAGGTGCCCAGGGCCTCGGCCCAGTGGTGCCGATCCAGCAGCTGGTTGTCAGCCAGCACCTCGGCCATGCGCTGGTACTCTCCCGCCGGCTCCCCCACCAGCGTGGCCACCTCGGCCATGACGACAGAGGCCATGGCCATCCAGCAGCGTAGGTCCAGGTGGCGCTCGTCTGGCGAGGGGTGGGAGGCCCGGGGGTAGTCGTCCAACCCCGAGGTCAGCGTCTTGGGATTGAGGAACATCTGGGTGTCCTGGTCCCGGCCGCGCCAGCGGAACGTGTAGGGCTGCGGCCCAGCCTGTGTGCGGTTGTACCAATCGTACCAGCTCTGTAAGCGAGGGTAGAGGCGCCGCAGGTAGCCCACCTCCAGCGCGCCCTGGGCCAGCAGCTGCCGCAGTGCCAAAAACAGGGTCGGAGGGTTGCCCGCGCTGCTGTGCTGCACAACGAACTCAGCCGGGACCTTGGTGCGGGCCTCTTCGCCCAGGATCTGCTCCCGTGGGATCCACCCCTCGGCATTCATGAGATCGAACCAATGAGCCAGGGCTTCGCGGCTCAGGGCCGGATCCCAGCGGCCCAGCAACAGCTGATGGAAGCCCTCGTCCCACAGGAAGCCCCGGGGGAAGAAGGAGCGCGAGGGCACCGCCGTGAAGAGCGGGCCCTCGGGGTAGAGCTGGGGCTGCTCAGTGTGCGGAGACTGCACCAGCGAACGGCCGTGGAAGTAGCCCATCCCACCCAGCAGGTTGCTGAGGGCGGCCCGGGCAAAGTGCTGCTCCTGTGGAGAGTGGCCCTTGCCGGCGAGCCCAAAGGTCTCCTCAAAGCGCTGCTCAAAGGCAGCTGCGTGCTTGCCCAGCTCTCGCGTCAGGGCCTCTCCCGCGAGCTGCTCAGGACGCCCCGCAGCACTGCCCGACTCAAAGACCACCTCCAAGCGGCAGGGCAGCGCCACAGTCACCTGGTGAACCAGGAGCTGGGTGCGCGGCTCGCTCTCCCCCGGTGCCCCTCGGAAGGTGTCCACGCCAAAGTAGCGGCGCTTGGGGGCCCCCGGTGGGGCAAAGGAAAAGCGGGGGCTCAGGCTGGCTTTCACCACATCGCTCAGGCGGTGCAGGCCTTCGGCCTTTGCCTGCAGGAAGTTATAACTGAGGGGTGGAGAGAGAGAGAGAGAGAGAATGTCAAGCGCTGCAGGAGGCCCAGCCAGCCAAGAGAAAGGTGCTTGCTTCTGCCTAGCAATACCTGGCATATAGAGGCGTCGTACCAGCCTCAGTAGTGGGCTGCTGGAAGGTGATGGTGAAATGTCCCAGCTCCTCCGTTGTGCCGGTCAGAGACACCATCCGGGTCTTGTCCTCCACCCGAGGCTGCAGAGCTCCTTGTCCATCAGTGGCCACATAGAAGAGCAGGGAGATGAAGGGGGCCTGGGCCCCAGTCCTCTGGACGCAGGAGGGAGAGAAAAGGCCGTCGGCCCTCCCGGCAAAACAAAGTCAGGACACTCCCCTCTCTTGCCTCTTGCCAGTCTGCCTGTCTATGGGGCAGAAATCTAAGCGGCAGACTGAGGCACCACCAGAGCCTGGGGGTCTGAAGGATAGGGCAACTCTCCTTATGCCCCATATGGGGCTGTGAAATGTTGTACGGGGAACTAAGAAAGGAGCATCCCTTAAGCTCACTGGCACGGCGACGCTGTCCCCGCTCCGGCTGACTTGCAACAGGACCCAGGGCTACGGTCCGAAGGCCACCTTACAGAAGCCAGTAGCTGGATAGCCCCGGGGATCCTCCCAGCCCTCAAGCTCCATGGCAGGTAAGGACAGAAGGAGGGATAGGAGGAAAACACAGAACAGAGGCTGGCCTCTGAAGGAGCAGGGCCCCTCTGCTGAAAGGGAGAGCAGCTGGCCTTTCGTCTGCCAAAGCGAACCGGGTCCCTTTCTCGCACCACTCACCTCAGGCCGAGCAGTGACCCGCCAGCTCCAGTCTCCCCCATGCTGGCCCCCAGGGCGCTTCACAAACTCTGTCTGGAGGCTGAGGCCCACGTCCTTGATCTCCTGCACCCCAAAATGGACGCCGTCATGAAGCAGCCAGCCGTAGCGGGGGAGGCCATCGCTTTGCTCACAGGTGTGGCGCAGCTGAACGTCCCCCTCCAGCTGGTGCATCCACATCAGGCCTGTGGAAGGAGGCGGAGCAGAAAGGGGCTGGGTGAGGGGGGGGCACTGGTCCATGCACAGCACCACCCATGATGCTGCCTTGCGCAGCCCAGGGTGCAAAGCCGAGGTTGAACAGGGGCAGCTAGGGAGGAGCAAGAGGGGCAGAGGGCCACAGCGGAAAAGATCCCCCCATTCCTGCCTCTTGTTTCTTGGCCAGGCTGAAGCAAGACCCAGAGTCCCGACGGCAGCGGCTCTCGGCCGCGTGGGGGGCCAGTCCGCTCCCTGCCCTGGACATGGCAACGGGAGGGAGGTCGGGGTCTCACCACGTGGGAAGAGAGCCCCGCTCAGGCTCCCTGCAGCTCTCCCGGGGAGGCGGCCCTTCCCCAGGCCCCGCTCCTGACAGCCCGCCCCCCCCCCCGGACTACAGAGGAGCCCAAAGGCAGCGTGGCCAGAGCCTGGCTCCGGACCAGGATCCGCCCCTCGCGGACCTCCTGTGGGGCTTCCTAAGCCCTCGGCTGCACGGCTGCGGCGGCTCCAAGGGCAGCACGCGGGCGGCCCCGCTCTGCCCGCCGCAGGCACCCCGGGCTCTGGGCGCCGCCCCGCTCACCTGCCACCGGCGACCGGGGGCTGCGGGTCTTCATGCCGAAGTAGACTTGCGGCCGGTAGGAGCCCCAGAAGAGGCGGGGCGCGACGGCGGGGCTGCTGCTGTTGGGCTCCAGGCTGCGCGGCGCCGGGTGCAGCGTGAGCACGCGGGCCGCCAGCCGCCACCGGCCGTAGAGGCTGTAGGCGAAGGCCGCGCAGCCCAGCGCGCCCGAGGCCAGGGCCAGCAGCGCGCACACCTGGCCCAGCCCCGGCCGCGCCCGCCGGCCCCCGCCAACGCCGCCCGGCCGCTCCTTGCGCCCCGCCGCCCGGGCGCCCTTCTCCTGCGGCCGGAGGGGCCCCTCGGGAGCCTTCCGCCTGCGCTCGCGGCCCATGGCTGCCTCTCTCTCCGCACCTGCAGGACGCACGAGAAGCCACGGGTCAGGCCGCGGCCGCTGCCGCTGCCGCAAGAACGGGCTCGCGGGCTCCCGGCAGCAGCCCAGCCCAACCCTTGGCTAGGGCGGGAGGCCGAGCCGCGGACGCCCCTCTGCCGCCGCGGCCATGCCAGGCCGACGGGGAGGCCCCGTACCCAGGGAAGCGGGCGAGGGCGGCCCGGCGAGAGTCGCCGCGGTTGGGGGTCGCCGCGGCAACCGCGCCCGCGCCCGCCTCCCCGCTCACCCTGCCCTGACGTGTCCCTCCAGCCTGCGGGGCTCCACGCGTCTCGCAAGCCCCGCCCCCGTGCGGACCACATCTCCCAGCATGCCCCGAGCGCCTCGCGCAGAAGCCACCACCTCCCCGCGATGCATGCTGGAAAGTGTAGTCCCTGACCTCTCTGCCCCCCCCCTCCCAACGTGCTGCGGAGGAAGCGCGCAGTCCCATCCGCAGTCGCGCAGGGGAAGGCCTGGTGTGGGAAGACCCTCTCCCCTCGGGGGTCTTCGGAGACCAACCCAAAGCGCCTGTCGCGGACTGAAGCCTTGTCGGGGGCGGCGCAGCAGAACGTGGCCGCGGGTGGGAGGGCTCTGGTGGAGGGGGGCAGCCAGCCCCTTCTCAGTATTTTAACACCTAATTTAACTTAAACTCTGCTGTTTTAATTTCATATTTTAACATATATCAATTTTTGCTGTGTGGTTTTATCCTGTTCGTGCATTTTATATTGTATCTTGTATTTGTTTTTTAAAATTGTTGGTTGTTTTATTATGCTCTTCATGGCTTTAATTTTTGTGAACCGCCCAGAGAGCTTTGGCTATTGGACGGTATAGAAATGAAATGAAATAAATAAATTGGGAGGGGGAGAGGCAATGAGTGGGTACCACAGAGCTCAGTCCTAGGCCCAGTGCTCTTCAACATTGTCATTAATGACTTGGATGAGGTGCAGGGAACGCTTATCAAATTTGCAGATGACACCAAATTGGGTGGGATAGCTAATACCCTGGAAGGCAGAAACAAACTTCAAAGTGATCTTGATAGGCTGGAGTGCTGGGCTGAAAACAACAGGATGAAATTTAATAGGGATAAATGCCAAGTTCTACATCTAGGAAATAGAAACCAAATGCACAGTTACAAGGTGGGGGATACTTGGCTCAGCAATACTACAAGCGAGAAGGATCTTGGAATTGTTGTAGATCACAAGCTGAATAGGAGCCAACTGTGCGATATGGCTGCAAGAAAGGCAAATGCTATTTTTGGGCTGCATTAATAGAAGTATAGCTTCCAAATTGTGCAAAGTACTGGTTCCTTTCTATTCAGCACTGGTTAGGGCTCATCTAGAGTATTGCATCCAGTTCTGGGCTCCACAATTCAAGAAGGATGCAGACAAGCTGGAGCGTGTTCAGAGGAGGGCAACCAGGATGATCAGGGGTCTGGAAACAAAGCCCTATGAAGAGAGTCTGAAAGAACTGGGCATGTTTAGCCTGGAGAAGAGAAGACTGAGGGGAGCATGAGAACACTCTTCAAATACTTGAAAGGTTGTCACACAGAGGACACAGAATAATGGGCTCAAGTTACAGGAAGCCAGATTCCAGCTGGACATTAAAAAAAACCCTTCCTGTTAGAGCAGTACAACAATGGAACCAATTGCCTAGGGAGGTCCTGGGCTCTCCCTCAGAGGCCTTCAAGAGGCGGCTGTCAGGGATGTTTAAAGGTGGAGCAGGGGGTTGGACTTGATGGCCTTAGAGGCCCCTTCCAACTCTACTATTCAGTGACTCCACCAGGTTCCCACCACAGAGCACACATGGGCCGCATTGGGGTGTTTTTTGCTGTCTTGCAAAGATCCCAGGCTCAATTCCCAGCGTGGAACTCCAGAGTTGCTGCTGCCCATCAGTAGCGGCTGGGCTGGGGCAGTTTCTGGTGGTCTTCTTTCTCCCAAGGCCCTCATCGTCTGCATGGTGGAGGCATTTTGGCCACTCAATGGGCACTCATTGAACAAGAGGCCTGGTTAGGAAGATCGGGGCAGCAGAGCCTCCATGGGGAGCAAAGTGTTCTCGCGGTGGGTGTGGCTGGGACCCCCCCCCCCAGGGGCAGCTGGCCTCCTCTGGCACAGCGCAGGGCCCACGCAAAGGCCTCCGATTGGGACTTCCATGTGCAGCGACATGGCTGCCCTGGCAGCATCATCCCAGCTCTCCTCATCCTTTTGGGGCTTTGAAGGGTTGAAACGAGCACTTTCACTTGGGCCCAGACGCAGCCAGGGCAGCTCTCCCAAGGGGGCCAAGAGGGGTTCCCCGCTTCAGTCAGCTTGGGTGGCGGGTCCAGCCCGTCCCTCCCCGTGTCCCTAGGTCTCCCTGGTCAAGGGCACTTTTTCAGAGGGGGAGGGGAGCTCTATGAAGCCAAAGCTCTTGCCTGGGGAACACTGGAAGCCGCCTCCCTTTGAGCTTCTCTTCTGTCCTCTGCTGGCTGCTGTGAGGGACGGTTGCTGGTGCTTCTTCTCTGGCCCTCTTGTAGCCTGACAAGTATCCTCCCATGACCAGGCCTAGAGGCAGAGTTCCTGGTGCCTTCTTGGATGGCAAAGCAACCCACCCACCCATTGCGTAATTCAGGAAGCGCAAAGCCCATCCGCGCATCGAGCGGCATTTGCCACCACGACTCTGTGCAATGACTTCCCAGGAAGAGACAAGACCCGCCTGTGTCCTTCTGGTAGAACGTTTTATTTTTATTTCCCCCCCAGCCGTCATCCATCTCTCCCCACCTTTGCCTTCAAGGACATCACATCATTGCGCTGGAGTCTCTTCCCGCAAGCTTCTGCTCCCCATGCGCCACCCCCACCCCTCTGCCGCCTCGCTGAAGCCTGTTAGAACTGTCCAGAGAGACGATCCCCCAATACCCTGAGATGCTCCCTGTCTCCCGCGAAAGGAGCAGATACAGGCCTCTGCCTAGCAAGGCACCCCAGCTGCCGCTTCCTCCAGGAGCTGCCCTGCCCACGTCCTGCCACAGCCAGCTCTCAGCAAGGTGGGCTTCGAGCCCGTTGCTCGCAAGGGGGCATGGCAGGAGGGTGGGAGGGGCAGTCCTGGATACAGGGGAGCCTCTTCTATTCAAGCTGCCCCCACCCCATGGACTGGGAAGGGACCTGCATCAGCACTTCGATTTAAGCACTGATGTAAGCACCGTAGGTTCTGCTTAATACACCTCAGGGCTGAGAGCAGGGAGGGAGAGAGGGGGGAGGGAGGGCAGGGGGAGATGCAGGAAGGGCTGAACGTGTCAGGAGGAAGTCCGTGGCCATGGGAGCCCGCAGGGCCAGGAACGATTCCAAGCCGGAGCCCATGACTGCTCCGATCCCAGCAGGCCCGGGACCCAAGCCTCTATCCCCGCTCGCTTCCTGAGATCCCTGTGGTGAGGGTAGTGAGGCTGGAGGGGGAGCGCGAGCCCCGGGCGGCAGGGCCTGGCCTGAGAGAGCGACCCCCCTCCCTGCCCACGTTCCGTCTCCCTCCTCTCCCAGCCCAGATGTGGGAGTGATTAGCACGGCGAGGACGGACCAGCCCCGCCTGCTGGGTGCACTGGTTTGGAGGGGGGGGGCGTGTTCAGAGGGTCTCGTGGCCTCTCCATGGAGGACGACAGGCCTGGGTAGGCTGGAGGCATCACTGGTGGGGGGAGGGGGGGTTGAAGCATGCTGTTACTGCTTAATTTGGCCGCCGTCTCCCTCGCTGACAAAGCGCTTCCGGCCCCTGAGAAGAGATGGGGGGAGGTTAGGGTCTGGAACAGTGGGGCAACGTCCCCTCTCCTGGACAAACACAAGAGTCACTAAGTCCTTCCCAGTCCTAGCCTGCCTCCCTCCCCCCCCCCCCCGCACACCCTGCACTGACACTCACCGTCTCCCGTTCCAACCTGAAACATTCCCCCACAAACTCTCCAGCACATTCTCACCCTCACAAGTACAGCGAACAGCGAAGCAGTCACAAATGAAATGAAGGAGCAGCGAGAGCAAAGACATGATCTGCAAAGGCAGCCCCATCTCAAACTAAGTGGTCTACAGAAAAATGCTATTCGGAAATCGTCCAGGTGAGCCCCTGAAAAGTCCCCACCCCCGGAGCAAGTGAGCATGCAGACGGCTGGGCGGCACCCCGCGGCCATCAGCCCTCTCACAGCTAGCGGCAGCACGGTGTGGCCACGGCCTGGCTGTACCTGGCAGGGCAGGTGTCGCGCAGGTGCTTGGTGATGACTCCCTCCTCAAAGCAGAGGTCCACCAGGCGCTCCAGCAAGCTGTGGGCCAGCGGCACGTCCAGGCTGATGTCTCCGAGCTCCTTGTAGACCCGTTGGAAGCCCTGGGGGAGGAGAGGGGGCAGGGGTCAACACGGGCCCCTGGGAGGGACTGCCTGGGATTATTCCCCCAGGGAGTGCTGCAGGGATGCGGCCGGGCCCCACACTGCAGCCCCTTGGCCTCAACCGCCCGCGCTGCGCGCCTGACCCCGCTGCAGGGCCCTTACCCGGTTCATCTGGTCCAGGGTCACCAGCCCCGTCTCCCACAGCACTTTCAGCAGTTTCACCATCATGGTGATGGCGGTGTCCCCCGAGGACTCCAGCACCATCACCACGGCCTGGCGTGACGGGGGAGAGAAAAGATGTGCTGAGCGTGCCGTGGAGGCCAGGCGGCTGGGTGGCTGGTCAGCCTAGGAGCCCTCAGGGCCACAAAGCGGGGAGCAGAGCAAGAAGCCGGCTGGCCAGCCACCAGCAAGGAATCGGTTTGCAGGGCAGAGCACAGCCCGCCCCCGCCCGGAGGAGACCGGGCCGCTGCCCCCCTCCTCTACCTCGTAGACAAGCTCGTGGTGGAAGTGGGGCACCTCGAGCTGGTGCAGGCAGTGCTCGGCCTCGGACACCTCACCTGAGAGCAGGTATTCGCGGAGCAAGAGGTTCATCTGCAGAGGGCGGCAGGAAGGAGGGAGAGAGAAGTTGGGTGCCCAAGCAGTACGGAACAGACCCAATCTCTTCCGGCTGGACATCAGGAAAAGCTTCCTGACTGTTAGAGCAGGGCGACAATGGAACCAGTTCCCTAGGGAGGTGGTGGGCTCTCCCACCCTAGAGGCCTTCCAGAGGCAGCTGGACAACCCTCTGTCAGGGATGCTTTAGGGTGGATTCCTGCACTCAGCGGGGGGTTGGACTCAATGGCCTCGTAGGCCCCTTCCAACTCTACTATTCTATGATTCCATGACCAAGCCTTAACGCAAAGACAGGGTCCCGAGGGCCCTGCTCAATAATCGGGCCTCCATCTTAAGGGCAATGCCTTGCCTAGGCCTCGTCCTTTCGTGGAACCTACAGACGTGGCAGCTGCCTCTCCCCTGGAACGCTCAGGGGAGCTCATGCATCTTGACCCGCTCCGCCCACCCCATGCTCCTTAGGCCGGCTTCTCCTCCTGCGTTGTTTCATGCTGCTCCAAGGGCAGACGACCGTCGAGCTGTGCTCCGTGACTGACACCGAGGAGGAGGAGGAGCAGCCCTTCAGGCCAACAGCAGGCCAGTCCCAGCTCCAGAGATGGAAGGTCTCTGAGGCCCTCCAGCTAGGGAGCCACCTCAGGGTTCGGCCATTCTAGGACTTGGGTTCCATCGGGATGCCCAGGGTGGCTCCTCGGGGCTTCCACAAACGCGCCAGACATGCTTGCTCTAGGTGGGCTCGGCCCATGCTCAGATGCACTCTTATCGTTATTTTCCTTGGCTGATGAGCCTTGGCAACAAAAGCGGGTTTCAGAGTTAACCCTTGATGGGACCTGGCCCAAATCAGGTCCTGAACGAGAGCCCTCTGTCGGAGACAGATGACCCAACCGACCCACTTATGACCGACGGCACCAAAGCCTCCCCCGGACGGACAGTGCCCGCTCCAGCCCCGCTCTTCACCTCCTTGGTCAGATGCTTGACAGGCCTCTGGCCACCCCCCACGCCCCACACATTGTCCAGTTGGTTGACATCTCGCTTGATGCGCAGCAGGACTGCAGCACGATCCAGGGCAGCCCTGCAGGGAAGGAGGGAGAGTCAGGGAGGCCTGGCAGAGGGCGGCCGGGGCAACGGTGTGGCACACGGAGGCTATTCTCTCCTGCCTGGAGATGCCCCAGCCCCACCCACCCCACGATGCTACCACTCAGCAAATCCACGGGACGGGGCAGGAGCGCGTGCCGCGGGAGCGGAGGCCGGCTCTCTCACCGCGTATGCTCACAGTCGACGCGCCCCTTGTAGCGCTCGAGGAAGTCAAGGGGCAGCGCGTGGTCAGCCACGGCCCGGGCGATGAACTGGCCCAGCATCTGCACAGACAGACGGACGGACGGATGGGGTCAAGCACCAGAGGAGCCGTGCCCATGAAGCCCCCCCCGCCCGCCTGCCCCCCCGCTTCCAGGGCCTGGCAATGGCCAACCTGCGGGGCCTCTGGCGTGTCAAGGATGAGGTCTGGTAAGTCCCGCAGCATCCCATCGAATGCAGCAGCGATGTCTTCGGAGTTCAGCACCTTCCCCACCAGGTCCGAGAGGAGACGTGATGTCAGCTCCCGGTGGCTGGCCTTGCCCTCCAGAGACAGGGCCACGGCCAGCGAGGACACCGCGGCTTTGTGGCTGCCCAGGTTGAGGTCACGAAGCAGCTCCTGAGAGAGCGAGAGAGAAAGCAGGCCGCAGCTGAGAAGGGGGCGCTTCTGGACCCCCCTCTTCTCTATTGACCCCCACTCCAGCATTCCCTTAACCCTCCAGCCCTTACGAAATGGCCTGCTGCATGACCTACTTCACAGCCCCATAAAACACCAACACACCAGAAGACGGGGTAACAACACTGGATTCCACTGTGGAGTAGTCTTACACTACTCTAAGCACCCCTCACCCCCAGGGAGGAAACACCGGGCTACTTGACAGGGTTGGAGTAATCCAGATTTTCTCCGCCACAGCCCTTCCTTCCACAATATGGGTATAATAACGATGACCTCTACCTGCACACATTGTCAGGGTATTTTTTTTTAATATTTATGAACTCAGAAAAAATATATTAACAAGATGAGTTAGAAAGATCATGAATTCCAGTCTTGCTGTTTCCTTTCCTTTTTTGATATAGACAGTTCAGTTACACTAAACTCCTGGATTTCAAAATTGCTTTTATGAGACTGCAATGGCTTCTTTAACAGAACCCCACCCCCCAAAAGGCTTAACACACCCAGATAGCAGGGCAGTTCACACAACACGCTAACCCACACTCAGTGATCGCATGGCGGCTGTTCTGAACTGTGGATTGTTTGTTGAACATGGGTTAACGAACAAGTCACCCTGAGAACCCACGGTTTGTTGTTGGGTTGTTCAGGGTGGTTAACAAGCTATACTACATGGTTAACAAGCCAGCCTGGCTGCATTCAGGCAACACGATAATCCACCCTGCAGGAAACATGTTACCTTCACACAACACGCTAAGCCATGGTTCAACATAACCCACACTCAACAACTGAGTGGGCCTGTTCAGACAACACACTAAGCCATGCTTAGGGTTGCTAACCCTTTTGCAGCAAGTGGTTAGTGAGCATAGTTAAACCATGGTTATGTAGCCACCATGGTTAGGAAAAACACAGCTTGCACAACAAGCTAACCCATCATGGTTAGTTAACGCAAAACACTTAACAATGGCTTAAGGTGCTATTTGAACAGGGCCAAAGTGGGTTAGTGTGTTGTGTGAACAGCCCCAGCAGGTGCGTTAATGATTGCTATGACTTCATTCTTTGGATAAAAACACTGAAAGGCAGAAACGGTTGAGTTTCTCACAAAATGAACAGGCAGAATAACAAATGCCCATTTTGCTTCTAGAAACTTGCTTTTTGGAAAAACACACACACCAAAAAACCCTGAAAGCTGAGAATTTGGAGATTATGGCTCATCAGGAGCAGGGGGAACAGTACCCCCTGGGTCACCCTGCTGAAACCCATGGAGCCCTCCTTTGCAGAGGCGGGCAAAGCCTGCTTGCCACGCGGGTGCCTCCCCTCCCCTCCCCTCCCCTCCCCTCCCCTGCTCACTCATGTACGCACCACCACCTCCAAGGTGTCTCCGTGCTCAAAGTACTCCAGCACCATGGGCTGCACAGTCTTCTCCAGCTCTGCTTCCTCCAGCTCAGGCACCACCGTGGCATAGACCGTGTCGCCCTAGGGAGAGCCCAGGGTGCTAGACAGCAACGTGCCGTGCCACACAGTGCCCCCACCCCATGGCCTGCCACCCAGGAGACGCCCCAGAGCTGACCTGGAACACAGCGCCTGCCGAAAGAAGGGCCGTGAGCCAAGAGGGCGTGTGACTGGGCCAGGGCCTCAGCGAGGGGCCCAATCCACACAGGCCCCAAAGGGTCCTTTCCATGCGGGAACTTGGCAGGGAGACCAGGGTTTGGGGCTCAGGGCCACAGCTGGAGCAGGAGGGCACCAGCGGGCTTCCTCTCGCTCACACTGCTTTCACTTCAGGGCCCCTAACTCAGCTCTGGCACGTCCTCCATCGCTGGGTTGCCCCTAGCTCCAAAATGCTGCCTGCTTTCTACGGCCCACTTCCTCCCCAGATCCCCCACAGCTGCTGGACCTTGGGAAGACATCAGCACCTCCTGGCGATGGGAGGGGCAGTCCCTGGCCGTGGGGACCCCTGCCCGTTGTTGTGGCGAGGGAGCAAGACCCGCCTGGCACCCTGCCTCTGCTTGGCTGGCTGTCCTGACCCAGCTCAGCGGGGGGTGGGGGTCCAAGCGGCCTTCCACCACCCGCCTCCCCACCACTGACACCAAACGGCTCCAGAGGGCATGCCAGCAAGGAGCGCCTGAGCTCCACCTGCAGAGGCTGCCCCTGCTCCGCTCTGGCCAAGAGGAACGGCAGGAGAGCAGCTGCGGGGACGGAGGAGTGGAACGGGGGTGGGGTGGGGTGGGGTGGGGTGTGGGGAAGAGAGCACAGGCGGGCGGATGTCCAGCAACGGTTTGGGAAGAGCTCCCTCGGCCCCAGAGTACCTGCGCAGCCTCGTCGTAGTTGGGGTCCCGTGCGTCAGGCTCCTGGTAGCTATAGATGACGCCCGGCGCGCCCCACACGCCTTTGCCCCCCGCACCACCTAGAGGCAGAGAAAACGTGTTTTGTATTTTGTATTATTTTGTTCTGCACAGCACCATGAAAATTGATGGCGCTATATCAATATTAATAATTCATAACGCCAGCAGCCCACCAGCCCCACCGCAGCAGCCACCCCTGCGGCCGGCGGGAGGAGCCGCCGTCTAAGCGGGGGAGGCGAGGCCGGGCCAGGGGCCAGGCGGCCACACACAGAGCCCAGGCGGGAGTGGAGGCCGCAGTACCTTTCTTGGGCAGGCCGCGGCCCTTGCCCATGCGGGACTTGCGGTCATGGCTCTTGTCCTTGGGGCTGCTGGGGTCGGGGCTGGGCTCCCCCGCTTCCGAGAGGGACTCGCGGTTGGAGTCGCGGGAAGACGTGCGCCGCAGCCTCCGCTTGGCCTTGGCCTTCAGCCGGGCCTCATGCAGGGACTTCTCCTGCGGGGTCCAGGCCCGGGGCTCGTCCCCGGCGCCCATCAGCTCCTCGTCCAGCTCCTCGTCCTCGTAGTCCGCTGGGCCTGCCGCCGCCTGTGTGTGCCGTGGGGGAGAAGCTCGATCAGCGGCTACAAGGGCTGGGTGCTCCCTCCGAGGTACCGACATACACCAGTTGCCGGGGAACATGGGTGTGAGGGAGCTGTCGCTTAAAGTCGGCCTCAAAATCATTTCAAAGGAATGAATCCTGCATCCGCTGTCTGAAGCTAGGAACTGGCAGCTGGAAGGAGGGCGGCTTTTCTGACATGACATTCTGTTTGTGGGAATGCTGTCCCCAGGAAGGCCCACCTGGCTGGCGGGACTCCAGGGAGCTTTCAACACTGGCCTTGGAACCATCTCTTATCGACCTGCAGCGGCACATTCTGAAGTGCCAACAGGCCAGTCCCTGCAGCCACGCCCCCAAGGAGAGTCCAAAACTGCAGGCAGCTGCAGTGTTCCACGTGTGCCTTATAGATGTCTTTTGTACAGCTGGTGGGGCTTAGTAACTGCCCCTGCAAGGGCCGGCCACCTCCAAACAGGGGCAGCTCACAACAAGGTATTGTTACTAGGAAAACCCATCGCCCCCCCCCTCCCGCCCCAGATTGCAGGTAAGCGCAGAGGGCACAGGGGAGGGGAGCACAGCTGGCACCAGCATGCAGGCTCAATGGAGAGCGCCCCATTGGCCCTGCATCTGCTACACCGCGGAGCACACGTGCTCGGGCGCTCCACTGGCCCCACTGTTACCTGAGCTGGTCCAGCCCTTGCCTGCTTCGCCCCTTAAAGGGAGGTTTCACTGCCAGGGCGGCCCAGGCGGCCCCAAAGCCAGCCAGCCAGCCAGCCAGCGCACTGCCCCACCCCCGTCTCCAGGGGTGCCCAGAGGGCAACGCACAGGGGAGAGCCCGCCTCTGGCCTGGAGCAAGGACTGCGCCACTGCGCGGGGCGGCCCGCCGCCCGCCCTGGAGACCGCGCCTGCCACCCGCGAGGGGAGCAGCAGCAGCTCCGGGGGCAGGCCAGGCGTCCTGGGGCCGGTTGGCGCCGTCTGTCTTGTCCGGTCGGGTCAGGGCGGCGGCGCAGCAGCGCTGCTTGTTGTTGCCTTCCGCGAGGCGCAAGGGCCGCCCCGTCGCGGGCCCGGCCCCCTCTCGCCACCCGGCCCGAACAGCCTCGGGGCAAGGCCGGGCGGGAGAGCGAGCGGGCTCCCGCCAGGGCTCGGAGCGCAGCGGTGGGGCTGCGTGGGGGGTTGGGGTGGAGCGGGCCCCGCGCGCGGAAGAGCCGCGTCGTGCTTTGGCCCCGGGCCCGCTGCGCTGGCTGGGAGAGGCGCCCGCGGCCGTGGCGCCCCCCCCCGGCGAAGCACGTGGCGCCCCGGGCCCCCTGCGTGGAGGGGAGCCGAGCTGAGCGGGGTGGGGGGCCGGGAGTTACTTGCCAGCGGGAAGGGGGCGCGGTCGCCCCGCAGCGGCTCGCCCGAGCTAGCCGGGATGGCCGAGGCGGACATGAGGCCGAGCGAGTGCGCGCCGCCTGCCCAGACTCTGCCCCTGCCCGTCGAGGCGCGCCTAAGTCAGGCCAGCCGAGCAGAGCGGGCGCGTGGCGTGGCGTGGCGTGGCGCTGCTTTGCCTGCTCCGCCTCGCTGCTGCTGCTGCTGCTGCTGCTGCTGGTGGTGGCCCTGCGGAGGAAGTGAGCTCACAGGAGGCGGCAGCGGCGGCGGCCGGGCTGGCTGGCTGGCTGGCTGGCAGGAGGGGCGAGGCGGGAGGAGACGCGCTCGCTCCGCCCCAGACGCGGACGGACGGACGGACGGACGGGGAGCGGCAGGGAAGGCGCAGGCGGCGCGGGCGCGGCGCTCTTCGACCCAGCCCTCCTCTGCGTGGGACCCAAGCGAGGCGGCGCCCTCGCAAGGGGCCGATGGGCTGGCGGGCGGCCGAGTGCGGGGCGGCGCGGCCGGGCTGCAAGAAGCTTGGGAAAGGCGACCGAGCTGGCCGGGCCTTGCCCACGAGGGGAGGCCGCAAAGCCTTTGGGGGCTCCTTAGCCTAGAAGTAAGAGCCGACTAAAGGACGCAGCCAGCCCCCCCCACCCCCGGCCAGGGAGCGAGGCTGTGGGTAGGCCAAGCCCCATTCCAGTGTGCCGGCGGCGGGGGCGAACGAAGTTGGGTTCCTGGACGGAGCTGGGTTTCCAGCTTTCATCCAGATAAGGATGCGGGAACTAATGGGCGACTTCAGCCTTGCTGAAACCAGGGGTATTGTTTTTAGTGCACAGTTGGACACAACATGTGCAGTTGGAAATCTGATAATACGCAGTTGAAAAAAGTGGTGAAGAAATAGGCCATGTGTATGTGTTTATTAAGAAGTTAACAATAGAAAAAGCCAGGGATGGTAGGTAACACAAATTCTATAAGGATGCAGGTGAAAGAGCCCTTGATGGTGTGACTGATGTTGGTGGGTCCTGTGACAGGGATGCCTGACTGGATGTGGGAGCAGAGTTGGTGCTTGGGTCTATTGCATGGTCTGGTCCCTCTGTCTGTGTCTCTGTCCTGTGTACTGTTGCTGGTTAGCATCCGCTTCAGGTTGGGAGGCTGTCTGGAGGCCAGGACTGTTCTGCCTCCCAGGGCTTGTGAGAGAGATTTGTCTGTACTGATGATGGGTTGGAGTTCACTGGTGATCCGTTGCAGTGGTTTCAAGTGGTGTCGTTGTCTTGGTCTGACGTCTTTCCTGGGTATCCATGTGGGCCTGTCAGTCTGTCTTTAAGTTTAATGTACTACTAGTGTTGGTGATCATCTGTCCAGTCCTGGAAGAGAAATAATTGTTTGGCTGGAGCGGTGTGTGTGTGCGTGTGTGATAGGGCATTTGTGCAGTTGGAAAATTTGCTTTTAAAAAAAACCTGGCTGAAATCCCCTGCTCAAAGTAAGTGCACCCCTGAGCAACGGCGGGAGGAGGGGGCAGTTGTGCTCACATCCTGCCTGGGGGGTTTTCTGGAGGCACCAGGGGGCCCAAATAAGATTCAGGAGGCTTTGGTCTGACCCAGCATCAGGTGTCTTGTGTTCTTGGTGCTTAAATTGAATTTAACTCATCTTGACAGCAGATGAACAATTTGAAATTCCAGTGTTTCGGCAAGTTTCCAGGAATTAGAACGTGTTTCGTGGGCGCTTAAAACACTAGCAAATGTATTGTGGCCAGGAGCTTTCATGGACCAGAGCCCGCTTTATCAAATGCATGGGATATCATCCCAGTACACATTGGTGCAGGAGGAGAAACATGTCAGCAGTGTGATCGGAGGGGAATGAAATTCAAGGAGTACATTCCACACCAGTGTGTATAGATTTGCAAACTTAGGATGGCATTTCATGCACTTGATGAAGCAGATTGTGCCATGATTAATTTGGTAATTTTTAAGGTGGCACAAAGCTATTTGTTGCTTTTCCTGCAACCAACTTAATGCAGCTGGAAATTACTTTTAACACTTTCCTTTCTGGTTGTGGGTAAAGGGCGAAAGGCAGCTGTATGTGGGTGTATCATGCATGTTTCAAAGGCGGACTGTCTCTTTTCTCCCTTTCGCTTCTTCTCAGCATCACGTTCTTCAGAGTTTCTGTTTCTCAAGACGTGGCTATCAGGCCCATGCAGCTGTTCCCACAGTTCTCTACCTCAGTGGCTAGTATTGTTAGCACTGACTGGCAGCAGCGGCTCTCCAGGGTTGCAGGCAGAATTCTTTCCCAGCCCTACCTTGAAATGATTTTTGTCCGAATGTGCATCACTTTTCCCTTGTTTACATTGGACCACATTTGCCATTTGGATGACCATTCTCCAAGTTTGGAGAGATCATTTTGGAGCTCTTCAGAATCTCTTTAAACACCCTAAATAATTTGCTGCCATAGGTAAACTTGGCCACTTCATTTTTCACTCCTACTTTCAGATCATTTATGAATGTGGGAAAGCACTAGACTCCACAATTTACTTCCCTCCACTGGGAGAATTGACCATTTAATCCTCTCTGCTTTCTGTCTTTAACCAGTTACTGGTTAATAATTACAGACCAGTATCAAATCTTCTGGGCAAAGTGATCGAGAGGGCAGTTCCCTTCCAACTCCAAGCAGTCTTGCATGATGCAGATTTTCTAGACCCGGCTTCAGAGTAGGATATGGAGTTGAGACCGCTATGGTTGCCTTAGCGGTTGAACTACGCCTTAGTATTGACAGGGGGAGTGTGTCCCTGCTGGTACTTCTGGACCTCTCAGCGCCTTTCAATACCATCGTCCATGGTATCCTTCTGGATTGCCTGAGGGCACTGGGAATTGGGGGCGCTGTGCTTCAGTGGTTCCGGTCCTACCTCTCGGGCAGGTTCCAGATGGTGATGCTTGGGGATAGCTGCTCCCCAAAGAAGGTACTGCCCTGTGGTGT
Source organism: Elgaria multicarinata webbii (assembly GCF_023053635.1). Lineage (NCBI taxonomy): Eukaryota > Metazoa > Chordata > Lepidosauria > Squamata > Anguidae > Elgaria > Elgaria multicarinata. The sequence continues at coordinate 623,276 of NC_086180.1, read as the reverse complement.
ACCAAAAGGTGCCATCTTTTCCCCAATGCTATTTAATATTTACATGAAACCGCTGGGAGAGATCATCCGGAGGCATGGGGTGGGATGCTATCAGCATGCTGATGACACCCAAATATATTTCTCTATGTCTTCAACAACAGTGTCAGCTAAGGATAGTGTGTCAACAAACTGAAGCTGAATCCAGACAAGATGGAGGTGCTTGCTGTCAAAGGCCATAACCTGGGTTTGGAGTTGTATCAACTAGTTCTGGATGGGGTTACACTCCACCTGAAAGACTGTGTTCTCAGCTTTGGGGTGTCTCTGGGTCCTTTGCTCCAAATGACAGCCCAGATAGATGCGACGGCCAGTACTGCCTACTATCAGCTTCGGCTGATACGCCAGCTACGCCCCTTCCTAGAGTCGGAAGACCTAAAGACGGTGGTGCATGTGCTGGTAACTTCAAGGCTCGACTTCTGCGATGCGCTCTACATGGGGCTACCTTTGTGCTTAGTCCAGAAACTTCAACTAGTTCAAAATATGGCAGCCAGGCTGGTCACCTAGGGGTGACCACATTACACCAGTTTTAAAATCTCTTCACTGGCTGCCAATTAGTTTCCGGGAGAAGTATAAAGTGTTGGTTATCACCTTTAAAGCCCTACAGGGTTTGGGTCCAGGCTCCCTGCGGGGTCGCCTTCTCCCATACAATCCGCCTCGCACACGCAGGTCCTCTGGGAAGAATTTACTCCAGCCAACAAAAACAAGGCTGACAACTATTACCCAGAGGACCTTTGCTTCTGCCGCTCCCAGTTTGTGGAATGGCTTGCCGGGAGAGATTCCTCAACTTAACAATCTTCCGGAATTTAGGAAAGCCATAAAGACTGATCTCTTCCAGCAGGCCTACTCAGTTGAATTTTAAATTTGCCTTTTAATAATGTGCTGCTTTTAATAATGTATTAATTTTAAATGTTTTAATTAGTTATATGAAGTTTGCATTCGTGTTGTACCCCACCTCGATCCAGAGGGAGAGGCAGGTAACAAATAAAATTATTATTATTATTATTATTATTATTATTATTATTATTATTGGGCCTCTTCCCTTATTCCATGATTGCTAAGTTTGTTGAGGTGTCTGGCAAGGTCAAAAGCCTTTTGTAAGTCCAAGTAAACAACATCCACATCTCCCATCTACAGATTTACTGACATTCTCAAAGTGAGAGAGCAATTACCTTTGTGGAACCTGTGTTGATTCTTTTTTTTAGCAGGGCTTGTTTTTCTACATGCTTATTAATTTTATCTTTAATACTGCTTTCAACCAATTTAACCGGAACAGATGCTAAGCTAACTGGCCTGTAATTTCCCAGATCCCCCCGGATCCCTTTTTAAAAATTGGTGTTACGTTGGCCATCTTCCAGTTCTCTGGTGCAAAGGCTGAGCTTAGGGACACGTTGCATATTTTGGTTAGATCAGCAATTTCATATTTGAGGTCTTTGAGAACTCTGAGGATGGATACCATCTGGGCCTGGTGATTTATTTGCTTTCAATTTACCAATAAATTTGAGAACTTAATCTTTTGTCAACACTATTTGCCTCCGCTCCCCAGATCCCCTTCCTGAAAGCATCAGTTCAGGCACAGAGATTTGCTATAATAATGTAGAGCAAAGAGAAGATGACATTATGGGTACTTGGTTTTAATGTTTTTGTTCATAGAAATGCTTTTGCATTTATTAATCATGTATTTCACTCTGTTTTGTAAAATGCTTAAGAGATTTTTTTAAAAAAAATTGTAAGTAGTATGTAAATTAAATAAAGCCAGAGAACTAGTTTCTGGGCCACTTTTAGCTTCACAGCCAGTTCACTGCTTCCAAATGTCTCTCCTTGGCTTGTGAAGCACCCTCAGGTTCTGCAGGGGTACAGACACAGGCCTTGTTTTATGGGAGATACTGAATTGTGGCCTTAAAGGCAACAAAGAACAGATTTTACTAACTTATCCCTAAACCAAAACAAAGGGTTGCTGGCTGCAATGTTAGGAGAGTTTTGTTGTTTTTAGTGCTCAGCTAACCCTGAACCCCCACCCCCGGTGGGTGGGGGTGGGTGTTTCTGTGCGCATGAACTGCACCATGCGTTGACCACAACATATCTGCCCCAGAGCATCGCAGTAGGTTTTATTTCTTCAGCCATTGCTACGCAACAAGCTGACATGTGATTCATCCAGCAACAACTCCCTCCCTTAGCCTTCCTCCCAGTGGACTTATTGCTGCTCCTGAAGGATTCGCTGCTCCATATGGAACGTCATCTCCTGGAGGACCTGGCAAAGAGGCACAGACAAGACAGAGCAACGCCTCTCCTTTAGCACCGGGGGAAAGTGGCCATGCAGCTCCGGGGTGGGAGTCCTCGGTCGGTCGGTTGGAAGGATCCCAGTGCGACAGGCAGCTTTGAAGCGTGGCCCCTCCCCTCGGGCAGCTTTCATCATGGAGCCAGGCTTGGGAGCAGCCGAGCCACAGCTGCAGGGCCCAGAGGGCACGAGGCACATACCGGCAGAGGCTCCGAGAAGGGGGCGGAAAGGGAAGCCCTAGTGCAGGCTGGGAGTGGGGGTGCTCCAAAGCTCCACTGGCAGAGGCGAGGCCACACGGTCGGTCCGTGGGCGGAGGGGCAGCCCACTCAGGGCTCGGAGCTCCTGTTCATGCAAGGCAGGGCAGGGACTTTCCAGCGGCGGCCCCCGTGCAGCCGCAGCGCCAGCCACTCCTGCTGCGTGGGGCTGAGGTAGGTCTCGGGGCTGCAGCCGCCCCCCTGCATGCGGCTCAGCAAGTCGCCTGCCTGGCTCTCCAGAGCCGCCTTTGCCTGGGCAGGCAGCCCTTCCAGGCTCTCCAGGCTGTTGAGGCTGCCTGGGCCGCCGTCCTGTGCATGGATCCCATCGTAGGAGCCTGCGGAGGAGGAGGAGGAGGAGGAAGAAGTAGGGCTCATCAAAGCAAGCTGGGTGGGCAGCACCGACACAAGCAAGGCCAGCCAGCTGGGGAGAGCCTGGGCCGGGCCAGGAGCCCTTGGCGAGAGGCTGGCTCAGGCTGCAGGACCCTCGGGACCAGTTTGGAAACTGCGGGGCGGGGCTCCGGCCTGTGTGGGCGCCACCCCCTCCACTGCGTAGCCAGGCTCTGCTGGTCCGTCTAGCTCGGCATTGTCCCCACACTGACAGGCAGAGGCTGCCTTGTGTTCTAGGCAGGCACCTTCCCCAGCACTGCCCGGAGGTGATGGGGGTTGAGCCCTGACCCTGAGCTACACCCAAATCGCAACTGCCCGAATCCCAGCCCAGCAGTAAGGAAAGCACCTGCTACCTCCAGTATCCAAGGCATGAAGCCTGTGTGCACCAGTTGCTGGGGAACATGGGCAGGGGGGTTGCTGTTGCACCATGTCCCGCTTGTGGGTCCCTGGCCAATGCCTGGCCGGCCACTGTGTGAACAGAGTGCTGGACTAGATGGACCCTCGGTCTGATCCAGCCTCAGGGCTCTTCTGATGTTCACCCTTTGTGTGCTCAGAGGCACCCTTTCCTTCCTCACATGTTTCAGGACTGAGTCTTGGCCCTGAAATCCAGTCCCAGGGCTGGGTTCTGCAGTCATTTGGACACAGTCAGCAGAGGGCGGGTCTCTTCCTCCCTCCTGATCTCCCGAGCCAGCCAGTCCGAGGGGGTCCATGGAAGAGGAGACCTCCCACGCTACAACCGTCAGGGTCAGGGCAGGGAGTGGCCTGAGTGGATCAGCCTGAGCAGGGTCCGGGTTCCAAGCAGAGGTCAACCCGTTCTTTTCGACCGGCACTTTTAGTACATTCAAAGCGCTTCCTGTACATGATCTGTGCAACCCTTACGAACAACTGTGTGCAGTCCATCACTCCTAACACCCTGGAACATGTGATGGTCTAGGTGGGAGTGGCCTGGGGAGCTTGGAGGCGGGGCCATCCTGGCCCACACGCAGGCACTGCCCTTCCATCTGCTCCCAGCACTGCGTGCTTGGAGATTGGCTGCCTCTGAACAAGAGGGCTCCTCCCTCAGCCCTCCTGGGCCGCCACCTCTGCCGTGCCCCTGCAGAAGGCCCCGCGCTACCCCTGTGGCATACTAGCCATGCTGCACAGGCCGCTGTGGGCGAGGGAGGCACGTGCCTTCCTCGCCCTCCCCTCCAGAGCCTCCCTGACCACCCCAGCCCAGCCTCCGCCGCTCGCCCCTCCCTCCGGGGCGGCCGGCTCATCCCTGGCACTCACAGCACTTGTGGAAGGCGCCCCAGGTGTGCGAGGGCAAGGAGGCCTTGCTGGGCTGTTGCAAGAGGCAGGCGATGGCGTTGTCCGTCTGCTGGAAGACCCGCAGCGAGAGCACCAGCTGCTTGATCTCCGGAGAGAGCCCCGAGTCCTCCGACTGCAGCAGCTCCCTGACCAAGTCAAAGTCCTGCTTGAGCTGAAGGGCGCCCTGGAGGCTGGATGGGACAGGAGGGGGGGCTGCCTGTCAGGGGGGGGCAACATCAACAGCCCCCCCTCCTGCTTTGACCAAAGAACCCGCGTCTCACCCACCCAGCCCATGGCTCACCTGAACTTGATTTTCTGGGCAAGGATGTGGTCCATCCAGGCTTCCAAGAAGGCAGTGGTGACCTGGCTGAGGGCCGGGCCCTGGGCGTCTTGGGGCAGCAGCTGGAGGCTCTGCAGCACCTGGCCCAGGACAGACTGGGCAGCGGCAGAGGCGTACTCGCTGGGCGAGGTGGGCAGCTCTGCAAGGGCAACGCCAGAGGAGCCCTCAAGATGGGCCAGAGCAAAGGGGGCCCATCTCGCCCAGCGCCCTCTTCCCAGAGGTCCCCACGGGAAGCCACGAGAGGCCACGTCTGCCCCACCCCCACCCCCACCCCGCTGGCATTCAGAGGTGTGGTGCTGCCCCCTCCGATCCCGCAGGGGGCAGCACGCAGGGAATTGCTGTGGGCAGCCCCAGCAACATGCAGCCCAGCTTCAGGGCCGTGTGCTCCTTGCAGGCTCCAAGGACGCAACAGGGAAGGTCCTGGCGGCACGGAAGAGGAGCTGCTGGGCCTGCCTGAGCCAGCCGAGGGCTAGGGGAAGCACAACGCCTCCTGGCCACGGGAGAGGCGGGTTCCTCCTTGGCCCAGGCCCGTGCGTCCATTCGCCCGGGGTGGATACCTGTTCGGAGGGCGAGACGCCAGTGTTTGCCAAGCGGCATCGTCTGCCCAAAGATCTCTGCCGACATGCGCTTGCAGTCCAAGAAGAAGAGCTTCAGCACATCACCTGCAAACAGCTGCGGAGCAGAGGAGGGGTCTATGGGGGGGGAGGGAGGGGGGCTGGCTCTGGGGCCTCCCCAACCACAGGCTCCCCCACGGCTGACCCGAGGGGATTGTAGGCCCTGTTCAGAAGGCGCTCTAACCACGGTCAATAAGGCAAAAGGCCTCATCCGCCGTGGTTTAAGGTGTCTTCTGAACAGGGCCACGGTGTCTGAGGCAGGACCCGCCCGTACATCCTGTGCAAGCCCCACGGAAATGAAGAGGAGATTGCAGCGGGGGGACTTCCATGGAGCCCAATCCACCAAGCTCAGAGCGTGGAACGACTCACCCACAGGGCTTGCTAGGAACCAGCTTCCGTTTACTGGCCCTCATCCAGCCCATTACTGAGATGAGGCACCGGTCCAGGACTTGCACAGCCTCACCTGATTCAGATGTCACCGGGAGACAGAGCTGTGTGTCATCATCATACTGATGGCATTTAGCTCCTCATGACTGCTCCCAGCAGCTTCGTGGAGATGTTAAACAACATTGGAGACAAAGTGGTACCTTACGGAACCCTGTAGCTCAATTGCCAGGGGGCTGAGGAACGGCCACCCTATGTTACGCTCTGAAATTGGCCCCGCAGGTAGGACCAGAACCCCTGTAACACAGGGCCTCCGATAGCCATTCCACGGAGGATACTGTGATCGACGGCGTCAAAAGCCGATGAGAGATCGAGCTGAATGAACAGGCCCCCCTTTCCCCTGCCCCTCTCTCAGTAAAGGTCATGCATCATGGCGACCCAGGCTGACTCAGTCCCGTGGCCAATTCAAAACCCAAACTGAGGGTCTGCCAAGACCCTCTTTGGTCCCTTCCCTAAGAAAGGTTTTTTTGCTGTGCCTGTCAAATGTTGCCACGTCCAACGTGGGTTTCATAGAATCATAGAACAGCAGAGTTGGAAGGGGCCCACAAGGCCATCGAGTCCAACCCCCTGCTCAGTGCAGGAATCCATCCTAAAGCATCCCTGACAGAGGGTTGTCCAGCTGCCTCTTGGATGACTCTAGGGTGGGAGAGCCCACAACCTCCCTTCACGAGTGGCTGCACTACGGCCGCCTGAAGGCCAGCAGGATCCACCCCTTCACACAAAGACCCGTTGGCCACTCCCAGGACCACCCCCACCCCCCAGTTCTACCTCCTTGGCTAGTTCTTATTAGCCAGGAAGGGCTAATAAGGATCGAGGGGGCAACACAGTCAGTCGCGCTGCACCCCGTCCCCCTCATCAAGACGCAGCAACTGCAAGTGATCCCACACCATCGGGCCGGTGGCGGCACGCGACACCTCAAATGGAGCTGCACTAGCAACAGCATCAGGCCTCAGGCCGAAACATCTGGAGGGCCATGAGCCAGTCCCCCGTGCAGGAAGAGGAGGCTGGGAGGAAGGCCTCTCTGCTGCTGGGGAAGGCCCGGCCAGCCACAAGTCAGTCATGGCTGGCTCTCTTGTGAGGCGAGGCGAGACCCGTGCCTGGAGCGGAAGGTTGGGGAGCGGAAGACCCAGGCTGGGCTCCCGTTTCTCTGCTGCAGCAGCAGCAGCAGCAGCTGCCCTTCACCCACCCCCCTCCCTGCATTGTCCACCGACCGCGTCCATGTTCACCCAGCCAGCCTGCACATCGCTTGGCTCTCCAGGGTGCCCAGCCTGCCACACGCCCCGCTCTGAGGAAAAGGTCCTTCCTCAGAGCCAGGCATGGATGGGCAACATGGTCTGCATCGCCACTGCTAACACAACCGGGGAAGTGGGGAGGCTGAGGCAGCGGGGGGTCTTGCTCCAGAGGAAACTCTGGCTCTCCAGATGTTGTTGGACTAAAATCACCATCAGCCCCATTAGCAGGGCTAGGGATAATGGGCACTGTAGTCCCAATCAAATCTGGAGGGCCACAGGCTCCCTCCCCTGCTCCCAAAGGCTTCAGTACTTACTTGGATGCTGGCGGCTGTGGAGTGGATTTGCAGGCTCAGCACCTGTGCTGGATGAGAGACGAGGGCGTCCTGCTCCCTCCTGCCCTTGGAGAAGGCCGTGGTTACCAGCGAAGACATCCTGTCTGTCTCGGCCTTCAGCAGCTGTAGAAAGAAGCTGATGTCCTCAAGGAGCGGGGGGTGGGTGGGGGATGGCAGCTCTGGGGCAGGCCCTCCCTCCTTGCCTCACAGGAGGCCTCCTCCTTCCTTGGGACATCAAGAGCAGCTGCTGTCTGACTGGGGGCCTTGTGACCTGCTGTCTCTTGGGAGGGCTCCTGGGCAGATGACTCTGGCCCACACTCCGGGCCGGATTGGACTCGGAAGGAATCCCATTCCCCACCCACCGACCGGATGGGCTGCGGGGGGGGGGGGGGGGGTTGCCGGCCACCTTCTCTGCTCTGCACTAGGGGGCAGCGGGCAGCTCTGCTCCCTGGTTCAGCTACTTGCCGGCAAGTCTCCCTGCGTCACAAGCAGGAACTGGCTGAGCGACCAGGAAGCCAAGTACTGGTAGGCCCTGCTCATGGTCCAGTAGCAGGAGGCGTGGCTGGTGGCCGCCAAGAGGGACAGCAGCTCCTGGTGGAGGCCTGCGGGGCCGCGGGGCCCAGCTGCAAGAAAAGGAAGCCAGTCAGTCCAGGGACCACCACCCACCCCCGGAACAGCGGCCCATGCTCCCCGCTGCCCCACTCACCTGTGCTCCCCACAGGCTGGGCGTCCAGGCACCGCAGGCCGAAGGCCAAGGGCGGGTAGAGGCTCTGCAAGCACTGGGCTGTGCGGCTGCAGGCGGCATCTGTGGCCTGGGAGGGCTGGGCTGAGCATTTGTCCGCGAGGCTGGAGCCCAGCGCATGGCAGAAACCTGGCTCAGGAGGGAAGCGAGACCCCTTGGGCTGGGTGGTAGAAGCTGCCCCCAAACGCCCCCCCCCCCGCCCCCGACTGGGAACACTGCTGGCACCAGACGGGGGGCAGGACCGAGGGGTGGCGGCCTCCTCCCCACGGCCCCTTTGCCACCACAACCCCACCCTCGGCTTCCCTTGTGACCCTCAGAGCGCCCACGCCCCCCCTGCCCCCCTCCCGTGCGCTACCTTGGTCCCAGTGCCGGAGGACATCGCGCACGAGCAGGCGCAGCGCCAGGCAGCTCAGCTCCTCCGCGCTCTCTTGGGGCACGCACGCTGCAAGCAGACAGGGACACACGTGAGCGCCCAGGAGAGGGCCAAAGGCCTAGCTGCGCCTAGATGAGAAGGAGCCCCCCAGATCTCCCCCCCCCGCCACGCCCCACTTACCCTGGGCCAGGGCACTGCTCAGCTGCTGGCCCAGAGCAGCACCCACCCCTTCGTGAAACGGAGCCAGGGTGGAATGGAGCTCCAGCAGGTGGGCCAAGGCGGCTGCGGCAGCCCTCCAGAGGAGCGGGCGGTATTGCGCGTACAGCGCTCCAGCGGCCTCCGCGAAAGACGCGTCCAGCCAGCGCACAGACTTCCAGCCGAGCAGGGACACGGAGTCAGCCCCTCCGGGAGGCTCCAGGTGCTCCAGGGGCTTCTCCTGCCTGGGCCGGTGGAGGATGTGATGCCACAGGCTGTCGGTGGAGGCCACCAGCTCCCGCAGCAGGAGTAGCATCGCCTCTTCTTCCTCTTGGCACAAGGACCGCAGCTCCGCGGAGAGGCTGAGGAGGCCCTCGCCCGCCTGAGGTATCTGGGGGGGCCCAGCCAGGAGCCAGGACTCAGCACTGCTCTCCCAAGGCCCTGGGCCCCAGGCGCCAGCCCCGACCCGGAGGATGAGCTGGAGGAGCCTCTGGGCCGCCAGTCGGCCCCTCTCTTCCGCCACGATGCCCAGCACCCGCTCCACGGGGAAGGCGTGGGAGCTGCCCGGCGCACTGTGCAGACCGGCCTTGGCCCCTGGTGATGCCTGGAGCTCCGCAAAGGCCTGCTGCAGGGCCTGGCCGCTCACCACCTGGTTGTAGATCTCCAGTCCCTGGCAGAAGTCGGAGAGCAGGGCGGGGTGCGCGGGGGGGCCCTGGGCCAAGCTGCGCAGCACGGCCTCCACGCAACGCTCCAGCAGGCAAACCGCGTGCAGGGCCAGCAAGGAGAGGGACTGCTTCATGCGCTGCACCGCTTCGCGCCGCTGCAGCAGCCTGGGCCGCAGCCAGGGGTCGCTGCGGATGTGTTGCTGCAGCCCGTCCCAGTGGCAGGCGTGGGTGCGCATCTCCTCGCACAGCCCCCGCAGCAGGCGGCCCGAGGTGGCGTTGTGCCTGCCCACAGGCAGCAGCAGGCAGCGCTCGGCGGTCGCCAGGTGGCGCACAAAGTCTGAAGCGGCCTTGAGGCGGCGGCTGTAGTGGCGCGAGAGGCGCAAGTGGTGGCGGTGCTGCAGCAAGGCGTGCAGCGTGGCACACTGACGGGCCACAGTGCTGCGAGCCGCGTGGTAGGAGAAGGCGCCCTGGGTGGTGTCGGGGGTGGCTGGGCGCACGCGGCCCTGGAAGGTCTCCGTACGGGGGTTTTCCTGCACGCACAGGCAGCGGCTCAGGCCCAAGAAGCTGCGCTCCACCACGGCGAGGCGGGTCAGGCCGCCAGGGGAGTCCTCTTCCTCTTCCTCGCTATCATAGGCGCTTTCGCCGGTGCGGGGCGGAAGCAGGCGCCACAGGCTAGGGTTGATGCAATGGCGCAAGAGAGCTTCTGCTTTGTGGAAGGGCTTGGCCAGCGTCATCCGAGGGCTCGAGGCTGCAGAAGACAGGCAGGCAGGCAGGCAGGCAGGCAGGCGGTTGGTGCCCCCAGTGACAAGGCCCTCCTTTGCCAAGGGCTGCTAGAAGGTCAGTCACCCCCGCTGCTCCTGCTGGGACCTTGGCTGCCCACGGCCTGCCGCTAATGCCAGGGATTAGGTTGCTCGACCGTGATGCAAATGCCATTACGGGATCTCCAGCAGCCTCCGGCCAACCCAGCTGGAAGGTTGGCTGCTGGTCCCCCGTCCTTCCTGAAGCGCTTATCTGGTGGAGACGCTGCAGGGCAGGCAAGGCGGAAGAGCTGAGTCCCACTGGGACGAGGAGGGTGACCGGGAGGCTGCCGGCCCTCTGAGCATAAGCAGAGCCCTGATACTTGGATCGGACCCGGGGCCTCTCTAGGCCAGCGTGCTGTTACCAGAGTGCCGCCTCACCCTCCCACTCATGTTCCCCAGCAACCGGTCTCACAGAGAGGCAACCTGCCTAGGATTTTACTGTAGGCCGTACACAGCCGTCGGGACTAGCAGCCATGCAGAGCTGCACCCTTTGTGAATCGCAGATCCTGCCTGCTGCATCTTGGACGGTGTCTGTGTGTTGTTGGGGGAGGGGGGGCGGGGGCAGGGGGGAAGAGAAGCAGCAAGGTGACACTGGCAGCACGGTGCCCACGTGTCCCTCCAAAGCTCTTCGGCCAAAGTCCCCACCTACCTGTGTCAGCGGCCTCCAGGTGCTCCCCTCCGTCAACTGGTGACACCTTTCTGGACCCCACCAGGGAACTGAGCGGTGGCAAGATGGCTCCTGAGACCTGGGATACGCGGGACATGAGGAGGATGAAGATGGCGTTCAAGCCGACGGCCTCCGCCTCGATCACCTGCAAGGCAGAAGGGTCAGCAACCAAATGCCCCCCGCCCCGCCCCCACGCTCTCCTCTAAGCGCAGGAGTAGACGCCTTGCTGGGCCAATCCACCTGACGGCCCTGGAAACCAGGAATGCTTCCGGGGACCGTGAGGAGGCAGGCACTGCGCGCTGGGTGGATCAGGCCACTGGTGGCTGGAAGCGGATGAGCGGAGCCATCTTGGCAATCGCGGCACTTCACCGACCGCCGTTTCCCCCTCCAGCTTTGGCTCCGAAAGGCATCACAAAGACCCTGAAGTCCACCCAGCCCCTTTTGGAACTCGATTTTGCACACACGCGGAGGGGCAAGGTGGACTCGTGGCCTTGGAGGTGGCAAACCCCAGGTTGCCCTGAAATTCACTGGGTGCCAGTCTAGCCGGCCTACCTCCTGGGGCTGTTGTGCTTGGCTGAACCGCAGCTCCCCTCTCCCCGGGGTGTTCAGAAAGCTCCCGCCCGCCCCTGCCAATGGCCAAATGAACGATGCCAGCCTCCACTGCGCCTGGTGCCAGACAGATGTTTTGGACTACAACTCCCAGCATGCTGGCGGGGATGATGGGAGTTGAAGTCCGAGGCACCCCGTGGGGGCAGGGTGAGCGATCCGATTCCAGCCTGCAGCTGGGGGGGAAGGATGTAACGCGTTTCAAAGCTCCGCACGTGAGAAAGGCCCTGCCAGCCGAAAGCCAGCTCCATGGGAAGCAGCCTGGCTGGGACTCGGTCCCCGAGGGGCTGGCTTTCTACTTGCAGGGAGCGCCGCACGCCTTCCAAGCGCCACGTGCGGTGGCGCCCTGTGGAGCGCGGCACATCCCTTCCCTCCCGGCCCCCGGGAAGCCTCGCCGATCTGGGGGCCGCCCCGTTCCGCCCCCGAGCCGTACAGCCGCGAGGCGCCTCCGCCACTCCGCGCCGCAAACGGCGGAGGCCGGGCCGAGCTGCGCGGCGCTTGGCGGGGCTGACACGCGGGCTGGCGGCGTTCACACGTGCACGGCCGGGGGGGCTGCCCATCGCCATGGTAACGAGAACGGCCGAGCCGGCGGCTACTCACGCCCGCCCTCCGTCCTTCGCATCCTACCGTGTGGGCGGGACCAAGCCAGCGCCAGGGGCCGGGCCTCCGCTGCCCCCCACCCCGGTCGCCCCGGGGGCCCTTCGGCGCGTCGAGCGGAGCCGCGGAGCCTGGGCGACGGAGCGGCCAATGGGGGCGCGGCCACGGCTCACGTGACGGGGCTCCCGGGAGGCCTGCTATCCTCCCCGAGGCCCGCAGGGGGCGCAGCGCGAACGGGAGCCCCGGTCTACCCAGGCGCAGCAGCAGCAGCAGCAGCAGCAGCAGACGTCGGTCCTAACGGCAGCCGCCTGCGCTTCTGTGGAGCCGGAGCTGGAGGCAGCGAGGCAGGAGAGCTTCGGCTATCGGGCGGGATAAAAATGCAACAAATAAGCGAAAGGGCCCTTGAGCTGGGGCGGGGCGAAGGAGACGAAGGCGCCACGGGAGAGACCCGGCTTCCTCCCGATTCGCTACAAATAAACCCTCTCCGGGCACCTGGGTGTAAACAGAACCGCTCTCTGGGAATATCGTGGCATCGTTGAATTGGAAGGGGCCTCTAAGGCCATCGAGTCCAACCCACCACCCTCCTCCTCCTCCTCCTCCTCGCTGGAAACTGCTGGAGCGAGCTGTAAATTCACACATTTTAGTAATCAGATTTCCACCCTGGCTTAAGAAACAGGTGAAGACCTAATAGTGGCAAATCAGGGATTTAAATCATCTTGATGTAAATAAATCCATCCCGGTTCTTTGACCGGCAACCCAGGCCTGGGGCTTGCTCTGGCGGAGCCCGGTTGCAGCAAGAATTGTGCAATTGGGGCTCCACCACCCGGTGCTGATCCAGCTGCCTTCACACACGAAGATGCCGCGGTGATGGTGCCACCGTCCTTGGGTGGAAATAAAAGAAGCCAGCTCAAGGCACCAATGGCGGGGCTGACTCTCGGCTCCTTCTCTGCCCCAGCACCAGAGAGGGAGATGCGTTCCGCAGCAGGGGCCTGGCCATGTGCCGCCGCCACCACTCACACACTGCTTTTACGCTGTGCAAGCGAGGGACGCAGCTTCATCCTCCTGTGCGCCCCCTTGATGGGTCCCAGAGTGGCAGCTCACGGGAAGGGGAGCTGGAGAAGAAAGCGCTGGCTGCTTTTAATCTGAGCTAAGCCGCCCATTTAGCATGTGACATGGGGCCAGCCTTCGAACCACCTTAGCTGAGTGAGCAGTTGCCCCCTGCACAAGTCAGGGGCAGAGGAGGGCCTTAATGTGCAGTTTATGGGGCAAAGCTGGAGCTGTACAGCTGGGCACCTGCCTCCTCAGAAGCATGTCCAGACGCAAGCGCTCTCTTCCAAATGCACCTGCCCTTGCAACCCAGAATGCCCCCTCTGTTGCATATGGATGATACAGACGCGTATGTTTTAAATGTTCACAGCACATCTTGCTCTCCAAAGCCAGAGGAGACAAGGTGACCGTCTCTGTGTATTCCCCTGCTTCCAAGCAATCCTGGAAGGGATCGAGGGACATTGTGCAACTCCAGTGATGTTTCTGTTAAGGATGCTGCAGCTGCACCCTGCCCTGCAGAGCCTGCATTGAGCAAGGGGGTGGACTAGGTGGTCTCTGAGACCCTTCCCAACTCTGTGATTCCGTTATTCCAATGAGACTCACGGAAGAAAAATGTCCTTATGATGGAAAGGAGGAGATTTAGGTTTTTCCACTCATCCAAATGTCTTTGGCTGTCTGTGATCCCTGCTTTCCAAGAGAGACTGAAGTAGCCCTGGGGAGGCTTAATGAAGAACCAGCGGGAGGTCTCGCTGTCCACACCTGGGGGTCTCCATAGCCCTTCCTTACTTGCTCAGGGTAATCACTCCCAGAGTCACTTTTAGGGTGATCCATGGGAAGGATGGATTATTTATTTATTGCATTTCTATACCGCCCAATAGCCGAAGCTCTTATGGTGGGGAAGTAGCATGTACACTGTCCTGAGTGTGTTGCGTGGGGCAAAAACGTTATAGAAATGCATGAAGCTAACAGGGTGTGTGTGTGTGTGTGTAAAATGTTTGCAAAACATAGGAGCCGGGCAAATCTTTGCAGAGCCAGGCTTGGGAAGTCCCTTCACCTTTCCCTCAGAGCCAAAATCCCCTCTGCCCCTGCTGTAACTGTTGAAGAAGGGAAAGCGAGCGAAGGGCGTCGTGAGTCCACACACGAGCCACTGTGGCTTGAGCATTTTGGCCTCTCAGTGCTTAATTCAAATTGTACTTGGGGCATCCAAGACTAGAAAGGGATATCAATAAGAAAGCGTGCTTGAGCATTCTTGGGAAGGGAGACTGAGCCCACAGCTAGACCTAAGGTTTATCCTGGGATCATCCAGGGTTCGCCCCTGCCTGAGCACTGGATCCCCTGTGTGTCACCTAGATGAACAGGTTTGACCCCTGGACGATCCAGAGATAAACCTTAGGTCTAGCTATGTCCTCAGTCTGGCTCTGCCCTGTGTGTGAGAGGGAGTGTGGAGGGAGGGGGGGATCCCCAGGGCCAGGCAGCATCTGGATGATTTCAGCTCAGACTAAGACATCCCTGGCAGACTCTTGTTCCTTTTAACTCTCCCAAGGAGAAGATTTTGAAGCTTCCCAGGACAACTATCATTTCCTGATACCGTGAATCTGTGGCTTTTTGTACTTTCGAATATGCCACTAATTGCACATTTCTCCTGGACTAGAGTCTGTCTTTGCTGGGGCTGCCCTGTGCTGCCTGGCATGCCCTTGTGCCCGTGCCCTCGGAAGGTGTCTCTCCTGGGACGGCTGTAGCACTGAGCCCAACTGCCGTGGCTGCTTTACATCTCACTGCGCCCTGCACTCCATTCAGGAGACTGTCCCCAAAGGGTCTGATGCAGGTGGGAGAGGCTGGGAGGGTGGCCAGAAGTCATGGGCACTGGAGGCCTTCAAGAGGCAGCTGGACAGAGCCATGTGCGATGGTGGAATCAGTTACCTAGGGAGGTTGTGGGCTCTCCCACACTAGAGGCATTCAAGAGGCAGCCAACCATCTGTCAGGGATGCTTTAGGGTGGATTCCTGCATTGAGCAGGGGGTTGGACTAGATGGCCTTGTAGGCCCCTTCCAACTCTGCTATTCTATGATTCTATGATTTTTTGTGTCAGGGATGCTTTCAGGTGGATTCTGGCATGGAGCAGGGGGTTGGACTCGATGGCCTCAGTGGCCCCTTCCAACCCTTCTATGATGCTATGACGCCCTGGGGCTAGCCACTCTCTCAGGCTACTGCAACCCCCGGCATGCTCAACTGGAAATAAGGCCCAGTGAATTCAGCAGCACTTAAGGTCTGAAGGGAGATGCTTAGGGCTCAACAGTCAGTCTCATTTCCTCCTCTGGGCAATGGCCGCTGTGTTTCTTTCAGAAGATAAGGTGAGGATGTGCAAAGGGGAGCTGCAGGAGGGCTCCCAAAGTTGAGGGGGTGGGTGGGTGGGTTTCATTGTTCCACTCTGATAAAGCCTCGAAGTTCTGTCCATCATAAAATCAAGACAATTGATCAGATCAGTATGACATTCGGCATGCAAGCCCCTGTCTGCATGCAGAAGACCTAGGTTCGATCTCCAGCAATAGCTCCAGGTAGGGATGGGAAAATTCCTGCCTGCAGCCCTGGAACGCCACTGCTGCCAGACAGCCCATGTCGACAATGCTGGGCTGGATGGACACGTGGTTTCACTCAGGACACGGCTAGTTCCTAGGATTCCGTTTGGTGAGGGATGTATTTGAGCTTTCATTTCTTTTTTTAATCTAATGAAGAATCTTTGAGTTATATGAGTTTTGTACATTTTACATTGAAGAGTGAGGACCAGACTTGCAACCTTCTTCTCTTCTTTTGCCCACCCACCACCTTCAGGGGACCATCCTGTACTCCAGATGGGCTGTCTGACCAAAGACCCTCTGTGCTGATATTTCCCCAGACATGCCCCTGTCGGCGGGCCAAACCAGGCCAGAAATGTGGCTGAACAGGGGCAGAGTGGACATAACACCAATTCCCTCAGGCCCACCTTGGACAGGATGGAAACGCTATGCTAATTCCAGAAGTGGAGTCAGTCCCAAGCCATGCTGTGTGACGTGGAAGGCACCCAGAGCCGCTGCCTGCCACTCAGCCTCGTTGGCCACAGCAAGAGCAGGGTTCAGGCGAGTGCTGCCCCACTGTCTCAGCTGTATGTAACGCCCTGACAGAGGCCCCATTGCTCCAGTGACAGGGCCCGGGGCCTGGACGAGGGCTGGGTCATCTCTCTGGCCCCACCACAATCACTGGGGGGGAGGGGAGCATCTTGCATAGAGTTCAGGTTCACCCCACATCCATCTTCTCCCCTCCCACCCACCCCCGCTCTCTTGCCAGTGCAGAGTTTCGCCGCACACAGCACCTCCTTTGCTCTTTCTTCTGCTTCCGAAACATGGCGTCTGCAGTAGCTGTTTTGGGAAGCCTCTTTGGAGACCCTTTCCTTCCCCTCCCCCCTTTCTCTCCGAGCGTGGCACTGTGCGCCGTGGGCCCTTGTTAAGTTGGTCTAATAGGCCCTGCTTTGTTCTGAAAGTGAAATTTAGAAATAATAAAGGAGGAGAAACACGACCCATCCCGTGTTCCGTGAGGCATCCCGGAAGAGGGAACGCCAGCTGGTCTTCCCTAACAGCAAGTTCAAGACCCACTGGAGGGCAGCCAGGTGAACCCCAAAGACCACGGCCACACAGAGCCCCAAGCTCAGCTCATAGTGGGGGGCTATGCAGCGGGGGGGGGGCGGCAGTTGTGTCCGGCCGCGGCCTTTGCGTGCGTCTGCCTCTCCATGTTTAACCGCCCCTCCCTTCACAAAGAGCATAATCCTCATTAACCACCAAATCCCCTGGAAGATGGGGGCCGGGGGGAGTTGAGCTTGGGGGATGAGGTCTGCCTGCTGAGTTCCAGTCTGCTGGGCTGGCTCATGGCCATCCTTTCCCGCCGCCCCGCTTTGGGGCTGGGACTCTCACTGGCCCCGTTGTTTAGCCGGGGCCCCACTCTGCCGTCATCGTGGCACAAGTCCCGGCAGGCAGGCAGGACCCCCCCCCCCGGGACTCCCCCCCCCCCCGCTGGCGTTGCGTGCCTCCTCAGCTCGCTTCTCTTCCACCTTTGCCAGCTCTGGCTCTGGCTTCTCAGCCCACTGCTCTTCCACGATCCACCCAACCTCTTGGTCAGCTGCCCCCCCCCACTCCCACCCCCCCACATGCCAATGCAATCTCCCATGTCCTTGGGCCTTGTGTGAGATTTCCCCAAACCCCACCCCTCTCGGTGCCCCTTCTCCCCTCAGCCCCTTGTCATTCTTTTCCTTGGGCCTTTGGAGCCTCAGCCTCAGCACATACAGACGCCCATCAGTCCTGTTCCTTTGCTTGCATCCCCTTCTGTCAGCCCCAGGCTGGTGGTCTCCCTACCAAGCTTCTCTGACTCCTCCTGGGCCCTGTATTTTGTATTTGTGCTTTTAACCTGTTGGTTGTTTTACTATGGTTTTAATTTTTGTGAACCGCCCAGAGAGCTTCGGCTATTGGGTGGTATAGAAATGTAATAAATAAATAAATAAATAGCCTGCCCTCCCTCCCACATCTCATCTTATAGGGACAGGTGGGAGGCTTGAATTCCAGCAAAACTGACAACTTCCCCTTCCCTCCTGGCAGCTGGACTGTGGCATATACTGCTGCTGGGTGCTTGTTCCCTAGAGGGCTGGGATGCCTATGAACGTCAGCCTCTCTGAGCCACGGGCTTCACAACACAGGCAATGCAGGGCCACAGAGGAGGTTCCCACTCTGGGATCATGAGATTAAACGCGAATGCATGTCCATGTTCAAGCCCTCCCTCATTCCCAACATTGGCCCTAAGGCTCCTTGCATTCTGCAGTGGTAAACTTGGCCTAGAGATGAAGGAAGGAATTCCAGCAGGAGTCTCACAAAGAGCAACGTCTCATAAGAGCGTTAGAAGGGTTAGTTTCATCCAGCACTCTTTTCCCACAGGGGCCAGCCGGCTGTTGGCCGACAACCCACAAGCAGAACGCAGAGCAACAGCACCCTCCCGCCCATGTTTCCCAACAACTTGTGCGTACAGGCTTACTGCCTTTGCTACTGGATCTCTGAGACCTGCTGTGACACTGCTCCAGTCAATGGGAGTTTGGATGGCCTGGAGGCTTGCAAACCATGGCTGCCCACAAAGGCTTCTGGGTGAATGGCTGCTTCTGCTTCTAAGCTAGCAAACGGTTATGCTCTTCTGTACCAGTCAGCAACATTCCTTTGTGTTATGGGAAAGATGAGTCAAAGCACAATTACAGTGATCTCATTAAAACATCGGGTGTCTTAGAATCATAGAATAGTAGAGTTGGAAGGGGCCTATAAGGCCATCGAGTCCGACCCCCTGCTCAAGGCAGGAATCCACCTTAAAGCATACCTGACAGAGAGTTGTCCAGCTGCCTCTTGAAGGCCTCTAGTGTGGGAGAGCCCACAACCTCCCTAGGAAACTGATTCCATTGTCGTACTGCTCTAACAGTCAGGAAGTTTTTCCTGATGTCCAGCCGGAATCTGGCTTCCTTTAACTTGAGCCCGTTATTCCGTGTCCTGCACTCTGGGAGGATCGAGAAGAGATCCTGGCCCTCCTCTGTGGGACAACCTTTTAAGTATTTGAAGAGTGCTCTCATGTCTCCCTTCAATCTTCTCTTCTCCAGGCTAAACATGCCCAGTTCTTTCAGTCTCTCTTCATAGGGCTTTGTTTCCAGACCTCTGATCATCCTGGTTGCCCTCTTCTGAACACGCTCCAGCTTGTCTGCATCCTTCTTGAATTGTGGAGCCCAGAACTGGACACAATACTCTAGATGAGGCCTAACCAGGGCTGAATAGAGAGGAACCAGTACCTCACGTGTTTGGAAGCTATACTTCTATTAATGCAGTCCAAAATAGCATTTGCCTTTCTTGCAGCCGTATCGCACTGTTGACTCATATTCAGCTTGTGATCTGCAACAATTCCAAGATCTTTCTCGTTTGTAGTATTGCTGAGCCAAGTGTCCCCCATCTTGTAACTGTGCATTTGGTTTCTTGGCATTTATCCCTATTAAATTTCATTATCTTGTTTTCAGCCCAGCACTCCAGCCTATCAAGATCACTTTGAAGTTTGTTTCTGTCTTCCAGGGTATTAGCTATCACACCCAATTTTGTGTCATCTGCAAATTTGATCAGCGTTCCCTGCACCTCCTCGTCCAAATTATTAATAAAAATGTTGAAGAGCACTGGGCCCAGGACTGAGCCCTGCGGCACCCCACTCGTTGCCTCTCCCCAGTTTGAGAAGGTTCCATTGATAAGTACTCTTTGAGTCCGATTCTGTAGCCAGCTGTGGATCCACCTAATAGTTGTTCCATCTAGCCCACTTTTAGCTAGTTTGTTAATCAGAATGTCATGTGGTACTTTGTCAAAAGCTTTGCTGAAGTCAAGATATATGACATCCACAGCATTCCCACAGTCCACAAGGGAGGTTATCCTATCAAAAAATGAGATCAAATTAGTCTGACAGGATTTGTTCCTGACAAATCCATGTTGGCTTCTAGTAATCACTGCATTGATTTCAAGGTGCTTACAGATTGACTTCTTTATAATCTGCTCCAGAATTTTCCCAGGGATGGATGTCAGACTGACTGGTCTGTAGTTCCCAGGTTCCTCCTTTTTGCCCTTTTTGAAGATAGGGACAACGTTAGCCCTCCTCCAGTCGTCTGGCACCTCACCCGTCTTCCATGATTTTGCAAAGATAATAGACAAAGGTTCTGAGAGTTCTTCTGCTAGCTCCTTCATTACTCTTGGATGCAGTTCATCAGGCCCTGGAGATTTAAACTCATTCAAGGAAATTAGGTGTTCTTTGACCATTTGTTTATCAATCTCAAACTGCAATCCTGCCCCCTCAACTTCTGCTTCACTTTTTCCAGGGGGGTCATAGACCCGCTTTTGGGAGAAGACCGAGGCAAAGTAGGAATTGAGCATTTCAGCCTTTTCTTTGTTGTCTGTTATCAATTTGCCATCCTCATTAAGCAGTTGAACCACCATTTCTTTCCTCTGTCTTTTACTACTCACGTATCTGAAGAAAGCCTTTTTATTGCTTTTAGCATCCCTCGCTAATCTCCGCTCATTCACAGCTTTAGCCTTCCTGACGCCATTTCGGCACTTCTGCGCCACTGTACTCTTCTTTTGTAGCCTGGCCTTCCTTCCACTTCCTATATGTATCCCTTTTTGTTTTCAGGTCATCTCTAAGCTTTTTGTGGAGCCACATTGGTTTCCTCTGTTGTCTTCTATCTTTTCTCCTTGTTGGAATTGTTTGTAACTGTGCCTTTAAAATTTCATTTTTTAAATACTCCCACCCATCCTGCAAAATCAGCTTTCCTAAAATCCAGAGTACGTGTATGGCTATGCTCGACTTTTGTCTCCTTCATAATCAAGAATTCAAGTATGACGTGGTCACTTTCCCCCAGAGTTCCTGTAACTGCCACTTTATCCACTAAGTCATCCCTATTGGTCAATAACAAGTCAAGGATTGCCGACCCTCTAGTTCCTTCTACCACTTTCTGTAGGAGAAAGTTATCACCCACACATGTCAGGAATTTCTTGGAAGGGCTGCTTTTGGCAGTAATGGTCTCCCAACAGATATCAGGGTAATTGAAGTCCCCCATCACTACTACATCACACTTCCTTGAAACACTGGCAATTTGTTTCTCAAAAGTTTCGTCCTCGTCTTCTCCTTGGTTGGGTGGTCGGTAGTAGACTCCGATTATCATATTCTTTTTATTCCTAGCCCCGTTTATTTTAATCCAGACGCTCTCGATGGGGCTCCCAGTCTCATCCGCCTGTATTTCTGTGCAGGGATAGGTATTTTTAACATATAGTGCAACTCCACCTCCCTTTCTATTTCTTCTGTTCTTTTTGAACAAGTTATATCCTTCAATTGCTATATTCCAGTCATGGGAGTCATCCCACCAAGTTTCAGTTATACCCATCAAGTCGTATTTGCCTTCATGTAATAAGAGTTCAAGTTCATTCTGTTTGTTTCCCATGCTCTGGGCATTAGTATATAGACATCGAAGACCATGTGTTTTATAGTCTGGCTTTGTTCCTACATTGTTGCAGACACTATTTTGGGACACTGTTGGAGTTGTTCTCTGTACTGTGGTGCATTGGCCTTCATCCATTGTTGCCTCAAAATTTACGTCTCCCACCCCCGCAAGATTCAGTTTAAAGCCCTCCTGATGAAGTTCTTCATGCTGTGGCCGAACTCATTCTTTCCAGCCCTTGTGAGGTGCAACCCATCCCTTGCCAGCAGTCCATGTTCCAAGTAGCGTACCCCATGGTCCCAGAATCCAAAACTCTCACGACGGCACCACCTTCGAAGCCAGTCGTTCATCCGGAGTATTTTTCTTTCCCTTTCTAATCCTCTTCCAAGAACCGGGAGGATGGATGAGAAAACTACCTGGGCCCCAAAGTTCTTCAGTTTCCTTCCCAGAACTTCAAAGTCTGAAATGATTTCTTCGTAGCTCTGCTTGGCGACATCATTTGTTCCCACATGGATGAGAAGAAAGGGGTATGTGTCCGTGGGCTTTATGAGCTTCGGTAACCCTTCAGTCACATCTCTAATCCGTGCTCCAGGGAGACAGCACACCTGGCGAGTCCATGGGTCTTCACGACATACTTGGGTTTCAATCCCACGCAGCAGGGAGTCTCCCACAACGACTACTCTTCTCTTCTTCTTGGTTGACCTACCTTCTGCCTCTTGTTCATTGTTGCACGGTGTCTGCTGTACTTCTTCCTCTGCAAACTGTCCTTCAGACTCATCCTCCAGAAGCTGAAAGCGGTTGCTTAACTCTAATGGTTCCACCGGTGCAGAATGCCTTCTAGTTCTTCTGCTCCTAACTTTCACTCTTTTCCAGAGAGTTTCCTCTTCATTGGCTTTCCTCCCCTCAGCATACTCCACTTCTGCTTCAGCTGGCTGTTGCTCTTCAATCTCATGTGGTTCTTGTTGCTGTTGCAGTTCCACCGTTCGGTCTAAGAACTCGTCTTCTCTTATTCCTTGGAGGGTGGACACTCGCTGCTCAAGTCCTCTCACTTTTTCTTCCAAAAGTGCCACCAGCTTGCACTTGTTGCAGGTATACGCCATGTTGAGCTCAGGCAGAAACACGAACAATGCACACCCTTTGCAGGTCACCACCTCTAGGGACTCCTTTCCATCCATATTGTCGATTTCTGCTTTGTTTTTTCCTTTCTGATTATAGTGGAATTGCCTTTGCTTTGTCCTGTCCTCTCTGAAGGTACACAACTATATGAGTAGGTCTTAAGGGAAAGTAAGATCTTTTGGGTTTTTTTTGTTTTTTTTTTTTTTGGTGGTGGTTTTGTGGGTTTTTTTTCTCTTTATGTTTTTCTTTGTTTTTCCCACCTCTTTTTTATTTATTTTTTATTTTATTTTATTTTCCCTCCCCTGCCGAACTCCCCTGTCAAACTCCTGTTTGCTCTTCCTGTTCGCTCGCTCCCTGGGAATCTGGCTTACTTTTATAGCTCCTACTTGAGCTGGGCCAGCTGCTCTTCCCTGCTTCTGCTCAGCTCCAAGTCAGGAACCAGAATGAGGTCACTGAAAGGCCAACAACAATCAACAGCAATTAGGCACTGATTGCTGAGTCCAACTGACAATCAGGCCACTCCCCCTTCAGCTCCTGCAGCAACTATCCACACCAACCCTCTTACTCAGCACTCAGGAGCACATGGCAAGCACACGGCCTCTTTGAATTGGCAGCCTCCTGGGTTTTCTTGAGGCTTCTCTTCTTCCCCTTTCCTTGGTCTCCTCTTCCCCTACACACCCCGTCAAACTCCTGTTCGCTCGCTCCCTGGGAATCTGGCTTACTTTTCTAGCTCCTACTTGAGCTGGGCCAGCTGCTCTTCCCTGCTTCTGCTCAGCTCCAAGTCAGGAACCAGAATGCTATCATGTCTCTCCTCAATTTTCTCTTCTTCAGGCTAAACATGCCCAGTTCTTTCAGTCTCTCTTCATAGGGATTTGTTTCCAGACCCCTGATCATCCTGGTTGCCCTCCTCTGAACACGCTCCAGCTTGTCTGCGTCCTTCTTGAATTGTGGAGCCCAAAACTGGAAGCAATACTCAAGATGAGGCCCAACCGGGGCCGAAAAGTGGGGAACCAGTACCTCGCGTGATTTGGAAGCTATACTTCTATTAATGCAGCCCAAAAATAGCATTTGCCTTTCTTGCAGCCATATCGCACTGTTGGCTCTTATTCAGCTTGCGATCTACAACAATTCCAAGATTCTTCTCGTTTGTAGTATTGATGAGCCAAGTATCCCCCATCTTGTAACTGTTCATTTGGTTTCTTTTTCCTAGGTGTAGCGTGGTACTGTATCTGGAGGCTCTAACGAGCTGACTTTCCAGTGTTGCCCTATTGAGGGGCCATGTCGTAACAGCCTATCTATCCAATTAGTAAGTGCACCTGGGTGAAGGAGATGTGCTTATGTGTGCCAAAGAAATGACAAGTAGTGCCTTGTTTACCACTCAATGTAAACTTATGCCATGGATTCTTATGATGAGAAGAGCTGCTTTGTTATTAATCCCATGCAATTAATCACTTGCTTAACTTGGCAGTAGTGCCATGTCTAGTTATGCTATAAATTGTATTTGCGCCCAGGGGTGGGGTCCAGAATGATCGAAGGGTCTTCTGTGCAGGAAGCTTTCATAGTCTGGTCCACTTTTATTGGGATATGCCTAAATGTGCTGAAATGTACCAATAAATTAGTCTCCTTGTAAGCAAACCTGTGAGTCTGGCTACTTTTGTCTCCTTGGTAACCCTGAACACAACCTGAAGCTCACGCCTGGAGCTGGAAGGATTGAAACAGAGTTCAGCTCCACAAAACCCTAACGCCAGTCCCAGTCCCAGAGCGAATGATAGCTATTCTGTCATGTTCGTCTGTGGCGCCATCCTCATAGGTGCCCTGTGAGCCAGGATTATTCCATGCCCTCTGGCTGCTGCTTCCCGGCCTGGCCTTGTCTTCCAGCCCCACAAGTGGACTCTGCCATGCTTTGACCCTCCCCAACCAAAGCTGGCCTCTTCAAGCTTGCCCTGCTTCCTTCCTTCCTAGCCCAGCGTCTTCTCAACAGGCTGGGGCTGCGTGGGATTACCCCAAACCAGCCTGCTTGGCTATTCATCCTCCTCCTTGTGAGAAGAAGGACTGGCTAGGAAGGGGCTCCAGGTCTGGTTCCCACCCGCTCTTGGGAAACCGTGGCCCACCGTGGATTTGCGCTTGCCCCCAGGGCTCATGCATCTATGCACAGTCCAAACTGTCATGGCAAGGCACTGAGGCTAGCCTAGAACGGCCCTTTCCCTTGGACCTGATCCAAGACACAGGTCCAGCCCTCCTCTTCAGTGCAAGGGCAGCAGGCAGGCAGGCAGTACAAGCTCTGTTCCATCTGGGGGATTGCCCTCACTGAGAGCTGGGCCAAGGGGAGAGTCTCTTGTAACACACTCTCTGGGTCTGCGATCTGTAGCTATTCACATCTTTCCAGAATAATCAGAAGTGCCAACTAGCACTTCACAGAGGTGCACAGAGCAGGCAAATCGAAGTGTGCGTATGTGCATGCGTGTGCGTGCGTGCGTGTGTGCGTGGTGGGAGGCGAATCTGTGCTGCCGCTCCATGCAGCTAGGGTGGTAGATGGGGGCACAGGCGTCATTCTTCCCTGGGCAAATGTTTTGCTTCACCGCCGCCTCATTTTCCTCCTAGTGATGTTTCCTCCAGGGCTGGTGCAGTTCTTGCCCCAGTGCAGGACACGGAAGAACGGGCTCAAGTTACAGGAAGCCAGATTCCGGCTGGACATCAGGAAAATCTTCCTGACTGTTAGAGCAGTACGACAATGGAACCAGTTACCTAGGGAGGTTGTGGGCTCTCCCACGCTAGAGGCCTTCAAGAGGCAGCTGGACAACCATCTGTCAGGGATGCTTTAGGGTGGATCCCTGCACTGAGCAGGGGGTTGGACTGGATGGCCTTAGAGGCCCCTTCCAGCTCTACAATTCTATGATTCTTTGGGGGGACATGTTGGGGGAACTAAAGGGCTTCGGATGCTGTGGAATGCCCCCCTTTGGGCCCTTTGACACATCCGGGGAATGCTGCTTTGGAGCTGTCCCTGGGTCTCCCAGGGGGCCTCTGGGGCAGAAAGACCATCCCGCTGCATCCAGCAAGCCCTCGGCTGGCCTGTGGGCAGCTTTAGGATTGCTTTGTCACCCCTGAACTGTCTTCTCTCTGGCCTTACCTCCATCGAGGGCTTCTTGCTGCTCCCGGCCAGGGTGTCCGCCTCCTCCTCCTCCTCCGCCATGGTGGCCAAGACAGGCTGTGGGTGAGAAGGAGGAAATGAGCTAATTGGCTTTCGTGAGAGTGGCCTTAATCCAGCTGGGTGGCAGTCGTTGGCTTAAGCGCGGTGGGGGGCGGGGGGAGGGAGGAAAACCTCCTCCAGGTGTTTTCCCTAGTTATTGCTTTTGCCTTTTATTTCTTCTTCCTGGGCTTTGATTTCGACTCTTTCCAAAGTCAGTTCCAGGTTAAGAACATCAGGAGAGCCTTAATGATGGATGAGACCAAGGCTCCATCTAGTCCAGCACTCTGTTCCCACAGGGGCTCATCAGCTGTCAACTAGGAACCCACAGGCAGGAAATGGGGCCCACAGCACCCTCCCACCTATGTTCCCCAGCAACTGGTTTTCCCCAGCAGTATCAGTGCCTCTGATGTTGAAAGTAGCTTAGAGCCCTCAGGACTAATAGCCACTGACAGCATTCTCGTCCTCCAGGGATTTATCTAGCCCCCTTTTAAAGCCATCCAAATTGGTGGCCATCATTACATTTTGTGGTAGCCCACTTCTTTACAGCAGGTGAGGCCAGAGATCACCTACGGATCATCCTGGCGCAATAAGGATCTGAACCCAGGGACCGCCTACACCACAATAGCTTGTTGCGAGGTCCTCAGGGGGGGGGCAGAGGCTTGACCCCCTCCCCTCTTCACCCCAGCGTGCACATAGGAGCTGCTACCAGCAAGGCGAACATTACTCTCCTATGGCCCAGAGGACTCTGCAGGACTCCCCAGGGCCCTGACATATTTGTCCCCTTGATCCAGAGAGGGTTTGAGGGACAACCGCTGTGGGGCCCATGCCTGCCCATTGTGGCCATGGCGCTCAAAGCTCCCCTCCTGGCCTCACCTGGATGCATGCGCAGCCAAGCAGCTGAATGAGTAGGGTGGGGGGGCACAGTTGGCCTTTGGGTTTGCAACGTGTGGATGGAGAGCCTGTGGAGACAAGGAAGGGGCCAACCACGAGAGGCAGGCGGGTGGGCAGGCAGGCAGGCAGGCAGGCAGGCAGGCAGGCAGGGCCTGTGATGCGGCAGCGTGTGAGGAGAGCTGGTGCCACCTGGGCGGCGTGTGGCTGAGGAGCATGGCACAAGGGTGGGGAACCTCCGCCCTGCAGGCCTCATGCAGACAGTGGGGCGCCTCCCTCGCTCATTGGCTTCCGAAGTGTGGGTGGCACAGGGGGTGGATGTCGCCACAGCCACAGCCTTGCTCAGAGGGCCTGGTGGTGCTTCCCTGGGCCCTGGGGATGAAGCTGGAACTGTTTTAATTTTGGAATGGAAGTCTGGTTCCTTCCAGGGTGGGAATGCCAGTAGCCCAGGTCACACACACACTAGTTCTGCACGCAAAGACAATATCAGAGATCATGCAGTCTGTAGAATCAGAATTGTAGAGCTGGAAGGGGCCTATAAGGCCATCAAGTCCAACTCCCTGCTCAATGCAGGAATCAACCTTAAAGCATACCTGACAGACAGCTGTCCAGCTGCCTCTTGAAGACCTCTACTACTGTGAGAGAGCCCACGACCTCTCTAGGGAATTGGTTCCATTGTCATACTGCTCTAACAGTCAGGAAGTTTTTCCTGATGTCCAACTGGAATCTGGCTTCCAGTAGCTTGAGCCCATTATTCCATGTCCTGCACTCTGGAAAGATTGAGGAGATCCTGGCCCTCCTCTGCATGACAACCTTTCAAGTATTTGAAGACTGCTATCATGTCTC
The DNA here is from genome assembly GCF_023053635.1 of Elgaria multicarinata webbii. Taxonomy (NCBI): domain Eukaryota; kingdom Metazoa; phylum Chordata; class Lepidosauria; order Squamata; family Anguidae; genus Elgaria; species Elgaria multicarinata. The sequence goes on along the minus strand of NC_086180.1, from coordinate 596,333 downwards.
CCCTCAATCTCCTCTTCTCCAGGCTAAACATGCCAAGTTCTTTCAGTCTCTCTTCATAGGGCTTTGTTTCCAGACCCCTGATTGTCCTGGTTGTCCTCCTCTGAACTCCCTCCAGCTTGTCTGCATCCTTCTTGAAGTGTGGTGCCCAGAACTGGACACAATATTCAAGATGAGCCCTAACCAGGGCCGAATAGAGAGGAACCAGGACCTCACACGATTTGGAAGCTATACTTCTATTAATGCAGCCCAAAATAGCATTTGCTTTTTTTTTACAGCCACATCACACTGTTGGCTCATATTCAGCTTGTCATAGAATCATAGAATCATAGAATAGCAGAGTTGGAAGGGGCCTGCAAGGCCATCGAGTCCAACCCCCTGCTCAATGCAGGAATCCACCCTAAAGCATCCCTGACAGATGGTTGTCCAGCTGCCTCTTGAATGCCTCCAGTGTGGGAGAGCCCACAACCTCCCTAGGTAACTGGTTCCATCGTCGTACTGTACAATGTACAATTCCAAGATCCTTCTCGCTTGTAGTGTTGCTGAGCCAAGTATCCCCCATCTTGTAACTGTCCATTTGGTTTCTTTTTCCTAGGTGTAGAACTTGGCATTTATCTCAATTAAATTGGAGTCTGTTGTTTTCAGCCCAGGGTTCCAGCCTATCAAGATCACTTTGAAGTTTGCTTATGAGAACCTCCCGTGCCTTTGCAGTGTCATGCTGGCAGCATCAGTGTTCGCCCCTCCACTCCTGGGCAACTGGCAGATGGGTTTGCGCAGCTCATTGGTGGTGGTGGGATGTCTGCCAAATTCCTCCTGTGCTCCATCCTCAAGTCGCTTATTCAGGGCTGTGGTGCCACATCTAGTTTCCTCCCTTCCTCTCTTTTTAGGAGGTCAACATGCAGCCAGAAGAAGAGTCCTGGAAAACTCGGAAGCTTGCTCACTATTTTGTGCCATTTGAGTTGGCCCTGGCTGCAGCATGGTCTATTTTATTTAAAAGAAATAAAGGAATTTTAGAAAAGATTTTATTTTTCAACCAATGGTAACAAAGAAAACACAAAGCCATGACTGTTGACTTATAACATGAGGCCCGCAGTTCCACAGCTCTTGGTTCAAGATAGGAGCTGTTACACAGATGTTACAGAGGTTGGGTCTCTTCCATTGATTGACGCTTGTAGGCTTACTCCGTGGCAGAAGTGATGGACAAAGGCTCAGTCCGCTCCAGGATGAGCTGCCTATGAGGTGGGGGAGGTGGGGGGCTCTGCATGCCCCACTGACTTACACATTGCAATAAAAGGGGGACCAACCCTCCCCCTCCCCCTCCCCCTCCAAGGTCTCTCTGCTTCTTTGCTGGATTTGACTGCGGGGCCATGATTTTCCTGCTGGGGAAGTCCCTGCACCCACTGACACTGATGGTTCATGGCTGGGCTATGAGGGGCCCCTTCCAAGTCTTTGGGCCAATGAAAAGCCTCGCAGCGGCCAATGGGAGGGGTCATGGAGCCCTCCTGGATCGAGGCCCCGAGGTCTCCTGGGAGCAGGCGAAGGAAGCGGTTTAGCACCACGACTCTTTGCCCGCGGTTCTGGCCAGCAACACGCGACCACTGGGCGATCCCTGCCCCAGTTCTGAAGACCGGCCGGCCTGCAAGCAGGCAAGCAGGCGCCCACCGCCACGCCTGTGGCACCACAGCCCTAAATAAGTGACTTGAGGATGGAGCACAGGAGGAATTTGGCCTCCTCTCCTGCATCACGGTGCGAGGCGCCACCTGGGCCGGGGGCTGCAGAGGGAACGAGGCCCCATGGGAGGCGTAACCCATCATCATCATCATCATCATGTTTATTTATTACCCGCCTCTCCCTCTGGATCGAGGAGGGGAACAACATCCAATATAATGTGTTAGGGGAAATCCCCAACCGGAGGGGAGGGAACAGGAAAACTCAGATGCAGTGAGTCCAGATGCAGTGACTATCTCTTTATTAGCTACACGTTTAGGAGGAACCTCACCCTCGACGGATCGAAAGCAAGATTCTCTACCCATCATCCACATCAGCATACATTTATACTCATCAAAGTTGCTCTGATGAAGTCATACTTTCCCCTCTTCCCTCCTGTGACTGAACACAAGTCCCATACATGTTCCATAAACAGAAGACCCATTCTCACATAACAATACATAACATTTTGACAACTATGCCTTGTTTATGTAAGTCACATAAGCCCCCATGCAAGGGCAGGCGAAGCTAACGAGCACCAGTGCGCCTGGGTGCCTGGGAAAAAGACAACACGGATCCAGGAGAAGCTGTGGTGTTGTTTACTGCGACATTTGAGCAGGCAGGTCAGGGGCGTTCCTTGCAGACAGGGGCGGAAAGCACGGAGCAGCCTCGAGGCGACGGCCGGCTGCGTCTCCGACGACTCTTGGGAAATGGAAAGGGGCGGAGGGAGGGGTCCGGTGGCTGAGCGTGAAGTGCTTGGTGTACACTTTTGGCGCACCCTAACAAATGTAACACGTACGCCAACACGTGGGTTCACCCGGGAGCAAGCCCCGCCTCTCCCCAGGGGCCGCCCTTCAGGCGGCGTCGGCGTCTGGGCCTGTCACGGGCCTACCCGCAGCGTTTTGCCCAAAGCCAACATGGCGCACTGGGCGCCGCCACCGCCCGTGACCAACATGGCGCCCGGGAACAAGCGAGTGACGCTCCCTCCCCTCCTCTCTCTTCCCGGAAGAGAGGCCGCGATTTCCGGCTTCCGGGAGGAAAGGCGGCGTTGGCGGCGGCGCCTGAGTCCTGCGTCTCCGCCTTCCTCGCCGCTCACACGGGCAGCGCCGGAGAGCCCTGCGGGTAGGAGGGGCGGCGGGGAAACGGGGGAGGCTTCGCTCGCTCGCTCGGCGCCCGGTTCCCCGCCGGGCCTCGCTCTCCCTCCGCCGCCTGGCGGAACTGCCCTGGGGCCCGGCTGGCCTCGGCTCCCGCCCGCCGCCTCATTCCCCTCCATCTTCTCGCCCCAGGGCCGCGGCATGATCATGGAGCGGCTCGTGCCTGCGGTGGACGAGGAGGAGGAAGAGGAGGAGGAGGAGGGGGGGGAAGAAGAAGAAGCAGCTCTCTATGCCCGCCACGAAGCCTGCGTGGCGATGGGACGGAAGTGCCCAGGTGAGAGGCGGCTGCGTGTACCTGTAACGTCTACCTGTATATGCCTGTAGCGTCGCATCAGAGTATGAACTGCGTTAAAGGCACGAGCCTGGGCGGGCGGGCTGAGTATCCCCTGCAGGGCGGGAGGACGGTCAAGGCGATGGCCGCCCCCCGCAGCACCTGCTGGGCAGGTAATTCCGCCCGTCCTAGGCGGGGGCGGCGGTAGGGCTGCGTCTTGGACGCCTCCTCCTCCTCTTCCCCCCGCCCCCGGGGTCGCCCCTCCCCTTTTCTCCCGTCAGCCGGCGAGGGGGAGGGGCAGAGAACGTGGTTTCCTGGCTCCAGCCCTTAGTGGGGTGGGGAGGGGAGGGGAGAGGAGGGGAGAGGAGGGGGGTCACGAGGGCGCTCTGATACTGGGGGTGGGGTGGGGTGTGCAGGACCGCTCCCTGGAACACTCCTGTCGTTAGACAAACAGCTTTGCTAAAGGTTCTTGGAGCTTAATAGCTTAGCAGGAAATAGAATTTCTGAAAGGCTTCTTGGTTTTAGACTTTTGATCCTGGTAGCTTTAAAAAGGAGAGATCTCATTCCAAGTAGGACACAGGCCTGGTGAGTTTCTAATAAGAAGCACTTGCATTCTGACATCACAAATATTTAGGTCTTCCTGTGCACAAATTACTTTATTAGGTAATTTTACTTTATAAAATTAGGGCTCACAGTTTTAGGGCATAGTTCTATCAGTTGCGCCCTTGTTGATAGGAAACCCCAAACTTGGAGGCTTCTGGTCATCCAATACAGGGTAGGAGGAGCGGCAGTGGAGGGGATCTTTTCCTGCCCTGAGTTTTTGCTAGACGTAATGTGCTAGAGGGAGAGGCGGGTAACAAATAAATATATTATGCCCATCTAGCGCCAATGTTTCAGAGCCGGAGGGAAGGATGCTGGAAAAGGCCTCTCCGGTCTCCTCCCTTCCTTGCCCACTGGAACGCTCCTTTTTCTCCCTTTGCAAAGTTGTTTTTCTGACCTCCAGAGGCCATGGTTCCCCCCACCCACCAGCTGTGAGGGGTCAGGGGAACGGGGTCAGATCTTTGACTCCCTCTTCTCAGGTCAGAGCACTGCCTCCGACCTCAAAAGGGGGCAATCCCTACTATTCTATAACCCCCTCAGACAATGTCTAGGGGCCATAGGATTCTCTCCTCAATTATCTTACTATTATTAAGCACTCCTGAAAATTTAGAAGCTGCACAGCGTTCACACTAGATATGATCAATTTTGAATTGTACCTTTAAGAAGACTTCCTACTTAAAATTAGCCAATTAAACCCACGGCCATAATTTTTTTTTTTTAGACATCTGTATATTAAACTTTTTGATGAGCATTCCTTACACAATATTTTTTTCTCATTAATTGATAAGAAAAAACTTCAAGCACTGTATTACTGGAATGATACAGTCTACCCCTGTTCATTAATCAAATAACTCTTTGGCCCAAACGAAAGGTCTTGAACTCAGCGTTTTCTCTTTGGATGCCATCCAGGTAATCTTGAGAGGTATTTTTCATGAGAGATACCCACTGTAAACCTGCTTGTGCCTCTCTGTTGTTTTCCCATTAATACAGTTACTACTTTTTATTTACTTACATTTTAAAATTATTAATTATTTATTACTGTTTGGTATTTGCATTTTATAATACGACATCTCATATGGCTTTAAAAGAGATGGCTTTAGTGCTGTCTCCATAGTCTTTCTAGCGAAGTGCAATAGAGAAGCAACACCACCTGTCTCCTATAATCCAGGGCGGCCCGTCCTGGCCGGCCTCATTCTCCCCATCTGCCTGCGGAGGGGCTGGCCTTGGGGTACCTGGGGAGTCCGTGGCCGAGGTGACAGTCCAATCATAGAATAGCAGAGTTGGAAGGGGCCTACAAGGCCATCGAGTCCAACCCCCTGCTCAAGGCAGGAATCCACCCTAAAGCAGCCCTGACAGAGGGTTGTCCAGCTGCCTCTTGCAGGGATTGTCATCTCCATCCCTTAGCTGTGACCGACCGCTCTCCAGTGCTGAGGTTGCCCTAGGGTTGAGGAGAAAAAAGTCAATTTCTGATCCTGAAGCTAACAAGAATCTCCGCTCAACACCTGCCTTTGTTTTATTTTTCTTAAAATGTTTGTGGCTAGCTGGAGGGCTTGTAAGGCACTGAATTTTCTGTGCCCTGAGTCAGGCTACTGGGACCTGCTGAGAGGTGTGCGCAGTGGCGGCGCCACAGCTGTGGTGCGCTTTGGACTAGAGACCTGGCCTCTGCCCAGAATTCCGGTCTCAGACCTTGCCATGAAGCCTCGCCCATAAGAGGACAGCTGGAGCCTCCCTGAGAGGTTTCGCAGGGCTCAAGCACCCAAAGGCCTCCCTCTGGGAGCCTGCCTGTGCCTGCCCTGCTGGTCTCTTATGTAGGTCTCCATCGCTGGGCTCTGCCTCCAACTGAGGACAGGGTGTGTCAGCTGCGTTTCCGGCCCCCCACCCCCATCTGAAGAGCTCATGCCTGCCGTCTGGTCCCTTTGCAGACATAGACGGAGAGCCATGCTGGCACTGTGAGGATGATTTCTACGGCTACGAGGCCTGGGTGCGCTACAGTGGGGAGCTGGAGGAGGAGGTGGAGCAGCAGGCCCACGCTGTTAGCCCAGCCACGTTCTGTGGCTTCAAGAAGTCCTTTCTTTGCAAGCCTTCTGCACCTGCCCCACCAGCAAGCAACCGTCAAGACTGTCCGCTGCTGGGCATTGCTCTCCCCCAGAAGCAGCGACTCACAGCTGAGGTGAGGCAAGGAGAGATGTACGACTCGGCCTGGCCTGGATATCCTTGGTCACAGCCCTTCGCCCTTCCCAGCTTTCTGGCAGCACAACCCCCCCCCCTTTGGCTCCTTCTGGTGGGTGGGGGGAGGCGTCTCTTTGCCTGCCCTCATCGTCTTCACCGCATGCCGGCTCGTACGCATAACTGTCCCAGGTTGGGTGTGCCATGCTTCCTGAAATGCTGCTTTCAACCCATGTTTGGTCCTTGCCTTTTCCCTCTGCTTTTTTTCTCAGCCCTCGCTTGGTGCTGGGACAGGCAGGGTGTAGCGATAATGGGTGAGTGTGTGTGTCCGCATGCACCTGCGTGCCTGCTTGGCATGAGGAGGGGGGCTCACTCGAATGCACTCCCTCAGGAAGCGGAGAAGAATGCAGAAGAGTTGGTTGCCGAAGAGGAGCGCCTCAAGAAGAAGGCCGAGAAGAAGAGGATGAAGAAGAAGGTAACGCTCTCTGTTCAACGTTTGCATGTGGGGCAGCAAAATCTCTGGGGGAGGCCAAAAATAATTCCAAATAAGTGAAATAAAGAAGGGCCGTCATTGTGACTCAGCAGCCCTGGCAAGCTCAATGCTTCCTTGTTTCTTCTTCTCCAGAGGCAAAAGGACCGGAAGCGGCAGGAGAAACGCGACCAGGAGTTAAAGGCCAAGGTCGAGGCAGTGAGTGGCCACGTGCGCCGTTGGGGGTGGCCTGCCTCGGAGCAGTGAGCCAGGCCCTTCAGGCCATTCCCAGACTGGCAAAACCTTCCATGGGCAGTGGAGTCTTTTGACGAGAGAGCTTGGAGTTGGGCACGGTACTCTAAGGGTTGGCCTTGGGTGGACAGAAAGCTGAGCCTGGAAGAGAGTTGTGCTGGACTCCCAGTTCAGCCAGGGGCAGAGACTCTCCTTGGCTTTGTGATCCTGTCGTAGGTCACGTCTCTTCCTCCTTTGCAGGATAAACCTTCATACAGCCGAGACCGGGACCCCTTGGTTGTTGGCCCGAGTGCATTGGGGCCTGGGCCTACCAACTCCGAGGGGAGCTCCGTCGAGGCCTCCCCAGGCAGGAGCCCCAACAGGAGTACGGAGGAGGAGGAGGAGGAGGAGGAGACGGAGGTGAGTGTGAGCTGTGCAGGCCACTGCAGGGCTTGGGCTCAGGCAGGCAGGCAGGCGGGCGGAAGGAAGGGGGCTAGGGAGGCGCAGCCAAGCAGGATCCCTGTGGGGAGAGAACCGGAGGGCAGCTGGAGCGCCATGCAGACAGCGTGGTTCCACTCCTGCCGTTCCCTTCAACAGAACGTTGACGTGTCTGCTCTGGCTTGTTGTGCATCGGTGCGGTGTTGAGGCTCGTAGTATCATAGAATAGTTGAGCTGGGAGGGGCCTTCTGAGGCCATCGAGATGGATCGGTTAACTGCACGGGCCGCTTCCCACCACAACAAGCTGCCTCAAAGTGTCTTGCAGAAATCTGTTTTTTCAACCCGGTTTGTCTTTGGTTCTGGTGCAGTATTGGTTGCTGGCTTCTGTATGGTTGTTCTTTTGGGGGCAAAGCTGCCTACGAAGTTGGCAGAGTTGTTCTTTGGCGGCTAGTCCTGATGGTTCTGTGTTGCCCAGAGTATCAGAGGCACTGACCCTATATAAGCCAGTTGCTGAAGAACGTGAGCGGGAGCGTGCTGTGGCCCCCGTGCCCTGCGTGTGAGCTTCCGGTCAGTAGCTGGCTGGTCACTGTGGGAACAGAATTATAGACTAGGTAGACCCTTGGTCTGATCCAGCATCAGGGCTCTTCTTACTAGTCTAAACCCTGTGTTGCCATGGGGACATATAGTGAGAGAATAATTGGATAAAAACATGATTGCCTATTTCCATTCGGAAGGAAAAAGGGGAGAGCAAAGCTCTGGTGCCACGTCCCCCTTTCGCAAGCCTCCCGGCCATTGCCACCCACCAAAAACTACAACTCCCAAAGTGTTTGTGTTCACTTGCTCAGAAGGCTTTACCTCGGCCTCTTGCTGCCAGACCCTGCCCACGCACAGAGCAGCTTCTCCTCTGGCTGCGGCTTGTCCCCTGGAGGTCACTTCCTTGGGGCCCTTCCGCTCCAAGCGGAGCTGGGCTCAGGGCTTCCGGCTAGGCCTGGGATGGGATGGGCCTGAGCGGGGCTGGGGAGGACGTGCTCTTGCTGCTGTGCCTGCAGGGCCGAAGGCAGCATGCGGGCAGTGCCCCCTCCGGCCAAGTGCCGTGTTGCCCCAGGCTGGTCTAACCAGGGCTCCTAGGCTGGCAGTGGGTGGCGGCGGCGACAAGACTACCGAGGACATCATGAGATTTCTCTTGCCAGAGGAATAGGAGACTGTTCGGCATGGAGCTCGAACTTTGGACACTTTCACACTTTCAGAATTTTCTGCATGTCTCTGCTGCTCAAGCTTCAGTTTCTGGTAGATCTGTAGTCGTGGGCGCTTTGCGCTGCCGTACTCTTATGCAGGTAAGAAGGAGAATGGCAGATGTTCTTTCCCGTCTCTAATCCACAGGAGGAGCTCGACCTGAGCAGCACCTTTGTCTCAAAAGCCTGCCTGAAGGCAGGCACCAAGCCGCTGCTAGCGAAGAAGGAGAAGCCAGCCAGGCCCGACGGGAAGGAGGCCGAAGCGGAAGCGAAGCCAGAGGTGAGGCTGCCAGGCTGTGCGGTGCTCAGGCTTGCCTCATCCGTCTCTGTTGTGGCAGGAGAGCATCCGGAGAGCCTGAAGCCGGATGAGGCCGAAGAAGGCCCATTTAGGCCAGCGCCCTGTTTGTCACCTTCCCACTTGCGTCCCCCAGGGACTGGGGTTAAGAGACAGATGATCTCTAACCTTGCAGGGGAGAATGTAGCTCTTATGACTAGTAGCTGTTGGTGGCCACCTCCTCCGTGAATTTATCCAGTCCTCTTTTAAAGCCATCTAAATTAGTGGCCATCACTGCACCTTGTGGCAGTGAATTCCATAGTCTAATTGTGTGCTATGAATCTCCCCCCCCCCCCCCCCCGCTCCAGTCTAGCTTCCTTTGGTGACTGTAGGTTCTAGCATTATGAGAGAGAGAGAAATACATGTTGGGGCAAAAAATGTCAACTTTGCATATACACTGATGGGATCTGAGCTAGTGGTGACTGATCAAAGAAGAAATCTTGGGGTTGTGGTGGACGGCTCGATGGAAATGTTGGCCCAGTGGGCAGCTGACGTGAAAAGGGCAAAATCTGTATTACCGGTAGGTATAATTAGGAAAGGAATTGAAAGCAGTTGGCCTATATCATATTGTCGAAATACAAATCTGTGGTGTGACTTGTGTACAGTTCTGGTCACCACACCTGAAAAAGGATAGTATAGAGCTGGGGAAAGTGGAGAAAAGGGCAACTAAAATGATCAAGGGGCTGGAGCATCTCCCCTAGGAGGGAAGGTGACAACGTCTGGAACTGCTTACTTAAAAAAAAGGTTGAGTGAAGGGAGACATCATAGAGGTCTAAGCACTGCTGCATGATGTGAAGAAAGTGGCGAGGGAGACCTTTTCCTCCCTTCCTCATAATACTACAGCCCCGTGGGGTCATTATCCCATGAAACTGATTGGTGGGAGATTCAAGACAGATAAAAGGAAGCACTTCTTCACATAGCGCAGAGTCAGAGGATGGAATTTGCCACCAAAACATGAAGTGATGGCCACCAATTCCTTTAAAAGGGGATTGGGCAAATTCATGGAGCCTAAATGGCTATCAGTGGCTACTAATCCTAATGGCTATGTGCTGCCTCCAGTATCGGTTGCTGGGGCACCTGAGCGGAAGGGGGCTGTGGCATTCACGTGACCTGCTTCTGGGTTTCCCATGGGCATCTGCGTGGCCACTGTGTGAACAGAGTGCTGGACTAGATGGGTCTTTGGTCTGATCCAGCATCAGGGCTCTTCTGATGTTCTTAACTTCTCTTTCTCCACATCATGCTGCTGGATTTGTTTGGTGTCTGTAGATCGAGGCGGTCCTTCCCAGGGTGCCACCCTAGTAAAACCGCAGGAGCTCCTCATTCTGTGCCCTGTTTCCTCTTCCAGGTCCCAAGGCCTGGGGTGCAGATGACTCCCGTGGAGCAGAGCATGGTGTTGGCAGGTGGGCCTGTGAGCTGGGCTAGTGGTGACCTTCCCCCACCCACCCTCTTGGTTTGGGTTCCTCCTTCCTTCCTACCAGATTGACTGCGCTCCTGGACCCTGTTTGTGGGAGGCATGAAGGGAGGCCCAAGTCCTGCAGTGCTGAACTGGGGATTTAGCAGAACAGCTTTGCTTTGGGAGTGCAAAGCTTTGACCTAGTTGTGCAGAATGTTTCATTCCATGCATGTGAACACTTCTTTTTTTGTATAATCCTCAAGATTGTGGGAATGAAACTGCAAAGCAGGGCCGGTATCAGGAGGCTGTGCTGCTGTTCACGGAGGCCATCAAGTTGAACCCTCGGGAATACCGGTGAGACTTGGCAAGGGTCGGGTGGGGCCCCTCATCCTTTCTCTCTCCTGTTTTCTGCAGCATCTTTGGCTTTGAACGTTTGAGGTCTGGTATTTCCTACTTGGTGGCCTCTAAGTTGGAACTTTCCCCCTACTCCAAACCCTTATGAGTACAGAGGTTTATTTATTTATTTATTTATTTAAGCATTTTTATGCCGCCATTCAGCCAAAAAAGGCTCTCATGGCGGCTTACAAAAGTATTTCTTGACAGTCCCTGCCCACAGGCTTACAATCTAAAAGACATGACACAAAAGGAAAGGGGATTGGGAGGGAGGAGGAGGAGGGGGGAAAGGAAAGCAAATTCAGGCACTACAATCTTAGTTGGAAAGTTCAGCAGTTACAGGTGACAGCAGGAGGGAGGGGGCTCTCAGCTGGAGCTGGACCCAGGCACGGTGGAGAGGTGCCTGGCTGCTGCTTCCTCCCTCACTGGTGGCCTCTGCAGAGACAGTTGGTAGCAGGAGGGAGGGGGCTCTCAGCTGGAGCTGGACCCAGGCACGGTGGAGAGGTGCCTGGCTGCTGCTTCCTCCCTCACTGGTGACCTCTGCAGTGACAGGTGACAGCAGGAGGGAGGGGGCTCTCAGCTGGAGCTGGACCCAGGCACGGTGGAGGTTACAACTGTTAGTCTGTTCGCCTTGCTTAGGCTTAATTCCATGACAGTCTCAGACCTCTTCAAGGATGGCTTGCTCCTAGATGCTTATGGATCAGGACCGTTTCCTGGTATGCCTTGCCGGTTTTCCTAGAGGTTTGTCTAGCGACCTTTGAGATCCTGGCTGAGCTCTGCAGTGCAGAGATGTTCCAGGCGTTGAAATGATTGCTGTTAGGCACCATCTCCTATCACCAAGAGTTAAGCCGTCTCTGTTGTTTGAGAGGAGATGGAGGCAGTGAAACAGAGAGGATGGTGGCTGGAGCTCACGTGGTGGAAGACTTGGGCTGAATCCGGCTGGGCCTCAAGAGAGCTCAATTCAGAGCTCACTCTGTGGTGGCCACCGCAAGCGTGTCCCGTTGCCCAGGAGAGCTGTTCAGAGTGGTGGGAGGGCCTTGCAGCCTGGCCTGCAGGAAGAGCTGGAGGGCTTTTGCTGTGGCCAGTCTGTTAGACACGTTTTATGGCTAAAATCGTCGTATTCGCACAAACTTGGACACCACATTGACAACCGGCCTGTTCGGATTTATTCTGGGGATTCATCTTTCCATTTCCATAAGGATACTTCTCTGTTTGTGTGAGCTGAGGGGGTGGATAAGATGCTTGGAGCGATGAGGTCCACCACGGTCCATCCTGGCTGATTGGAATGGCCAATGGGTCAGGGCTTGGCTCACTGGGTCATGGTGGTGGCAAATGCGTCCTTCCAGTGGCTCTTGAGAGGCTCTTTCTAAAATGAAACCATCGCCTAATTCAACTGATTAACTACTGTTACCCTATTTCAGATTTACTGTTTTGAATGCTTGGCTTTCTTGGAAGGACCTGATTATTTAGATGCATTCCGGTCTGGTTTCCAACCCAGCTTTGAGACTGAAACTGCTGTGGGTGTCTCCATAAATGACCCACCCTAGGAGAAGGGTGTGTGTGTGTAGCCCTCTGGATTCTTCTGGATCCTGCAGAGTCTACCTTTGATATCATCTAGCATGGTTTCCTTCCGGGTTGCCTGGCTGGTGTTGGACTGTGTGAGGAACTGTGATGGATGGTGGCAGGTGGTGGGCTTTGATCCCCTGGCCAGGTAGCACCATTGACTAGAAATGCTTGGGCCAGCTTTGGCTGCTGCGCACATTCCATGAGAAGCCAGCTGGACCACCATCTGTCAGGGATGCTTAGGGTGGATTCCTGCATTGAGCAGGGGGTTGGACTCAATGGCCTTGTAGGCGCCTTCCAACTCTGCTATTCTATGATTCTGTGATTCTTTGCAGTGATCTGACCTGGAAGGAGCTCACCTGCTCCGTGGTGAGGATGCCCTCTGGGAGACCATTGGGTGGAGGATGCAGCTGGGAGGCTGCTGCCTGCAGATGGCAGGAGGCCTATCTAACTCGGAGTCTAGGTTTTGAGTTTGAGCTTTGCATTCTTAAATGGCCTAAGATTGGTAATGTTTTTAAGCATTGCTTCCACCTGTATCGGTCTGCTTTTTGCTTCCTTTCTCTGTTGGTGTTTTTACACTGCCGTTGATTTTTACTGTTGCTTTAGTTTATGGGGTTTTAATAGGTTGTTTTAATTTCCCGTTGCATATTTGCAGTCTAGGGTATTTCTAGTAGAAAACAAAAATGTAAGTAAATAATAAAAGTCTGCCTTTACAACATCGTTTCTCTGACATGATGATGTTGTTGTAAGTGTAGCGTTCACTTCCGGTCCCACGTCTGCCCCTGTTCTCTCTCGCTGTGGCACTCAGGTGTCCGCCAGTCTTATCACAGGATCAGCTTCAGGGCCTCCTGGTGCTGTGCAACACCTGTTCTCCCCTTGCCGAGGGTTTGGTGGATTATCCCCACCCTCTTTTCAGGGAGGAGCCTTCCAGCCTTGACTTGCCCAAGGCTGCTTCCTAGGGCCGTGGAGAATCTACCCCAAGTCTCCCACATCCATGCCTGGTGTCTCCATTAGACGGGGGCTCCCTGAGGTTGCAGAGTGGGGCTTGTTCAGGGGTGGCCCCCGACACCGAAACCTCCTTCTGAGGAACCCCTTTCTGAGTCTACTGGCTCTAGCAAGCCTTGTCAGGTCATTCCCTTCACGTAGGCCTCGGCTTGTATTACTTGGTTATTTCATGCCCTTGGAAGGCGGCTTTGTTGTTCTCCTGCTGCTCTATGGCTGCCAGCAAGCTTGGCTTTGAATGAGGCGGGAAAGAACAAGACGGGCTCCCTCTTAGCTTTTTCTCCGTGAGAGAAGCGCACCTCTTTCCGGCTCACTTGGAGGCCGTCAGCGTGAGGCACAGCCCTGTGTGGCCAAGGTTCTTTGTCCTTCTCTGGCTCAGTGATTCAGAAAGAGGCGCATCCAGGTGCAGAGTGGGGGCGGGGGGGGAGGCATTTTTCTCGCTTGGCCCCGTCAAACTGACCCCACCGAAAAGCTGATCCTGGATCTTGGCCCCGTGGTGGCTGCCCACGGCTTGGCTTCTGGTCGAGCCGGCTGCTATCAAGTGCGCCTAAAGAGCAGGGGTGTTGATTCCTGGCCCCTCTCCTCCCCACCCAGGTTCTTTGGGAATCGCTCCTTCTGCTACGAGAGGCTGCAGTGTTTCACGGAGGCCCTGTGTGATGCCCAGCTTGCCCTCAGCCTGCAGCCCGGCTGGCCCAAAGGCCTCTTCCGCCAAGGCAAAGCCCTGATGGGCCTCAAGGTATGCATGGATGGGCAGAGGGCGAGGCTCCCCCCCCCAGCCAGTAGGAGGTGGCTGTGGAGCAGGGGGTGGGTGGGCTGGGGTGGGGGGGTGTTCCATGGAGAGGCAGAGCCGCGAGAGGTTTCTTGGCCTTCTCCCCAACCCCCAGCGCTACGTGGAGGCTGCAAGGACCTTCGAGGAGCTCCTGCGCTTAGGCGATTTCCGTGGCGATGCTGCCGTCCAGCTGAAGAATTGCTACGTTCAGCGTCTGCTGGTGAGCAGGGGAGAGGCTGGGCAGCCCACGCCTTGAGAGGGGGGCACCTGGGTCTGCCCCCCGCTTGTGGCTCCTCAGTCGTCCCGCGTGGCAGTTTCAGGGTGATGGGAGGGCCGTCGCCTGGGCCTGGGGAGCGTGAGCCTGCTCCGTTCAGCGCAGTGGGAATGCCCGGTTGGCTGAGAGGAAGCGTTGGAGAGAGGGAGGAAGCGGGGCAGGGGGGCAGGCAGGTGCCCTTGGCCAGATGGCTCTGAGAAAGGGTGCCGTCCAGCCTTTAGGAAGCTGGGGCTGCCATTTCGGCACCCGAGCCCCGGTGGTCTGAGCGATGGCTTTGTTTCGGCTGTGCTGCTGGCCCTGAGCTGGGGCCTGGCACCGAAGACGTGGAGGCGCTCTGTCCCGGCCCACAAAGCTTCAGGGCCGCCTCCTCCCTTTGGTGCTAGGCTGTGTGAGCCCCTGATGGCGGCTCTTCTTCCCTTCCCACAGCAGGAGAATAGCTTCAGCGGCTGTCCTCCGGAGTGGAACGTCCTGGCCAGAGAAGCCCAGCTGCCTCCATCTGGTAAGAAGGGAGGGGAGGTCTCCTGGCTCATCCTGTGCTGGGGAGCCTGCAGCACGTCGCCACCTGGAGAGCAGAGGCCAAGTGGGTGGTGGGGCTGAGAGCCCCTCTCCCCCAAGTACATCAGCCTCTCTTTCCTTCTTCCTTCCTGGCAAGGTGGGCGACCTCTGGCAAGCAGCCGTGCCTCAGCAGGAGGGCATCTAGCATCAGTCACGATCACCAACTCACAGGGCAAGGTGCTGGTGCCTCCAGCTCCACGGGCCCTGGGCAGGTGAGTGGAGAGGAAACGTGTGGATCAGGGGTGCAGCCGAGGGCCCGGAGCAGCCGGAACTCAAGAGGCCGTGAACCGCCGGGGAAGGCTGGGCTCGCAGCAAACACTTGAACACGGGTTCCTCTAGGATCTGGCCCCACACAGCCCGGACACTCCGGGGTGTCTCTCCACCAGTACTTGACTGAGGCCCCCAGCCGTTGCCAGAACAACCCCCCTACCCCGCACATCAGTCCACTGGCCTGCCCTTTGCATCCTCTTCCCTTCTCTTTTCCTCTCCCTTTCTCTCCCCCTTCTAACGTGACTGGCATGGAGCGGCCAGTGCCTCTGTAAGGGACGGGACGGGTGCAGGGGGCCAGGTCTCCCCCACCCACCCACCTACCTACCTACCGTTCTTCTACTTCTCTGCTGTTCCCCTAGATCTAGATCAACGGAGCAGCGGGGAGGTAGGTAGGTAGGTGATGCTTCACCCTTTCTACTCCGCTAACAGGAAGTGTGGCCATTGCCACCGGCCCTGCTGAAGGATCCACTCCCCTTCCCCCCTCTTCCCTCCCCTTCCCCTTGTGTGTCCTTTTCTTAGAATGTGAGCCTGAGGGCAGGGACCATCTTCTTCTTTGCTGATTAATTGTAATCTGCTCCGGGAGCCTTTTGGGCTGAGGTGCGGGATAAAATTCCTCTAAATAAGTAAATACCAAGTGGGCAGACGAGGCTGCGGCGGGTGGGGGGATCACGCCCTGCCTCCCCAACATGGCCTCTTTGCCTGCTGGGTAAGGGGCTCCTCTGGCAATGCGCAGAGTGGGAACCCAACGAGAGAAGGAGGGGCGGAGTGGAAATGCCGCTCTAGCCGGCCCACGGTTGGCTTTGGCCCCAGGAGGGTTCTGCACAAGCAAGCGTGGCCCTCGGGCTAGAAAGCGTTTCCCCCACCCCTGCTGTTTTAGGCCATGGCCCTCTGCCCAGGCCACGGAGCCCCTCGTGAGCAGCCCTCCCTTGGCCACGTGGCTTTCTGCTGTGGGGCGTGGTTTGTAGATTGCTGTTGGCTCCGTCGCCACGGCTGCTGGACCAGTTGCCAAGCAGGGACTTTTATCAGCCCTGGGAATGGGAAGCCAGTGGCGCTTGGCAGACTTGGGCGGGGTGGAAGGAGGGGCCACGAGAGTGTGGTGGGCCTGCCAAGGGAGGGGCCTGGATCCCTCCGGTCACCACCGCTGGTTTCTCTGTGCGTGACCAGTGTGCTCTGTTGCAGGGAGTGGTTTGCTGTGTGGGTGGGGAACCTCACGCCAAAGGTCACCGAGGAGGTCCTGCTCCGCTACTTCCAGCCGTACGTATTTCCTGCCCCTTCCCTGTTTCTGCTCTGCTGATGTGAAGAACACCGGCCCCTCCCTCCCTCCCTCCCTCCTGCTCACATAGCCCCGGATGCCAAAAGTGGAAGGGGGAGCACAAGAGAGGGACCCATTTCCCCCGTGCCAAAAAGAGCCCCGGTGTGTGAGGCCTCGTGGCAGATTCCGTGGCCCTGCCATGCTGTCTTTGCTCGGGGTGCAGGTTTGGGCCCATCGACTCCATCCGCCAACTCCCCCGGAAGTCCTGTGCCTTCGTCAACTACTCACGCAGAGAAGCAGCCGAGGCAGCCTATGCAGCGCTGCAGGTGAGGAGTCGTTCTGTGCGGAGTCCGGTGTTGATCCTGGGAGACCCAGCAGGGTCCAAGCGCAAGGCGGAGCGCCCTCAATTACGGGGGCCCTGCCTCGCTGTGGCTTCCGCTCGTTTAGAGGCTGGGGAGATAGAGCATCACGCTGCTGCTGCTGCTGCTGCCGCCGCCACCAGGTGGAATCCGTCTCCCAGGCCTACAAGGGTCCTCGCGGAGGGGAAGCCCATCGTCCTCTGCCGGGATCCCCAGGGGCTTCGTACTTGGATTGCTGCTAACCAGATTGGGCGCAGGGGGCCTCCTCCTCCAGCGAAGTCTGGCATGTTGAGCAAGAGCCCGTCCCGCTCGGACTAGCGAGCCTCTGGGGAGGGGGCGGCTGGGGAGTTGCCCCTTTCCCTAATGGGTGCCCCTGCAGCTTCAGCATCTCCCTTAGAAAGCTTAGGGTGTTCTGGGGGCTTTGGGAAGGAGGTCCTTTCCAGGTGCAGGGTCCAAAGCACTGGTTCCACAACGCCGAGTGAGAGCCCGCAGTCCACGGCAGCTCAGCAGCGCGTGAGAAGGACGCTGAGCTGCTGCGCTGTGGCGGGCTGAGGGAGCAGCGGAGCGGCCACCTCTGCAGAGGGCTCCTGGCGTGGGGGCGGGGGGCCTTTCGTTCTGACAGTAGAGTTATGTGCCCGGCTTGTCTTGAACGCTGCCCTGATGTCTTCAGAGGAAGGCTGGCTTAAAAATACTTTAACAATGATAATTGTTATAATTGCTCTGAAAGGAAATCCCCAACCCAAGGGAGGGGGGTGGGAAACAGGCAACGCATTGGCCCATGGGGATCTGTCCCTCCCCCCACCCCCGTGGGCTCTTGTCCCAACTTCACATGTCCACTTACGGGGCTGGAGAGGACGAAGCGGTGTGTGTGTGTTGGCGACATAGGTGAGGAGAGAGGCTGCGGCCTCCGTGGGGGCGACTCGTTGGCCGCTGTGGCAAGTGGGAAGCTGGACTGGAGGGATGTTCTTGGCTACTTAGCGATGGTGGTGGGAGGTGAAGATGGCTGGGCCGTCACCTTGCCCTTGAACACATGGGGGTCTCTTTTGTGCTTCCTCCCAGGGGGTTGAAGTGGATGGAAGCAAACTCCTGCTGCAGCTGAAGCACCCAGTGCATGCCACTCCGCCCCCCACCAAGGCCCCCACTAGCGCACAGCAGCCTGCAAAGTGGTAGGTAGGCACTCGTTGCAGAGCGTGAAGAATTCAAGGCTGTTTGGGGGTGGGGGGAGAGAGGTGGGAGGGCATTTTCGCTTCCCCGGTGGCTCATACTTGCTAGGGCCTGGGATAGGTGCTGGGCAACCACTGCGCATGGGGCCACCAGTGGCAGAACAGGTGTGCTGTGGCACAGGTGAGATGGCTTTGCTTTTCCAAAGGCAGGAGGGGCAGAGCTGAGGAGGCTGAGCAGAAGCTTGTCAGGGAGTCCTAGAAAGCCAATTCATAGAATCACAGAATAGCAGAGTTGGAAGGGGCCTACAAGGCCATCGAGTCCAACCCCCTGCTCAATGAAGGAATCCACCCTAAAGCATCCCTGACAGATCGTTGTCCAGCTGCCTCTTGAAGGCCTCTAGGGTGGGAGAGCCCACAACCTCCCTAGGTAACTGGTTCCATTGTCGTACTGCTCTAACAGTCAGGAAGCTTTTCCTGATGTCCAGCCGGAATCTGGCTTCCTTTAACTTGAGGCCGTTCTTCCGTGTCCTGCACTCTGGGAGGATCGGGAAGAGATCCTGGCCCTCCTCTGTGTGACAACCTTTTAAGTATTTGAAGAATGCTATACTTAAAAGGTTGTGCTTTGCGCGCTCTCATTTTTCCTCCTCCTCCTCCTCCTCCTCCAGGGAGCCCATCCACGCCCCCTCCGCCGCTGCCGCGTACATGGCTGGTCCCTGGCTCCGCAGTCTTGGACAGCTGCCCTAACAGTGACATCCTTGGATCAGAAGCAAGATGCAAGCTGAGCTCTCTGTGGGTGAAGCTGCTGGACCCTGTCCGTTGTGTCCTGGGGCGGGGTGGGGGCAGCAGCAGTGGCGGCGGCGGCATTTTGCAGTGGCTGCTGAAGGAGAGACGGTGCACTGTGCAGGTCCAGGCGGCCGCGGGAGCCACGGAGGCCAATCTCGGTGCATGCTGGACTCTGGAGTTGCAGCCGCCGCCGCCGCGTCGTCCTCGCCAGTCTCCCTCCTCCAAAGAGCTTTGTGGAGAGAGCACTTCTCTCTGGGGCGGGACAGGTCCAAGCAGCGGCTCTGCCGTTCTTGTGCTTACATGGAGGTGCACAGTAAGATCTGGCTCTGAGAGAGGGAGGCAGAGAAGTGACCGTCTCTGCTTGGCGCTGAGGGTGGGGGAGCTCTTAGGCTCCTCCCCCAGCAGCCAGGTCTGCCACGCGTGCCCCCCGCCATGTGTGAAGCGATGCGCTTGCAGCGTGTTTCAGTAGGGCAGACTACTCCCCCCTCCCATTCTACTGCCTCTGTGGGGCTTCCTTCCACACTCCTCTGCTGCTGTTGCTTAGGTCAGCCTCTTGCCCCATGGAAAAGGCGTGCTTCTCTTGGAGCTTGGCCTTTGCAGAGGCCTTCTGAGGTTAGTCTTGTTCAGAATGGGGAAGGAGTGTGTGTGTGTGTGTGTGTGTGTGTGTTGTGCTTGTGATCTTTGCTTGGACAGCCAGAGGAAGTGGTCCAAGTGTGGGGGTGGGCGACTCGGAGCACTCCTTGTATGTACTGCTTCGTCAGTTCAGGGATTGGGGCTGCCCCGTTGTTTTTTCATTGTTCAGAATAAACTTTTGGGAAAGGCTGCTGTGTTGCTAACTTGTCTTCTCCACACACCCCACCCCCACCCCCACCCCCACCCATCTGGGGCTGAGCGATGCTAATCTTGCCACAACCAGATCTGGGCGCACCTGAGGCCTGGTCTGGGCCAGAGCCAGAGCCACCAGAGCTGCTAGCGAGAAGCCGTGTGGATGTGTGTCTGCCGAGGGTTGGGGCAGAAGCCCGCTGCCTGCTCTCGTCAGCCCTGTCGGCCTCCCTCCTACACCCACAAGGCCTCCCTCCTGGGGTGACGCCGCCAGCCCTCCTCCCCAGCACCTCTGAAGCCAGGCCTCCTACATGTGCTGGGCTACAATTCCCAGCGTGGCCCCAGTTGGGGGAGGCTGTTCTTCATAGAGTTGGAAGGGTCGTCGGAGATCATCTAGCTCAACCCCTGCTCAGTGGGGTGCCTTCCTCCTTGCCTTGGGTGCCCGCAGACCTGGAGGTCTTTTTGCCTCTTTTGTGCCCACTTTTTAAACGAAAAATCTTCCTTCTTCAACATCTCCAAGTTCTTTCTCTTTTCTGTGCCTGCTGCTGAGATCCTCGCCTGTGCTCTGGTCATCTCTCGACATGCCTCCTTTTCCTGGGATTCCCATCGGCCGTCTGCTGGCAGCTGCGTGTTTTCTGTCCTCGTGTGGGAGGCGGCCTCTTTCTTACGCTTTCCCCGTTTTCTTCTGTGTGTCTAGATTTGAATTCCACTGCTCGGCCGCTGGCCCCCCTCCCCTCCGGCCTCCGCCTGGCCTGTTCCTCTCCTCCAGCAAAGCTACTCCTGAGCCACCTGTCCTTACTCTCCACGGCCAGCCCAGTCTCCTGCCACTGAGCCCCTCCTTGCCTTGTGCCTATGGTAGGTTTTTCTGTACAGCACCTAGCGCACCGATGGGGCTGAACGGAGGGGAGGGCTGGTGCTTCCTCGACTGTCATCTTTCCTGGCATACAGAATAGGCGCATTTGTTCCGGGCGGCACCCAGGCCCAGCCACGGTGGCTGCAGTAGCTGAAGAACCACCTAACTTTCCCACCCACCCACCCCACGCACACATGCTTTCTATGGGGCCCTCCTGGCTTCCGGCTGTCCTTCCCCCGACAGATGCTCTGCCTGAGGCATGCGTAAACTCACATGTTGCCAGAGGTTTACTGAAAGAGCAGCACACACGCAGCTGCCCTTTTAGGGAGTCCTTTGCACCCCAGCTGGGCTGTGAAGTAGAAATCCCACAGTTGCAGCTCCTCAGTCGGATGCTCCTGGGCTGTGGGAGGGGACCTGGCAGCTGCTGCTGCCGCTTCTATTGCATGTACCCTGCTGTTCCCACCCCCAATTTCATGGAGCTCTGTTTCAGGTATCCATGGATTTCCGTTCCCAGGGCCGGAATTCCAGGCAGCTGGGGGAATGCGCGCATCCCAGGGGCCTTCGAAGCTGCCAGGGCTCTTCTTTCCCCTGGGAGCAGAATTCCTGGCATTCTTTGGGGAGGCTGGCCCAGCTGGTGGTGCGGGCCCACATCCTGGGCACCTCAGGGCAGTGGAGCAATAGCTCTGTGGGGGCACCTTTATTATTATTATTATTATTATTATTATTATTATTTATTTATTTATATAGCACCATCAATGTACATGGTGCTGTACAGAGTAAAACAGTAAATAGCAAGACCCTGCCGCATAGGCTTACAATCTAATAAAATCATAGTAAAACAATAAGGAGGGGAAGAGAATGCAAACAGGTACAGGGAAGGGTAAGCAGGCACAGGGTAGGGAAAAACTAACAGTAGAAAGTAACAGTAGAAGTCTGCACAACATCAAGTTTTAAAAGCTTTAGGAAAAAGAAAAGTTTTTAGTTGAGCTTTAAAAGCTGTGGTTGAACTTGTAGTTCTCAAATGTTCTGGAAGAGCGTTCCAGGCGTAAGGGGCAGCAGACGAAAATGGACGAAGCCGAGCAAGGGAAGTAGAGGCCCTTGGGCAGGCGAGAAACATGGCATCAGAGGAGCGAAGAGCACGAGCGGGGCAATAGTGTGAGATGAGAGAGGAGAGATAGGAAGGAGCTAGACCGTGAAAAGCTTTGAAGGTTAACAGGAGAAGTTTATATTGGATTCTGAAGTGAATTGGAAGCCAATGAAGAGATTTCAGAAGCGGAGTAACATGGTCGGAGCGGCGAGCTAAGAAGATGATCTTTGCGGCAGAGTGGTGAACAGAAACCAACGGACTGATGTGAGAAGAAGGAAGGCCAGAGAGAAGAAGGTTGCAGTAGTCCAACCGTGAAATAACCAGTGCATGAACAAGCGTCTTGGCAGAAGAGACAGACAAAAATGATCGAATCCTGGCAATATTATACAGGAAAAATCGACAAGATTTAGCTACTGCCTCAATATGAGGAATAAAGGAGAGCGAGGAGTCGAAGATAAAGCCAAGGCTACGAGCTTCCTTGACCGGAGTAAGCGTAACATTATTGACAGTAAGAGAGAATGAGAGATGAGGAGAAGGTTTAGGAGGAAAAACAAGCAATTCAGTCTTTGCCATGTTAAGCTTCAAGCGACGATGAAGCAGCCAAGCTGAGATATCTGAAAGACATGCCGAGATACGATCGTGAACATCAGGAGAAAGTTCCGGAGATGACAGATATAGTTGTGTATCATCGGCGTACAGATGATATTGGAGACCATGAGATTGAATAAGCTTGCCCAAGGGCAACATGTATAAGGAAAACAACAACGGGCCAAGCACCGAGCCTTGCGGAACCCCTACTGAAAGGGGAAAGGAGGAAGACGAGCTGCCATTAGTCAACACGCTGAAAGAGCGACCCGCTAGATAGGAGGCAAACTAGTTATAGACAGAGCCACAAAATCCAAGGTCATGAAGGGAATCTAAGAGAAGATCATGATCAACCGTGTCAAAGGCTGCAGTTAGATCAAGGAGAATAAGAACGGAATAATGGCCTTTAGACTTGGCAGTAAGGAGATCATTGGTGATCTTAGTAAGGGCTGTTTCGGTGGAATGCAGAGGACGGAATCCAGATTGAAATGGATCCAAAGCAGACTTACTAGAAAGAAAGTCAAGACAGCGAGAGTAGACCGCACGCTCCAGGATCTTTGAAACAAAGGGCAACAAAGAGACAGGTCGGTAGTTAGACAGAGATAGCCTATCAAGAGTAGGTTTCTTGAGAATGGGAGAGACTAGCATGTTTAAAAGCAGAAGGAAATGAACCAGAGGACAGAGAAAGATTAATAATATGAAGCAAGGAAGGGAGGATAGCAGGAATAAGATTAATAAAGACGCGAGAAGGAATCGGATCACGAGAACAAGTGGAAGGCTTCGAAGAGCGCAGTATTGTAGACAGTTCATCCGCAGAGACCGAAGGAAACGCAGAGAAATTTGCAGGAGGAACTGACAGATGAGGAACAGGAACTGGAAGAGGAGCAGAGCTGGCCAGATCAGAGCGGATAGTTTGGATTTTAGCATTGAAAAAAGAGGCAAAGTTATTAGCAGACAGAGAGGCGGGGAGAGATGGCGGATTAGGCTTCAGAAGAGAATTGAAGGACGCAAAGAGCCGCTGAGGATGCCTAGCATTTGACTGGATCAGCGTTGAGTAGTACTGCTGTTTGGCCAGTGAGATGGCAGAAGAGAAAGAGGAGAGTACAAATTTGTAATCTTCTTCTTCTTATTATTTATATAGCACCATCAGTGTACATGGTGCTGTACAGAGTAAAACAGTAAATAGCAAGACTCTGCCGCATAGGCTTACAATCTAATAAAATCCTAGTAAAACAATAAGGAGGGGAAGAGAATGCAAACAGGCACAGGGTAGGGTAAGCAGGCACAGGGTAGGGTAAAACTAACAGTATAAACAGTATACTCCTGGGGGTGGGAGAAGTAGGGTGTGTGTGTGGCATCTCTGGGTGTCCTTCCTGCTGCAGAGCAAGTCCCAAAGAATCTTTATCCTCTGGAAGCAGCATTTCCTTGGTGCAAGTTTATTTTTTGTTTTTGGTTGGGAAGGGCTTTTCTAAAGAAAGCCCTTCTTTTCTCTAATAGCTTCCTTGACATAGAGGACACATCCGAGCTGAGCTTTTATTATTGGAGTTTTGAGTAACTCAAGCGTTCCAGAGAGATCTTATTTTCTTGAGTTGTTCTTTTCAATTTCCTATTTACCACTCCCTGCATTTTGGAAGAAAAACAATAATCCTATTTTGAAATAAAACGAATTAGCAGATAATTTAATTCTGCTGATAAGAATTCACATTGCTGTGATTAGTAGTTACATTATTTCTTGTTGCTGTAAGTGCCAGTTTGTGCTACGCTGGTGGGGCTATTTATTTTGGTCTTACCCGCGGGGACATATTATGGCTACTGTGTTTTGCTCAATCTCCACTGTTTAAGCTGGGTCATCCCTGTAGCAACCGGTACTCCGGAGTTTGAGCCCTCTTCTGTGTTGCTGTGGGGACTCAGGCTCTGCTTCAGACAGGTCCAGAGAAGGCCGGAGCTTTGGCTATTCTTCCCGAGGAGGAGGAGGAGACGCTGCAGGCACAAGTGGGGCATGGCAAGGGTGGGTGGGGAGCGGGCAGAGGCGAAGAAGGGGCCGAAATCCTTCAGTTGGGGTTGGGTTTTGAGGAGGGACTCCTGTCTGCAGCAGGGGCTTTGAAGGGCAGGATGAGGCCCTGTTCCAAGGCGCCCCTCCCTGCCTCCCTCTGCCAGCAGGGGGAGAGCTCGCCTCGCAGAGAGCCCGGCGCTTCTGGCCTGCTTTCCTTCTGTCGCTGGTGGGTGCCCGTAGCCTTTGCCCCCATCAAGCTGCTGTGGGCGAGTGTAGAGGCAGCGTCAGGCGTCTTCTTCCTAAAGGAAGTGCACTCTGCATGTGCTCAGAAGCCAAAGGTTTGTGTGTCTCCACCCCCCTCTAAAAAAGTGAGCGCCTTGCCCGCTGCTGCTGCTGCTCTTGACACGCCCGCTTCCCAGTCTTGACAGCCGCTCCAGGCGGGATGGGAAAGACCGGCCCCTCTGGCGGAAGGGAGACGGGGAAGTGGCTGCCGGCGGTTGGGGCCCGCAGAGCACCAAAGAACTACGTTCCCCAGCATGCATTGCAGCCCGGTCTCTACCTTGCACTCTGGGGATGTAGTCCCGACGGGCAGCCTCAGTGGGAAAAGCAGGAGGGCGCGGTGGCAGCGTCAGCCAGAATGGGAGTCGGCCTTGCCGAGGGTGGGGGCTTTCCTTGGCACCTGCAAAGGGGCGGCGGTCTCTGTTGCCTCCCCCTCCCCGGCATCCTTGTCCGGCTTGAGGCGGCCGTCGGAGCGTTGCCGGTCGCCGGCCCGGGTGCGCCTGCCTTTCGGGCGGTGGCGGCGGCTTCCGAAATCCGGGCAGGGGTCCTGCGCGGCGGCGACTGTCTCGGGGCCTTCTCGGTCTTCCCGTCTGCTTGCGCTGGATCAGCAACAGAACCCTCCAGGCGTTTTCCAAACGCTAAAGCAGCGCTTCCCTCTCGGCGCCCCCGCGCCGCTCAGACGCCCGCCCGCTTCGCGTCTGTGCCTTACCTCGCTCGGGGTCTGGGCGGGCCGCGCGGAAGGCTGCCAGGAGAGGGCGGCGGCGAAGCAGGAAGACGCCCGCCCGCCCGCCCGCCCCGGGGAAGAAGCGGCATCGGCGGGAGGAGGGCGTCGCGGGTCCTCTGGCAGGGCGGAGGGGTGCCCTCCTCGCCCGCCCGCCCCGTCCATCTTCGTCTGGTGCCTGGTTCGCGCGCGGAGGGAGGAAGGACCTCGAGGGCTGCCTCCCCGACCCTCCCCCCCGGCGGCCCTTCCGCCCGCAGTTCCCCAGGTGAGGGGCAGGGGGCTGTCGCTCCCCCCCCCCGCCGCCGCCCCTTGTCGTCTGTCAGGCCATCAAGGAGAATTTGATTAATATGGAAATGGCTGCTGGGGGGGGGGGCGGCGGAGGGGGAGACGGGGAGCGGGAGAGAAAGAGTAATTAATCACCAGTTAAAGGAAATTATTACCAACAGCGGAGGGTGTCAGGAAACAGCAACGGAGCTAATCAACCGGAAAATTGGACAGGGGGGCGCGAACAGAGCCCCCCCACCCCCCGGGACAGACTTGACAAGAAGCAGGCGCCGACTGCTTAGGGCGGGCGCGAGGAGCAGAGGCGCCCCGAGTCGGGCGGACCCGAGGCTCGGAGCGGGCAGAAGGCCCCTGCCCAGAGCGCGCCGCCGCCGCCGCCGCTGCCTCGCCCAGCCCGGCCGCTGGAGGGGAGCCTCCTCTTCCTCGAGGAAGAGCGCTGCTGGCCCCGGAGGCTGGCGCAGCGGCCTTGCAGTTGGTGCAGGGCGCTCCTGCGCGGAAGTGGGCGGCGGCAGCGGGGGGCAGCTCTCCTGGGACCCCGCGCGGCTCCTGGCGGCTGAATTCTGGTCCCCCGGCTCGAGCTTGGCACCGCCCCCAACGCGCTCGTGAACCTTGAGCGGCGCGGGAGCCCCCCTGTCCAGCCGGCCTTGGGCGGCGGAGAACAGTCGAGCCTCGAGCCCCCTCCGGCTCCGCTGCTGCAGAGCGCCCGGGGCGGGAGAGGCGCGTCTTGGGAGCGAGGCCGCAGCAGGGCCCACGCTTCCAAGGGGGCAGCTGTCCCGCCTCGCTGCCCCCCATCCCGTCTCCAGTCCGGAGCCAGCCAGATGCTTCTGCGAAAAGCCAGCTGGCGGTCTCCCTCCCCGTCCTTGCTTGGTAACTAAACGTGGCCGGTGCTGGCTTCTTGCAAGGCCCTGCGAGGAGAGGGTCGGGGGGGGGGGGCGGCCGTTGTTGTTGTTATCACATTCATGTCCCGTCTTTTTACCACTTGCCCGGAACCACCCAAGGCGGCTGACATGGACCTCCTCCTCCTCCTCCCCATTTTATCCTCACAACAACCCTGTGAGGTAGGTTAGGCTGAAAGTCAGTAGTGATTGATGCACAGTCCCCCAGAGAGCTTCATGGCGGAGTGGAGGCCGGAACCGGGGTCTCCCGAGTTCTAGCCCGGCGCTCTCGCCCCTGCCTTCGGGCCAGTCTGCTCTCCAGACTTCGGAACAGGCTGCTGGTTCCGGAGGTCCGCTGCAGTGCGAGCGCGGTGGGCCTTTCGTCGGCTTGTCGGTTACTGGCGTCCGTTGTTCTTCTGGGTGTTCCTGCTGTAGCTGCGTTTGCCCTTTCTCCCTCTCGCAGGGCGAGCGTTGCCACCGCCTCTGGGACCCCCGCGATCGGGGTGGGGTGGGGTGGGGTAAGCAATACGCCGCTGGAAGGCGGCATGGAGCGAGGAGAGGGAAGGATGGCGCGGCCTGGGCGGGGGCGGCGCGCTAGATCGGGCGGTGCAGGGCAGCGCTTGTGCCTCGCCCGTCCTCGCCACGGAGGGGCGCCTTGTGTGTGTGGGGGGAGGGGTGAATCGCCGATGGCCAGCTCAAGAGGGGGGGTGTCTACGGCCTGACACACGCAGCGCCCCCGCCCCCGCCCCCGCCGACGTGCCCGCCGGGCCTGGCGCTGGATCTGAGGTTGCACCGCGAGGGGTGGGTGCCGGGTGCCGGCTTCCCGTCAGCTGGAAGCTGCGCAGGGCTCCTGGCCGCTTCCGACGGACGATTAGTGTCTCCCTGGGGCGGCGGGAGGCAGGGCCACAGGAAAACGGGGGCGGCCTACATCAAAGAGCGCGCCTCTCGGGGACGCCTTGCTGGGGGAGGGGGGGGACTCAAGCGCCCGAATCCGTGCGGGAGCGCAGCGGCTTGACGCACGGCGGGTGGGGGCGGGGGCCGGGCCGGCGGCGGCGGGCCGGGCCTGTCTGTCGGCCCCTGCGCCGGTCCAGCTGTTGGCTCCCATTAGCCGGATGGAACCAGGAGCCCCGACGGCGGCAGATAGGAGGGTGCGTGGGCGCCTTCTGCTCGCTCCGATGAGGAAGGCGGAAGGGGGGCGTCGCCTTATCGCGGGAGGGGGCGAGGGCAGGCGGCTCGTTTCCGTGCTGGAAGGAGGCGGCGCGGGAGGGCCAGATCCCCTGAGGGCCACGGGGCTCCGGGATGGAGCGGCGACCGCGGCTTCCCCCGCGCTATTCCTCCTGCTGCAGGGAGCTCAGCTGCCCCCCCCCCCACCGCCTTTCCTCACGCCCCGTCAGGGACTGGGCTTGGCTGTCCCCCAAGGGAGGCGGAGCGGGGCCGGCGAGGAGGCGTCCAGCGGGGCTCAGTCCAGGGGCGCCTCTGCGGAAGGCGAGACCGGGTGGGGCCGGCAAGAGGCTCCTTCGGGCATCGCAGGAGCGCTGCTGGGCCAGACCCAGGGTCCGCCTCGGTGCTGTACAGCTTCTCTGGCAGGGGGCCGCCCAGCCTCCGCCAAAGGAAAACCCACCACCTCCTCCTGAGGCTCTTTTAATTCAGAAAAGCACGAGTCACGCCAACAACCGCCTCAGTTTACACAGACCAGAACCCTAAGAAGACAACAATGGAGGTTAATATGCTTTTTTTAAAACTTCACAATCCTTCTGGATCCTCCCAGAGTGCAGGACACAGAATCATGGGCTCAAGTGACAGGAAGCCAGATTCCGGTTGGACATCAGGAAAAACTTCCTGCCTGTTAGAGCAGTACGACAATGGAACCAGTGACCTAGGGAGGTGGTGGGCTCTCCCACACCAGAGGCCTTCAAGCGTCTGTCAGGGATGCTTTAGGGTGGATTCCTGCATTGAGCAGGGGTTGGACTCAATGGCCTTATAAGGCCTCTTCCAACTCTACTATTCTATGA
This sequence comes from Elgaria multicarinata webbii, assembly GCF_023053635.1. Classification (NCBI taxonomy): domain Eukaryota; kingdom Metazoa; phylum Chordata; class Lepidosauria; order Squamata; family Anguidae; genus Elgaria; species Elgaria multicarinata. The sequence continues at coordinate 568,449 of NC_086180.1, read as the reverse complement.
TTCTATAAGTATTTAAATAAACACTACCTTTTTTTAAAAAAAACAAAAACAAAAACAAAACCCAACCAAAAATACTTCAGAAGTACAACAGTTTGAGATACTAGCAAAGCTGTGATAAGGGGCCAGATAATAGCCAAAGGCTCCCAGTTTAAGAAAGTTTGAAAAAAACACCAAGGCATGATTTAATTCAACAACAACCTAAACTAGAGAAAGAACATTAAAAAAAAACCTCACAAATTACTTCAACAGAAATTAAAATTAGAACTTACAAATACTTTTTAAGGAATTATTTTTGAAAGACAAAAAGAATGGGGAAACAAAGCTGTTAAACTACTGGCATATCAGTTGAGTAGAAGGACCAAATTTCACCAATAAAAGGAGATGAAAGAATAGCAATCCTAACACTCCCTCCCCCGTGAAATTTCTCAAGACTTTCTAAACATTAATCAAATTTCTATAGACCTAGAAAATCAGAAAGGAAAAATACAGTAAAGTACTTATCAGAAATCAAAATCCCTAAGTTGTCAAATGAAGATCACTTGGCTTTAGAAGAATCAGGATGGGAAATTGGCCTTTCCTTTGTCATCTGTTATCAAAGTGCTCAATTCCTACTTTGGCTTGGTCATCTCCAAAAAGGTTCCCCCTGGAAAAAGTGAAGTACAAGCTGAAGGGGCAGGATTGCAGTTTGAGGTCAAGGAACACCTAATTTCTTTGAACGGGTCCGGAGCTAGCGGAAGAACTCTCAGAACCATTGACTATTAACTTTGTGAAATCATGTAAGATGGTTGAGGTGCCAGAGAACTGGAGGAGGGGTAATGTTGGCCCTAGCTTCAAAAAAAGGCAAAAATGAAGAACCTGGGAACTATAGACCAGTCAGTCTGACATCCGTCCTTGGGAATTTTTTGGAAAAGATCAACATTTAGTGACTTCATACAGACACATCACTTCTAAAAGTTGATTATAATAAATGTTGATCATTAATAAAGATTGATCATTTTTACCAGCATTTTAGTAAAGTATTGTACTAAGATTTTACATAAGCATATTAATCGCCAGGTGTGCTGTCTCCCTGGAGCACAGATTAGAGATGTGACTGAAGGGTTACCGAAACTCATAAAGTCCACGGACACATAGCCCTTTCTTATCATCCATGTGGGAACAAATGATGTCGCCAAGCAGAGCTACGAAGAAATCATTTCAGACTTTGAAGCTCTGGGAAGGAAACTGAAGAACTTTGGGGCCCAGGTAGTTTTCTCATCCATCCTCCCGGTTCTTGGAAGAGGGTTAGAAAGGGAAAGAAAAATACTCCGGATGAAGGACTGGCTAGTGCCGTCGTGAGAGTTTTAGATTCTGGGACCACGGGCTACGCTACTTGGAACATGGATTGCTGGCAAGGGATGGGTTGCACCTCACAAGGGCTGGAAAGAATGTGCTTGGCCACAGCGTGAAGAACTTGATCAGGAGGGCTTTAAACTGAATCTTACGGGGGTGGGAGACGTAAACCTCAAGGCAACAATGGATGAAGGCCAATACAGGGAACAGCTCCAATAGTGCCCCAAAATAGTGTCTGCAACAATGTAGGAACAAAGCCAGACTATAAAACACATGGTCTTCGATGTCTATATACTAATGCCCAGAGCATGGGAAACAAACAGAATGAACTTGAACTCTTATTACATGAAGGCAAATACGACTTGATAGGTATAACTGAAACTTGGTGGGATGACTCCCATGACGGGAATATAGCAATTGAAGGATATAACTTGTTCAAAAAGAACAGAAGAAATAGAAAGGGAGGTGGAGTTGCACTATATGTTAAAAATACCTATCCCTGTACAGAAATACAGGCGGATCAGACTGGGAGCCCCATCGAGAGCATCTGGATTAAAATAAATGGGGCTAGGAATAAAAAGAATATGATCATCGGAGTCTACTACCGACCACCCAATCAAGGAGAAGACGAGGACGAAACTTTTGAGAAACAAATTGCCAGTGTTTCAAGGAAGTGTGATGTAGTAGTGATGGGGGACTTCAATTACCCTGATATCTGTTGGGAGACCAATACTGCCAAAAGCGGCCCTTCCAAGAAATTCCTGACATGTATGGGTGATAACTTTCTCTTACAGAAAGTGGAGGAAGGAACTAGAGGATCGGCAATCTTTGACTTGTTATTGACCAATAGGGATGACTTAGTGGATAAAGTGGCAGTTACAGGAACTCTGGGGGAAAGTGACCACCTCATACTTGAATTCTTGATTATGAAGGAGACAAACGTTGAGTGTAGCCATACGCATACTCTGGATGTTAGGAAAGCTGATTTTAATAAACTCAGAATTATGATAAGTAAGGTCCCGTGGCAAATGAGCCTAATGAGAAAAGGAGTGCAGGATGGGTGGGAGTATTTAAAAAAGGAAATTTTAAAGGCACAGTTACAAACAATTCCAACAGGGAGAAAAGATAGAAGACAACATTGGAAACCAATGTGGCTCCACAAAAAGCTTAGAGATGACCTGAAAACAAAAAGGGATACATATAGGAAGTGGAAGGAAGGCCAGGCTACAAAAGAAGAGTACAGACAAGTGGCGCAGAAGTGCTGAAATGGCATCAGGAAGGCTAAAGCTCAGAATGAGCTGAGATTAGTGAGGGATGCTAAAAGCAATAAAAAGGCTTTCTTCAGATATGTGAGTAGTAAAAGACAGAGGAAAGAAATGGTGGTTCAACTGCTTAATGAGGATAGTAGATTGATAACAGATGACAAAGAAAAGGCTGAAGTGCTTGCTCAATTCCTACTTTGCCTCAGGCTTCTCCCAAAAGTGGGTCTATGACCCTCCTGGAAAAAGTGAAGCAGAAGTTGAGGGGGCAGGATTACAGTTTGAGATTGATAAACAAATGGTCAAAGAACACCTAATTTCCTTGAATGAGTTCAAATCTCCATGGCCTGATGAACTGCATCCTAGCGTAATGAAGGAGCTAGCGGAAGAACTCTCAGAACCTTTGTCTATTATCTTTGCAAAATCATGGAAGACGGGTGAGGTGCCGGACGACTGGAGGAGGGCTAATGTTGTCCCTAATGTTTGCCCAAAAAGGGCAAAAAGGAGGAACCTGTTAACTACAGACCAGTCATTCTGACATCCGTCCCTGGGAAAATTCTGGAGCAGATTATAAAGAAGTCAGTCTGTAAACACCTTGAAATCAATGTGGTGATAACTAGAAGCCAACATGGATTTGTCAAGAACAAGTCCTGTCGGACAAATTTGATCTCACTTTTTTGATAGGATAACCTCCCTTGTGGACTGTGGGAATGCTGTGGACATCATATATCTTGACTTCAGCAAAGCTTTTGACAAAGTACCACATGCCATTCTGATTAACAAACTAGCTAAAAGTGGGCTATATGGAACAACTATTAGGTGGATTCACAGTTGGCTACAGAATCAGACTCAAAGAGTACTTATCAATGGAACCTTCTCAAACTGGGGAGAGGCAACGAGTGGGGTGCCGCAGGGTTCAGTCCTGGGCCCAGTGCTCTTCAACATTTTTATTAATGATTTGGACGAGGAGGTGCAGGGAACGCTGATCAAATTTGCAGATGACACCAAATTGGGTGGGATAGCTAATACCCTGGAAGACAGAAACAAACTTCAAAGTGATCTTGATAGGCTGGAGTGCTGGGCTGAAAACAACAGAATGAAATTTAATAGGGATAAATGTCAAGTTCTACATTTAGGAAATAGAAACCAAATTCACAGTTACAAGATGGGGGATACTTGGCTCAGCAATACTACAAATGAGAAGGATCTTGGAATTGTTGTGGACTGCAGGCTGAATATGAGCCAACAGTGTGATATGGCTGCAAGAAAGGCAAATGCTATTTTGGGCTGCATTAATAGAAGTATAGCTTCCAAACCATGTGAGGTACTAGTTCCTCTCTATTAGGTCCTGGTTAGGCCTCATCTGGAGTATTGCGTCTAGTTCTGGGCTCTGACTACTAGAGCAGTACAACAATGGAACCAATAACCTAGGGAGGTTGTGGGCTCTCCCACACTAGAGGCATTCAAGAGGCAGCTGGACAAGCATCTGTCAGGGATGCTTTGAGGTGGATTCCTGCATTGAGCAGGGGGTTGGACTCGATGGCCTTGTAGGCCCCTTCCAACTCTGCTATTCTATGATTCTATGATAATCATGATCAGACTCATCTTATAGGCCCCTTCCAACTCTACTATTCTATGATTCTATGAATAGAAGTATAGCTTCCAAATCACGTGACGTACTGCTTCCTCTCTATTCGGCCCTGGTTAGGTCTCATCTGGAGTATTGCGTCCAGTTCTGGGCTCCACAATTCAAGAAGGATGCAGACAAGCTGGAGCGTGTTCAGAGGAGGGCAACCAGGATGATCAGGGTTCTGGAAACAAAGCCCTTGAAGAGAGACTGAAAGAACTGGGCATGTTTAGCCTGGAGAAGAGAAGATTGAGGGGAGACATGATAGCACTCTTCAAATACTTGAAAGGTTGTCACACAGAGGAGGGCAAGGATCTTTTCTCGATCCTCTCAGAGAGCAGGACACGGAATAACGGGCTGAAGTTACAGGAAGCAAGATTCCGGCTGGACATCAGGAAAAACTTCCTGACTGTTAGAGCAGTATGACAATAGAATCAGTTACTTAGGGAGGTTGTGGGCTCTCCCACACTGGAGGCATTCAAGAGGCAGCTGGACAGCCATCTGTCAGGTATGCTTTAGGGTGGATTCCTGCATTGGGGGGGGGGGGTTTGGACTCGATGGCCTTATAGGCCCCTTCCAACTCTACTATTCTATGATTCTAAATCAACAAGAAGAATGGGGGATAATGCAAATAAAGTTCTATGTATTTTGGATCATGCAGTCAGTTTAAATTAAGAGTTTATTATTTTTAGACACCAAAAAAGCTTTTGACAACACTGAATGGCTCCCTTTAAAAGCTTTTAATTTTAGCCTAATTTTTAGAAGATGGATATATGCAATCTATTCAAATTCTAAAGCCAGGATCTTTGCAAATGGACTAATTTCAACTGGAATAAATGTATAAATAGCTACTTTTATCTACACAGGCTCTAATGGGCATATCATATGACAATTATTATTTTATTATGACAAGATTGAATTTGACAGCAGTTATTGCCTTTATGTCTTGCTTGTGAGTTTTCTGAAGGCACTGGGCTAGTCACGTTGGGAAACAGGGACGCTGGACTACGTGCCCCCCTTCCCCCCCACACCGTGGCCTGATCCAGCTTCAGGGCTCTGCTGATGGGATTCTGCTGGGTCACATGCTCACATTGGATGAGCTGGAGGTCGAGTGGGCCTTACTCACATAAGCAGAATCAAAACAAACTTTAAAACAATGAAAAGCAGCCAGCCAGCAGCAGAATCTCCCTCCCACTTCAATGACTTGGGGTAATAAAAGAAGTTTTACCTGCCACTAAAGCAAAGGTGTTGAACTTCAGGATTCAGGGCCAAATCTGGCCAACCTGTGTAATGGAATATGCACTGTAGTGGGTAGAATTGATAAGAATTTATTGCATCTTGTAAGTGTGACTAGTTCAGTACATGTGTGTGTTGTGAGAACTATGAGTAATGGAACATGTTTTTCGAACTGGAGGGTTGCTGCCCCAATGGGTAGGTCAAGTGCTGGAATCAGCACCTCTGTCTGGGTATTGCTGGCATCAGTGGCAGATCTGGTTACGTTGAGAAAAATGGGAATGGTGGTATGACCAGGTCCGAAACTAAGGATGAGGTCATCAGCATCGTGGGGGTTATAAAAGGCCAGGGTTTAATTAGTTTCGGAGAGAGACCCTGGGAGAACAAGAACCCGACCATATGTGCTTAGGCTGGCCTTGCCTTCCATTTAGGTAAATCTGATATTGACTGTTGGATTGAGAGGAACCGAGGTTTTACTACGTTAACAATGCGCTGCTCTTGCCGCTGCCTCCATTGCACTTCTAGTGATTATGACTTGTGTGTATTTAGGGACGTTGGTGATCTGCCTCATCTTAGCGGAAGCTTGTTATTCCCTTAGACTGTTTGAGCAATAAAGACACATCCTTTAATGCTGTGTTTGTGTTGTCTTGCTGGAGAGAAGTTTCAGGGACCACGACCCCTGATAGCTTAATTCTTGAAGCCCAAAACACTTGGTAAAGATTTTCAAATCTCCCTCTGTCCCTTAAAACCATTGTGTTCTCTCTTGATCTTTGCATCTAAAGTTGTTCCCTACGCTGATCCAGAGGCAGAGGTGGGAAATAAATAAATAATTGTTATTATTATTATTATTATTATTATTATTATTGATCTGGTGAATCTCAGTGACACCAGTTCATGTTTGGGAAACTTGGATGGAGTGATAAGCAGTTACTCGTCTCACCTGGCTCCTCATTCTGGCCCTCCGAGGTCCCCCCAAAGCCCCACCCCCCAGCCTTGGCCCCACTCCTTGCCCCCAACTGCTAGTCAATTGGTGGTTTCCTGACTTTTGCCTGCTCCACCCCTGCCTCCATTCTTAGAGTCCAAAAAGCCTCTCCAAACGCAGTAAGAGTTTTAAGTTAAAGCAGGTTGTTGTTTTGCCCACCCCCCCTTTGCCTTCGACCCTTCCCACCTCTGGAATGTGGCCCCCTGAGATTGGATTTGGTCCTCAGGATAAGAGGTTCAGCACCCTTGCTCTAAAGGGGGGGGCATTGGTGGAAGGTCGAGCAGAGCTCCTGGGGAGCATTCCGCAGTGCTGGGGGTGGGCTGAGAAGCCCCCTGTTCCTTGTGGACCTGCCACCTTGCATCCATCAAAGACAGGAGGGGACCTGAGCTGGGTCAAGGCCTGACCCCATCGGCACCACCGCATGCCCAGGGCCCCTCCTGTTCCTGGCTCTGGAAGGAGGGGCTGGCTGGGCTGGTACGTGTTGCCTTCTTGCTGCAGGTGGGGTGGCGCAGGGGGTGGGGTGGGCTGTCTCTGCCAGACCCCCCCCCCTCGCAGCTTCCTCCACTCCATCTGAGCTTCCTGCATTCTCTGCCCTCAGTGACTCTGTCTGGCAAGGGGGTGGGGGCGCGAAATGTCAGCAGAGTGCGCCTGCGCGCTCCTGTGTGTGTGTCTCATAACTGTCAAATTAAAAGCGATTCCCTGCAGGGAGACTCAAAGGCACTTTCAGGGGTAAATTTCATTTCTGCTGATGTCTTCGCTGCTGTGGAACAAAGAAGAAAGGGAGGCATATGTTGATGTCTCTCACCTCTCCGCCCGCCCTCCCCCGCCCTCGTACCCGCCTCCATCATAGGCCTGACTTCCCGCAGGCTCCCGGCATGACCCCCGGCCCCTGCTCTGCGCCCCCTTTCTCCTCCTGCCCACCCAGCCTGCAACGCCCCTCCCCCGGCTCTTTGGGTGCCCTTGCTTGGGTCTCCCCCACGAATGCTGGTGCAACTGGGTCCAGCCCTACACCCCCCACCGCTCTCCCAGTCCCCCCACCCCGTTGTGGGCGTCACGTTTCTCAGGGACGACGACCCCGATGAAGGGGCCCCTTGCTCAGCCACCCGCTTATAGGGCCTGGGCGAAGGGTGGGAGACACAGGGCCCTTTGCTCCCCAGACCCAACTTGGAAGGGGGCCCAATGCGAGAGCTCTGTCGCTCCCTCCGGCCCGCGCCCCCGCTGGCTCCCAGAGACCAGGCCCTGCTCCTGCCAGGCCCACGGAAAGGGCCGGGCATCCCACGCCCGGTCTCGGTCAGGGGCGACCCCCAGGAGGCGGAGGTTTGGCCTCGGCTCCATTCAGGAGCACGGAGGTTTTCCCCGCCACCACCGCGGCTGCATCACCGAGGACGCTCAGTGATCGCGTCCCCCGGAGCGCTGAGCCCCACTGGCCTGTCAGCAGTCAAAGCGGGCGGGGTGTGTGTGGGGTCTTCCCTGTCTCTGGAGAAGAGCAGCCTGAGCAGGCGGCGGGGAAGTCGGCCTCCGTGCAGCAGCAGCAGCAGCAGCAGCAGCAGCAGCAGCAGCATTAAGCCCTCCAGAACCCAGCGAGAGCTGGGTCCGCCTCCGGAGCCCCCACCCGCTCTGCTCCCCAGGGCGAGTTCTGCCCGTTCCTAGGAGACGCGCAGCTCGCAAGGCATGTGCAGAGTGCCTTTCCCTCACCATGCTCGTTCTCAGCCGCCGCGGAGCACCCCCGCCAACTCAAGCGAGGCGGCCCCTGGCCTGCTTCGGTCCCCCGCAGCTACAAGGCAGGCAACCTTCCCATAGGACGCCTCCCCCGCCCCCGCCCCCGGCAACGGAGCTACCCTTCTAGCAGGGGCGTCGCAAAACGAGAAATACCCCCCCCCATTTAAGGGCTCACCGGCTGGTTTAGCCACGGCCTGCGAGAGCAGATTGGGGCGGGGGGGGGGGGGCTGGCGCTTCCCTTCGGGGTCTCCGGTCGCAGTGCCAGCAGCGAGCTCTGCGGGGTTCCACCAGACGCATCCTGGGGAAGCGAAGGTAGGCCCTCCCCCAGCACTTTGCCCCTGTGCTTAGGGGGCCGCGGGGAGGGCCCATTTCAATAGCGCGGCCTGGTACAGGCCCTGACTTGAACGTAAGAGGTAGGATCGCGGGCCGGGAAAGAGGGGGGCGCAGCGGCGCCTTTCGGCTCCCGACAGTCCCAGGCGCGCCTGCCTTCGGCCTAGCGTTTCCTCAGATCGCCTCCACTCCCCCTCGGTGGCCCACGCACGTCCCGCTCATAAAAGGCCTCCTGGTCGCTGGGGAGGGGGCGGACCTGGGTGCGCGGCACTCCGCTCCCTCCTCCTGCCGGCCTTGAAGTGCGCCCCGTTACTAATGACCGGGGAACGCGCGCAGGGGGGGAGGCATTAGGGACCCCCTGGCTAATCAATGGCTTTGCTTGCCTCCCTCTCCCCGAGGGCCGGGGAGCCCAATCAATCACTCGCGGCAGGGCGAATTCACAAACCAGATGGCAGGGCCGGCTCCCAGCGGCTAATTGAATCGTTCGGGGCGCAGACACGGCGTGGAGGAGAGGCGGCGGCGGCGGCGGCGGCGGGGAAGAAGCGCCCCCTCCTCTCTCCAGGGCGGCTGCAGCTGTTGCTCCGAGAGGCCTGGAAAAGTGCCCCCCCCCGCGCTCCGCCCCGGTACTGATGCTTTGGAATGGGGGAGATGAGGCCCCAGACACTAGTGCAAGGGAGAATGCACTCTGCATATGGGCTGAGGCACTCCCGTTCTTGGTTTATTTATTCATTCATTCCTTCAGTTCGCCAAACCTATTCATGGTCACCTAGAAGTAAATCTCATTTAGTTTTAATTAACTTACTTTTAAAATTATATCCCGCTTTTTGCCTCCAGCCAAATTATTCTCAGGCGAACATTTCCAATGCATTGCAGCGTCAACCAACCAACCAACCCACCCACCGCACGCACTCAGTGTTGTTCGGCAGCAAGTCCCAGGAGGGCTGCAGCTCAGCCCGAAGGGGCCACTCCGCTTCGCCCCTGTCGCTTGCGAGTGACATGGACGTGACTCGGTCTCTGGAGCCCCTGGGTGCGAAGGAGAAGCCGCCAGCCTCCTCCAGGTCCAGCCTCGGCCGCCTCCCCTCTCCGTCGCTCCCCAAGTAGAACAGCGACCCCGCGTTTCTCCTGCAGTTTTGTGGCTCCGACTGACGCCCCCTGCCCAGTTCTCCCCCTGCCCCAATTCCCCCTCCCCCAAACATACATTCTGGGCAACCAGGGAACTAGTAGCGGCATCAGGGTGTGTCTTTTTATTCAAAATATATACACGCACACACGCACGACCGAGAAAAGGAGGGGGCGCTTCACGCGGGACGGACGGACGGGGGTGGGGGAGCACCGTGAAGAAAACCAACGCCCGTTCCCACTGAGGCGGGGCGGGAGCCCACCGCGGAGTCACGCGCTGCGGGCGCAGCAGAAGCGGGACGGCGGGCTCGAGGCGGAGGGCGGACGAGCCCGGGCCGCGGAGCGCCCAGCTCCAGCTTCTGCCGCGCCGGATCGTGGCCCCCTAGCAGGTGGCGCTCCGCTTTTGGAATGTGCTAATCTGGCAGTGGGGCACCCAGGAGCAGCGCAGGCGCCCCCCGCGCCGCCGGCACTCTCCCCGGAACAAGGGCCCTTCTCCAGCGCGCTCCTCCGCCGCGGCAACTGTCCTGGCTCCCGGCTCCCGGCTCCCGGCTCCCGGCTCCGTTCTCGCTGGCCCTGGCACAGGAGGAAAGGCCGAAAACACAAATACGCAGAGACAAACAGCCAAGAGCACGGGGACAAAACAACCATAGGAAAATCATAATAATAATAATAACAATAACAATAACAATAATAGTAATAATAAAATTAATTAGCTTTTTAAAAATTGCACCAAATCTTCCTCTCCAGTAACGGAGGAAGGGAGGGAGGAGAGAACGGAGGGGGGAAAGGGGGGAGGGAGGCCTCGGCCAAGGGACGGCGACAGGGGCAAAAGCAACGGGGAGAGGCGTGGGGGGGGGGGGGCTGCAGACAGCAATGTGTGGGGCAGAGATTGGAGGACAGGCGCGGTGGCAACGAAGAGCCGACAGGAGAAAGTGCCGTTACCGGCGTTGTCAGGTTCCGGAGAGGGAAACGCGGCTGGAACAAGCGGGGGGGGGGGGCAGGAAACAGGAGCGCTGTCCCGAGGGAGGCTGAGTGCGGAATGCCCGGACCACGACCGTGGGCTGGCGGAGAGGGGGCGGCGGCAGCGGCCCTTCTCCAACTCCCTGGCCGGTGGCGAGAGGGAGAGGCGCCCGGTCCTGGGGCCCTTCCCGCCGCCCTGCCTCGGTGCCCTGCGGGGGCGGGAGGGCCTGCGCCCGGTCCTCAGTCCCCCACGTCTATCTCCTCTTCCTCGTCCTCGTCGTCGTCCTCGCCGTCCTCGCCGTCGGAGAAGGCGTCCGTGGCGCGCAGCGAGGCGCCCGGCGAGGACGGGGGCGAGGCGCGGGGCAGGCTGCCGGCGCGGGCGCGGGCGGGGGGCGGCTGGGCCTCGGGCTCGAGCTCGGGCATGCTGGCCAGCTTCTCCAGGGCGGCGGGGGGCAGCTTCTTGAGCGACTCCACGTCGGCCTTCATCTCCTCCAGGTCTCGCTTCAGCTTGGCGCGGCGGTTCTGGAACCAGGTGATGACTTGCGCGTTGCTCAGGCCCAGCTGCGCCGCGATGTGGTCCCGGTCGGCGGGCGACAGGTACTTCTGGTAGAGGAAGCGCTTCTCCAGCTCGTAGATCTGGTGGTTGGTGAAGGCCGTGCGCGACTTCCGGCGCTTCTTCGAGGGCTGCCGGGGCCCGAAGGCGCCCAACGGGTCGCGGCCTGTAGGGGAGGCGGAGGTCAGTGGTGCTTCGCTGGGGAGGCAGGAACTGTCTGAGCCCCCCCCCCACCCCGGCCTCCCCCAGCGCCTGTCTGAGCCCGGCGGATTCCCCCCAGTGACTTCGCTGCAGCAGCCGCGGCCTGTGCTCGCTCGCTCGCTCGCACCCGTGGGCCCTGAGCGCCGAAAGCCCTGGGCCAGGCCCGCACACGCTGGCCTGGGTAGGTCTGCCGGACCCATGGAGACGCGGCAGAATCGGAGTGAGGAGGAGGAGGCGACTCCCCGCTCCGCCACCGCATTTCACTTTAGACGGATAAAACACAGCATCTGGCGAAAGGAGAGGGCCCCGATTGAACCGGACGAACCGGATTCTGGTGCGGGCAGCGGCCGCTAGAAAAAAGGAAGCAGTTCCAGCCCCAGAAGCCGCAAGAACAGGTCGTGGGGGTCGTGGGGGGGGGCGCGTACAACTGTCCTCCAACTCCTCCACAGCAATTTGTCTAGAAATGCAATCCGGGAAGCCCCCCAAGCCACCTCGCGCGAGCACGATCCGCGCGGCGAAACAAGGGGCTTTACTGCGTGGACTTTTCTCCCGAGAATTCGCAGGGCAGTGCCGCGGCCTCCGCCGAGCGAGTAAGGAGAAAGAAGTTCGCTCTGCACCAAACGACATTTGGAACAAAATTCCAGAGCGATTAGCGAAGAAAATTGGCCACCTTTTGCTTCTGTTGTGACAACTGGGACACGTTTTGTGGAACACCTCTTTACTAAAAGTATATTTATAAAGTTGTTGTTGTTGTTGATGATGATGATGATGATGATGTTACCACCATCACATCTCATTGAGAGCTTCGCTCATCGCCCGAGCTGCGTTGGAAATGGTGGTGAAAGGACGTTCATTTGGTTTATTTATCCGTCCTTTCCACTACTAACAAAGGAAGGTTCGAATAAGGGGATCAAAACCACTGCAACAAAAACGTTCCTGAGCGAGGCGGGCGGGCGGGCGAGCGGGCGGGCCCTTTGGTCGTATTCCTGACCCCCGCAGGTGAATTCGATTCTGACGACCTCTTCATCATGGAGAGAAAGACCCCCCCTCCCCTCCTTTGATCCGTCTACAGGCCCCAGTCATGAGCCCAGGCTAAGGCTACGTTAAGGTGAAAGGGAACACACGCGGCCCCTGAATGCTTTGAGCAAACACGCGGCGGCGGCGGCGGCGGCGGCGGCGGCGGCGGGGGTGGGTGGGTGGGTGGGTGGTATTATAGATTAATAACAATTCCGTTCCGAAGGAAAATCGGAACCGAAACCGATTTTGTTTCATTATTGCTAATGGAATCCTACAATCTCCTGACTGCACTAGTTAGTTTCGGGTTCCAGCTGAACTGTGCTTGGCCTCTAGTCCACAGGATTGGGCCGTCAAGTCCCGGCTTCGTTCACCCCAGCTGACTGCCTTCTTGCACCCATCAAATCCTGCCTTCCGCTCAGCGCCGTTTCACTTTCGCGGCCCGGGTCTGAAATCCGAGTTTCCACATTGAGCGGCTTCCCGGGATTTCTGTAGGCTCGTGAATGCAGTCCGGAAGGGTGGAAAGTGGAACAGGGCCTTTACAAATAATATTAACAACAACAACGACGACAACAACAACAATAATATTTTTTTTCTAGCCAATCCTTTCGCATTTCAATTAGGAAAAATGTAAGACATCACTTGAACTGTAGGAATGAAAGTGGGGCTCTTAAACAGCCCTTTTGTTTATTTTATTTTAAAATGTCAATTGGATTTGAAACTGAATGTATTTCTCTTTCTGTCTCATTTCAGCGCAATTCACAAGCGACGGGCATTGCTAGATTTTAAGGCCCCGCCAGAGGCTTTGTAGTCTCAGGAACAGAAAGAGGTCGGGGCGCTGGTCGCTCTGGGCTTAATACCGTCCACATCGCGCACCGGGAAGGGCAAGAGGGGCCGAAGGGGATTTTGGGGACACCCCGGCGCAGGGAGCCGCGTTTGCCCCAAGATGGGAGGATTTCCCTCTTTAAAGCGTTCAAAGAATATCCCAAATTGGTTGCACAGAAAATGTCTTCCTCTCCCTTGTGGGAAGCGGAAACATGGATGTGGATAATTACGAGCAGTTTAAGCTGAAAGACACAGTAACAGATCCGCCTAATATCGATGAGAATATATTATATTATATTATATTATATTAATAATTTCTTAAAGATTGGTCTAATGGTTCATTTTCTGACTTTTCTCAAATGTACCCAAAGAACCACGTGGAACTGGACTGCAGGCCTAACTTGAAGAATATTTATTTATTTATTTATTTATAATTATAATTATAATTATTTATAATGCAGCCCCTTGTATCTCGGAGAACATTTTGACGGTCGACCGCTTTACGAGCGCGTGGCGAGTTTAAATAAGGCCACCTTCTAGCTTCGGGACCCCTTGGAAAATGGCTCCAGGCGCCCGCGATGCCATGAGCCGCGGTGGCGGCGGCGGGTGGAACTTTCCGCGGTCTGGAAGTGAAGCGGGGTTTGGGGCCTGGTCGGGGATCCCTCCGGGCCGCAGCTCAGGTGGCGCTCCAGGGTCCAGCCACGGCCGCCTGCCCGGCTCCTGGAACAAACCGCCAGGACCCCTCGCCGCTCGCTGAGCCATTTCACTACGACGCCCGCTGGAGACCGTCTTTCTTTGGGGCAGCATAATTGGAGGGGTGCGAGACTGTTGGGGCGTCACCTTGCAGAGGCGGGAGGCCACGCTAAATGGGCGGCTGGAAGCCCTTTAAGCCGAGGTTCGGGAACCCCAGGCTCGATCACTGACTCCACGAATCCAGCGGCCGCGGCGGCCTTCGCGAGCTGCTGAAACGGACGCGCCTCCTTCGGACCGGCACGATTCCCTCCGGCCCTGCGGGAGCAAAGGCAGCAGGAGTGCGTGTTTTCGCGAGCCCCAAAGCGGCGGGAGCATCGGCGGCCTGTGCGTGTGCAGGGTCGGGGTCTGCCCTGCTCGCTCCGATCTTGGGCTAGTCGAGCGAGCGGGAGACGGGGGTTCGGGAGGTTTCTGGTGTTGGTCCCGGGCAAAGAATAATAATAATAATAATAATAATAATAATAATAATAATAATAAAAAGAAGAAGAAGAAGAAGAAGAAGAAGAAGAAGAAGAAGAAGAAGAAGAAGAAGAAGAATTAAAAACGACATTATAAAGGGGGGGGAGAGAAGTCATGGCCGCACTTTGCGGAGAAGGGGGGGCGCCTGTTCCAGAAGGAGCCCCCGGGGGTGTTTTGCTTGTTTGTTTGCTTTTAAGGAAAGCTGCAAAGAGATGAGACGACCGGAGGAGTCTGTGGGCAAAAACCTGCGGCGGAGGCGGAGAGGCGATTCTGTCCGCCCGCGCGGGGCGCCTGCCTGCTTTTGGGCCCGCCAAGGGGCTCTTGCCGTCTGCCCGGTAGGCCTCTCCCGGGAAACGGCTCCTTAGGCGGGCAGGGGCGCATGCGGCGCTCAGCCCACCCTTCGGCCTTCGCTCTCCGGCTCCCCTTCCAGCCCACTCGCGCCACCAGCACCCTCCTCCCGTGGCGCCGGGCGACTCCGGCTGGGGCCATCCAGGCCAGGCTTCCAGCCCTCTCTCCGGGCCCCCTTCCCCACGAGGGAGCCCAAAAAGGCCGAGATGGGCCGGGGCGCTCTGGCTCGGCTCTCCTGGCTTTGTAGCTGGCAGCTCCGCAGAGCAGCCGCGAGCGCGCGCACTCTGGAGCTGGGGGGCAGGCTCCCCCGCCGGCCGGCCGCCTGCTCGCTGTCGCGGTCCTTACCTTCGGCCGCTTGGAGCACGTTCACCTCGAGCCCTTTGAAGGTTTTGCTGGCCAGCTCCTCGAGGGCGCAGAGCGGCGAGGCCGGCGCGGGCACGCCGTTCCTGGGGGCCCCCGTCGCGCCCGCGACCTTGTCCAGCAAGCGGGAGGCCGGGGCTTTGCGCCCGGAGGGTTTGCTCAGGATGTCCTCGATGCTGAACGGGGTCAGCGGCTTGTTGGAGTTGGCGGGCGGCGGCAGCTGGTCCAGCGGGATCCGGCGCCTTTCCTCCGCGCCCGGCTGCAGCAGCGGGGGCGCCGCCTTCCCTTCCTTAGCGGAGGTCATGGCCGGGAAGAGGGGAGGGGAGAAGGGGGAGGGGAGGGGAGGCCCCCCCAGCTTGCCCCAAGCGCCCTCAGCACCCCCTGGGGGTCATGCTGCTGCTGCTGCTGCTGCTGCTGCTGGGGCGGGGGCAGCAGCGGCGGAGCCCACCTGGGAATCTCTGCCGCCCCGCAGCTTTTAGCGCCTCATCGCTCCCCCTTCCCGCCGCCCGCAGGATCCGGGCCTAGGAGCAGGGCACACAGCTGCGAGCGCCTCCCCGCCCGCGCCGCGTGGCCTCGGCCGGCGTGGTTTGGGGAGGGCGCGTCCCGTCGGGTCTTCTTCGCCTGTGGCCGCTGTCGAGCGAGTTCAGTCCCAGCCAAGCCTGCCCGGGCGCTCCAGCCTTAAAGGCACACAGGCAGGCAGGGCCATCAATTGGGCACCCGGGTAGGAGGAGCCAGCGCGGAAGTGTTCGCAAAGTTTCAGAGCCGGAGGGGGGGCGAGGGGGAGCGGAGGGGGGTCCCCGCTTCTCAGGCCGCGCTGCAGAAGCAGCCTCCGCCCAGCTCTCTCCCTTCTCTCGCAGGCCGGCCCGGGGCTCTCTCGGCTCGGTCTGGCCGCCCGGATCCTGGCAGCAGCAGGCCACTTGGCGCTGGAGGCGCGAGGCCTGCACGGCCCCACCTCTCCCAGGCGCTCTGCCCCCACCCCCCGCGGCCTCTCCGGCTCCCCAACCTGGTCAGATTCGGGCTCCAGAAGCGCCTTCCGGGCTGGGCCCCTCTATGGTTGCTGCTCGGGCGCCCTGGCCTCTCCCGCGCCGTGAGAGACGCGGCCCTGGTAGGTGTGATCCGTGGCGGTCCGTGCTCTTTCCAGAGCCCTCCTCCCCTTCCCCCAGGGAATTTGGTTTAGCTACCAGGGGAGGGGGCAGAGACGCCCCCCCTCCGCGGCCGTGTTTCAGGGCTAAGGTCTCCCAGCTCCTCTCTTGGAGAAGCAGCAAGTGCACTGTCGCTTTCCCGCGAGGAGACTCCTGAGGAGCTGGACCTCCCGCTCCCACTGCTTGGGACACCAGCAAGTTCTTGAGACGCGATTGAGGGGCACTCTGGGCTGTGGGGGTGGCGGGCGTAGTGGCGCAAGGATGAGACCCCCAAGGAGAGCGCTCGCTCCCGCGCCCGGCGCTCCGTTTGTTTCCCCAACTGAGCAGTGCTGGGGTTGGGGTTCTCAGCCGCCCCCCTCCTCACCTGCGTCTCTGGCATATTAGAGGCGACGGGGTGGTGAGACCCGGCGGACCGGGTTTGATTTTTCTCTCCTTTTGCGGGGGCGGGAGGCCGCCGCGGGGTTATTGTTCTCGGGCGGGTGGTTTGATATGCCCGTGCAACTGCGCACAATTTGGATCCGGGGATTCCTCCCTCTCCTCGCCAGAACCAGGCGGCAGCCGCGCTCCCTTCGAGGCAGGCTGGGATTTCCCTCCCGGGCTCAGTCTGGAGAAAGAAAGGCAGACGGTAGCGTCCTCCCCCCCCCGCCCCCCCGCCCCACACTCCGGGGGCTCCTTTGCGAAAGAGACCTGACCAAAGTGATCTTGCTGGCCTCCTTCATAGAGTGTTTGTAGCAGTATGTTTATTTATTTATTTATTTGTTGTTGGCGTCGTCGTTAGTAGGAGTCTTTGTTGTCGTTATGATTATGGTTATGATTTCGTTCCCATTATTCCCTCCTCACTTGGGCGCCTTTTCCTGCTCTCCCACAGAGTTCGGACAGGACTTCTCGGCTGGGCGCCCTTGGCGCTGGAGGGAGGGGGGTGACCAGCCTGCTCGTGGCCTTCCTCGGATCCCGATCTCCAGGGACCCCGTCCAAAGAAGCCGCCGCCTCAACTGCAGGTTTGCCGCGGGGGACCCGAGATTTCCCGGCCCGCCCGCCTCCTCCCCCTCCGTGCCTTTCCCATTCGACGGTATTAGCAAGAGTCCGTCGGCGCTGTTCTTGCCTCTAGCAATCCGTCACCATTTTACGCAAAAAGAAAAGGCTGAACGAGCCCAGCCGATCGGCCCGTCCTGCGCAGAGCTTCAGCAGTCCTGCCCCTGCGCGAACCTCGCCCGCTTTTTCCGGCGTGCTATGTCCTCGGCCCTGTCCTCCTCGGAAGAACTTGGGCTCTTGGAGTCCACCAAGACTTCGGAGGAAGGAGGCGGCGGCTCAGAGGCTCTGGCGGATCGGGGCCTCGCCTCGCCCCGCTCCTCGTCCCGCCGCCTGCGGCCCAGCTGGGCGTTCTGCGCCGCCCCCTCCCGCCTCCCGCTGCTAATGCATGGCAGACGTGCAACATCCCCGTAAAAGAGGGCCATAAAAAGCGACTTTTCTCCAGTGCTGTAAAGAGCTTTTCAAAGCCCCCCGCGGGCCGCCTGCTGGGTAGGTGGGGGGGCTGCGGAGCGGCTGGGCGGCCCCTGCGCCCTCCGATGGTGCGACCTGCCTGCGCGGAGAGGGGGCCTCCGGGACCCCCATCTCTCCAGGATGCACCCCGACTCCTCTCGCCCCTCCTCGCGGGGTCTTTGCTTGCCTGGAGTTTTATGGGCTCCCCAGCTCTAAATGGCCCATAAAAGCGCCGCGTCTGGGAGTGATTAAGGCCCGCAGCGCAGGGCTTTGGGCAGGTTTTGGATTTCACTGCCCGGACCGGCCGTAAAAGCCTCATACAAATAACTCCATGATCCCGCACGCTTGTAAACCTCCCTCTCCCCCCTCGCTCCCGCCCCTGCCCAGCGCCCCCTCCCGCCTGCTCCACAGCCAGCTGCTGAGAGGCTAGGCAGGACCGAGCCGGGCCTGGGGGTCTGGCCTTCTAGCCGGGGCCGGAGGAGGCACCCCGCGTGACACGCGCTCAGAGACCCGTGTCACTGAGGTGGTGACGGAGGAACAGCACAGGTAGGCAGGAGACCCCAAGAGACACCGCGGAGGTGGGGGCGGGACCCTGTCCCTCCCATCTGTCCCAAATATCGAAGCACATCCGCGAAGGGAGGGAGATGCAGGACTGCCCCCCCACCCCATTATTCATTCTTCCCTCCAAGGACTTAAACAGGGGGCTGCTCTTTCCCACATAGCCCCCTCCCGCCGAACAAACTTGCCGTCTCTGGTCAAGTGCCTCCCCGTGGATCTAGAAGCCGGGAGAGTGTTGCCGCCACGCTGCCCTTAAGGCTCCCGTGCTGCTGCTCCCTTCCATCCAGAACGGTTCCCTGCAGAGACACTCTTCCCCGTGGCCCCAGCCTGCCGCAGTCTGAATTGGGGCCCATCCCTGGGAGAAGGAGAAAAGGGCCCGACAGTTGGCCTTCCCTCGGGCCTCCGCAGGGCCTGCTGGTTCCACGGACTTCTGCACCTGGATTCCGCGGGGCGTCTGCTTGGGCCCGTTGGGGGCGGGGGCGTTCTCGCTTGACCGCCCACCTTTAAGCAGTGGTCTGAGGAAGATCAACTGGAAAGGGCCTCAAATTCCCCTCATTCCCCGGGACACGGAGCAACAGACTGTGCCCAAGAGGTGGGCCGCCAGGGCAAGGAGGAGGAAAGGAGAAGAGACGGCGTTCACACGTGCCCCTGAGCAGAAGCGCGGCCCTCTCTGGCGGCGCGGTTGTGGCGGAGCTCCGCTGAGCCTTCTGGTCAAAGGGCGGCTGGCCACGACCTGCCAGACGGTAAGGCCAAACCCGAGGCTGCGCGTGGTTTCTTCTGACACCAGACTGCTCGGGATTCACAGGCCGCGTCCCCTACCCTCTGGTCACCCGGGTGCTGAAAGATGTTCCGCACTGAACGTCGGAAGAGCGCTCCTTCGCACTACGGACGCCTCGCCGCTGCCCTCGTGTCTCTCCCGGCGGAGAAAAGCTCAGGCCCCCAAGTCAGAGGCGAGGAGCGTCCACGGGCAGCCTGGCTTGGTTGCCTCGGCTTGGTTGCCTCGGACTGGCGATCCCTCTCCGGCCCTGGAAGAAGGGCGCCTCTCCGATAGGCGCTGACTACTTGGTGCGTTCACGTGGGACTTGCGTGCCCACTCGTGGGATTTGTAGCCCGCCTTTCCACCCCCAAAAGGCGGGGCGCAACCGGCCTCCTGCCAAGCCTCGGCTCAAGTCCGAGGTCCGAAGCAGCGCCTGCAGTGGAGCGGAGGCTGCACAGTCCCAGGCAAGCCCAGCAGCGGCCGCGATCCCGGCCGTGGTTCTGCGGTAGCCCGTGCTCGCTCTCTGCGGGCCGGTGGGTCTCCTCGCAGCCCTCTTGGGCCAAGGAAGGCAGAGACGCTCTCTAGGCCCGGGCCGATCCTCTCCCAAACCATGTGCCCCTTTTCCGGTTCGGGAAGGACGTGCCACGGTGGAACAGTCCGCCATAAATTGCGACATAAGCGCCTCGCGGCGGGGGGGGGGGCGGCGGCCTCTCCCCCGCTTGAAATAGATCCCGCTCTTCAGCGGATGATGGAGAACACATGGACGTCTGAAGAGCACAAGGGCCAACCAGCAGCAGGACTACATGGGGAGGGAGATGCTACCCCAGCGCCTCTGTCCCAAGATCCCCGAACCACTCAGATAGCCAGGACCAGGCCTCATATTCATTGTGGGGTGGAGGAGACGCTTCTTCCGTTCTTTGCCCCCCTTCTTCTTGTTTTCTCTCCCAACCGCCCCCAACCGCCAGCAGGGCTCTTTCTGGCTAAATCCACTCCCTTCTCTATTTGCCACTGCTAAAGTTTGCCCTATTCCGGAGGCGAAGGGGTTAAATGCAGCTGTCACTCAGCGCCTGGCCGGCCCAGCGCTCCTGGGCCTTTAATCCCTGCTCGCAGTGATAGATGGGCCGTTTACACGAGCGATTAGGAGCGGAAGGAGACGCCGCTGCCCCGGCCCCCGCCACAGCCGTGCTTTCTTGCTTGCTTGGGAGGGGGGGGGGAGCGACGACGGGGGACGACGACACGACGACAAGCACCATCTGGTGACTTTCATGTAGGGGCAAATCGCATCGGGCCGCCTCAGCTGCTTTCCCTATGGGGCGGGAGGGGGCCCTGGAAGTGCGCTGCGCGTATGGAAAGGCTGGATCAGAACGGAACCGCGGGAGCCGGGGGGCGGGGGCGGGGGCGGGGGCGGGGAGGAGGCTTCGTAGACTTGGACGAGTCGAATCTGGAAACGGGCCCTTCTCAGGCCGGAGGGGCCGGGGCAGCCTGAGCGTGGGTGTGGGGCGGGTGGGGGCGTGGAGAACAAGGCGCCTGAATGAGGAGGCCGAGGGCGAAGCTGTTTTCACGCCCGTGGGCAGCGGAGGCCCCGCTGCCCACCTGCCCCGTATCTGCCTATATCCTCTTTCGTTCTTTCTGCCCCCACCCCCTCCGCCCCGCAACCAAGGTCTGTCCTCGATCGGACTGGGAAAGGCGAGCGAGAGACGCGCTTTGCATGCCATGGCGGGGCTCGGGCCTTGTCCTCCTTGTTTGTTTGTTTATTGACTACACTTGTATTCCGCCCAATAGCTGAAGCTCTCTGGGCGCTTCACAACGTTCTCTGGGGCGTTCGCGGCCCACCGCCGACTGTGTTTCCAGCGCCCGCAGACGCGCAGGAGAGGACGGGGTGGGCTGAGACGGCTGCCGCTGCCGTATGTACTACGACACTTCACCGAGTGAGATAGGCACAAGGGCGGGTCTCTGCCCCGCAAAGTTTACAGTCTACGCTACAATCCAGCTGCCGAACTGTGGCCTAAATGCCGACACTGCGGCGGGGAGAAGAGGGAGGCAGGGGACGACTAACATTCAGTAAAAAATCCTCAAACGAAGACTATTCGACTGGCCTCTTTTATACGCCCTTTGCCGCCGCCGCCACCTTCCTGCGCACGACGCCGTTGGCCTTTGCGCGAGGGCGCAGTGTGCAGGCCCAAGAGCCCCGGCGAAGCAAGGCAGGGACGAGCCGGGCGAAGGTGGGTTTTCGCGCGCGGCGTAAAAAGAGAAGAGCGACGCCGCTTTGATTGGCCTTGATCTGAATGAAACGGGGAGGGGGGGAGGGCGTGGATTAGGCAGCGGGGAAGCAAATAGAGAAACGGGTTTCTAGAAGGTTCTTCCGAGAAGCCAGAGCGGAAGCCGGAGAAGGCGCTGGTGCTGGGGGCGCTGGCGGCGGGCGGGCGGGCGGCGGCGGCGGCGGGAGGGGGGGGGCAGGCTTCCATCGACGCCCAGGAGGACCAAGGAGCCGAAGGAAGACCAGGACGGCGCGTGTCCAGGCCTGTCCTCCTCACACGACCTGCGGGACGCGCATCTGGCGATCCAGACGTCGCCGGCTGTTCTAGGCTTGCAGCGGCACCTTTCCTTCTCGTTGGTGGCAGTAACATGCAAGGCAGAAGGAAGCAAAATAAATAGTAAATAAATACAACGAGACTGTGATGCCTTTTCGTAAGGGGGCGGGGCCTGCCAGAGCACGGGTCCACCTCACTCACCGTCTTCGCCACAGGAGCTGTAGAAGAGGACTCTCCACCTCCACCACAGGCCTCCCCAGTCCAGCCACCTATTTCCAGCAGGCACCAAACCGATGTCCCAAAGGGAATCAGAAGGGGAGCACGAACACACCCCTCCCCCACTGTTCCCCAACAACTGGTGTCCTGCCCCTGAGCCTGGAGGCATTGTGGATGCAGGCACGTATGGTAATTATTAGTCACCTGTGACAAGAATGTCTGCACCTCCACCCTGCGAGGTAGGACAGGCTGTAGACACCTTTGCCTGTTTTCCTCCGCTGTAGGCTGAATATTAGTTAATAACACATCTCTTACTTAGTGTTAATAGGCAATCCTTGGGAATCCAGGCTTATGGCCTTTAAGATACGGCAAAGGATGTGCCTCTTTGGCGGCGCTGCCTTCACAACCGGGTCAGCTTGTTCACTAAGCAATCCAGCACATGGGGAAGGTGAACTCCAGGCTAGGCGAGTGAAACAAATCAACTCTAGCGACCAAGTCAAATTGAAGAACCGTCCAGAGAGAAGTTGAGAAATAGTCAATTACATTTAAAATAAAATGAAAAGTCAAACTAGCTCACTAAACCTTACTTATCAAGATGCTGAGGCAAACTCACCAAATCACAGTGATGGCTGGTGCCTCCGATGGCTGGTAGGGCTGTACAGGCGGAGCCCAACTATGGCCTCCTCCCTTGTAAGGTCTCAGTACACATAAGCAATGCAGAAGTGATCTGAAGACCAGGATCTGACCGTGTTGATGATTATGTCCTGGGAGCAACACAGGACCCATTCTTAGGCCACAGCAGCCAGCAAGCCATACCACAGAAGCAGGGAAATGGGGCACATGGGCATTCTAGGCCAGGAAGCCTAGAATATGCGTGGTGATGGTGGTGGTATTTTAAAAATAAAGTAAAAACACAGACGGCCAGGCAGTGCCCTACACCAGCATTAAAACAGACAAACACCAACTAATTGCCAGGCAGCCTCCAGGCCCATTTTTTAAAAAGGACTTGGCCAGGGACGGTGAGTTTTACAAGCAACTTTACTGGTGTTGCAACCCACAAACAGAGTATGAAAATAATGATGATGATGATGATGATGATGATGATGATGGATTAAAGTAGGGGGCAAAAAGTGCAGCCTGTGGGCCACAGGCAGCCCCCCAAACCCCCCAGATGTGCACACCTTGACATCTAGGATGGCACTGGTCTGGGTGTGTTCACAGGCACACTCCAACCTTCCTTGAGAGGCTCGTGCATTCCTGCCCTTGCGCTCTGGGCCTTGCAAACTGCACGCACGCGCGCACGCGCGCACATGCCCCATCCTGCACACTGTCTCAAATAATGTCCTGTGACGTGCAGAAGGAAAGGACTGCTAAGGGGGATCCCGGCAGGCCTCAAGCTCGTTCTGAACAGGTCTCCCATCTCCCTGCTGCTGTTTCCTTGGAGCATCTTCCTCCCCACAGCCTGACGGCTTATCTGGGCCTTTACCAGTAAAATGGGCGTTTGCTGTTGGGACAGAATCATGTGCTGATGGGGGCAGGGAAGCAGGAGCCCCACGCCATGGCTCTCGACATGTGTGTGCATGATGGGGTGGGGGGAGCTAATCCACAGGGTGGGGGCTGGTTGCGCTTTGCTGCTGCCCCTTTCCTGAGTGAATCTGAGCCCATTGTGAGCAGAAAGCCATTACGGAAGTGTCAGGAGCTCCCGGCCCTGGGGGCGGTGGGGGGGCTTCGTGGTGTTCATGTCTTTGTTCTATGGCCTCTGGTTTGTATGGCATAAGTTGTATAATTTGAACATTTTAATTGGGGGCCAGGAGGCAAATAAACACAGAAAGAAAGAAACTGGTTCCAGGGATCACGGGTTTCTGGGGCTGGCTTGCTGGCTGGCAAAACTGTTTTTTAGTGCCAAGACTGAGCTCTAGACTGCATTTAAAGCAAAAGTGCTTCTGGCCAGTCAACAGTGCGCTGAGGTGGGAATGGCAAAGCCCCTGGTTCAAATCCTACGCCTGCTGTGCACTTGTTGCATGAGGGTCAAGACATAAAAGGATTACTGAACACTTTGTATATTAAAAGGGCTGCAGGAATGAAAGCAAGTAGTGAGACGGGACAGGACATTTGTGGAGCAAGAGGAGAGCTCAGTGTGGTGTGGGTGGGGGACCTGATGAAGGGCAGTGGCCGAAGGAGGAAGGGCGGGTGCAACAGCAGGTCTTGCCTGAAAGGCCGGGGTGGGGTGGGGTGGGGGGCAGAGCGTCAGTCTGATCCTGCAAGGTTCTTTTTAGTATTTTCCTTAATAGCAAAAGTTGTCCCACAGCAAAACAAACAAACAAACAAACAAACAAACAAAACAACAACAAACAAACCTGCCACCCCCTCTCTTATCCCTCTGCTACACACACACACACACACATCAGAGATTGGGGCTCCCAGACGTGGCTGAGTGCAGTCTGCTCTTGTTTGGGAAGTTCAGCCCCATTGGTAATTCACACAATGAGGACATCACGCATGCCATGTGACCCTGAAAAGCACTCTGAAGATGTTAACAGTGCATTTACCCCTCTACTCAATTTCACCCCCCTTTCCCCAATATCTAGAATTGGGGGGGGGGATTCCAGACGAAAGGATTCCTCCACTCCCCAGCAAGCACAAACTGCTCAGGCCCCTCTCTCTTGGCAAGAGGAGCCCCTGCTCGAAGCTAGCCTTGTAGGGCTGAGGCAGCAATGCACAGGCAGGCCGCCCCAACACATGCTGGGTCTCAGGACCCAGTGGCTGATGGGCTGAGGCAGGGAGAGGGTCACAACTGCCTGCAACAACCTCCTGCAGTGCTGGACAGCACAGATGTGGATGCCCATGGGAATCCAGGTGTTTTGAGCATAGTGCTGCATCTTCCATCTCCTCCTCCTCTTCTTGATAGACATGAAAAGGAGTTCCAAAGCCCCTCAACATCTGGCTGGCACACAATTGTCTCCTGCTTGCTCACCTGGCAGGGGCTATTGGCCATACAAAGAGGGAGACACCTGTGAATTGACAGGCTGGTCCTGCTACACGTGTGGCTGGAAGGCTGAAAAGAGATGGAAATGAGCTGAAAAGGACAGAGGGATGTGTGAGATTCAGACTGAATTAAAATTCTCTAGTCCAGGAAGAAGAGTATGTGCAGCCGGAGGGGGGGGAAGTGGGAGGGGGAATGTTGTCTTGTGTGTGTGTGTGTGTGTTTGCGCACCAAACGCAATGCCCCCCATTCTGAAAGACCCATTCCGCAAGACACACACACACACAAAACCAGCAGAGTTAATTTGAGCCAGTGCTGACCAGGGCTCTACAATGTGGGCCCTTCTGAACATGCACTGTAAACCCTAAAGAACAGACAGTGCCTCTCAGTGCATGCAGAGTGGTTTTCTCTCATTGCTCAGTCTCATGATAGTGGTCACAAAGCAAAGACCTTCCAGATCAGAGGCCATGGCTTTGGGGGCTCTCCGTTTAGAAAATGTGTCTTGCTGCTGCGTTGACTACAAAGATGCCCACCTGCTCAGAGGCCAGCAGTGGGCATGAGTGGTGGCAAATGCAACACACGCACACACACACACACATCCTCCACCCCTTCTGCCTTTGGGCATGATCTCATCCCTCCCAATTAATGGAGGATACTGAGACTCTGCCAATCTCATGACAGAAGCCAGTTAACAATAAATAAATAATCAAACGTTGTTGTTGTTGTTGTTGTTGTTGTTGTTGTTGTGTGTGTGAGGGGGAGAGAGAGAGACTGTGTATGTGCATGCATGTGCATTTTTAAGAGCTTGTTCTTCCATCGGAGTATGCACATTTCCATGTGGACTGCTGTCTGTGACATCCATGTTATTTCTTCCTTTCATTTTCATCCCATTTTCCAACCAGCTGGCTCCCAAGGAGACTAACAATAATGAAATAATCAAATACAAATACAACAAAAGCACACAGCGTGCATGTCAGTGCAACACCCTTGGGGGATTCAGTGATGGCTAGGTAGGGTGGCTGCTTTAGCACTGTGTTGAGAATTGCCTCGTTGATGATCTGTGTAGGAGAGGTGTTTTCCATTGATATAGACTCTTGGAATCAGTCTATTATCTTTGAGAAATCCTGGAGAATGGGTGAAATACTAGAGGACAGGAGGAGAGCAAATGTTGACCCTATCAGAAGAAAGGGTAAAAAGGAAGACCCAGGGAATTATAGTCCAGTCCGTCTGACATCAATTCCTGGAAAGATTCTGGGCAGAATATAAAGCACTAAGTCTGTAGGCACCATTACACTAATTCAGTGATCACTGAAAACCAGCACAGTCTAGTTCTGCTAGATTAACCTTATTTCATTTTTTGATCATTAGATCGTGAACTGTTGTGGACATAATATATCTTGATTTCAGCAAGGCATTTGACAAGGTACTGCAAACTGTTTAATTGTGAGCTGGATGGCATCACTGTTAGATGGATCCACAGCTGGCTGGAGAACCATCCTCAAAAAGTGTTCGTCAATAGTTCCTCATCGAACTGAAGGTATTGCATGGGGTGCCACAGGGCTTGGTCCTGGGCCTGTACACTTCAACATTTTTATTAATGACTGGGAGGAAGAGGTGGGTGGAATGCTGATCAAACTCCTGGTGGTTCCACATGGACCACATGATGGGAGTCTACCAGGAGAAGAGCCTTCAGTGTGGTGGCCCCCTTTCTTTGAAACTCCCTGCCCCTGGAGGTCAGGCAGGCACCAACACTGTGTTGTTCCTGGTGCCTCCTGAAACAGTTCTATTTCTGGAAGCATTCCTTGAGTAACAGCCAAGGTTTTTATCTGCATTCTATATTTAAAAATATATAATTTTAATGGTGTTTTAATCTTTGTATCTTTTACTATTTTACTTCTAAATTTTGTAAATAAATAAATAAATTAAACAGCAGATGACACAGAATTGGGTGGGATAGCTAGCACCTTAGAAGGCAAAAATTAAACTCAAATGGTCTTTAAGTCAAAAGACTGGGCAGAAAATAACAAAATGAAATTCATCAGAAACAACTGCAAAGTTCTTCATTTAGGAAAGAGAACTTCATTTAGGAATTGTGTCAAATGCACAGTTATGAGATGGGGATAGCAACAGTGTATGTGAAAAGGCTCTTGGAGTTGTAGTCGATCACAATCTGAATATGAGTCAGCAGTGTGATGTGGCTGCAAAAAAGCCAAATGCAATTTTAGGTTGCATCAATAGAAGTATAGCTTCTAAATCAGAGGAAAGAATAGTGCCACTCTACACTGCATTGGTCAATTTTCACCTCGAACACTGTGTCCACACATTAAGAACACACAGAGAGCAATCCTGAATCAGACCTAGGGTTTCTCTAGTCTGCTAGAGCATAAGGTGCTTTATGCTTTAAGGCGGATTCGTTCATTAAGCAGGGGGTTTCCAGTTCTACTGTTCGAGGATTCTATGCTTCTAGCCCAGCATTCTGTTCACACAGTGGCCAACGAGGAACACATAAGCAGGACACAAGTGCAACAGCACCCTCCCGTCCATCTTCTCCAACAACTGGTGTACTTAAGCATTCTGCCTCTGCTACTGGAGGGAGCACATAGCCTTCAGGACTAGTAGCCATTGATAGCCTTCTCCTCCAGGAATTTATCCAACTCCCTTTTAAAGCCATCCAAATTGGCTACATCTTGTCATAGTGAATTTCATAGTTTAATTACGCGCTGTGTGAAGAAGTACTTCCTTTTATCTGTTCTGAAGCTCCCAGCAATGAGCTTCATGGGATTCTCTATTGGGATTTAGTATTCTGAGAGATGGAGAAAAATGTCTCCCTGTCCACATTCTCCACACCAGGCATAATTCTGTGCACCTCTATCCTGTCTCCCCTTAGCCTCCTGTTTTCCAAGCTAAACAATCCCAGCTGTTGTAACCTTCCCTCATAGGGGAGATGCTCCAGACCCTTGATCATTTTAGGTGGCTTTTTCTTTGTTGCAGATTTAAATATTCCCCATTTAAAATTGCAACTCAGAGAATAAATAAATATCCAATCTGATTTAAAAAGCAGTTGAAATCATCCTCCACTCTCATCTTCCAAAGACTATTTAACATCATCATCATCATCATCATCATCATCATCATCATCATCTTGTCCAGTTTTCAGAAGGTAAAAATGAGGCTATTCTGTTTTTTACACTTCTAGTATATAATCTGTACAGGGAACTTGTTTTTGGTGGACAAAAAAATAACTAAAGAAATAAACCAGCTGGTGACGGAGGGGAGTTTCTCTTTGAAGAGGGCACCACAGAGAGGAGACTGCCATTATCAAGGAAGTTTGGTTGCTGGTTGGCTCTCAGACCTGCCCAAAAACTGCAGAAAAAATAGTAATTCTATACACACACACCCGGCAATAAAACTGGAAATAAAAGTCCCATGGGAATATTAAAATGCCTGGTGGGGGTGGGGAGGTTGTGTGCAGCCCTGCCTGCCTCATCGCCTTTCCCCAACCTCCTAGTCCCTGCCATATGCAAGGATCGATGGTGAAGGAAGGCCCTGGTGATGCTCAGATGGGTCCCCCAGTAGGCAGCCTGGTCTGGACCTACCTTCCTGGAATCTACATTCACTTCTGGAGATTGGAGATGTAAACTATCCTGGGAAACTCCTGAAGGATGTGGTATAAATCAAATACATGAATGAAGTGAACCAACATGCTTTGGGGGGCTTCCCAAGAGCCACTGGAGGAGTAGAAAAGTGGTGGTGGGGGGCACGAGAGAGAGAGAGAGAGAGAGAGAGAGAGAGAGAGAGAGAGAGAGAGAGAGAGAGAGAGAGAGCAGGCTTGACTGGGTGCTGCATGTTGCCCTTGCTTCCCTCACCAGGTGAGCTTACCCAGCCCAAAGGTGTGCAGAGTGCAGCATGCAAGGGCCAAGGCCTGGATGGTTGCTGACCACCGCTCACGTTCTTCCTGGCTCATGGCAGCGGCTGGTTTTTGATGTGTGTGTGTGTGTGTTCCCAGGCCTCTTGCAGTCACTTGATTAAGAGTTCATCAAAACCATTTGTGGTGTGTGTGTGTGTGTGTGTGTGTGTGTTTGATGCAAATCCCCATTTGCCCTCTCCCAGCATGACCTCCAGCAGATGGTGCCTGGCTTGGGCGGAGCCCCACGAGAGCCGCCGTTTGCTCGCACTCCTGCCACCATCACAGATCACTGCCCCCCCCCCCCGCAGGTTCAAAACCAGGGAGGACAGAAATGGAGGCCAGGACGCATTTTCATACAGGGCTGCCAGCAGCCGGCCCACCACTTCCCTGGCCCTCATCTATTATTTAGCAGATCCATTTCAATAATGCAAATCTGCCGGCTGTAATTCAATTATGTCCCTGAGCAGAGGCAGGGCGGGCGGGCCCTGGAGTGCCGGGCCGTTTGCACATGGAAATTGCTTCCAAATGAATTTCCCTTTAATAAGGGGAATTGCCTGGTGCAAAATTAAGCTGTCAATAAGGGCTGGGAGAGAACAGCCGGCTTCAACAATGACAACCACTTTCACGCCTTCATAGGCTGCGAGGCCAGGAGGGTCAGCGAAGAGGAAGGGTCTGCTTCGATCCCCGTCATCTCCTCCCTCCACAGGGCCAGGGAACTCCCTGGTGCGATGCGCTCGTCCCCAGCAGCCCACTCAGCTGGCTCTGCTCTGGGGAGTGAGGAAGCCCCATTGCGCCAGGGAGCATCTTGCCCCCACTGGCTATGCCCACCCCCCTAAGACTGCTCTGCAGCCGCTGTTGCTAGAGAAAGGGCTTTGCCAGCCTTAGCTCACTTCATCTTTACAGGTTGTTACTAGGTTCCGCCTGAGAGGGAGACCCAGGAGCGCCTCCCGTTTCCTGTGCTCAGTCTGAGCCTGGGCTCAGACTCAGAACCAGTTTTCAATGCTGTGGCTTACTCTCTGAGCATACGCAGAGTGAACTAGTGTCAGGCTCCCTGAAGCAGCACAAACAGGCTTCCAGTCCTCCTTCTTCCAGGCTCCCTGGGTGAGATCCAGTGTGGCTGTTTCACAGAGCACAGGAAGAGCCCTGAGGCTGGGTCAGCCCCAAGGCCTCTCTAGCCCAGCATTCTGCTCCCATAGTGGCCAACCAGAGCCGCAAGCAGGGCAAGAGTGCAGCAGCACCCGCCAGTCATGGTCCCCAGCAACAAGCGGACATGTTGCTCTGACCCTCGAGGTAACATTCAGGCATCAGGGCTGGTAGCCATGGGTGGCCTTATTTTCCTCCACTGGAATGCGTGCAAACATGTCTGTGTTTTGTGTTTTGCCCAAGCCCCATTAATTCTGTGTGTGTGTGTGTGTGTGTGTGTGTGTGTGTGTGTGTGTGTGTGCATTTGTCTACCTACACAAGAATCACTCCTGGTGTTATCCTGCATGCCCTACCCCGCCCCCGCCCAATCCCCTGCCATTTCCTGAAGGTTGAGAAAAGCCAGGAGGAATCAGACAAAGAGTCTGTCAGGGTTGCTTTAAGATGGATTCCTGCACTGAGCAGGGGGTTGGACTCGATGGCCTTATAGGCCCCTTCCAACTCTGCTATGAGTCCCAAAGCTGTGCATCTTCCAAAGAGAACATCTTTCTTTCAAGACCCTGAAGAGGAAAAACTGGGACCATTCCGTGCTCGCAGTTCTCTGCAGGCAGCCTCAGCCCCACCCCACCCTGGTAATGGTGGAGACAGAGTGGTGACCCTGAAAGAAACCAGCCACCACTCATAAAACTGGGGTATAAACTCAACACCTTGAACAGCATCCAGAAACAGGCCATGAAGCAGCACCTGGGGCTGCTGGGCCAGTGCGGGGGAGAAGAGCACGGCCTGGGGTGCACATCATCTTCATCCATCATGCTCCTGTGGCGTTCTGTGCCAGCTGAGCCTTCTGGATTGCGTGGGCCTCTGCTGGGCACATTCCAGGCTGAGCCAGCCAGTGGCCCAGGTCATATCTCTTCATAGCCCTGGCTGACTGGGACATAGGCCTCCTCATAGAATCATAGAATAGCCGAGTTGGAAGGGGCCTACAAGGCCATTGAGTCCAACCCCCTGCTCAATGCAGGAATCCACCCTAAAGCATCCCTGACAGATGCTTGTCCAGCTGCCTCCTTCTGATCTGTGGCAACTCTCCCCAAGGCAGTGCAATTCATCCCACAAATTCCTAAATTCTTGGCCTATCCTGTGAACCAGCCCGGCCCTACCATTACGCAGCAGAAACGGTCGCCTCAGGCTGGATGCTGGGAGGCAGCAGCAGCAGCCTGTCGGAGGAGGGAGCTGTGGGCCTGGCACTCTGCCCTGCTCCCCCAGGCTGCCGGCTGCCTCCAGGTGCGGTGCAGGATGCCGTCCCATCACCAGTGTTGAAGCAAGATCCCACTGCCAGTCCAGCAGGTGGCTTTTACACATGGAACGGGCGGGGCGCCATCTTGCCTTTTCCCTCAGGCAGCCAGATGTCTTGGGCTGCCCTGCCTGTGAAATAAAAATGGTGCCCACGGGGCGATGCTTTCCCACAGCGCTGCTTGCCACTTGCATTAGTCAAAGGGCTTTCAAGAAAGGGAACTTTGGGAAAGGCTGAATGGAACCCCCATGTCCAGAGGCAGTGTACCTCTGAGTTTCAGGGGCCGGGGTGGGATGTTCCTCACCTCCTGTCCGTCTTCGAAGAGGAGCCAGAGCTCAGCACTGCTGTGTGCTATGAGGGCCCCCTCTGATCCTGTCATCTCCAGTGAAGGGGGCTCAAGCAGCAAGAGAGGGTGCCCGACCCCACCCCAGTTTCCCACCGCCCTCAGAGGAGACAAGAGTTCAGGGCTAGGCCCCCCGGGGCTGGCTCCGGCTCTCCCCAGCGGCTCGCAGGCAGGCGCCTCGGGCTCCCACCGAGGTGCCCAGCCCAGCCCTAGCCTCGTGGAGGCGCCGCCGCTCAGCAAGGACCCTGCGCGGGGCGGGCGAGCGGGGCTGAGCCACGCCTGCCGCCTCTTCGCCCACCCAGCAGGCCCACCGACCCCAGGAGAGGCAGGAAAAGGCACCGTCAGCCAGGGCGCCATGAGGACAGCCGGAGCGGGGGCCACGTGGCGTGAACGCAGCAGAGGAGGCAACCAGACTTCCGGCGTGCCCTTGCGCTGCACGTGCTGGGAAGTGGCGCTCGAGGGGAGCGGAGCGCCGAGTCCGGACGGGGCCAAGCAGAAGCGGCCGTAGTAGCCGCTCCTGCGCCAGCCCGGCTGGGTCTCGCGTGGCCGGGCGAGGACTGGCCATACAGGCTAAGCCAGCCATTATGGAGGGCCGCCAAGGCGCTGCCCGAGTGGCAGCTCCGGCGATTAGCAATGAAGCCCCCGTCCGGCCGCCGCTCCAGCGCTCCGCCAGCGTGGCTCTGGGCGGCCGCGGGCCCCAGCAGCCCGAGGCGGCCGCTCCGCTCGGCTGCCCCCGCGCCTTCATTAAGCGGAGCGGAGGGAGGGAGGGGAGGCTCGCTCCTAATTGGCGGCCAGCGGCGAGGCGCAGGAGCGGCGGCGGCCGGGCGGACTGCTGGCGCTCGCTCGCTGCCGAGGCTTAGTGGCGCGGTGGGCACAGGCGCTCGCGCCGCGGCCGGCTCTGCGATTCGGAAGCGCCGGGGCTGCTGCGGAGCAGGACTGACCAGAGCCGGCGGGGAGAGCGGGAGGGGGCTCCGCAGCAGCCTGGGCCCGCACGATGCATCCAGGGCCCGGCAGCCCCCTGGCCCTCTTCACTGTGCGCAGGGTGGCCGGGCTGGGGCCGCCGCCGCGGAGGCCAAAAGCAAGGGGCTGTAGCCCCCCCCCCCACCTTCAAGGGTCTACAGGTTGTTCGGGTACTAGGTACAAAAATCAGTGGAACACAGCAACATTTTGGAGTGCTCAGCACTTCAAATACTGCACTATATAAATAATAATAATAATAATAATAATAATAATAATAATAATAATAATAAAATAAAGCCTTTTTCTTTATTATTTTTAAAGATAAAAATAATGGATATTTTATCTTGGTAAGAATGCTTACCAAAAGATAGGAACGGCTTCAGAACACAATAACAACAACAATATGCTTGTTTTTCCTTCTAAACCTTCTCCTCATCTCTCATTCTCTCTTACTGTCAATGATGTTACGCTTACTCCGGTCAAGGAAGCTCGTAGCCTTGGCTTTATCTTCGACTCCTCGCTCTCCTTTATTCCTCATATTGAGGCAGTAGCTAAATCTTGTCGATTTTTCCTGTATAATATTGCCAGGATTCGATCATTTTTGTCTGTCTCTTCTGCCAAGACGCTTGTTCATGCACTGGTTATTTCACGGTTGGACTACTGCAACCTTCTTCTCTCTGGCCTTCCTTCTTCTCACATCAGTCCCTTGGTTTCTGTTCACCACTCTGCCGCAAAGATCATCTTCTTAGCTCGCCGCTCCGACCATGTTACTCCGCTTCTGAAATCTCTTCATTGGCTTCCAATTCACTTCAGAATCCAATATAAACTTCTCCTGTTAACCTTCAAAGCTTTTCACGGTCTAGCTCCTTCCTATCTCTCCTCTCTCATCTCACACTATTGCCCCGCTCGTGCTCTTCGCTCCTCTGATGCCATGTTTCTCGCCTGCCCAAGGGCCTCTACTTCCCTTGCTCGGCTTCGTCCATTTTCGTCTGCTGCCCCTTACGCCTGGAACGCTCTTCCAGAACATTTGAGAACTACAAGTTCAACCACAGCTTTTAAAGCTCAACTAAAAACTTTTCTTTTTCCTAAAGCTTTTAAACTTGATGTTGTGCAGACTTCTACTGTTACTTTCTACTGTTAGTTTTTCCCTACCCTGTGCCTGCTTACCCTTCCCTGTACCTGTTTGCATTCTCTTCCCCTCCTTATTGTTTTACTATGATTTTATTAGATTGTAAGCCTATGCGGCAGAGTCTTGCTATTTACTGTTTTACTCTGTACAGCACCATGTACATTGATGGTGCTATATAAATAAATAAATAATAATAATAATAACAATAATAATAATAATAATAATAATAATAATAATAATAAATAAAACCTGTGAGGGTCCTGCTGGGTTGCATGGCGGTGTCCAGCCGCTGCTCAGAACCTGGCTTTCCCAATGGTGCAAACTGTAGCCCAGGGCTGAGCCACCCAGGCTTTGAGCAATGACATTCTCGATGGATTCCACACCTGCGACAGGCCTCAGGTATCCTCTGGGTGGGGCTGCAAAACTGGCGGGGGTGGGGTGGGGTGGGGGGCTGGCCCTGACTGTGCGGCTGGAGGCCTGGAGTTGGGCGTGTTCTCATGGTCACACCACTTTCTGGTGACGTTTAGACTGAAAGTGGCCATTTCCCTGCACAGGGGAGGTGGACCCATAAGGATAGTCAGTCCAGGCTTAAAAGTGGGCTAGATGGAACAACTATTAGGTGGATTCACAGTTGGCTACAGAATCGGACTCAAAGAGTACTTATCAATGGAACCTTCTCAAACTGGGGGGAGGTAACGAGTGGGGTACTGCAGGGCTCAGTCCTGGGCCCAGTGCTCTTCAACCTTTTTATTAATGACTTGGATGAGGAGGTGCAGGGAATGCTTCTAAAAATTGCAGATGACACAAAATTGGGGTGGGATAGCTAATACCCTGGAAGACAGAAACAAACTTCAAATTATCATTATTATTTATTTATATAGCACCAAGATCTTGATAGGCTGGAGTGCTGGGCTGAAAACAACAGAATGAAATTTAATAGGGATAAAAGTTATCAGCCACACATGTCGGGAATTTCTTGGAAGGGCCACTTTTGGCAGAATTTGTCTCCCAACAGTTATTGGGGTAATTGAAATCCCCTATAGCTACTACATCTTGCTTCCTTGAAACACTGGCAATTTGCTTTTCAGAAGTTTCACTCTCATCTTCTCCTTGATTGGTAGTAGACTCCAACTATCATGCTCCTTTTATTCCTTGCACCATTTCTTTTAACCCAGATGTTATCAATGGGGCTGCCAGGCTCATCCTCCTGTATTTCTATGCAGGGATAAGTATATATATATATATTTTAACATATAGTGCAGCTCCGCCTCCCTTTCTATTTCTTTTGTTCTTTTTGAACAAGTTATACCCTTCAATTGCTGTATTCCACTCATGGGAGTAACCCCACCAAGTTTCAGTTATACCTATCAAGTCGTATTTGCTTTCAAGTATTAAGAGTTCAAGTTCGTTCTGTTTGTTTCCCGTACTCTCTGGGCATTAGTTTATAGACATTGAAGACCACATGCTTTATAGTCTGGCTTCTTTCCTATACTATTGTGAAGACTATTTGGGGGTGCTGTTAGAGCTCTTCTCTCTGTTATGGTGCATCAGCCTTCGTCCATTTTTGCCTCCTAGTTTACGTCTCCCTTCCCTGTAGGATTTAGTAATTTGGCCACATTAATTCATGCTTTGGTGTCTCCTAATGTGTTACACATGAGGTTGCCCCTCCCCCCTCCCCTGCAATAACACCACAGTACGATAAAAAATAAGGACATTAAAACTGTGAAACTTTGGAACTTTGAAATGACGACATTGGCTAGATGGAACGTTTTTCCATTTAGGAAGTGTCAGTTCTGTGCTCACAGTTCATGCACTGCACCCACTCCTCTGCCTGGAGCAGCTCCGCCCAATGGTTAATTTGAGGGGGAGGGGGCTCTCGTGCCAAAGAGCTGCCTTGGGCTGCTGAGTGAAAGACTCCTGCAGTGTCTCCAGTGTCAGGCAAGCCTGGGACAGATGGGCCTCTGCTCCTCCTTCTGGCCAAGGTGCTGCTGGGCTTCAGTGAAGCCAGGGGCCACCAGGGCTCAGCCACAGTTCAGTCTGGATTGCGGCCATCAAGAAAGTGCCTCTGGGCATGCGCAGGTTGCTGCCTTCCTGGATTAAAGGGCAAGTGCACTCCAGCACTCCTGGTGCCTCCCTGGTCTGAGGGGGATGGAGCAGAACCTCGCAGCCCCCAGCAAAGCCTTCTGTGGTGGCTCCCACCTCAGGGGTCTTGAGTTGGGAGGCCCCTTTAAATGGGTGGGCCCCACAAGGGAATACAGGAGGCTTGTCCCTGCCAGAGACCAAAAGGTGTGGGGCAGCCCCTGCCTCCCCCTCCCCTGTTGGGCCTTACACAAGGTCAGGGGTCTTGTGGATCAGTGGGAAGGGGAGTGCAGGGGGCTGTTTGTATGACCTTCCCCTGCAGAGGGGGAGCAGCTTTGAAATGTGAAGCTGTTGCCTGTCCCATTTGGCCTGTTGGGCCATTTGGAGGGTGCCCAGGGGAAGCTGTTTGTTCTGGGCCAGGGTGACAAACAAGCCACCTCGTGAGTCATTGCTGTGGCCGGCCAGAGCTCGGCTGGCTGAAGGTGGAGCTCCCCGTCTCTGCTGCTGGACACCAAGGTCAGCAGGCACCCCAGAGTGCAAAGGCACCCCTGCTGGAGGGGGGAGGGGTTTGCAGACCATCCCCTGGCCTGGAGAAGGACTCTACGGCCCCTCCCACCCAATGTGTGGATTCCAGGGCTGGCCTTATTCCTCTGGCCGCTTATCCTGGGATGTCCTAGGGCCCTTCGGACTGCACAAGGAACCGAACACCCGGAGGCCCAGGGCTGCCAGTCCTGCTGCGTGTGCTCAGGGGAGCTGGGCCCTTTGAAGCTCTGCAGTGTTGCCAGGCAACACAGGGCACCCCAATCAGCATGTGCAGTGTGGCTGCCTGGCCTGGCCGCACGCCTTGTGATGGCAGTGTGGCACTAAGAGGAGTCTGCGGTGCATGTGCCCCATTCTTCCTGACTTTGGCTGGGGCCAGGTTGCACTGTGGTCTTGGCCCCATGTGTTCTGCTGTTCTTTCATATTTCTCTAGCTGCAACAGTGTAATGCCACATGGCATGAAATACAAAAATGATGCTGGCCTTGCCCTGAAGGAAGGTGGCCACAGGTCTTCAAAAAGAGGCAAGTGGTGGCCATCATTGGCTCCTGGAGCAGGAGACCCTTTGCCAGGGAGCAGAAAGGCTGGATTTGGCCAACAATGAGAACTTCTGACTGGCAGAGGCATCTGTGGAAGGCCTGGTCGATGTCACACCAGAGAAGCAGTTGCTCTGGGCAGGCCAGTGAGAAAACAGGCACAGTGCCCCTACGAGAGAGTGACTTGGCTGCCTGAGGCCATGTGTGTGGTCTAGAGGGAGCAGGACAGAGTCAAAGCCTGGAGTACGTGACACCTGATTCTGTGAGGGATCTTGTGGCGCAGAATAGGAAGGGGTGGGAGGGGCGTGGGAGGAAGGGCCTGATCAGGGTGCTGAGTGCCCAGACGCTGGGCGCCTCTGTGCACAGCCGAGTGGGATGCACGAGGCTGCAGGCAGGAGGTTCTGGGTGCCCGTTTGCCCCCTGAGCAAAGGCCCACTTGATGGGAGGTGCGCATGCGCATAAGTGTCATTTCACTCCAGGCCCCTGCAAGGTGCTGGCTGGTGGGGGAGAGGGAAGCTCCCCCACCCACCCCCTGCTTTTCTCCATGCCCTCTTGCTGCTCTCACCAACATGCGGCTTCAATTAAAGCTGCTGCAGGGAACTCCAGCTCACCCCCTCGCTGGGGCAATGAAATGAGGAAATGGTTTGTCTGCGTTGCTGACAGCCATGCGCCGCACATGGAAGATGGATGACCCGAGCGATAAAAGCTCTGCAGGCAGACAGGACTCACCTGAGTGGGGGCAGGGGCAGGAGGGAGCAGGGTCCCGGGGAGGGGAGGGCATCTCATCGCCCCGCACCAAGAATGACAAATTGGGGGCAGTTCAGGGGGGAGCACCAGGGGGAGGGGGAGGCTGAATTAGGGGGGTGGACTCCCCTGGTCGCTGCTTCCCAGACCTTTTGCTAACGGGTAAAGTAGTACCAAATCTGCATGCTGTTTGCTTTTGCAGTAGCTGCACGAGTTAAAGCAATCAAAAGAGCCTCGTAGCACCTTAAAGGCAAGCACATCTATTATGGCATAAGCTTTATTGGCCACTTCAGCACATATGCCTATGTGCATGCTTCCAGCTTACAGCCAGAACAGACCACAGAATCCCTTGTCTCTATCCAAGCCCTGTGATCCACTTCCCTCTCTTCACACTTATCAGATGGAGACTCATTACTGAAGGGTTTAGATCAGGCATTTCTCAAACTACAATTCCATCTCTGCCCAAATGATGTGAAACCAGCCCCCATCCCAGCTTGACAAGGCAGATTGGGACCCAGGAATATTTCACTATTGTGCAGACCTCGAAGAGGAATGGCGGAAGCCCACTGGCTGTCTCTTACAGTTCCCGGCTAGAAGCAATCGAATGTTCCAACCACAAGCTGGACAATGACACTTGCCTCTCAGGGCCATGGGTGGGAGGCCTGCACTTGCCTACAGACTGACCCCCCCCCCCACACACATTGCACAACCTAAAACAGCTACTATAGCAAGGGCCAGAACCTGCAGCAATCCCAGGCCAGGACTGTCCCCTCTGTCTACAGGAACAAATAATGTCAGCTGCAATGTCAGGCTTCGAGTCACTTGCCCCTCTTCCAGCATGATCTATGCCACCTTCTGCCAGCACTGCCCTTCTGCATGCTTCACAGGGCAGGGGCTGCACAGTATTGACTCTGGGGACACCTGTGACCACCAGCCATTCTCTCTGTGGCCCAGGGGAGATCCACTCATTTTTCAGCACTCTTGTTTGGTGTTGCTGGGTGGGAGGAGGAGGCTGTGGGGGGGGGAAGTGACCCCAAAACAGCTTTCCCCCACCCCAGTGATCTTGAGCAGGATTGCTGGGAGGGGCTGAGATGCATGCATAGGTGCATATGTATATGTGGGAGCACATACATGTGCAATGGCATCCCATGCAGCCCACAAGTCCACAAGGTTTGTGCACCCAACAGGTGACACAGGGCAACAGGCCAGTCTTTATGGTAAGTAATAAATGGATACATGCCTGATATCAGAAATGGCAGTGTTCATAAACTGGTGGCAGAACACTCCAGCCTACCAGGGATTCCCTCACTGACTTAAAGTGGCCATTGAGGCACAAGAAACTCCAGAGAGAGAGAGAGAGAGAGAGAGAGAGAGAGAGAGAGAGAGAGAGAGAGAGAGAGAGAGAGATGAGCCTGAGAGACAGCTGAGTTCACTGCATCAGGAGGTTCCGTTCTATTGCAAGATCTGGTGAAAGCTTTTACAGGTCACACCACACGTATCAATGGACTTGCCCAGTGCCAGGATGTTTGTGTGATCAGCAACAACTGTTTTCTGAAGGGTCGCTGTTAATAATATGGTTGCCAATCTCAGCGCTTCCTGCATTTAATTTCCCCCTGATCTCACTGTTTTCAATTTCCCCCGCCCAACCACGTGTACTGTACCTGAAATTCTTGGTAATGTTTCATGCATCTGATGAAATGGACCACAGCCCACAGAAGCTTATGCCAGAATAAATGGGTTAGTCTTCCAGGTTCCAAAAGACTTACTGTTTTCCTTTGGTGGAGAAACATGGTTTCCCCCTCTGGAAACGGCATGAGTTAAGTCACTTCTGGGTACATTTTGCAGACTTGAAACAGCTGTCAAGCAACAGTGATTTGACCAAGGTTGCGCACTGGATCTGTGCCAGAGGGAGGAGTTGAGCCTAGGCCTCCCCAGATCAAAGTCCACCTCTCTGGAGAGTCTTGGAGGAGAGTCTCACTCTCCTCACCCAACTGGGAATGGGAGAGGAGGTTACAGTCTCCAAAGCAAGGAGGGGGGATACCTGGGTGGGATTTTTCCAGAGTGTGGCTAGTGGTGCCTGGTGTCTATTGGGCCTGGTGGGGCAGAGGGCAGCTACTGATAGGTGGAGCCGAGGGTCTGACACAGAAGAGAGAAGTGAGGCAAGTTAACTTGGGGTTAATCATGCCTGCAAAGCAGAGGGTAGGGTGTGTGTGTGTGTGTGTGTGTGTGTGTGAGAGAGAGAGAGAGAGAGAGAGAGAGAGAGAGAGAGAGAGAGAGAGAAAGCACCACAGCAGCATACAAAGGCAGCTGTTTGAATCTACAGCAACCCTTACACAGAAAAGAGAAGCTGAGGACATACAACTTGAAGAGTGGATTCCTGCACTGAGTGGGGGGTTGGACTTGATGGTCTTATAGGCCCCTTCCGACTCTACTATTCTATGATTCTATGAAGTTCTGAGGCTTTCCGAGTCCATGGCACAGACTGCCCACCCCCAGCACAGCAACTGAATACGTGTATCTTGACCATTCCCTCCAGGATCTGGATTCCTCGATGTGAAGTCTGAGCCCTCATCTACACCAAGCAGGATATTGCACTATGAAAGCGGCATATAAGCAGCAGGAGCCACTCTGCTGCTTTGTAGTGGCATTGGAGTGCACTGACAACTGTTGGGAGCCATTGACATAGACCATAGACCGCTTTCACGTGGCTTTCATGGTGCGATATCCTGCTTGGCGTAGATTAGGCCTGAGAGACAAAAACTCAGTCTTGTCTGCTGCTCCGGCTCAAAAAGCAGGGCAGCCACAGAGACCCAGGCTCAGCCCCTGCCATGTTGTGCTGCTCTTCCGGCTGAGAATGGGGGTGGGGGGTGGGGGGAAAGGAGGAGATAACAGGAGCAAACTGCCTGTCACAGCACTCTGCGCCCACATGGGTGGACCTAAAGAAAATGAGGTCTGTGGTTTTGTTTGTGCTTTTATGTTTTAAAGTTGCTGTGGTTTTAACACTTTGGTTTAATGTTACATTTGTTTGAGAGCCACTCAGAGAACTTCTGTTATGGGGCAGCTAACTAACTAACTAACTAACTAACTAGCATGAGAGGATCACACTCCTGCCAAAGGTCACCCAAAGGTCTTCCTGGCATAAACTTTTTTTGGGGGGGGGGTTCTGGGAGAGGAGCAGGCCTTGCTTTTCACACCACTGAGGAGACAAGGTTGCTGCTGCAGCACC
This sequence comes from Elgaria multicarinata webbii, assembly GCF_023053635.1. Taxonomy (NCBI): domain Eukaryota; kingdom Metazoa; phylum Chordata; class Lepidosauria; order Squamata; family Anguidae; genus Elgaria; species Elgaria multicarinata. The sequence goes on along the minus strand of NC_086180.1, from coordinate 527,819 downwards.
TGAGGATTGCAGGGCCCTGTGGCTCAGCTGGCTCAAGCAGGAGAGGGTGTGAGGTGGGGGCTCTTTGGGACAAGGGAAGGCATTGGGCACAGGGGAGGGGCCAAAGGCAGGAGCCCTTCCTACTCAATTCCAGCCCAGTGAGAGATGACCCATTGGGGAAAGCTGCCCAGGGTGTGTGTGCGTCTGTGCGCGTGCGCTCCCCATGACTCATGAGCTGCAAATCGAGGCCAGACTTTCCCCATGGGGTGTGTGTGTCCTCTTTGGAGTGAATTCCCTGAGCTGGAGAGGCTGTGGGCAGAGCAGGGCAGAGGGCCAGCGCCCCCCCCCCCCGAACCGAGGAAATGTGGGCAGCGAGGCAGGGCTTGCATTTGTTAGCAGGAGCGCTCTTAATGACCTCCAGAACTATTGGACAGAGGCTCCAGGGCTGGAGCGTTTGTGGGTCTCTCTCTCCCTTAGGGGTTGTGATGGGGTGCGTGGTGGAGCCTTTGAGGGGGGTGGCAGAACAGGCAGCCCTTGGGCCAAATTCTCCAGGGTTGGAGAGGGAGGGGGCACGCATCCCTCCCCCACGTTTGAACCTTAGCAAGGAGCCCAGCCTCTGGTCTGCGGCTCATCTGGTCTCCTCACCGCCCCTGCACCCACAGGCCTCCTGGCTTCCCTCTCCCCTCCCTCTCATCTCATCCTATCTGCTGGGTGGGAACTGCCCAGAGCGCTCCGGCAATTGGGCGCTGTAGAAATGAAATGAATCCATCGTCTCCTTTTAGCGATTCCAGACATTTCCATGCTCCCTGGGAAGAGAGCGGCTCATTCCTGTGGTTCTAAGCAGAGCGCGGAGCACGCGGCTGCCCCCCCACCCTCCCCCGGCATTTGGGCCACACTGAAGAGCGGCTTTGGCCTTGACATCGACGCCCGGCAGTGCTCGCATTTCATCTGAGACAGGGCTGGTGGCGGGAGATGGGAAGGAGGCCGGCCTGGCCTGGCCTGCGTTGCGCCGGCTCTTGCAGGCCACTTCTGGCTCCCTGGGGTGGGCTCTGCTTCGGCCCCAAAGACGGGGTTGTGGGCCAGAGTGGAGAGGGGGTGCCAGTTACGGGAGTGATGGGTGTGTAAGCAGGACAATGGGTGCTGGAGGAGGAGGAGGAGGAGGAGGAGGAGGAGGAGGAGGGCTGCTCCCTCTCAGCTGTTTCAGATCTGCTTGCAGGATGATATCAAGGTGTTTCCTGCCTCACAATGGTTATTGATGGCCTGGTTCCGGCTGGGTCACCCCTGTGTGTGTGTGGAGAAGTATTCTGCAGATAAGGGGGAGGAGAGAGGGTTTACTACTTAGGGGGGGCAAGGGCATTCCACCTACGCCGTGCCCGGGGTACAATGTCAGACAGAGACAGAGCGACGTCTGTCTTGCCGCACCTCCCTGTCTGCCCCTCCCCCCATTCCCTTAGCAGGGCCCTCGGTGTGGACTCCCGGCTTGTCCCCGGGTCTGCCTGTTGCCCTCAAAGAGGCCTGCGAGGGACAGCAAGTGTCTCAGGCCCTCCGGAGGACTCCCTGCTCGCCGGCACCTTCCCTTCCCGGCTCCCAGCCCCGTGGCCCCAGCGGCCCCTGGGCGCATGTGCATTAATGGCGTGCCGCACCACCTCTTGAGGCAGCCTGGCTGCTGGCACTGGGCAGGGGGCCAGGGCTGGGGATGGAGCTCGGGCTGGGTGGCGCATGTGCGTGTTTACCCTTCTGTAGCACGTGTGTTGATCTGGGCCAGCCATTGGGAGCTCCGGAGTCGTCTCTAGGGGGCTTTTGGACCTGGAGTAGCTTTCTCTTCATGGGGCTTTTATGATCTGAATTGAGCCCATCTGTCAGCAGAGGAAATGGTGTGTGTGTGTGTGAGAGAGAGAGAGAGAGAGAGAGAGAGAGAGAGAGAGAGAAGCTCTTTTCAGCGCTTTCTTTCTAAACTACTCCAGAAAGAACTTTCTAACTGGTACGATGCTTTGCCATTTGGTGTGTGTGTGGGCAGGGGTGATTCCACCAGTGTTTCTATGCCTGCCTAGGTGTGCCAGGTTAGGCCAGGCGAGACATCATTTCCTTCTTTGCCCATTTATCAGCCCTGTTCCACCAGAGGGGAACAGCCCCCTGCCTCCCCCCCCCCCCAGTTACAGCAGGCGGAGCTGGCCAGGGCTGGGGCCCAACAAGCCCCTTTTCAGCCTGGTGTCATGGAAAGGCTAGAGTCATGGGAGAGCGAGAGTGGTGTGGGGTGTGGTGTGGTGGGGTGATGGGTGGGTGCTCTTCTCCCCCAAGTGGAGGAAGGGGGTTGCATCTTAACTCCCAGATTGTTTCCTTGGGACCACCGATGAGGAGGCAGCCATGGTCTGCCCTGTCAATTTCACCCTCTAATGAATATGCGCAGACGTGGCAGAGTGCCTTGGAGCATGTACTGAGTAGGGCAGCACATGTGGGGCAGGGGGGCACAGGGCAGAGGCTGTGGCTGCTCTTGGCTCTGCGCTCTAGAAAGGCCCCAGGCACAAACCCTTAGGCAGAGGCAAGGGAAGCCAATTCCTCCGCCTGCCGCAATGGCCCCGCTCCAACCGAGGCCTTCTGCCCGTCCTTCCCCAGCAGGCTCATAGCACGCCCTCCTGGCCCTCCTTGTCCCGCCAGCCAGCTTCCCCACCTCCGCAGCTGCCCTCCGCGGCTGCCGCTCACAAAGGCTGTATCCCACCCGCCTCATTTATCTCTGCCTCTTTTCCCAGGGGCCGGAGCAGTTAATAACAATAAACGCAGCCTGGCTCTTGCTGGCTGCAGATTTACTGTTATTTAATCATGACCTTTTGTGGAGAGCCAAGGCCGGAAGGCCCCGCCGGGGGTTAAGTGTCAGGTGCCAAAGGTCAACGTCTCCTTTCATCCTTCAAGTCCCACATGGGAATGTGGCGGGAGGAGGAGTGGGGGGGGGGAGCAAGCTGGAAGAAAAGACTGCAGGGGCTCTTTGCCCAGCCCTGAGGGGCAAACTTTGCCCAACTTGGCTATAGGGCATTGAGGGGGGGGCGTGGAGGGGGGGTGCAGAGTGCCGGCCCTTGGGGGGGGGATAAGCCCCACTGGGTCAGACTGAGAGTCCATCCAGTACAGCGCTCTGTTCACACAGTGGCCAACCAGCTGTTGACCAGGGACCCACAAGTAGGATATGGGGCAACAACACTGTCCTACCCACATTCCCCAGCAACTGATGCATACAGGCTTACTGCCTTTGATACTGAAGGTAGCACCTAGCCATCAGGATTAATAACCATGAATAGCTTTCTCCTTTGGGAATTTATCCAACCCCCTTTAAAGCCCTCCAAATGGCTGGCCAACACTACATCTTGTGGTAGTGAGTTCCATAATTTAACTTTGCACTGTGTGAAGCAGTCCTTCCTTTTCTCTGTCCTGAATCTCCCACCCATCAGCTTCATGGGATAATGACCCCTTTGGGTTCTAGTATTATAGGAGAGGGAGAAAAATGTCTCCCTGCCCACATTCTCCACACCAGGCATCATTTTGCGCACCTCTATCATGGTCTCCCCTCAGCCTTCGTTTTTCCCCAAGCCCAACAATCCCAGCTGTTGTCACCTTCCTCCTAGGGGAGATGCTCTGGCCCTTGGGTCATTTGAGCTGCCCTGTTCTGCCCCTTTTCCAGCTCTACAATATCCTTCTTTAGGTGTGGTGACCAGAACTGTGCACAGTATTCTAAGTGTGGTCGCACCACGTAGATTTGTACAAAGGCAGTAAGACACTGGGCATTGGACTGGGAGTCGGAAGATGCGAGTTCTAGTCCCCACTCGGCCATGGAAACCCACTGGGTGACTTTGGGCCAGTCACAGACTCTCAGCTCAATCTACCCCACAGGGTTGTTGCTGTGAGGATAACATGGAGAGGAGGAGGATTATGTATGCTGCCTTGGGTACCTTGGAGGAAAAAAGGCAGGATATAAATGAAATAATAAATAAATAAATAAATAAATAAATAAATAAATAAATAAATAAATAAATCCTCAATTCCTTTTCTAATAATGCCTAACATGGAGTTTGCCTTGCTTACAGTGGCTGCACATTGGGTTGACATTTTCATTGAGCTGTCCACTGCACCCCCAAGATCTCTTTCTTGGTCAGTAACCACCAGCTCAGAAGATACTTGAAGTTGTGGTTGTGGTTGTGGTTTTGGCCCCAACGTGCATCGCTTTACACTTGCTTCCATCGATCCGCATCTGCCCTTTGGACGCCCGTCCTCCCAACTCGGAGGGATCCCTTTGGAGCTCCTCACAATCCCTTTTTGTTTTAACTACCTTAAATAATTTTGTGCCATCCAGATCATTTATGAACTAGTTGGGAGGAAAATGGTCCCAATGCCGATCCCTGTGGGACCCCACTATTTACTTCCCTCCATTGGGAGAATTTACTGTTTACTCCTCCTCTCTGCTTTCTGTTCTGTAACCAGTTCCTGATCCATAAGAGGTCCTTATTCCTTATTCACCCCTTATTCCATGACTGCTAAGTTTGCTCAGAGTCTTTGGTGAGGGACTGTCCTGGACGTGTTGGAGTATGATTTGGGATAGCCCAACCCTGACTGGGGGAGTGCAGAGCCCCAGCTCCTGCAGTGTCAGAGGCAGGATGCCTTTATTCGCCCACTTCTGGGGTCGTGGTTGGGAGGGTGCTGTTGCACTCATGTCCTGCTTGTGGGCTTCCGCTTGGGGGAGCTGGTTGGCCACAACAGTGGGGACTGAATCCTGGATGCGGTGGGCCCCCTTGGGTCTGATCAGCTTCTGGGCGTTTTCCTCATTTTCTTAGCATCAGCCTGCTTTTCAGAATTGTGGTAGTCAGCCAAAGAGGGTGACTGTCGCCAAGGCCCCAGTTCTGTGGGAGGGTCCTTTCTGGACAACCATCTGTCAGGGATGCTTTAGGGTGGATTCCTGCATTGAGCAGGGGGTTGGACTCGATGGCCTTGTAGGCCCCTTCCAACTCTGCTATTCTATGATTCTATGATTCTATGATGAGCCAGCCTGGAGGGGCCCATGAGCCAGAGGGTCTCCATCCCTGGTAAAAGTGCCTGGTATGATCTGGTACCGATGGTGCTGAGAAGCCCCCCACTCTCCCCCAATGCCATGCTCACAAATAGAACATTGGACCCTGGGTGGTCATATTCAAAACTGCATGAGCCAAGGTTGGCGTTTTAAATAGGGAACTAAGTACTGCCTTCTTGGGTGGGGGTGGGGGGCAGCAAGAACTGCAAATGCCCTCCCTCAAAGACACCCCCACCACTTCTGAGCTCCAGACAGCAAGCCCAGTCCTGACAGATCTCAAAATCTAGGAAGGGCAAGGACCCAGAAATGGGTGGTTGGTCTTCATCCTTCAAGCAGCAGGCCCACGTCCTGAGGTTGCACAACCTGAAAGGTATCCATAACCACAGGGCCAAATGGTGTCCTAGGTGCCTCCATCCCTGACACCATCAAAATTATGGCATCCAAGTTGGTATGAATGAGAGCAGTTCTATCTGAAAAATGGAGATCACTGTGGACCTGCCCGGCCTCTCCCAGTGGACACTCTGGAGCTAGAAGGAGCATTCCCATTGCCACTTGAAACAGCTCTCTCGGCTGACACGATTCTTCAGGTGTAATGATGGCAGAGGAGTAAGCCTTGGAATGGTGTCCCTCCCTGCTGCTCTGCCAGCTAGGGGTGGGGGACAAACCCATTTGGTTTTCCTGTTTATACAGACTTGTTTAATTTTTCACATTCGAACCAATATGTGAATCGAAACTCAGTGATCCTTTGAAATCTGCTCTTCTCCAAATTTTGCAAAGGACTTCTGTTTAAAAATGCATACAAAGGTAACTATATTAGGGGGAAATGCACACAAAAATGATATATCTGTGCAAATCATGTTAAAAAATGCATTATATTATGAAAATTGCTTGCAAAAATGTATATGCTTGGCAAAATTGCACAAATGTGCGTATTAGGAGAAATGTGTGCAAAAACGTGTACGAAGATTAACACACACACACCCTGTAATTTAAGGACCAAGCAAAATTAAGATTGGAAAAATGAGGAATCCTCCCATTGCTCCCTATTGCCAAGTGTAAGATAAGCAAAAAAAGAAAAGAAAAGAAAAGCAAGGTCCCTGCCCTGAGGAAGGGCTGGAGGGGACGGGATGCAGTTCGGGTGAGGGAAGGGCTTGGTCCAGTTTGGGAATGAAGGCAAAGCCTGTGAGCAGGCACAGAGACAACGATCGCCCACCCCAAGGCATGGAGGAGCTTGCTGGCAGCAGCAGGCCCTTGGCGAAACACGGTCTGGCGGGGTTGAGGGGGGACCGTCACTGGGGAGCCCCAGCTTTCCAAAGCCATCTGCGCCTCTATTTGAGTCTCTTTGGGCATGTTGCCTCAGCTATGCAGAGGCAGCCCTGGGCCCTCTGAGGTCTCTTCTACTGAGAGTAGGGCCTGCCCTCCCGTGCGCAGCCCTTCCGGGGTTGTGGGAAGCATTTGAGGAAGGAGGACACCTGGCAGAGCATGGGACCTGTTCCTGACCCATCAGTTCTGCAACATTTTCAGCCCTGTGATCATGGACCAGGTGGGCATTATAGGAGAAGGAGAAGGCAGCTTGCACTGGCTAAGGAAAGGGCAGAACTTGGAAAGGCAAATATTAGGGTTCCTGCTACACTTACGAACACTTTCTTGCAGGCCAAGTGGTGTGTGTGCATGCGTGCGTGCTTGTGTGTGCGTGTTTGGCAGAGTGTGTGTCCACAGCCTGTAATGCCTTCTAGTGGTCAGGCTCTGTAAGAATCATCAAATTGTTGCATTGGAAGGGACCACAAGGAGCATCTAGTCCAACTCTCTGCAATGTGCAGGAAACCCAGTTCAACCACCCATGAGAAGATTTATTTATTTATTTATTTATTTAAACTTATTATTTAAATATTTTATTCCCTGCTTTTCCTCGGAAGTCTAAGAGGGCCAGCAAGTTCAAGTTTCTAGTAAGTCTAGGGTTTTATTCAATGAAAAAGTCATGCCACCCCCACCCCATCCCCCCAGATCTTCAGTTGGCAAGGGTGTTGCATGGGAGTAGTTTGGCCTGCCACCCACCCTGGCCCCTCGCCCATTAAGATGCTCATCGTGGCACAATTTAGGGAAGGGATCAAGTGAGTGAGGCAGCAGCATGTTGACCCTGAGTTCTTGGCTTAGCCATGCCTCTGTGGAGAGCAGTGAGCCCTAATGACCCACACCCACAGAGCGCAGGGGGTCACGTCTCTTGACGTTCCTTCTCTGGGGAGAGACTCTGACCTGCCTGCCTGCCTTCTTGGAAGCAAGGGAGAGGCCCAGCCACACTGCTCTTGTTGGGGGAACCTGGAACTTTGCTCACCAATGGGACTGGGGACCCCATCATGCGGCATATGTGTGAAGCTTTGGAAGAGGCCAAGCCTGGCCTGCAGAAGGACCCAGGTTCAGTCTCCTGTGGCAACTCCAGGTAGGAAGGAATCCTGCTTGAAATCTTGAAGAGCCATGGCTGCCATTCGGCCCTGGTTAGGCCTCATCTAGAGTATTGCGTCCAGTTCTGGGCTCCACAATTCAAGAAGGATGCAGAGAAGCTGGAGCGTGTTCAGTGGAGGGCAACCGGGATGATCAGGGGTCTGGAAACAAAGCCCTATGAAGAGAGTCTGAAAGAACTGGGCATGTTTAGCCTGGAGAAGAGGAGATGGAGGGGAGACATGAGAGCATGGGCGTTGCTAGACGTACCGGGTGTTCCGTCGTTGAGGAGCGGTGAAAGCGGCTTTTCCCGTTCAGCCGTGACGCCTCATCATCCACACCTGCCTTCGATTTGTGGCGGAAGTTTGCGCCGGTTGTGCTGCTGCCGCCGCGAGAACGGTTGCGCAGCCACACCGGCCTGATTGCCGCGGCTTTTTTTTTCGCTCGCTGCACGGTTTGCGCACGTCCGAAAGACCGCAAACTTGCGCAGCCGTCAGCGATGCCGCCGCCGGCCCTGGCGGCAGCAGCGGCGGCAGTGCCAGTGCCAGCCGAAGTGCTGCTGGTGCTGTTGAGGGTCAACATTGATGCGCTCACTTCCTGATGGGGGTCGTGGCGGGTGTCATATGACCCGAGGTCAATCGTCTGCATGGCCACTCTGTGCCTACATCTCCCATCATGCCTCTGAGGTGTCGGCGGCGATGACCGCCTCTGTGCCCTGTGCCCCATCCCAAGGAGCCAACCCACATCTGGCCGTAGCCATGGCAGCAGCCCACAAACAGCTCTGCCCTCTGCCAGCCTGGTACCCACACTAACAGGCAGCGTACAGCACCGCCATTATGCGGCCACGGTAGCTGCCCACCGCAAGGAGTCACCAGCCACTTTTCCGTTCCTCCGTTCCTGCGCAAACTGTCACTGGGGAAATAAAAAAAAAAAGCCGCTCCGCCGCGCTGCCCCAGCTGCTGGACTGCGCGCAAATGGCGGAGGCGGCTTGACCGAAGCCGCTGACCACTCCCCCTTAGCACGCCTTTTCCTGCCCAGTGCGGACCGCAGTGACCTCACATCCTCCCACACGTACTCCGAATTACCGCGGGACAGCAGGAAAAGGCGTCCTAAAACTCACTTTTTTAAAGTCGGGAGAAAGAGGCTTCACCGCGGGATAACGGCGGATCCTCGTGAACGTCATCTGGAAGCCTCGACGTGACTGCGGAAGGTAACGCGCGCTAGAGCCTCGTCTAGTAACGCCCCATGTCTCTTCAAATACTTAAAAGGTTGTCACACAGAGGAGGGCCAGGATCTCTTCTCGATCCTCCCAGAGAGCAGGACACGGAATAACGGGCTCAAGTTAAAGGAAGCCAGATTCCAGCTGGACATCAGGAAAAACTTCCTGACTGTTAGAGCAGTACGACAATGGAATCAGTTACCTAGGGAGGTTGTGGGCTCTCCCACACTAGAGGCCTTCAAGAGGCAGCTGGACTAGCATCTGTCAGGGATGCTTTAGGGTGGATTCCTGCATTGAGCAGGGGGTTGGACTCGATGGCCTTGTGGGCCCCTTCCAACTCTGCTATTCTATGATTCTATGACTGGGCTAGGTGGACCGGAGTCTGACACAGGATGAGGCAGAGCTTCCTGTGGAACTAACACTGGGACTAAGTTTAGCTTTTGCCCACCTGGCTTGAACTTTCTGCCTTCTGCTTTTGGCACTTTATTTCTGTCTCTTTATTTCTGTCCCATGATTTCTCTCTTTATGTTGAAGGTTTGCCTGGCTGCTTTCTGCCGGTAGCCTCATATTGCACTACATCAAAGCCATGAGTCTTGGTGGGCTCAGGCCACAGGTGCCTGCCTGGAAGGTTGGGGGGAAGCCAGACGGCTGGCCAGGTTCTTGGAGCAATGTGATGCCACCCAGACGGCTGCACTCTCAGGCCATCTGTGACGGGGGGCAGTCTGCAGGATTCCCTCACTCCTGTCCTCATGCAAGTAGCTCTTGACTCCAAAGGTCTGGGACTGAACAGAGGTGGGAAAGGGAAGAACTCCCCCCCCCACGGGTCAGGTCAGGTGGCCCAGGTCACACAGGGACAGGAGGAAACCTGGGTGGGGTTGCCGAAGGAAGTTTCCACTGGAGGAATGCCTGCTGCCCCATTAGTGCCCCCCCCCAATCCTCCCTCTGCAATGGCTTCCCTGGCCAGCCAGGCCTTCTCGCTCCACTACCAACTTCCCCAAAGATCAGTCCCTGCCCAGTCCCTCCTCGCAGGAGCCAGCACGGCAGGGGCGGCGGAGAATGCTGCACTTCCAGAGGCGTCGCGTCTGGCAGGAACATGTAGCCCCGAATGGAGCGTATCGATCAGGCCATGCGGCGGGTCAGCGATATCATTAACCCCAACAAGGCTGCTGGGCCGCGACACGCAAAGGTTAATTAAAAATAAAAGTTCAGCTAAATACACCAGCCTGTTGCCCATGTGGCCCACGTATGGTGGGGATTGGGAATGGGTGGGGGGTGGGGGGTTATTTCATACCGGCCAGCAACACCCCAGGACTGCCAATCGATTCTCTCTCTCTCTCTCTCTCTCTCTCTCTCTCTCTCTCTCTCTCTCTCTCTCTCTTTCTCTCTCTCTGCTTTTCTCATCACCAGCCCCCTCACTGCTCAGAGGTGGGGTGGGGGAATGGGCTGGCAGGCAGAGAGTGAGAGGGCCCCAGCCTTGGCACTGGGGAGGCTGAGTGATGGAGGTGGGGCAAGCAGGCTCACTGCAGCTTTGCTGCCACAAGTAACTGCATTTTGGGAAGTTCTCTTCACTGTGGAGGGAAAGTACTCTGCACATGGGCAGGGATGCTCTCTGAACATTTCCCACCATGCCTCCGGGTCCAGTATTCCACTCTGCTGGGCTCACCTTCAGATTAAGCCCAGCTTTTCAGAGCATGACTGGAGTTTCAATGCAGCTCAACGTCCAACAGGTCCTTGAGGCCTCTGAACCGTGGGGTGGGACTTCCCCTCCATGCCAGGCTTTTGCTGGTCTTGTGACCGTAACGAATTCTTCCTCTCCTCCATGCCAGGCTGGGGATCTTTGGCTTCTTGTTTCCCGCTGCTTCACTGGCTGAGCAATTGCAGCCCTTTCTCCCTCTGTGTGCCATGTGCATTTCTGCATTTGAGTGTGTATTATGCTGCAGTTGTTCTTTAAATATGTACATGGATTCGAATGCTATTTATTTATTTATTTATTTATTTATTTAAAACTAATAGCGAACGGACCCAGCTCGGCACAGGCTGCAGTGGCCTTTCAGTCGATGCAGCGAAGCCTTCAAGCAAACATACACAGGTGTCAGAGTAGGACCCCTTGTGCTCATCCCGCCTGGGCAGAGACATGCCTCCTGCCCCCCCAAGGCATGACCCCTGCCATGGTGCACCCCATAGCCCCCTGAGAGGGAGGGGTCTGTCCACATCATCACCCCCTTAGATGGAGCTGCCCCACAAGAGAGGGGAGGGAGGGAGACCTGTCACTCAGCTGACTGCTCTTCCCTGGCTTCAAACAGTGTTTGTTCTTTTCTTCATCTTTTAACGTTTTCTCCTCCCAGATATTTGGGGCTTTGGTTTTCTTTCTTTCTTTTTTCCTTTTTTTATGTCTGAAAAGCATGGAAAGTATGAATGTTGTTTGGTTAAAATCTGCTCCCTGCAGTGCAGAATCATGATGGGAAGTTTGGTTGAAAGTTATCAAACGGTATTGAAGCAGTGTTATCTTTTAAAAAAACTGATTTGCCACTTTTTGTTCAAGGTGTCAGTCAAAACGTTTGCTACGCCTAAAACAAATCCTAATAGATTCCTGACAATTGCATGTAGGGTTTTCAAGTCCATACAGACATTTCCTTTTATTTTATATTGAAATATATGTCCAACCTGCTATTTATTTATTTATTTATTTATCTTACTCATTCTAAAATTTATAACTTGCCTTTTGGTGCACACTCAAGGTAGCTTACAATATTTCAAAGCAAAACCAATATAAGAAGATCAATTATAACCCAATAAAGCGGCAGCAAAACCAGAGAAGCAGTGAAAACAGAAACCTTTTAAAGCACAGCCTCAAACATGCCAGCTGAAACAAAACCACCCTGAAAGGGCAAATTAATGTGGCCGGTGATGGAGCCAGAGGCGTCTGCTTCTCTCCCAGGCAATCATCATTCCATCCTCTGGGTGCCTTGATCCAAAGGGCCCAGAACCTCCAGCTGTGCCGAGGGCTCAAAAGTTGCACAGAGTTCTTGAGCAGCTTCATAGGAGAGGGAGGGGGCAAACCCCGGGAGCCCCTGCTGGCCATTTAGGGCTCGCGAGGCCCAAGGCAGCACCCTGAACTTAACCTGAAAACAAACTGGTACCTCATGAAGAGGGTATAAAAATGGCAGAACATGGTCTGCCTGGTTTCCTCTAGAAAATCATCCAGCTGCTGAACTCGGGATCAATTCAGTGCAGCAGGAAGCAGCCTCACCTTATGCTGAGCCAGACAGATCCTCTGTTCAGCCTGCTCAGAATTGCTGGCAGGGGTTCTTGAGGGTTCCAGCTGGGGTTGTGTGTGTGTGGCTTTCCTAGCCCTCCCTGGAAATGCTGGGGAATGAGCCTGTGGTATCCTGCATGCAAAGCATTTGCTCGGTTACTGGCTACAGCACCTTCAATAGTGCCCCCAAACAGTGTCCGCAACAATGTAGGAACAAAGCCAGACTATAAAACACATGGTCTTCGATGTCTATATACTAATGCCCAGAGCATGGGAAACAAACAGAATGAACTTGAACTCTGATTACATGAAGGCAAATACGACTTGATAGGTATAACTGAAACTTGGTGGGATGACTCCCATGACTGGAATATAGCAATTGAAGGATATAACTTGTTCAAAAAGAACAGAAGAAATAGAAAGGGAGGCGGAGTTGCACTATATGTTAAAAATACCTATCCCTGCACAGAAATACAGGTGGATTAGACTGGGAGCCCCATCAAGAGTGTCTGGATTAAAATAAATGGGGCAAGGAATAAAAAGAACATGATAATCGGAGTCTGCTACTGACCACCCAATCAAGGAGAGGATGAGAATGAAACTTTTGAGAAACAAATTGCCAGTGTTTCAAGGAAGTGTGATGTAGTAGTGATCGGGGACTTCAATTACCCTGACTTTTTTTCCTGTATAATATTGCCAAGATTCGATCATTTTTGTCTGTCTCTTCTGCCAAGACTCTTGTTCATGCATTGGTTATTTCTCGGTTGGACTACTGCAACCTTCTTCTCACTGGCCTTCCTTCTTCTCACACCAGTCCCTTGGTTTCTGTTCACCACTCTGCTGCTAAGATCATCTTCTTGGCTCGCCGCTCTGACCATGTAACTCCACTTCTGAAATCTCTTCATTGGCTTCCAATTCACTTCAGAATCCAATATAAACTTCTCCTGTTGACCTACAAAGCTTTTCACTGTCTAGCTCCTTCCTATCTCTCCTCTCTCATCTCACACTATTGCCCTGCTCGTGCTCTTCGCTCCTCTGATGCCATGTTTCTCGCCTGCCCAAGGGTCTCTACTTCCCTTGCTCGGCTTCGTCCATTTTCTTCTGCTGCCCCTTATGCCTGGAACGCTCTTCCAGAACATTTGAGAACTACAAGTTCAACCACAGCTTTTAAAGCTCAGCTAAAAACTTTTCTTTTTCCTAAAGCTTTTAAAACTTGATTTTGTTCTGACTTTATACTGTTAGTTTTACCCTACCCAGTGCCTGTTTACCCTACCCTGTGCCTGTTTGCATTCTCTTCCCCTCCTTATTGTTTTATTATGATTTTATTAGAATGTAAGCCTATGCGGCAGGGTCTTGCTATTTACTGTTTTACTCTGTACAGCACCATGTACATTGATGGTGCTATATAAATAAATAAATAAATAAATAAATATTATTATTAATAATAATAATAATAATAAATTACCCTGATATCTGTTGGGAGACAAATATTGCCAAAAGTATTTGAAGGAACGCCTCCTCCCATATGTACCTGCCTGGACCTTAAGATCATCTACAGGAGCCCTTCTCCGTGAGCCCCTGCCAAAGGAAGTGAGGCAGGTGGCTACTAGGAGGAGGGCTTTCTCCGCTGTGGCACCCCGGTTGTGGAATGAGCTCCCCAGAGAAGTCCGCCTGGCACCTACACTGTACTGCTTTCGTCACCAGCTGAAGACCTTTTTATTCTCTCAGTATTTTAACACTTAATTTTAACTTAAATTTAAATTTTACTGTTCTAACTCTGTATTTTAATCTTATATCACTTTTGCTGCGTGGTTTTATCCTGGTTGTGCTTTTTATACTGTATTTTGTAATTGTGCTTTTAACATGTTGGTTGTTTTATTATGGTTTTAATTTTTGTGAACTGCCCAGAGAGCTTCGGCTATTGGGTGGTATAAAAATGTAATAAATAAATAAATAATAAATAAATTTATAAATTTATTTATAAAGCAGCCCTTCCAAGAAATTCCTGATATGTATGTGCGATAACTTTCTCCTACAGAAAGTGGTGGAAGGAACTAGAGGATCGGCAATCCTTGACTTGTTATTGACCAATAGGGATGACTTAGTGGATAAAGTGGCAGTTACGGGAACTCTGGGGGAAAGTGACCACATCATACTTGAATTCTTGATTATGAAGGAGACAAAAGTTGAGTGTAGCCATACACGTACTCTGGATGTTAGGAAAGCTGATTTTAATAAACTCAGAACTATGATAAGTAAGGTCCCGTGGCAAGTGAGGGATGGGTGCAAGTATTTAAAAAAGGAAATTTTAAAGGCACAATTACAAGCAATTCCAACAAGGAGAAAAGATAGAAGACAACAGAGGAAACCAATGTGGCTCCACAAAAAGCTTAGAGATGACCTGAAAACAAAAAAGTATACATATAGGAAGTGGAAGGAAGGCCAGGCTACAAAAGAAGAGTACGACAGGTGGCACAGAAGTGCTGAAATGGCATCAGGAAGGCTAAAGCTGAGAATGAGCTGAGATTAGTGAGGGATGCTAAAAGCAATAAAAAGGCTTTCTTCAGATATGTGAGTAGTAAAAGACAGAGGAAAGAAATGGTGGTTCAACTGCTTAATGGGGATGGCAAATTGATAACAGATGACAAAGAAAAGGCTGAAGTGCTCAATTCCTACTTTGCCTCAGTCTTCTCCCAAAAGCGGCTCTATGACCACCCCCCACCCCCGGAAAAAGTGAAGCAGAAGTTGAGGGGGCAGGATTGCAGTTTGAGATTGATAAACAAATGTTCAAAGAACACCTAATTTCCTTGAATGAGTTCAAATCTCCAGGGCCCGATGAACTGCATCCTAGAGTAATGAAGGAGCTAGCGGAAGAACTCTTAGAACCTTTTTCTATTATCTTTGCAAAATCATGGAAGACGGATGAGGTGCCGGACGACTGGAGAAGGGCTAACATTGTTCCTATCTTCAAAAATGGCAAAAAGGAAGAACCTGGGAACTACAGACCAGTCAGTCTGACATCCATCCCTGGGAAAATTCTGGAGCAGATTATAAAGAAGTCAATCTGTAAACACCTTGAAATCAATGCAGTGATTACTAGAAGCCAACATGGATTTGTCAGGAACAAATCCTGTCAGACTAATTTGATCTCATTTTTTGATTGGGTAACCTCCTTTGTGGACTGTGGGAATGCTGTGGACGTCATATATCTTGACTTCAGCAAAGCTTTTGACAAAGTACCACATGACATTCTGATTAACAAACTAGCTAAAAGTGGGCTAGATAGAACAACTATTAGGTGGATCCACAGTTGGCTACAAAATGGGACTCAAAGAGTACTTATCAATGGAACCTTCTCAAACTGAGGAGAGGCAACGAGTGGGGTGCCGCAGGGCTCAGTCCTAGGCCCAGTGCTCTTCAACATTTGTATTAATGATTTGGACAAGGAGGTGCAGGGAACGCTGATCAAATTTGCAGATGACACAAAATTGGGTGGGATAGCTAATACCCTGGAAGACAGAAACAAACTTCAAAGTGATCTTGATAGGCTGGAGTGCTGGGCTGAAAACAACAGGATGAAATTTAATAGGGATAAATGCTAAGTTCTACATTTAGGAAATAGAAACCAAATGCACAGTTACAAGATGGGGGGTACTTGGCTCAGCAATACTACAAACGAGAAGGATCTTGGAATTGTTGTAGGTTGCAAGCTGAATATGAGCCAACAGTGAGATATGGCTGCAAGAAAGGCAAATGCTATTTTGGGCTGCATCAGTAGAAGGGTGGATTCCTGCATTGAGCAGGGGGTTGGCCTCGATGGCCTTGTAGGCCCCTTCCAACTCTGCTATTCTATGATTCTAGGAATAGAAGTATAGCTTCCAAATCACATGAGGTACTGGTTCCTCTCTATTTGGCCCTGGTTAGGCCTCATCTAGAGTATTGCATCCAATCCTGGGCTCCACAATTCAAGAAGGACACAGACAAGCTGGAGCGTGTTCAGAGGAGGGCAACCAGGATGATCAGGGGTCTGGAAACAAAGCCCTATGAAGAGAGACTGAAAGAGCTAGGCATATTTAGCCTGGAGAAGAGAAGATTGAGGGGGGACATGATAGCACTCTTCAAATACTTAAAAGGTTGTCACACAGGGGAGGGCCAGGATCTCTTCTTGATCCTCCCAGAGTGCAGGACACGGAATAACAGGCTCAAGTTAAAGGAAGCCAGATTCCAGCTGGACATCAGGAAAAACTTCCTGACTGTTAGAGAAGTACAACAATGGAATCAGTTACCTAGGGAGGTTGTGGGCTCTCCCACACTAGAGGCCTTCAAGAGGCAGCTGAACAAGCATCTGTCAGGGATGCTTTAGGGTGGATTCCTGCATTGAGCAGGGGGTTGGACTCGATGGCCTTAGAGGCCCCTTCCAACTCTGCTATTCTATGATTCTATGATTCCCTTAAAATGAAGATTCGAGACTGTCTTCAAGGACAGCCCCACAGAGCATAGAATACAGTAATCTAACCTAGAGGTGACATGGGGTTTTTCTACATGAGGCTTTTAACCAGCACCTTTATTGAGGCTCCTGCTTCCAGATTCTTTGTGGGATTAAGATCAGCTCCTTTACACATTTATTATTTATTTATTAATTAATTACATTTCTATACCGGCCAATAGCCGGAGCTCTCTGGGCGGTTCACAAAAATTAAAACCATTCAAAGTATAAAACAACAGTATAAAACCATAATATAAAATACAATATAAAAGCTCAACCAGATAAAAACAGCAGCAATGCAAAATTACAAATTTAAAACACCAAGTTAAAATTTATTTATAGACTGTTAAATCCTGGGTTTTCTTCCTTTGCCTTTCTATATGTTCCGTTATGTAACCACTAGGTGGAGCTGTGGTGGAGCAGAATTGTGAAAATACACAAGGCTTCTAGAAGGCTTGAGAAAAATACAAGACTTTCCTTGTTAGCAAAATCTGGGGAGTCGATCACACAATAAAACCCTTGTGCAGAACAATTCCAGAGCATAGGCGACTCTAGCCAAGCCAAGAGATGTTAAAAGGAGTGAGTAAATGACCACTTATCAAGTCCCACCTCCCCACAGCCTTAGGTATTC
Organism: Elgaria multicarinata webbii; assembly: GCF_023053635.1. Classification (NCBI taxonomy): domain Eukaryota; kingdom Metazoa; phylum Chordata; class Lepidosauria; order Squamata; family Anguidae; genus Elgaria; species Elgaria multicarinata. Next base: position 510,765 of record NC_086180.1, on the reverse strand, counting down.
CCACTGCCACAGCCAATCACTGATCAGAGATACCCACAGGGATTTCCTTAGTTGCTCGCTTTTCCAGTTGGGGGTGGGGTGAAAGGCAAAGTCAGTGCTTTGCCTGCCCCACACCCACCCCAGTGGGGCAGGGCCTGAGGTGCAGGGGGCAGAGCGCTCCTCCACCAGGGGCCTCAGCTAAACTTTGCTTTGTGCGGCTGTCCCTGGCTGGGGAAAATCCACCTCCTGCACCCAATGCCCTGGCTGGCCCAGCTCCAGCTGGCCCTTCAGCTGGGGACTGGATGATGTCAGTGGGTGTGGCCTCACCCAGTGACATCATCTGGCCCTCAGCGGACTGGGGTGGGTGGGGTAATCAACTCCTAACCCAATTTAGGTTCCCCAACCTGGCAATATAGGGTGCTAGTTAATTGTACCCTAATGCAGCAATGCTAAGATGTCTGATTTATCATTTATTATGGCTATTATGATTGATTACTGTGCATATTTCACATAACAAAGTTTTAATGTAACTGCCACTATTTCTTGGGCATTTTTGCCAGTTCTGCTTTATTCTGGAAAGGACATGGTTGTCATACCTAGTGATGGCCACCAGTTTGGATGCCTTTAAAAGCGGGGTTAGATAAATTCCTGGAGGAGAAGGCTATCAATGACTACTAGTCCTGATGGCTAAGTGCTACCTCCAGGGTCGGGGACAGTAAGCCTGTGCATGCCAGTTGCTGGGGAATATGGGCAGGAGGGCACTGTTGCACTCATGTCCTGCTTGTGGGTCCCTGGTCAACAGCTGGTTGGCCACTATGTGAACAGAGCGCTGGATTGGTGTGATCCAGCATCAGGGCTCTTCTTATCCTCTTACGAACTGGTAGAAGTCACTCTTGGCTAACCCTACCACCTGAGCACCCAGAAGCAGGGAGGTGCCAGGAGTGCCCCAAAATGAGAACTGTTTACTTTCTTTGGGAGAGGGCCACCCCATCCCAAACTGGCTGAGCACTTCCTCCAAGATCATCAGGAACCCCCCCCCCCCCGCAACCAACAGGAATCCTGTTTTGTCTGGATTAAGTTCCAGTTTGTTTGCCCCCAGCAACTCCAAAATGGCCTCAAAATACCAGTCATAGAATAATAAAATAGCAGAGTTGGAAGGGGCCAACAAGGCCATCAAGTCCAACCCCCTGATCAGTGCAGGAACTTCCACTGCCTCCCCAGAATTAGTTGCTGGCAAGGAGAGATAGAGTTGACTCTTATCTGCAAATTGATGGCATCCCAGACCAAGTCTTTACCCAGCAGTTTCATGTAGTGATCAAAAAGCACTGTCTGAGGACCAGGCAGAAGCATGTAGGACCGCGCTTGCCACAGGCTGTGGGATAGAAAAGCAGCTGCCAGCACCGCTGCAGGACCTGTCCCCTGGAAAGGGCCCTGAGCCACAGCAAAATGGCGCCCTGAAGCACACCCTGGCAAGGTGCCCAAGAAGGATACCTTGGTGGATGTTCACACTCGCCCCTGCCTGCCTCCCACTGTAGGCCACCAAGGCTGCCCCCAGGCAGTTTCAGTCACAGGGCCAGGTTGGAAGCCAGACTGAAACAGAGCCAAACACTCTGTTTCATCCAAGAGCACCCAGACAGTCTGGCTGCCATACACTCAAGGGTCTTGCCTGGAAAAGCCACCTTTCAGACAGGGTGGCCTTGGGTTAGATAAGCATGGTCAAGCCTTAGGTGGGCCCTGGTCGGCTGCCCTTCCCAATTCTCTCCTTGGCACCCACACCTGTAGTTCGGCAACAGCCACGTTTTGTCTCCCCACCTCCCAGTGGGTAGTGGTGGCTCTGATGGGTCCTTCTCTATGGGGCCGAGGTTGGGTGGGGAGCTGCCCCCAAGTTCTCATCCAAGAGGTAGCACCCAGTGGGGGCGGGGAAGGGAACCTGCCTGGGAGCAGCAGCCAGGATCCTGACATGGTCTCCTCCTCTGCAACACACAGTCCCTCTGCCCAGTCCTCTTGCGCTCAGTTGCGCCCTAAATCAATTTCCCTGTTATTGAAATGTTCCTTCCCAGCCTGTGAGCTAATTGTATGTGATGCCTTCAAAGGCAGGAGGCAGCAGGGGGCTCATCTCACACCATGCATAATTCACAGCATTCCTGCCTGTCAGGGGGAGACAGAAGGGAGGGGAGGGGTGAACATGGACATCACATAAAGTGTGTGTGTTGGGGGTGGTAATTTTGCCTTGATGAGAGGTGCAGGGGGAGGGGTGGATTGCAGGGATGACCGGCCTTGAAACCCATTTTCAAGCCCCCTCCACACTGCTGGGCCTGAACACAAGGAGCAGCCAAAGGCTCTGGGAAGGCCCTCTCCATCAGCACCACCTCAGGATTGGGGGACGGCACCAGCAGTTCAAACTCAGTGTTGGGACCCCCAGATTTTTAAGGGAACAAAATTTTTTAAAGAAATGAAATGAAAAGGCTTGGCTCAATTTAATCAGTCCATTTAAGTGACAGTAAACTGGAGCATTACTTCTCACAACTGACAGTACGACAATGGAACCAGTTACCTAGGGAGGTTGTGGGCTCTCCCACGCTAGAGGCCTTCAAGAGGCAGCTGGACAACCATCTGTCAGGGATGCTTTAGGGTGGATTCCTGCATTGAGCAGGAGGTTGGACTCGATGGCCTTATAGGCCCCTTCCAACTCTGCTATTCTATGATTCTATCACTCTATGACAAGCCACCTGGCTCAGAGTTGGAGAGGGGCAGCCTGGACCTAGGGCTAGTAGAATCACTAGTTGGGAGGGGCCTCAGAGGCCATTTAGCCCAACCCCAGTCCATGAGAACAGCATCCATAGAGGTGGCTGCCCAGCCTCTGCTTAAACAGTTCAGCACCTTCTGAGGTGGCCTGTAGGGCTGAAGAGCTTGTGCACATCCAGACATTCCTCCTCCAATCCCTTTTCTCAGTTCATGGGCTCTCTCAACGACATGGCTTTTCATTTCATTCATTTAATTTTTATACTGTCCAATAGCCAAAGCTCTCTGGGCAGTTCACAAAAATTAAATTCCAAAAATGCAATGTGATGAAAACAAAATATAAAATCTAACATACAAAAATGTAAAGCTATTTGAAACAGCTAAAAAAGCAGTTAGCAATGAAATCCCAGGACCTGATGAAACAAATGACATTAAAAGTCCCATAGTAGGCTGTCAAATGCCTGGAAGTAAAGAAAGGTGTTCAGCTGGTGCTAAATAGATCATAGAATAGTAGGGGGCCTATAAGGCCATCCAGTCCACCCCCCTGCTCAATGCGGGAATCCACCTTTAATTAGGATAATGTTGGCACCAGATGAACCGAAATACAGAGATTTCCCCCGTAAGAACAGCTGCTGCCATCTCTGGAGACGGGCTCGCCTTCCTTCCTACCGCCTCTTCTCCGTCTTTATCCTCGCCCTCACCTTGGCTCCAGGCAAGAGCGGCCCAGCTGCTGGGTCTCCACGGGCCCCCGCCTCCGCCAGCCCCTGGAAGACCCAGCGAGCAGGAGAAGAGCCGGCGAGGATGCAGTCAGGCCCGCCGGGCCAAGAATAGAGCTGAAGGCAGGATGGGGCCTCCCCAGGGAGAGCCAGCGACTTCCTCTTCCTCTGGCCCAGCCAGGTTGGCCAGGGAAATGCTGAGCTTGCCGTCTGCTTTCAGCCGCCGTCCCTGCCCAGCCCCTGGGAGGAAGCGGCTGGCTGGCCGGAGCCGCAGCGCGCTGCCGCCCTCCGCGCTGCCGGCACGAGCCGTGCTCACCCGCTGCAGACGCGCGCAGGAGGGCCGAGGGCCGCCCCGCTCCCCGCCGCCGGGCTGCGCGCCTGTCTGCCGTTGGGGTGGGGCAATCCGAACGCGCCCCGCGCCCCTCCTGTGGGGATGCGTGGCCTCTTGGGCCACGGCGGCGGGAAGCGGGTGTTTCAAAGCCGAGAGTTCAACAGGCTTTGGTGGGGCGCGGACAGCCCTGCCCTTCGGGCTCCCGGAAAGGGGCTGCGCCTTTGACGCGCTCGCGACCGAGCTACGCACTCCTCCCATGGCTACAGCCTTGAAAATACCCCCCCCCCACACAAAAGTCATCGGCCTGCCCCCCCGCACCAATTTTTTTTACAGGGTTTGGGGGGGGGCGCTCTGGCGCACACGCACGCACTCGTCCATGCAAGCCTAGAATAAGGGATGCAAGTGATTTTGCAGGGAATATGGCTAAAAACGTTAAGACTATCAATAAACCCAAATAATACATCAGAAGCAGGGAAACAGCTCGGGAGGCCCTTGGGCTGTCAGATCATAAGGTGCGGTAAAAGAACCTAAGGACACTGCAGAGAAGCTCAAGGAATTCTTTGTACTGTCTCCACCGCAGAAAATGACGTTTTCAGGGAAGGAGTCAGAGGAACTGAGGCAAATAGTGGCGACAAGAGATGAAGTTCTAGACCTTAATGGCAAATTGGAAACAAACAAATCTCCGAGTCCAGATGGCATCTTCAAGAACTCACAGCTGAAATGGCTGATCCTCTGACAAAAGTGTGGGCATGCCCCTCTAAGAACAGCCCCCCTGTTCCTAAGTACAGGACAGCACCCAGTGTAACGCCAGTCATTCGAAAGGGATCCAGGGAGGATTCAGGAAACCACAGCATTCTTAAAGATTAAAACAAGTCTGGCAGAAGAAGACTGGACCTGGCTCCTGCAAAGGCGCACGCCCTGCCTCTCTCTCTCTCTCTCTTTGTAGAGACGACAAGAAGGGATTGTGGACTTGGACTTTCAAAAGGCGTTTGACCAAGTCCCCTCACCAGAGACTCCTGAACAACCCCGTACAGTCGCGGGATGAGAGAGAGAGAGAGAGAGAGAGAGAGAGAGAGAGAGAGAGAGAGAGAGAGAGAGAGAGAGAGAGAGAGAGAGAAGGAGGAGGAGGAGGAGGAGGAGGAGGAGCTCGGCTTAATGACAGGTAACTGGTTAAAGGGCTGGAAAAACCGAGCAGGAATAAATGAGCTGTTCTCGCGATGGAGGGATGTAAACACCGGGGCTCCCCCAAGGCACTGTATTGGGACCTGCACTTTCTCGTGCGTTCAGAAATGCCCTGGAGTTTGGAGTAGGCAGGGAAGAGGCTGCGTTTCTGGATGACACTGAATTTTTCAGCCTGGTTAAACCTGAAAGGGATTGTGAAGAGAGCTCCAAAAGGAATTCTCTGAACTGGAGAAACGGGCGTTAAAAGGGCAAATACAGGTCAATGTGAGCAAGTGTAAGTGTTGCACATTAAGGCCAAACTAAAAATAAATAAATAAATAAACAAATCACCATTTGAGGTGGTAGAGACCGATCAGGAAAAGAGTCTTGGGGCAGCTCAATGAAAATATTGACTCAATGTTTAAACTCTGTGAAAAAGGCAAATCCCATGCTGGGGATAATTAAGAAAAGAATTGAAAATAAACCTGGCAAGATCATAATTCCTTTATGTAAATCTAGAGTACAACCATAGCTTGAATGCTGTGTCCAGTTCTGGCTGCCACATCCCAAAAAGATGTTGTAGAGCTGGAAAAGGTGCAGAAAAGGGCAACAAAAATGATGAAGGGGAGGTTGGAGCAGCCCCCACCCCTTGAGGGAAGCTCACAAACATTTAGAATTATTTTGTTTAGGGAAAAGGTGAATAATGCTCATAATGCTAGAACTTGATGCACCATGTACTTTGATGGTGCTATATAAATAAATAAATTAATAATAATAATAATAATAATAATAATAATAATAATAATAATAATAACTCAATGGGGGTCATCCCATGGAGGTGAGGTGGGAGATTCAGGACAGGTAAAAGGAAGGATTTCTTCACATAGCACGGAGTTAAACTGTGGAACCCCTTGCCACAAGATGTAGTGATGGCTGCTACCTTGAAAGGCTTTAAAAGGCGATTGGACAAATTCATTGGGGATTAGAGGAGAAGGCTATCAGTGCCTATTAGTCATGATGGCTACATATTCCAGTATCAGAGGCAGCCTGCCTTTATATGCCAGGTGTTGGGGAACATCAGCAGGCGGGTGTTGTTGCACCCATGTCCTGCTTGTGGATTCCCAAACGGCCAGCAGGTTGGTGACTATGGGGACAGAGTGCTGGACTGGCTGGGTCTTTGGTCTGAGCTCCTGCCGTTGTTCTCACGTCGTTATGTTCTCGACAGCACCTCAAGGTCCGCACATCAGCCGCCAAGGGTGCCTGCATCCATGGCCTTGGGGCCTGCGCCTTCTAAAGAGCAGTGAAAATCCATGCTGAAGAATTAAGGATGTAGCCACAGTTGCACCATTCGATGTGTTTTATAGATTTACATTGTCACCCAACCTGAACCACAGACCTAGGTTAGAAAAGTTAAATGCAAACAGGTGACTGTGTGTTGCCTTTGGGTGGGTGGGCACCCTGGGCATGCCAGCGCTTGGCCAGCAGTGGGCGCTTACGCTGGCTGAAGCATGTCCGATGTCCTGCCCACGGGCTTCATGTCTTGGTCTGTGCTGCTTGTTGCTGCTTGCCCGTAAACACCTTGTCATGCAGTGGGGCCCTGGGCATGTCGAAGCTACGGCCCATGATGCCGCTCTCTCCTCCATGGAACCTGCAGCCAAACTCAGCCAGGGCAGTCTCCCAAAGTCAGTCCTCAGTGGCGATGGGGGAGGGGGGTTCACTGGAAAAGGCAGAGCGGCCAAGGTCATAAGGCCCTTTTTTTCCAGGCATGTCCCTTTGCCCCGAACTGCCCCCCAACATGCGTCACAAAGGGAGGAAGGGGAGGGAGGGGATAACCTGGCATAGCCAGGCGTGGGGAGGAGAAGGCAGAAAGATGGCAGTGGAAGAGCTCGGGAAGGCAGTCTGGGGGGAAGACAAGGGGTCCAGGGGAAGGGAGTTAGGGTGTGTGTGGGGGGGCACGGAAGGAAGCAGGGCAGGATGAGAGGAATGAGAAGTGAGCCGCTCAGGACCTCGTTCTGGTTGCTCAGCAAGAGGTGGTTAACTGAAAGAGAGCGGCTGGCTGGGGCCTCCAGGCCTGCTGAAGAGTCTGCCCAGATGCTCCTCGCTCATGAAGTTATAGCCACGCCAGGGCAAGGCCGTGGCCCATTTCCAGCTCCCCCCCCTTTCTGGCTGAGACCACTGAGGAAGGGCTTGGGGAGACCAGGGTGGTTCCCCTTGGAGCTGGGGCAGTGGGAGGCAGGTGTGCGTCGCCCCAGGCCTGGAGGAAAGGCAGTTGGCCAAGATCACTGAGGCGGGCAGGGAAGCTCTGCACTTGGCCAGTGGACCTCTTTGTCTACCAGACCCATCTTGGAAGGCATGCCTTTGGAGAGAGGGCACCATGCCTTCCCTGGGGGCAGGCGGGACCATCCTTCATGCCCTTTGGCCACCACCCTGACGCATGGTCCGCCTTGAAGGAGTGCCTACACCAGCCCCACAGGGCCCTCTGCTGCAGCCCCAGGCCCAAGTAGGCCTTCCCTGGCACCCCCTAATTCCCAGGCCCTGGAGCAGTGGGCTCACTCTGGCCCCCTTCCTTGTGCCCCTCCACAGCCCTTGTAGGCCACAGCAAGGAGGAAGGAACACTGGGCCCGGCGCCTGAGGAGATGGTGCCAGCATCCGCCCCCGGCATCCTCCTGGAAGCAGGCAGGAAGCCCAACACTTGGTTCTTCCCGTCCTCACAGTGCCCAGTTCCCCTGAGAGGGAGGCAGGGAGGGCTGGGAAAGTGGGGAACCTCTGCTGCCGGACGAGTGGAATGAGTCATGGATGGGGTTGTTCCAGCCCCCACGCCAGCCCCTAGCTCCCACGCCCGCAACACAGGCCCGGCAGCACGTAGACACAGTAGCTGCAGCTGACCCTGCTGAGAAGCTGGGCTTGGCCTCTGCCCTAAAGCCAGGGCTGGCTGGAGTTACTCCATGTTACAGAAGACGCCTTCTGCATGGGCTCAGAGGTGCTGCAACCTTCCTTAGACTGCAGTGTGTTCCAAAGGCAAGTGCTTGGTGCTGAAGAACAGGTGCCCCGTTGAGGTCACAGGTACCTGGCTCCAAGTGCAGCATCAAGCCTGGCTAGCAAAGGAATGTGCAGGTGCTGCACGTCATGACGGCCCTTGGAGGTCACAGACAGGCCGGCTCTCTCCAACACCTCACTCAAGGCCAGAGCCACTTCCCCTTGGCCTCCCACCAGCCACGTCCTGTCCAGGACCACGTCAGGCCCAGTGTGTCTCTCCACCGCCCTCCGTAGCGCAGCAGGTTGAAGAGTTGCTCAGCTGGGGGGCAGCTGATCCAGGGATGCCGCTGTGCAGTTGTTGAATGCCAATCGGGCAATGACGGTTCCGAAATTGCCTTTGGATTTTTCTCATTAGCTGAGTCTCCAGTGAGCTCGTTATGGGGGAACGTCCCTTCCATTGGCTCTGACAGCTGATTCCCCCCATGACAGCCATATGGCTGGAGCCTCTGCCTCGGCAAGGCGGGGGTGGATGGGAGAGAAGCACAAGGCAGAGGTGGCGTGGGGGCGCATGGGGGGGGCAGTGCTGGCCAGGGCTTAATTTGTGCCACGGACAAAAAAAGTTCCTTTTGGCCGTAGAACCTAGGAAGGGCCATCCTGCCACCCTGGGCCTTAGACCACATGCAGAGTGACTTTCCTTCATCCCAAAGCAAGGGCAGGTTGCCCCACATCTGGAATGAGAGATGGGCCACTGCGGCTGCCAGGGTGCCATTCCCAACTCAGGTGGCCAAGGGCACAGCTGCCCCACAGCAGAGGGGCCTCCCTCCCTCCAGCTGCAGCACACACACCCTGCACTAGGGGAGCACAGAGGATCCCCACGCCACCGTCTGTTCCTGGGGAGGGCTGCCTTTCTGCATGGAGGGCCATGCAGACCTCCCCGAATCCCATGGGGTGATGAGGCCAGTCCACACCAGGCTCAGCCTCGGCACATTTTCCAGAGGCCGGAATCCATGTCCTACAGCCAATGAAGTAGCAGACTGGTGCCCCTCCCCCCTCCGCAAACCTGCTGCAGGCAAGAGACACCTTTTGGGTGGAAATGAGCACCGGGGGTGGGGGTGGGGGGCTGGGATCACCTAGTGGGCATGTTCCAACAGGCATATCCTAGCCCTGTTCCTGAGCCACAGTCCTCCCTCCCTCCCATCCTGTGGCAGGGAGTTCCATAGGTTGACCAGATCCTCATGGTCTGAGCAGGCTGGTGCTCTTGGGCGAAAATGCATGTCTACCCCCACAGGGATGGCAGGCATGTACACAAGTGTGTACACAAGACAGTGAAGAGTACACGTGTGTGAGCCTGCGTGCGTACCCACCTATCTGCCCGTGTGTGTGTGTGTGTGTGTGCGTGTGTCAGGAGACCCAGGGCTGCCTCCTCCTTCTCCTGGCCAGTCCAGCTTGCCCACTGCTGAAGTGGAGCAACTTGACATCATAAGCACCGCCCGCCCCCTCCCCCGCCCCCGCCCCCCACCCCTGGTTAGTCACAGGCTGAGGAGGGGGATGGGAGGGGGCTCAGGTTACCCCTGCCTGCAGCTTGGAGCCGCCAGCTATTAGCAGCCCTCAGAGCATGACCAGGGATGGGGGTCGAATCAAAGGGCTGCTGTCCCCATCGTGACCCCCCTCCATTATTCATGATCCTGGGAACAGGGGAGTGGGAGAAGGCCCCCAGCCAAGACTGGTCTCTCCAGAAAGCACAGGGGATGAAGAATGGGAGCCCAGAACCCAGTTCCCTCAGCCAGGGAGTATATGAGAGATAAGGGAGACTCTGAGCATGTACTGAGTGCAACAGAACAAGGGCAATGAGATGCGGGGGGTTAATAAGGGTTAGGAGAGCCCCTCAGGAAGCAGTCTCTCAGGGCCCCCTGAAGGGATCCCCAAAGATTTTCACCTCACATGTGCCAGAATGGGCCCCAAAGGCCTCGTTGCCCCATGGCTTCCTGCCCCTTTCATGTAGTCTCTGCCAGGTTCATTGACAGATCCGGGGCTGCACAGAAGGATGGGAAGGGACCACGACAAAGGCTAGGGTTAGGGTGGGCAAATGTGTGATGAGGGGCCCGCCTTGATAGGAGGGCCCAGTCTCTAGGGGCAGGGTCTACAGGAGGTCCTACCCCCCACTGCTACCCACCCAAGCAATCCTATGAAGGCCGCATGGCAGGGAGTTCTTCCCCTTGATCCCTGGCTGTGCTTCACCAGTGACATAGGGAAGCACTCTGCCCATGCTCCACAGCACTCCTTTCCAAAGCCCCTGCTTGGCCCTGGCTGGAATGAGCATGTGTCCACCGGTCACATCCGTCCACCTTCTCAGCCTCCCAAGGATGTGTCAACGGGCAGTCCCTGAATATTCCGGGCTTGGGGGGGTAGTTCACCCCCCACCCCGCTGGCTTGCGAGGAAGAGGGAAGCCCTCCTGGCAAGAACTGAGCACCACCCGCCAGCCTGGTCGAGGGTTCCGCAGTCCTCTGGCTGGATGGTTTTGATCTCTGCCCCCTCGCCCTGCATTTCACCACGTACTTAGCACGGCCTGGGTTTTCAAAACAGGGGTGGGGGGTAGCGTGACCCCAGGACCATCTCCCTCCCGGCTGCTGCCAGCCTTGCTGGACGGGTGAGAAATCGCCAACAGCTGGGCTCGGTGGGAAGGGCCTGCCCGGGGTAACTAGATCCCCCCACCGCGGCTCCAACTGCATGGGGGGGGGAGTTCTCTGGTCAGCAGCAGCCGGGCTCGCTCAGGGGTTAAGCACAGGCCACAAGGATAGTTCACTACCAGCTGGTGTCCGTAAATCATGAGCCGAGGGTGCCGCCGAGGAGGAAGCGGCACCACACGCGCAGGGCAAGAGGCAAAGGGGGGACGATCCAGAGAGAGAGGGAGAGGGAGAGGGAGAGGGAGAGGGACAGGCAGGCAGCAGCCGGAGGAGTGGGGTGGCTGAAACGCGCCCACACCGAGGGACGCGGGGGGCGCAGAGTTCCTTGGGAGGACGCGTCCGCGGGAGAACGACGACCGCCGGGAGGGCCAGGCAGCACGGCGCGCGGAAGAGCAGCCCACGGAGCCGCCGCGACGAGGCAGGAGAGCGCCAGGCTGCTCCGCGGGGAACGGAGGCGCCTCCAGGCCGGGGCGAGAAGCGCTCTCAGCGCGGGGACGAACCCAGGTGGGGAAATCCAGCGTGGCCGGAACACGAAGGCGGCTGCGCTGGCGCTGGGCAGAAGGAAGACGCGGGGACGCGGGGCCACGATTGCACGGACGCTGCGCAGGGGGAAGGGAGGTAGCAGCAGCAGCAGCACCGCTACCACCACCACCAGCAGCAGCACCAGCAGCAGCGGGAGCCGCTTTGCAAGCCGGGCAGATGAGACCAAGGCGCAGAGGAGGCGGCGAGCGGAGCGTCTCTCGGGCCCGCTGAAGGCCGCCCCGCCGCAGGAGGCAGAGCCCGTGGTGTGGCCCCACTGCTGAGGAACAGCTTAGGGGGGCGCTGGGCTTTCAAGGGGGGATTACAGGCCCGTTTGCTTCACTTCTGGGCCTGGAAAAATGCAGGTGTGACTGGAAGGGCATTCGCTAAGCAGCTGGAGAAACAGGGCCCTGCTCCCTAGGAGCCGGCCCAGAGGGCAGGCGAGGAAGCTGCATGCACATGGCCGCGGCGGGGGTGGAGTGGGACGGGTGGCTGGGCAGGCTACTGGGGAGTCGATGGTGTGGAGAGGAGGTGGCCCACAGCCTCCGGGCAGATTGGAGGACCAGCACGACAAACCCCCCCCCCCTTTCCCCTGTGGATGGAGGATTGTGCTGACCCATGGATCAGTGCATGGGGAGGGGGCAGGTAAGAGGCAGCCCCCTTCCCATCTCCAGCCCCCATGCAGCAAGCCTGCTGTGGCTGCTGGGGGTGGGGTGGGGGGCTAGGAACAGCTCCGGATTTTGTTCAAGTGACACCACAGACGTCGTCGGGGCCTCACCTCTGAGTGAGAACAGAACCCCAGGACAGTCCGAGCTGTCGCTCTCAGGGAGAGGCCCCAGGTGCCACCCTGGGCAACATCCCCAGCTGGGGGTTAGGAAGACAGCTTGCTCGAAACCCTGGGGAGCCACAGCTGGCAGCTACGGGGCCAGCGGAGCCTACGGGGCCCCTACAGACATTCAGAGGGGGCTTGATTAAAATGGGCCGATCTGGTGCCAGTTTCATAGAATCATAGAATAGCAGAGTTGGAAGGGACCTACAAGGCCATCGACTCCAACCCCCTTCTATTTCATCTACTACGCTATCAAAGAAGGGGTGAATGCAGCTCTCTGAAGGGTTTGCCAGCTCATGCACCCTGCAATTGATGCCAGTAGGGAGGAGCAGTCTGCACATGACCCAAAGTGTGCATGGCCTGCAAGCACCACAGGGGGTAGAGACTGAATATTCAGAATTGTGTACGTACACGGTGATGTGCAGGCAGCATGGGAGTGAAATTCAGTAAGGACAGATGTCAAGTGTTAAAAAACGTTGTGTGTGGTGGTGGTGGTGGTAGTGAACCTCATGCACCAGTTAGCCTTGGATTGCTGTTGCCAAGGAAGGTTTTATGGGTATAATGAAGTGTTCATGGGGTTTTATGCACAGATGCTTTAGAGGAGGGGGGTGAGCAAATTTTGGGGATTGAGGGTCACAATTGCCCCCCCCCCCCATGGTGTTTGGAAGGAAACTCAAACACTACCAGGAAGAGTTCAGTTGTGCAATTCCTCTTCCAAAGAAGATGAGCCACGTGCCTCCACAGTGGCAAATTCAATGACAGAGGTGAGAGGTCCGTGAGGGCAGCATAAAAGGCTGGGGGTGGGCATATGTCCCACCCCCACTTTAGAGCCAAGGCTTCAGAAACAAGAGCAACATTCTCCTCCATGCTGGGAGGGCCGTGTTGTGCTTTGGCCGCAGAGGGGACAATGGGCAGCTCTCCATTACAAGCCCCACAAAGGAAGGCTTAGATCACCTGGGCAATCTAGAGCAGCCTTCCCCCAACCGGGTGCCCATCAGATGTTTTGTTCTACAACTCCCAGTGCTCCTGACCATTGGCCATGCTGGCTGGGGCTGGTGGGTGTTGATGTTCAGAACATCTGGGGGCCACCAGGTTTTGGGGGGGCAATCTAAAGCAAAGAAGTAGAGCAATCGTGGAAACACTGGAGGAGGGGAAGGAAGGCAACCTCATCTGTCAGGAGACTACCATAATCTTCCTCCTCCTCCTCCCTTCTGAGCCTCCCAAAGGGGGAACAGGACTGAAGGAAACCAAAAAGGAGCCACTTCCCTGAGGATTGGGGAGGGGGGCATGAGGCTGAGAGCAACAGGCAGATCACTCCCGGTCGCCCATCCTGGCGTCCTGAACCAAGAAGCTGCTCGTCTGCCGGCCATTGCCACACATAGACGCTGGCTTCAGGCACGGGGCACCCCATCAAGACCCCCCCCCCAACCCTCAGCTAAATCGTTGTTGGGCTGGCAGCCAACCAGCCCTGCTCCTGGCATGGACATGCATGAGGAGCCTTCACCCAGGCCCAGCAGAAGGCCAGGCCAGGGCTGAGGGGGACCCAGGAGCTGGAGGGCCCAATGATTCAGCAGGTGTCTGGTGTACTGCACGGCCGCCTCCGGCCTGGCCCAGCCACAGCTCCAGCTCCCCAAGCCTGGTTGTGCAGGCCAGCCTCCCTCCTTCCCCTGGAACAAGGCCTGGAGGAATCCAGAAGACCCCAGGCACGTCCCCAGCAACCCCGTCCTCGTGCTCTGACAGCTGCCCAGATGGCCGCCCCATGGGCCACAATAGGGCCTAATTGGCGGCACACCAGCCCCTGCCCCCTATCAGGGGCTCATGACTGCATGATCACCCATTATCTCCGGCAGAGGAGAAAGGAGGGGGGCCCCTGCAGTACGGATCATTATTTGCTCATCACTCCTCATTGGAATTCTGACACCCCAACGGGCGGGAGGGGGAGGGATGACTGAGATTAATCTACCCAGCCGGCACAGCAACTGCCGCTCGGTGAACGTGCCTGAGCTGGCGGCGCATTAAATCACTGCAAAGGAATGGAGAGGAGGGGGCCGCGGCTTCCTCCCCACAGGGATTCCGACACCCCCACCATGGCAGCCCCAGAAGCCAGGTCTGAAACAGGAGCGTTTCTGCCACCGACCGGCAAGTCTGGAGAAGCGCAAGCAGGACTGCTGGAAGGCCCCGCTCTTCCCACCCACTCCGGTAGGGATCAACTGACGGATCCTTCCTGCTCCTTCCCGGTGTGTGGGTGCGGGTGTCAGAAGAGCCAAAGAGACAGTGATTTTCAGTATTTTTATTCCAAAAATAAACTCATATTGAAGAGAAAGGGGGCTTAAATTAAAGTGTCGGGGTTACGGTTGTTGGGAGGGGGGGTGGAGGCTGCTGCCCTAGGGGAAGGTCACTCGCTCCCCCCTACCTCCTCTTCTCCTTCACGCTGTAGTGCAGCAGGAGGGGGGCAGGCTGCAAAGCAAAAAGAGCAGGGGTCAGTGTCTCGATTGTGGAGGGGGGAAGGAAGACACGTCCCCCACCCCCACTCCAGTCAGCCCCCCACCCTCACCTTGCCAAACCAGCGGGAAAGCCACAGCTGCTTCAGCGTCATGTGATCTGGGAGCACCTCGTTGTTAAACAGGACCTGCACCTGGAGAGAAAGAGGGAGGGAGGGAGGGAGGGAGGGAGGCAGAGAGGCCCCCCCGCAGGCCCATCAGCAGGGGGCTGCCTGCGCCCACCAACACCCCCAGCCATTACCACCCCCTCCCAGGGCTTGCCAGCTCCGGAAACCCCACCAGGACACTCCCTGCTCCCAACGCAACCAGGCCCCCGGGGTCTCACTCACGTGTTGCAGGGCCAGCTCCAAGCGGCAGCACAGAACCCGGCGGAGGTGGCGGATCTGAGCCCGCACCGAGCAGCGGACGTATTTGTGCTGGGTGGGTGGGGAGGAAAAAGTATAAAAGGGGGCGACGGAGAGCCAAGCAGACCAGCCAAGGGCTGCCCCGAGAACCCCCGCTGTCATCTTGTCCCACACCGCTCACGCTCCGCCCCGAGCCGCCACCTCCCTCTAGGGGAACGCTGGGCTGGAGGAGGAGGAGCCCTCAGCGTGAGCGCTCACACATCCCACTGTGCGAGGGCTCCAGGTCAGCCACCCGCACCCACCTCACCTGCAGGATGTGCTTGTGCTTCTCTTTGCCGGAGCTGTGGCGGGGGTGGGGAGTGGGGAGAAGGGGAGCGGTGTCAGTGAGAGAAGACGGAGGAACGCCCTCCCCCACAGGACTGGGAAGCTCCCGAAGGGGTCTCTCCCTCCCTCCCTCCCTCCAGTTGTACCTGGGGCAGGGGGACCACACACACACACACACACCAATGCAACCCCCCACTCCTCAGAGGACAGGACGTCATGGGTGAAGTGGAGAAATGACACCCAAGGCAGGGGACATCACCCCCCCCTTCCCAGGTGCCCCCTCCCGCACTGACCACCTCAGAAGAACATCAGAAGAGCCCTGAGGCTGGATCAGACGGAGGGATCACATGGTGCCCAGACCGGGCAGCCCCCTCCCCCCCAGCAGATGCACAGGAGCAAGCAAAGGGGAACAGAAGGGCCTCAGCCGTCTTCACGGGCCCTGGAACCCACTGGCTGTGGCAGTGCGCCCCCTTGTGCCACACCAGGGCAATGGCGCCAACACAGCAGCAGTAGCAGCAGCAGAGAGCCCCCTGCTGGCAACCAAGGGATCTGCAGAGGCAGAGCTGGATCTTGCGGTGGGGACACGGGAGCCCCCCCTCCCCAATGCTGCTTCTTTGTTAGCAGCCTGTCTTTCACAAGCCCTGGTGGAAAACAGGGCCACCAACACCTCCCCCAGAGGCGGCAAGGTGAAGAGACTACAGCACTGGGCTTAGACTGGGGAGCCAAGGCACAATTGCCCCCCTCCTGCTGCCCTCAGGGCAAGGTCTCCCTTGCAGCCCCCTCCCACCAAAGTTGCCTGTGTAGCTGCCAGTTCCAGAGGACTCGAGCCAGTGAGTCAAGCCACATGGTACAAGGAGGGCAGAGTCCTTCACCCCCCTTCACTCCAGTGGCTGTCCTCCACCCCGAATTTACACAGGAGTCTACAATCCAGTTCAAAGCCCAGAGCCAGCTCTAAACCCTCCTGCTGCTCCCCCGCACCTGTTGCCTCCCAACTGAGATCACGGAGAGGGGCCACGGCCTCATCCCGCCCGCTCTAAAGCCACACGCCAAGAAAAGGGGTGCGGGGTGTGTGAGAAGGCAGCCACCTGCCCTGGGATCTCCAGGGGGAGCCCCCAGCCCCACCCCGCCCTTGTCCTACTCACCTCTGTTTCTCCAGGCACAGCAGGACGTGCTCATCAAAGCGGTAGTAGTGAGCGCGCGAGTGGTCGAAGGCTGTATAGGGCAGCCCCACGCGGTCGGAGGCAGGATCTGGGGGGTGGAGGCACCACGTCAGAACAATCCGGGGAGCCGGGCTGGCGAGGGAGACCCTCCAAACCCCCAATTCAAGCTCCTCTGCTCAGCACCCTGCAGAAGCCGGGGCAGATGGAGACGGGCAGAGAGAAAACCGCACCTTCGTTGCTGGGCTGGCTGACACGCTCCAGGCCTCGGGACTGGTAGAACTCTCGGATCCTCTTCTCCTCGCCTGCAGGGGTTTGTGAAGGAGTGAAGAGAGAGAACAGAGCAAGAGCTGTGTGGATCAAGCCAAGGCCCCCCCAGCCTGGCATTCTACTCACACAGTGGACGCCCCCCACCTAGCAACCATTGCCTCTCAATGAATCATGGGTCTGATCCAGCAAGGAAGCCCACCCCACCACCCAACCTGTAGCCAAAGTCGCCAGGCGGAGCGGCCAACGCCTCGTCTCAAGGGCCTGCACAGATGTTGGGCGGAGGCCCCCAGAGGCGGGGTGGGGCCCACCCCGGGGCTCTTTGGCCCACCCCGCTTTCCCCACTCTCCTGGCACTTACTCTCCTGCAGGCCAGGCACCAGCTTGTAGACAATGTCTTGCATGACGCGGTCCAGTTTCAGGTTGAGGAGCGGCTGTGTCTCGTGGATCTTGGTGCTGCACATGGGGCAGTACTTGCTGGTCTGCAGATATTTCACGATGCAGCTCTTGCAGACTGGGGTGGGGGTGGGGAATGAAAGAGCCCTGCTCAGCCTCTGCCCTGCCATCGAGGGCAGCCCAGCCCAGCGGTGGCAGTGGGAGCGAGCGCCCAGACAGCTGGACTGGCCTGACGCCGCTCGGGGCTCTTCCTCATGCAGCCGGGAATGAGCAGCAGGTGGGGAACCCTGATGCTTGGGGCTGTGAGGGACACTCCCATGGCGCTCGCTGCCCTGAAAGCCCCCGTGGGGGGTGGCGGAGCACGGAGCCCTGCTCTTGAAGGGGGGGGTCCCCAGCTCTACACTTATTGATTGAGTGCAGGCAGGCATCTATTGTCCTTCCACTGATAGATTCCAAGGTGGTGACAACCAATATGAAAATAACCAATGATTTACACCCCAAAACGATAAGACCATCAAATTAACAAACCTATTAGGAAGCTGCAGCTAAAAGCACACAGCAGGCTAAGTTATTACACAACTTAAAACGCCTTGGAAAATAATATGCTGTAACCTGGTGCCAAAAGTAATCCATAGGTGGCGTGCCACCACTGAAAAGGCCCTGCTCTTTCTTATCTAACACACTTGCGTCAAGGAAAGCACTTGGAGAAGAGCTTCACTAGAAGGCCTCAAGACTTGGTAGGGAAGAGGAGCCTCAGCAGGTAGTTAGGTCCCAGCGCTAACGGCATCCTTTGTGCTCACCTGGTGCACACATCAGACACACATCAGCCCCCCTAGGAACTTCGCCGGCTCCTCTGAGGGACTGCACTGCCTCGGAGCAACCACCTGGCATCCCCCTCAACCCACCACACACACATTTGCAGGGAAACCCCCCCCCCTCATTCTGGTCTGGACAGGGACCTCCCTCTTTATCCAGTGCCCCCTTCTGTGCCAGAGGAGCCAGCCCCCCCACTTGACGCCCAGGCATTACTCACAGGTGTGCAGGCATTACTCACAGGTGTGCAGGCATTCCGTGATGGTGGTGGCATCGATGAAGTAGCCCGCGCAAAGGAAGCACACAATGTGCTCATTCAGCTCCTTCATCTTCACTTTCACCTCCTCCTGTGGACCAGCAGGCAAACAGACAGAGGAGGTCCAGGCTGACGCTCCTCCATCTCAACCACGCTGCCAGCCCCCTCTCCCAGCCCCAGCTGCTGCAGCCCTCTTACTTGTACCTCCACCTGAAAGCCCACAGCTCAGCAGTTGGGGCCGGGCACAGCTTCCCACCCGGGGAAACGCACGCCTCCGACCGCAAATGCCAGCTGGACATCAGGAAAAACGTCCTGACGGTTAGAGCAGTGCGACGGTGGATTCAGTTACCTAGGGAAATCGTGGGCTCTCCCACACTAGAGGCCTTCAAGAGGCAGCTGGACCACCATCTGTCAGGGATGCTTTAGGGTGGATTCCTGCCTTGAGCAGGGGGTTGGACTCGATGGCCTTGTAGGCCCCTTCCAACTCTGCTATTCTATGATTCCATGCCTTGTGGAGCCGCCCACCTTGCCATACGCCTACATACACCAAGCCCAGGAGACGGATGTCAAAGGCCCACCTCTGCCAGGGACGCCTGGCCTGGCCTGGGTCAGAGCTCCCCATCTCTCCCCCACCCACCCACGCCTGGAAGATGTGTCTTGTGCCTCCTTCCTCTGCCACCTCACCTCCACCATGCCGCCACTCACTGCTGGGCCTGTCTCTGGCCCTGCCTATGCCTCAGTTTCCCTCATCTCACCTGCACTATAGAGCTAAGGCCCACTTATGCTGCCCTCGCATTGGGCACAATGGCTGCCCTGTGTCCTCCCCACATGCCCCAGGAAGCCGGCCTCTTGCAAGGGGTGGGGTGGGATCAAGCCCGCCTCAAGGCGCTTCCCTCGCCTGAGGAAGCGGGGGCAGGGCTCTGGCATGCAGCTGTGGCTGATGGGAGTGGATGGGTGCGGTGCCCCGCATGGCCAGCGGTCAGGGATGCCCAGAGTGCTGCTCCAAAGGCGCTGGAGGCAAGAGGAGGAAGCGCGGCTCGGGGCCCGGCCATGGAGTGCGCGCTCTCCGCATCCCCTTAACTCTGCCCCTGACCGCGGGGGCGGGGCTAAGCCTAGCCCCCCTCCGCCTCTCCCTCCCTCCCACGCGCAGCCCCGCCCACGCCATGCGCACGCACACCCAGCCCGGCCCGCCGCCGGACGCCACGGCGCACGCGCCGTCGCCCCCCTTTCCTTTCTCCTGCAGGCGGCCCGGCCGGGCCGAGCCAGTATCCCGGGCAGCCGCTGCAGCTGCCGCCTCACCTCGTTCCGTAGCGGGTCCATCTTGTAGACGGCCTGGAGCTGGTTCCGGAGCCGCATCGCGATCGCCATCGGGCCCCCCTGAGGAGGAGACGCCATCTTGGAGCCGCCTCGCCCACTTCCGGGTTTGGGGCGGGGGCGGGGCCTGTCGCCACAGCAACTACAGCTCCCATCCCGCCCCTGCGCCCACGGCCGGGCCACGTGTCGAGGGCCGCCGTGCACGCTGGGACTTGGAGTCTTGCCGGCCAGGCCGGGCCGAGGCCTTCCGCCCCCGCCGCGGGGAGGCCTTGATCGAGCCCCGCCAGGACAGTGCTGCAAGCGCCCCGGGGCCGCCCCGCCCCGCCCAGCGCTCGCCTCATGCCGGGGACCCATGAGCAGCCCGCAGGCGGGCGCCCCCGGAAGCCTCACACCCGGCGAGGCGCTCGCCGCCCCCCTCGCTGGAGCCTCGTCCTCACTCTAAGGAATGCGCTTTTCACATGCTCCAGGTTCAGGGGCGGCTCTTCAGCCCACGGAGGCCCCGCATTTCGCAGCTACTGGCAGGCTCTCCAAGACGCCAACAGCCCCAGTGCCCCCCCCCCACACACGGAGGGAGGGGGGAAAGGGGGACACAGTGGATCCCCGGAGCGGCCCTGGACCAGCTGCCAGGAGGGAACTTTGCTGCCCCAGGTGATCCGTGCAGTTGGCAGCCCCAAACCCCAAGGGCAGGACGAGGCTGAGGTTTCGGGCGCACGTTCCCCGCCCCTTTCCTGTGTAATGAAGAGGAAAACTCCCCCCCCCTCGGTCCCCCATCATCTTTGGAAGCAGAAATACGATCATTTGTAATACAACGGGGCCTGTTTTTAGTCTGCACTAAGCTAGGGTGACCCTATGAAAAGGAGGACAGGGCTCCTGTATCTTTAACAGTTGTATTGAAAAGGGAATTTCAGCAGGTGTCATTTGTATATTTGGGGAACCTGGTGAAATTCCCTCTTCATTACATCAGTTAAAGTTGCAGGAGCCCTGCCCTCTTTTAAATCTGGTCACTCTAGTATAGCTCCTGCACCTTTAACTGCTGTGATGAAGAGGGAATTTCACCAGGTTCTCCATATATACAAATGACACCTGCTGAACATTCCCTTTTCAGTACAACTGTTTAAGATACAGGAGCCCTGCCCTCTTTTTCATAGGGTCACCTTACACTAAGCACTGCCCGAGGATCAGTGCCCCCAGTCCCTTGCCTCCAACTGGGTGGGTGGCCTCGCTTAGCCCCGGCCCGCCCAGTCAGTCCCTCACTCGCCTCCCCAGCCTCGGTCATGACCCCCTCTGAGCCCTCAGGGGAACTGAAATAGCGGCATCTTCCTTATTTTTATTTTATTTTAATTTCTCTCTCCCCCCCCCCCGATTTTGGCGCCCCGCTGAATTTGCCGCCCTAAGGCCACCGCCTAGTTCCCCGATACTGACGGGCATCCCTGAGTGGCTCCAACACGGAACCCCCCACTCCTCAACATTCTCTGCGGCTGCTCAGAGGAAGCCTTTGGCTGCGGCCCGTGGAGGAAATGGACCTGAGGCCCAGGAGGAGCCTGGCGAAGCAGCTGCGTGCCTGACCGCCTCACTCTCTGCCTGGCTTGGCTGCAGGCACGCACGCGTCCCAGGCTGACGCGCTGTCCCCCTTGCCCCCGCAAGGCCACGCCATGGCTGTCCTCGGGCCGTGGGGCGCCTACGCAGCAAGGGCGACTCCCGTTGTCGGCACTCCGGGCTTCCAGGTGCTCCGCTGCCTCCACGCGGGCTCCTGGTTTGCGTGTGCGGCTGATTGGCCCTTTCGGGGTGCCGGGGGGAGCGTTGGCAGGTGCATCCTGCCCCTTGAATATTCCCCCTCCCGCCGGTGGCAGGGGTAGTTGCAGGAGCCTGGCCGGCCCGGGCGGTCCCCCGAAATGCTCAGAAGGCGATGCTGGGCGACAGGGAAGCGAAGTCCCAGGAGCCTCCGCCGTCCATCTCCTGGCTTTCCAAGAGGAGGCCTCAACACCCATCACTCCGGTACAAATCCAGGCCTGCGCTGGGCTGCGGGCGTTGTTTTCGGAGCGGGATTCAGGGCAAGCCACGCACAGGAGATTCAGTGGCTCAGACCTATACAGCAACAGGAAGTGCGAAGGCGTTGGATTCTCAGCCCCCAGACTCTAAAATGGAGCTCCTTTTTTGTGGGGCGGGAGGGAAAGACATTTATTTATTTTTATTTATTTATTGCATTTTTATACCACCCAATAGCCGAAGCTCCCTGGGCGGTTCACGTGTCGACTCTTCTCTGCAGGACTGCAGCTTGAAGGCAACAGGAGCCCCACTGGCATGAACGGGTGCTGTGCGGGACAGGCTGCTTCCCTGCCTTCCTCCGCCCGCCAGCGTCAGCAGCAACTGCTCAGGGCAAGGCGATCCCGCCAGCCCCACGGTGGGAGCTCTGAGGCCTCGCGCCCTTGGGTGGGGGACAGTGGCGGCCCGCTCCATCCGACTAGCTGGTTTCCCAAAGCTGCAAGGGTGCATCTGTGATTCAGCAGATCAAGAGAGAGAATACAATGGCCTCAAAGGACAAGACCCCACTCAGACATAGATTTATGAATCCTGCTGAGTGTTTTCGGCTTCCAGAATTAATTTATATGGTTTGTGGTCCCTGAAACTCGTCTCAAACTAAGCAACCACAAAATATACATTTATTGCTCAAACAGTATTACAGACTAACAATTAGCAATGATAAAACAAGCAAAGCATTACTACACACAGTGCAGTTGGGATGATTAGAAGCATAATGGAAATTGTGGCTAGCATGTGTCTCAGTAGAATTAAAGTCTCAACCACAAAGCAGACGTCATTCAGCTCTTATAGTTCCCTGTTTGGCAAGTGCGGCTTGCAGAAGTTGGGTAATCATGTCTCCTTCTGCCAGCCTCTCTAGGCAAGCAGCTCAAACATTTGCCTTCTATTACTACGCTTGTGTTGATGATGACCGACCCCATCTTTAGTTTTGGACCTGGTCACACCACTACTCTTATTTCTCCCAGTGTAGCCAGGTTTGCCACTGACCCCAGTAACACCTAAATGAAAGCGTCCCTGCTAAGCTCAGCAGCTTTCTGCTCCCAACACTTGTGGCAACCTTGCTCCATTTACATAATCCTCTCCATTTTTATCCTCCGTTGGGCTGAGAGTCTGTGACTGGCCCAAAGTCACCCCGTGGGTTTCCATGGGCAAGTGGGGACTAGAACTCTGATCTCCTGGCTCCCAGTCCAACGCTCTAGCCACTACACCACACTGGCTCTCAAATATGGAGGACCTAGGAACGTTGGAAGCTGCCTTATACTGAACCCGACCCTTGGTCCATCTAGCCCAGTACTGTCGACACTGACTGGCAGCAAGGGCTCTTCAGGGCTTCAGGCAGCACTCCTTCCTTCAGCCCATCTGGAGAGGCCAGGGATCGAATGGGGACCGTCTGCGTGCAAAGCAGGGGCTCTCTCACACTGAGCCACGCCCCCTCTCGCATCACTCACAGTTATCTCACAACATACACAGAATTCCTCACCCCTGTGGCTGATCACTCAGTCAGCATGCGCAGATCAGTAGGAATCGCGCTCCTAAGAAATGCAACGGATTCTTCGCCGAGAGGCTCGTGGCACGCAGGCGCCCTCTGCAATAGCAGCAGCAGCAGCGATCGTGGCAGAAGCGCCATCGCGTGGCCAGTTCGAGCTACTGCTTCATACAAGCTGAAGGCGTCTGCGGTGAGATGCGGCCCGAAGGTAGTCTAAAATACGAAATTATTATTATTATTATTATTATTATTATTATTATTATTATTTATTTATATATAAAATAAAATAAAATAAAATAAAATAAAAATAAACCCCAGGCAAAGGAACAACGCGGGCCTCTTTCTTGCGCCACCCTCGTCACACACAAAAGGAACTTGGCCACCAGGAGGTTTTCATTCTCTTTTTCCGAGGCAGCCGCAGCTCCACTTAATGGACTGAGCGCAGGGGCGTGGGGGGGGGGGGGCAGGGCGGGGGTAAGAGGTGCGTTCAAAGGGGTGCACATTTCCTAAAAAATGGGGCCAGGTATGCGGGAGGGGGGTGTCAAAGCACTGCTTTTGCACGTACAAAACTCCCACTAGACGTGCGCTTCCTCTTCTTCCTCTCCTTCTTCTGAGCGCGGATGTTCCCTGACTCCGAAGGACCCCCAAAGCCCCTGCAAAAGGGCAAGAGGAGCACAAAGAGGTACCAAAGGGCCCAGACGGGGTGTGTGTGTGGGGGGGGGCGAGGGGAGTTGTCACTGGCTAGTCCTCCCATTTCAAAGACGATGCTGTCAGGGATGCTTTAGGGTGGATTCCTGCACTGAGCAGGGGGTTGGACTCGATGGCCTTGCAGGCCCCTTCCAACTCTGCTATTCTATGATTCTGCGATCCAGCAGGCCCGGCCAGGGGAGGGGGACGCCCCCCGCCCTAGCTCGCCTGCTGCATTTCTGGACTGCTGTGGCTACTCGAAGGGAAGCCCCTGGCCAGGCTCTCGCAGCGCTTTTCCCGCTGCCCGCAGGGCACTTCCTCGGGGGCCTGCCTTCCTCCGCACGTCGGCCACTGCGCAGAGGCAGGCGAGGGAAGCGCTGGAGCCCCGAGAGACGATCGGCCCCTGGCGCCGACAGCCGAGCCTCTCCCGCGGCGGCACGACGGGGGCGGGGGGCTGCTTATCCCGCTTCGGCCTCGCAGGATCCCAAAGAGGCTTCCAGAATTGCGAGACGGAGCGACAACCCGCGCGGGTGCGGGCGCGCCCGGTCGCTCGGAACGAACGAACTGAAGCAGTGACGAGAATGAACGGAAACGGAGCTCAGCCCGCAACGCAACTAAACCAGAACTGGCGGCAGGAGCAGGCGCGGTGCAGGGCAGCCCCACCCTAAAAGCAGCGCGGCGCCTTGGCGGAAAGGCCGAGGGCGGCAGGGGCGCCCAACCGGGCCTCCGGACGCGGCCCACAGCCCGGGCGAAACAGCTTGGAGGCTTCATGTCGGGACGGTCTCATTCGGAAGTTTGCGGGCCGCTTTGAGCAATTTTGGAAAACTGGAGCAGAAATGTAACGGGAGGTATCCTGTACGGTGGGAAGTTGGGTCCTGAGCACCTGTTGGGGGATGATGGCTTTGTGGCGAAAAGGTGCGTCGGAGCATGTTCTGTGTGCTCTTTATGGGTTCATGATCTATGTACATAGAGTTCTCTGGGCGGCTTACAACAGCCAAGCACAAAACGATCTCAGTCCAAGAGGACACGGAACACCAACACGCGCACAGCAGCATAAAACAGCACCCCAACATTCAAGGATTTAAAGCGGGGCGGCCAGAATGCACGCGCTATGGAAAGCGCTCCCCACATCTCCATGCTGCGGGCGCCCCGCGGGATCTTCGCCGGGCCCAAGCCGGAGACAAAGGCCCGCTCAGGCGCGGTGCGGCTGCCGCTGGGCAGGAGGAGCCGCTGGAGAAGCCCGCCGGGGGGCGAGCGGGGGGGCGGGGCTGCAGCCCAGCCCAGCGTGGTCAGGCCCGGCCGGCCGCCGCCCCCTCCCCGGCGCTCGCGGCCTCCCCAGGCGGCCCTTGAGGCCCGGGTCGCGCGCTTAGCCAGCCAGCCTCCGCGGAGGAGCCGCCCAGCCAGGAAGGGCTCCTGCTTCGCATTAGCCGGCCTGATCAAATCAGCCCCATTAGCGTGGCTCCAGGCCGCGGGGCTGGCGGCAGGGCGGGGAGTGAGGCTGTCTCGCCTCCGCCGCTCGCTGGGCCAGCAGCGCAGCCTTCTGGGGAGCCGCCCTGGGCGAAGGGGACCGGCTCCAGCCCCCGGCAGAGGCCCTGCCCGAGGCCAGCGGTCCTTCTGCCCAGCGGTTTGCAGCTGGGGCGCTCGCACACTGCAAAGTGGAGGCGCCATTGTGTGTGCCACGGCGGGGTGCGTGGGTGGGTGGGGAGATCAGAAGGCCACACCCCCTCCCCGCCCTCCTGGTCCTGGAGGTGTCGCCTGCGGCTCGGAGAAGGGCTCCGCAGGGGTGAGGGGCTGCTACCCGGGCGGCCGGCCGGCGTGGTGCAAAAGCCAGCGGATGGGGCGAAGGGAACGCACCCTTCTTGGCTTTCTGGGCTGCCAACATGGCTTGTGACCTTGGTAGCCAAAGGCGCCTGCCAGACAGCCACCACCGGCTCTCTGAGCGGCCTCTGGGACCAGCAGATCTCCCAGAAGCTCCCAGGGCGAGAGGAGTCCAGCCTGACGGATATCTCCCCCACCCCACCCCCGCCTGCCAGTTGCCCTCCAAGGCTCAGTTTGTTCCTTCTGCCCAGGGCAGCCCTGCCAGATCCTGCCCAAGCCAGGATGAGAGAATCTGTGCTCTGCCTTCCCCAGCTGCCACTGTGGGGACCCCCGCAGGGCCTGCCCACCAGAACCAATGCAGGGAGGGGAAGAGGGAGGCAGGGAGATGGCTGCCCCCCCTCCAGAGCCGCAGGTGACACCTGACAACTGGTCGCCCATCTAGTTATACAGAAGCCCAATGGGCTGCATCAGGGGAAGGCAGAGAGCAGGACAATGAGGCTGGGGGGGGGGGGGGATGGTGGTGTGAAACCAACCAGGGTGGGCGCAGTTTCTCGCTGGCTTGTGAGTGCTGGTTGAGGTGTGTAGAAAGTGACCCTTGCTGTGCCCGCCCATGTGGGGCTGGCAGGGATCCGCTGGCCACAGCCAAAGCTACTGCCACGGGCCTGTGGCAGAGAAGGGGTCCTGGGCTGGGCTGGCCAAAGCTGCTAGTAGGCCCAGGCCAGATAGGAAATGTAGGCCTCATTTCAAACTGATCATTAAGTACTTTTTAATTATTTCTAAATACATATGAACTAGAACGATTTATAAAAAAGGTAATGGCAAGCACACACACACACCTCTCTCTCTCTCTCTCTCTCTCTCTCTCTCTCTCTCTCTCTCTCTCTCTCACACACACACACACACACACACACACACACTTTTTCACATTCAGAAATGCGTACGTGCTTTTTTTGGGCAAATTCATCAACAATAACAGAAAAATCAAGCAACTTTGCCCAGGGGGACTCGGAGTAGGCCCCCTCAAAATCGTAGGCCCATGCCAACTGGCCCCCCTGCCCTCCCCCCCCCTGCCCAGCCCTGGTCCTGGGTCTCGCTCAAACTCGGCTTTGACCCCCAAACTCCTCAAGCCCTCCTGGCTTTCACGCGCCACATGCTGGCTGGCAACCAGGCCACGTGGCTTCTGCCTTCCAGTATGCGAACAGGCGCGCTGGAGAACCACGCTGTGCAGCAGCAGCCCAGTTTGGGATTGCCTCAGTGGCCCTGTTCAAAGGAAGGCCTTTCAGGCTCAGAGCCGGGAGCTGAAAAGCTCCGGCTGTGAAGAGCTCTGATTTCCTGCTGGGAAATCCTTGGGAAATCCTGGACTGATCCCTACCACCACGGCAGTGGTAGAAGATAAAGGAGCCGGTGAGCTGGGCCAGGCAGGCGACTGAGGACAGGACAGGCCGCTTTCCTTGGCCAGGCCAGCCAATGGCTCCTTGTCCTGGCATGGGCAGGCTGTGAAATCTTTGGATCAGGCATGGCTGGTAGCTCTCTGGACTATGGGAAAGTGTAGGGAAGCTGAACTGGCCCCATCCACACTCCAGTGTCCTGCTGGGCCTGTCCTTTCCTCGCCACCTCAGCACCTCAAGAATCCAGCTGAAAGATCCTGGTGGGAGCTCCCCTTGAGAAGCCAGGGGTCCTGGCCACAGGGCCATTTTGGCTTGCAAACAGCTGCCTCTGGCACAGGAGGGCTTGTGTGAGTCCTCTGGGGCTGCCGCTAGACCTGGGCACCTTCTTTGCCAGGACTGAGCTCAGGAGGAGCAGGCCCCTGAGCCTGCAAGGGGAGGAGGTGGTGGCACCACTGAGGCCCACGGGTGGATGCTACAGAGAGCTGATGGTGAGGGTGGGGCACTTGAGGATGAGATGCCTCTTTGGCTTGTAATGCTGGTGGTGGCTGAAAGAGAGAGAGAGAGAGAGAGAGAGAGAGAGAGAGAGAGAGAGAGAGAGAGAGAGAGGCCACATGCCCCCCTCCCTGCTGTGACATGGGTGGCTGTGGCTACCTCCTCCTCCTCCTTGGAATGGTTTGCCCTGACCCAAACCAGAGGGGCTGGGCATCTCAGGCCCTCTCCCCTCTCTCGCCTGCTGCAGGGTCCCCTGGGCCCCATCTCTCACAGCAGTTCACACAGCCGCACCTCCTGCTGACACCCCCCCACACACACACACTGCCCCAAGGGCCTGATGCTGTCAACAGCCGCCTACCTGACAAGCAATAATGCAGCAGCCCCTCAGTGGTCCCCTTAATGAGCCGGTCCAGATGATCCACTGTCACTCTTCTGCCTCTGACTGTCCCCAAGAAACCCATTAAACAGCTGCAGATGGAATCTCTGCTCAGGAGGAGTGTCTGGGTGCTGGGGTGGGGGTAGGGAAAGCCGGGCTTGTGCCCATCACCCACCTCAGGGCTATGGAAGGGAGGGGATAGCCCAGCAATAAAGACAGATCTGAGCAATATGAAGTGGGGTGGGGAGTCACCCAAACTTTTAAAGCAACGGATGAGAAATTGGCAGGGATGATTTTCTTTTAAACCACTTACGACTATGATAACTTTAACTTGCAATGTCCTTTTCAGTGGTGCTGATGTCTGCCCTTACAACAAACCCACCAGTAGGTTGCTGTTGTTTTCAGTTTGGAGACAGGG
The DNA here is from genome assembly GCF_023053635.1 of Elgaria multicarinata webbii. Taxonomy (NCBI): domain Eukaryota; kingdom Metazoa; phylum Chordata; class Lepidosauria; order Squamata; family Anguidae; genus Elgaria; species Elgaria multicarinata. The sequence continues at coordinate 482,751 of NC_086180.1, read as the reverse complement.
GAAGAGAGGTGCGCTGAGGGCCAATTTAACCATGCAAGCTGCTGTGTTTTCTTCCTCCTTGAGGAGCCCTGGGTGCAGGATTGTCTGGTGAAATGTGACGCTTAAGTCAGCCCTAGATCCACCCACCCTGTCATGACTCCCATGGGTGTTGTGGCATTTCGGACACTTCAGCAGAGGATGTCCATATGGCCAGTCCCCAGCCATCCTGCACCGGTGGACGGAAGGAGGGGGAGTCCTTGTGCCAAAGAGAAAGCGGGAGACACAAAGCCCGTGGCGAGAGTCATAAAGTGCTGCTCTTGGGCCTTTTCCTTTGAAGCTCAGCCCCCTAATCCCACCGTATTGTAAAGAGTACCTCTGAGAATGTGCAGACCATCACTGGACCTGTTCCAGACCAGTCTAGGGCCCAGACCGTTCAAATGCAGTCCTGCACCCTGAGGCAAGTGTGAAGGAGTCTGCAGTCCTTTGGGTTTGCCATTGGACTGGTGGCCCAGGCCACGGGCTCTTGCCCTTCACCCCAAAGCTGGGCTGGATCCCGCTGTGAGAGGCAGATGGCTCACAGCCCACCTTGTGGGAAACGGTGGCGGCTTTTGATGGGCTTATCACCGCCTTGGCAAACACAGACCTGGCAAGCTAGCCTCTCCCATGCAGAGAGGTCAAAAGCTGCCTGGGCGATGGCATAGCCCAGCTGGCCTCAAAGCTTTCTAAGAGCCATTTAAACAGTTGTTTCCCAATGTGGAAGGTTCTAGGGAAACATGCCTGACAGCCCCCTTCCAAGCAGATCACTGGTTCACTTGTGGGCATCCTCTACGTGCTGGTGTCGTCTAGAGAGGATCTGCCCCAGGCCTGCTCAGCTTTGGCGATGCAGTGATCCCTGGGGATGTCTAGAGATGTAAACCGTCTTCCCCAGACCTTTCTTCGCTTTGTCCAGCAATCATCATCATCATCATCATCATCATCATCATCATCATCATCATCATCCATTCGTCACATCAGTCACTGGCATCACATCAAAAAACTATACAGAAAACCTTCAGAAACTGAGCCTACCAAAATACATCCACACCAACATCCAGAAAGCAGTCGTACTTAAAACTTGTTCAATAGTCAGAAAATTCCTGAATCAGTAAAAGACAGCAAGACTTGGCAAAGCCTGTCATGACTGACTAGAAAAACTCCCACAAGCAAGAAAAGAGATTATTATTATTATTATTATTATTATTATTAAAAATAATAAAAATAATATTAAAAATACCCTAGGAGTTTCCGGAAACATAAGTTGTTGCAGCGATTCTTCTGGAAATATAGACAATGGGTGTCTAGCTTGCCTGTCCTACTTCACAGCTCACTAAGTTATGAAAATGATGGTGACCAGTCTCCTTCATGGAAGTGGCACCAGGCTAAGCTGATGTAAAAGCACTCCTGGGTTCCCTCCTCCATCTGGGCATCCAGGAACAGCGTTGGATCTAGGAGCACCCCAGCTATGAACCTGGTTCTTAAAGGGGGTGCATACCTAACCCTCTATGGGCAGAACCCCAAACAATAATACTGCCTTGAGCGTTCCCCATACACCCTGTTCATCATTGACTTCAGACACAGGCTCAGGACTGCCAATCTGTGACCAGATGAAAAAGAGAAATTGATCTGGCTCTCATCAGCACCCTGATATCAAGCTGCCCTTGGGCATCTCTGGACTGAACACTGCTGATCACCTTCTCTGGGACTAGGCAACATCCAGATGGGTGTACATAGGGGAGGGTGTCCTATGGAATTGGGGCTGATGGAAATGCTCCAAATATGCACTAGGTGGCGCTGTGTTGCCACCAGGAGGGAGGCTTGAGTAGACCTGGCTGGTGGTAGCTCTAGGTTTGTGTGTGTGTGTGTGTGTGTGTGTGTGTGTGTGTGTGTGTGTGTGTGTGTGTGTGTGTGTGTGTGTGTGTGTGTGTCTGCCTGGCTGGCTGGCTGGCAGGGTGGGCCAGCCGGCCACTGCTTGCTCTTCCAGGCTCTGCCTCTGATGTTAGAGTCTCTGCTGTACTTCAAAAGGCAGCAGAGAAAAATGAGACGCTGCAGAACTGGAATTAATTTTTGAAAAAAACCAAAACAAAACTTTAACAGCGTTTCTCTGGGTTTGTGTCAGATGGGCGCATTTCTTTAACCCCCTTTAAAAGCAATGTGAGCCCACGGCCATCACCACAGGCCTGGCAGACGAATCTTTTTCTTTTCTTTGTTAGCTTTTCACATGCCGAATAACAGGTTTTTGATTATTTTTCTCAAATGGCTAATCTGTTTCTTCTAAATACAAACTGTGTTAAATTCTGTCTTCAGTCCTGTTTTATTTTACATTTATCTTTATCTTAAATTTATCTGCAAATCTCAGATGCCATTTAATCCCAAAGTTATGAATGATCTTTTGTGTTTTAATTTGTATTTTATTGCTAGCCAACCTGAACACCATTTGGTGGGAAAACAGGAAATGAATGTGACAAAACCCCAAATCACCACATCTTATGACATCATTGGCGTGTTGTATGAAGAAGGACTTCCTGCCAATCTCTTTAACAGAGGGAACCCTCAAGGAGAAAGCTGCAGCTATGGGGTGGTATATACACGTAATAAATAATAAATGTAATAAATAATAATAATAATAATAATAATAATAATAATAATTTATTTATATAGCACCATCAATGTACATGGTGCTGTACAGAGTAAAACAGTAAATAGCAAGTCTCTGCCGCATAGGCTTACAATCTAATAAAATCCTAGTAAAACAATAAGGAGGGGAAGAGAATGCCAACAGGCACAGGGTAGGGTAAGCAGGCACAGGGTAGGGTAAAACTAACAGTATAAAGTCTGCACAACATCAAGTTTTAAAAGCTTTAGGAAAAAGAAAAGTTTTTAGTTGAGCTTTAAAAGCTGCGATTGAATAATTTATTTATTACACTCTCTATCCAAGTTTTGACAACATGTATAATTCTGCACGTTTTTATCTTAGTGGTCTTTCCCCCCTAAACTAAAAGCCCCAAAGGCGCCCCCCTCTTTTTCAGATCAAATCCTTTTGAGATAGAATGACCAGAAGTGTACACAATATTCCAGACATGTCTACACTCTGTCTGTCTGACGTCCGTCCGTATCAGTCTGTTTATCTCATAGCTATCTATTAAATTCCTTGCTGCAATATAGACCGGTTCATTTCCATGGGACGAGAGCCCAGGCCTTTGGGATGTAGTAGTTGCCCTTTGCATTTTGCTGCTGCTGCTGCTTGCTGCTGCTGCTGTTTTTGATGCTGCAGACCAACACGATGCCTTGTTTGCTATTTGTCAAAGACTTCCGCCCTCCCGAAATCTCCCCTCACCCCCACCCCCACCCCCAGCATGGGGAACGGGATCCTTGCCCTGCCAATCGGGGTCTCTTGCCTGGGTCAATCCCGCCCGCCCGGCACCCTGCTCGGGCTGAATCTGCTCCCGCTCCTCGGCCGCCTGCTCGCCGCAGGCCTCGGCCTCCCGATTTGTACCTGCCACGGCTGGCGCCCCTGGATTCCTGGCCCGGGGCCGCCTGGGTCAACCTGCGGGCAGCTTATCCATCAGGTGGCTGCCCTGCCTTCCTCGCACAGCTAGCCGGGCTCCGCTTCACCCAGGGCTAGAGGCCAGGGTATTCTGGGGGTGGGGGTGGGGAGAGGACCCGCAGAGGAGCGGGGCAAAGGAGCGCCCAGCCTTCCGGCTTAAGCTGCTGTTCCCTGTGCAAAGGCATCCGAAGGCGGGGCGTGAAGCCCTGGGGAGCGAGGGGGTGGGGGCGCTCCTTCGGCCAGGCGACCTCCCTGGCTCTGAAATGGCTCCTCCATTCCAGATGGTCCCCCACCCTCATTGCCACCACACACGTGGGAATATGTCCCAGTTATGGGAGTCGTTTCATCGGGGTGGGGAAGTTGCCAGAGGAGGCTGTGTGGAATAGCAAGGCGGGATGGGGATGTGAGGGTGGGGGTCCTGGATGCCCCTCTTCGAGACCCTTTCCCATTTAGGATCCTGAGGAAATTTGGGACAGGTCCCTTGTGAAGACAGTGGTGCCTGCTGCACACATCCCCGTGGTCACACCTACTTTCGCCCCCACGCCTGCCTAACAACCGCGCTTGTGTTCTCTGCTCCTATGCGGAGGCATTCATCCTTCACGTTGGGGGAGCAACAGTTCTTCCCCCACGCCAACGCTGTCTTAGCATATCCTACGCACTACGCCCCCCCCCCGCCCCCGCCGGTCTTCCAGACAGCAGCTGGTTTTGCATGGCACCAGCTTGTGCTAATAAACCCTGTAGCCTCAGGGTAGCCAAGCTGCCACACAGCAGCCCCCTTCATCTGGAAGTGTGTGTGTGTGTGAGGGGGTGATGATGGAAGGGAGGCTGGACTTGGAAAGCCCTTTTCATTTTCTGCTGAATCTCTGTCCCCCCCCCACCCAGCCACCTAGCCGCCGCCGCCCAGACCCGCCCCACCAACTTCTCTCCACCCAGGGCAGATGGCTTTGTCTTTCTCTTGGCGATGAGGGATCCACCAGTGACGCAATTGTGCCTGCACATCCGAAGCCTTGTTCAGACTAGCCTGCCTGCTTTTTTCAATGGATGGGGAGGGCCTTATCAACCAGTCATCCTCTCATTCATGCACACTTCAGTTGGACAACCTGGGCGACAGTCCTGTTCACATTTACCTGGAAGAAAGTCCTACTGAACTCTGTGGGACTTACTTCTGAGTAGACATTTATCAAATTCCCCCCAATTTTGGGTTTGGGGGCAGAAACTCAGCGCCTCCCCCTACTCTATTTATTTATTTATTTTATTTATTACATTTTTATACCGCCCAATAGCCGAAGCTCTCTGGGCGGTTCACAAGGCACTCTCCCCTGTGCCTGTTTGGTGCATTCTCTTCCCCTTCTTATTGTTTTATTATGATTTTATTAGATTGTAAGCCTATGCGGCAGGGTCTTGCTATTTTATTGTTTTACTCTGTACAGCACCATGTACACTGATGGCGTTATATAAATAATAATAATAATAATAATAATAATAATAATAATAATAATACTCCTTGCCTAACTTGGCCTGCTGTACCAGGCATCCGTTTTAAGCAGGGTTTGCTGGGGACAAAGGCCAACCAAAGCTCAACACTTTCTCACCAAGAAACAGAACAAGGGAGGGAGGTGAGTATTTATTTATTTATTTATTTATTTATTACATTTTAATACTGCCCAATAGCCAAAGCTCTCTGGGTGGTTCACAAAAATTAAAACCATAATAAAATAACCAACAGGTTAAAAACACAAACACAAAATACAGTATAAAAAGTATTAAAAGTATTAAAACTTTTTCCAATATATGTTAGGGCAGTGAACAGCAAATAGAATCATAGAATCATAGAATCATAGAATAGCAGAGTTGGAAGGGGCCTACAAGGCCATCGAGTCCAATACATATCATAAGCACCAAAATATGGAACAAAACCACATTAATGATAAAACAAGCAGCAATTCAAAAGCATACGGGTTTTTTAGGCATTTCTCCAATTAAAATGCCTGGGAAGGTAGAAATATCTTAACGAGGCACTGAAAAGAATATGCAACACAGCTTCAGTAGAAGAGGGATCAACTATGATCATCAGTACGGAACGTTTCAGACATGGCAAATATCACATAGGAACATTAGAAAAGTCTTGATGCTGGATCAGACCAAGGGTCCATCTAGTCACAGAATCATAGAATCATAGAATAGCAGAGTTGGAAGGGGCCTACAAGGCCATCGAGTCCAACCCCCTGCTCAATGCAGGAATCCACCCTAAAGCATCCCTGACAGATGGTGGTCCAGCTGCCTCTTGAATGCTTCTAGTGTGGGCGAGCCCACAACCTCCCTAGGTAACTGGTTCCATTGTCGTACTGCTCAAACAGTCAGGAAGTTTTTCCTGATGTCCAGCCAGAATCTGGCTTCCTGTAACTTGAGCCCGTTATTCTGTGTCCTGCACTCTGGGAGGATCGAGAAGAGATCCTGGCCCTCCTCTGTGTGACAACCTTTTAAGTATTTGAAGAGTGCTATCAGGTCTCCCCTCAATCTTCTCTTCTCCAGGCTAAACATACCCAGTTCTTTCAGTCTCCCTTCATAGGGCTTTGTTTCCAGACCCCTGATCATCCTGGTTGCCCTCCTCTGAACACGCTGCAGCTTGTCTGCATCCTTTTTGAATTGTGGAGCCCAGAACTGGACGCAATACTCTAGATGAGGCCTAACCAGGGCCGAATAGAGAGGAACCAGTACCTCACGTGATTTGGAAGCTGTATTTCTATTAATGCAGCCCTTTCTTGCAGCCATATCGCACTGTTGGCTCCTATTCAGCTTGCAACCTACAACAATTCCAAGATTCTTCTCGTTTGTAGTATTGCTGAGCCAAGTATTCCCCATCTTGTAACTGTGAATTTGGTTTCTATTTCCTAAATGTAGAACTTGGCATTTATCCCTATTAAATTTCATTCTGCTGTTTTCAGCCCAGCACTCCAGCCTATCAAGATCACTTTGAAGTTTGTTTCTGTCTTCCAGGGTATTAGCTATCCCACCCAATTTTGTGTCATCTGCAAATTTGATCAGCGTTCCCTGCACCTCCTCGTCCAAATTATTAATAAAAATGTTGAATAGAGGTGTAAGTGTGTGTGTTGGGGGTCCCAGATTGGTGTGTGTGTGTGTGTGTGCTTGTTGGGGGTCCCAGATTGGTGTATGTGTGTGTGTGTTGGGGGTCCCAGATTGGTGTGTGTGTGTGTGTATCTGTTGGGGGTCCCAGATTGGTGTGTGTGTGTTGGGGATCCCAGACTGGGGTGTGTGTGTGTGTTGGGGATCCCAGATTGTTGTGTGTGTGTGTGTTGGGGGTCCCAGATTGGTGTGTGTGTGTGTTGGGGGTCCCAGATTGGTGTGTGTGTGTGTTGGGGGTCCCAGATTGGTGTGCGTGTGTGTGTGTTGGGGATCCCCGATTGGTGTGTGTGTGTTGGGGGTCCCCGATTGGTGTGTGTGTGTTGGGGGTCCCAGATTGGGGCATGTGTGTGGGGGGTATCCCAATAAACGCCCCCCACCTCCCCTTTTCTTTGGTCTCAAGCCGGGCAAAAGGGGGGGGTCCTGTCTACCTCGTTGCACGCTCATGAATATGCAAATGAGGGCCCACCCCCACCTCTTTCTCCCCACTCACCCGCCCCAAAGGTGGCCTGAGCCCACTCGCCCTCGACTCACCTCACGGCTGCAGCAGCAGCCGCGCCTGGACCGCCTCCTCCGCTGCCAAGGCAACGCCACTGCCCTGCCACGTGATCGCACCGGAGTCGGGGCGACGTGACTGTTCTCCACCCACCCACCCACCCACCTCCTAGCACCCACCACCCTCCCAGCCCAAGGGGCGATTCAGGGACCCGGGAAGAAGAGGGCAAGGAAAGCAGGATGCAAAAGCCAGCACAGAACAGCCCCGTTTTATTTAAGGAAGTGAAGCCAAAAATAGTGGCATGGGTCTCTAATAGAAACCCCTGGGGGAAATAATTTTTATTTATTTTAATTTATTATTGCATTTATATCCCGCCTTTTCCCCCTGCAAGGAACCCAAGGCAGCGTACACAATCCTCTTCCTCCTCTCAACAACCACCCTGTGAGGTGGGCTGGGCTGGGCTGAGAGTCTGTGACTGGCCCAAAGTCACCCAGTGGGTTTCCACGGCCCAGTGGGGACTGGAACCCGGATCTCCCGACTCCCAGTCTGACACTGTAGCCACTACACCACACTGGCGTAAAATCATTTTATTTATTTATTTATTACATTTCTATACCGCCCAATAGCCGGAGCTCTCTGGGCGGGTCACAAAAATTAAAACCATTCAAAGTATAAAACAACAGTGTAAAACCATAATATAAAATACAATATAAAAGCTCAACCAGATCATCATCATCATCATCATCATCATCTTATTCTTAACCCCACAATGTCCAGCAGGACCGAATGAGCAGAATCAACCAAACTCAAGTCACACAAGACTCCATGGCAGGAATGCATTTATTTATTTATTTATTTATTGCATTTATATCCCACTTTCACCCCCCCTCCAATGAACCCAGGGTATCCTCACAACAACAACCCTGTGAGGTAGGTTGGGCTGAGAGTCTGTGACTGGCCCAAAGTCACCCAGTGGGTTTCCATAGCCGAGTGGGGACTAGAACCCGGATCTCCCAACTCCCAGTCCGACACTGTAGCCACTACACCACACTGGTGTAAAATCATCATCATCATATTATTCTTAACCCAACAATGTCCTGTAGGACACATCTGGAACAGAACGGAATGGCCCAGAACAGCCACTTCCAAATAATCAGAAACAACCAAACTCAAGTCGCACAAGACTCCATGGCAGGGATGCATTTATTTATTTATTTATTTATTGCATTTATATCCCACTTTCCCCCCCCTCCAACGGACCCAGGGTATCCTCACAACAACAACCCTGTGAGGTAGGTTGGGCTGAGAGCCTGTGACTGGCCCAAAGTCACGCAGTGGGCATCCATGGCCAAGTGAGGACTAGAACCCGGCTCCCCCGACTCCCAGTCCGACACTCTAACCGCTACACCACACTGGCTCTTTTATGGTGCTCCACATGCCTGTCATCTGAAGTGGTGACGTCCCCCTTCCCTAATGGTAGAGCCAGCCTTAATCTGATTCAATACACCACACTGGCTACAAAATTAGCCACAAAACATCCACAGAAACTACATTCTGTTACCCGTTCTGGGCAATAGTCCATATTCAAGAAAAATGGCCCGGAATGACAACTTCCTTGTGAGATAAATCAACCAAACTCACCAACCACACATAAGTATAAGGGACTCGTGCAATAAGCCACAACATGTCCACAGAAGCCACGTTTCAGTAACCGTTTCTTGCATTATTCAAGGCTGTTAAAACACAAAGGGATGGTGAAGAGCTCCAAAGGGATCTCTCCCAGCTGGGAGAGCGGGCATCCAAATGGCAGGTGCGGTTCAATGGAAGCGAGGGTAAGGTGATGCACGTTGGGCGGGGGGGGGGGGGACACCAAACTTCAAGTATAACTTGATGAGTTCTGAGCTGGCGGTGACCGAACAAGGAAGAGAGATTTGGGTTGTGGTGGAAAAGCTCGATGAAAATGTCGAGCCAGTGTGCGGCAGCCGTAAAGAAGGCAAACTCCATGTTGGGCATTATAAGGGAATGAATTTATTATTATTATTATTATTATTATTATTATTATTATTATTATTTATTTATTTATATAGCACCATCAATGTACATGGTGCTGTACAGAGTAAAACAGTAAATAGCAAGACCCTGCCGCATAGGCTTACAATCTAATAAAACTGGCAGTATCATACTGCCTTTATACAAGTCTATGGTGCGACCACACTTAGAGTACTGTGCACAGTTCTGGTCCCCACACCTAAAAAAGGATATTATAGAGCTGGAAAAAGTGCAGAAAACGGTAACTAAAAGGATGAAGGGGCTGGAGCATCTCCCCTACGAGGGAAAGTTACATCAACTGGGATTGTTTAGCTTGGAGAAGAGGAGCTAAGGGGAGACATGATAGAGGTGTGGAGAATGTGGACAGGGAGGCATTTTCCTCCCTCTCTCAAAATACTAGAACCCAATGGGGTCATCCCATGGAACTGATGGGCGGGAGATCCAGGACAAATAAGAGGAAGGACTTCTTCACACAGCACAGAGTTATGTTATGGAACTTACTACCACAGGATGTGGTGATGGCCACCAATCTGGATGGCTTGAAAAGGGGGTTGGATAAGTCCCTGGAGGCAAAGGCTATCCATGGCTATTAGCCCTGGTGGTTGTGTGCTATCTCCAGTATTCGAGGCAATTAGCCTGTGTGCACCAGTTGCACACAGTTGCCGATGGCTGGTTGCCCACTGTGTGAACAAAGTACTGGACTAGAGGGACCCTTGGTCTGATCCAGCATCAGGGCACTTGTTAAATTCTTAGCAGTCCAAATCCCACAAAACTTCCAAAGCAGCCAAATTCACCAGTCACACATGACTAGATTTAGTCATGTGTGACTAAATCTTAATTTAGTAAGCTACAAAACACCCACAGAAACCACATTTCAGTAGCCGTACAATTTCCCGCAAAACCAAATGTCATAATTATACACATGGAACTTTTTAAAGAGCAGTCTGTCCCCCCAAAGCGTTGGGCAAGGGGGGATCACTGGACAGCTGATAGATTTGGCATTGGTGTCAGTCACCCCCATTTTGAGGGCAGGAGGAAAGGTAGGATAGCCCACTGGAGGCAAACCAGTGGTGGGGAATCCTCTTTGTGATGTATCTTTCTCTGCCAGTAAAGGAGAGCTTTTAGCCGTGCTGTGCAGGTCACAGTGGAATTTCCTGGGGCTGAGCTGGGCACTTGAGAAACCAGTTGGAGACTGGGACTGCTGGCTTTCTTGTCATCTCTCTCTCTCTTTAAAAACAACAACACCCCTTTTGAATCTACAGAAGTGATCCAGGGAGTTATCTAGGCAACACAGATGAGAGCTGAAATCCTGTGTCTTCAGGCGTCTCCTTTCAAGAAAGTTGGGGGCCAGCAACTCGCCAACCCATCCCCACGTTCCCAAGGCGTTTCCCTTAGGGCTCACACCTCTCGAGTTCTCCTGCCATTTCAGGACACCTCTTCTCAAAGTAGATGATCTGGGCAACAGAAAGGAACCGGGGAGTTGCTTCCCCTTCAAGGAAGATTCCTCGAAAGTGCCTCCCTGGGCCAGGAACCCAGAAGCGAGGGCTGTCAACAAGGGCCCTGGAAGACATGATGGAAGCCTGAGAAGCGAAAGGCACAACAGACAGGAAGACCACCACCAAGCCTGTCTGTCTGTCTCGCCTGCCTCCACCTCCTTGCTCTATTCGTCTGTCAAGAGATCCCGGACCATTTCAGCTGTTGGCCAGGAATCCACAAGCAGGACATGTTGCAACAGCACCCTCCCAGCCATGATCCCCAGCAACTGGTGTGTATAGGCTTTGTGCCTCTAATGCTGGATAAGGACATCAGAAGAGCCATGCTGGATGAGGCCAAGGGTCCATCTACCAAATATGAGCCTACGATCTACGTTGCTTCTTTCACCAACCAAGAACATTGCTAGAGAGGTGATGGATTTGGCATTGGTGTCAGTCACTACTCATTTTGAGGGTGGGAGGAAATTTAAGATAACCCACTGGAGGAAAACCAGCGGTGGGGAGTCCTTTTTGTGATGTATCTTTTTCTGTCAGTAAAGGGGAGCTGTGAAACGGCACATGCCATTGTGAGCCGTGCTGTGTGGGTCACAGTCGAATTTCCTGGGGCTGAGCTGGACACTTGAAAAAACCAGTTGGAGACTGGGACTGCTGGGGACAGCGGCTTTCTTGTTGTCTCTCTCTCTTTAGAGAAACCACCCCTTTTGTTTCTACAGAAGTGATCCAGGGAGTTATCTAGGCAACACAGAAGAGTGCTGAAATCCTGCCTCTCCAGGTGTCTCCTTTCAAGAAAGTTGGGGGACAGCAACTCACCAACCCATCCCCATGTTCCCGAGGCGTTTCCCTTAGGGCTCCTTGCTCCACTCAGCTGTCAAGAGTTCTCCTGCAATTTCAGGATACCGCTTCTCAAAGTAGATGATCTGGGCAACAGAAAGGAACCATGGAGTTTCTTCCCTTTCAAGGAGGATTCCTCGAAAGAGCCTTCCTGGGCCAGGGACCCAGAAGCAAGGGCTGTCAACAAGGGCCCTCACATGAGCCTGAGAAGCGAAAGGCACAAAAGACAAGAAGACCTCCACCAAGCCCATCTGCCTGTCTCTCCCACCTCCAACTAGCTCTATCAGTCTGTCAAGAGATCCCCGACCATTTCAAGACATCTCACCTCAACAGAGAAGGCCGCAGTGAGCTCAAGGTGCCCTGAGATTTCTCAAAGGCCTCAAGCTGCCTGCGTTAAAACTCTATCATCAACCCTGGCACTAGGGAGACCTGTGCTTGCTTTGAGCTAAGCCCTAAAGGCCCCCTTAAGAACATCAGAATGTCAGAAGAGCCCTGCTGGAGCAGACCGAGGGTCCATCTAGTCCAGCACTCTGTTCACACAGTGGCCAACCAGCTCTCAACCTGGAATCCACAAGCAGGACATGGTGCAACAGCACCCTCCCACCCATGTTCCTCAGCAACTGGTGTGCATCGGCTTCGTGCCTCTAATGCTGGATCAGACCAAGGGTCCATCTACCAGATACGAACTTATGATCTATGTTGCTTTTTTCACATTGCTCCGTTCGCCCCTGGTTCTACTCTCCCCATGGAGCTGTTTTACTGCCAGTTTTCAGGATCAATCCCTCCCCACCTCCGCTCTCCTTGCTGGCCTGGATCTGAGACGCCACTGCAGGGGATGTCACACAATGCCGCTTTGTTCCCCACCATCTCTTCTCCAGCATTTGGTGCCTTGTGGCCTCGAATAGGAGGGAGGCACCCACCAGAGCAGCAGCCAGCGGCCAGGGCCTGAATTGGCTGCTTGTGGTCAAGTGGCAACAGACATACGGCTGGAACTCCACAGCGGAGGTGATGGGATCCCTTCATTCTTCAGTCGGGCTGAGAGTTTGAAGCTTCCATTCACCAGATCTTCCGTGGCAGGTGTTCCGAGGGCAGCGGTCCTTCTTTGCACTGCTCCTGACACATTTCCGCAGCAAACTTCGCAGGCCTCTGTCCCTACGCTGACCGTAGACCCTCTCGATGATATGCACCGTCCCGGTTCCTACATGTGTCAGCTCCGCATCATGAAACGGAGTCGCCTGTTGAAGCCCTGAATGGACAAGAGATCCCGCCAGTGACTGGCAGTTTTTCTTTGGCTGCAAAGGATGATTCCTTCGATTAGACCTCCCCGGTCCTCAGGCTCCACAGTACCCCGAGAAGGACCCCGATTCAGACAGGTCACAGGTAACCAGACTTCAGCAGGAGTCCTCAGCACCCCCTTCCCATCTGTTCCTGCTCGGCCAGAGAATATTGCTCTCCCGTCAATGGATTCTGGGGAAGACCCCGCTGCAGCTTCCCCTGTCCCTCAGCCACACAGGAGGATGAGGCGACAGCAACTGGCACCGGCCCTTTCGCACCTGGAGGCGGTTTCCAGCAGCGGTGGAGCCGTGTGGCCAGAGAACATTTGCAGTGCGCAGCAGGGTGGCCAGAGAAAAAGTTCGGGGAATTGGACGATGGCAAAATCCGTAAGCTGTACTGCGACGGACCCCGCAGCGGTTGGATCAACGTTTAGGAGGCCACCAACCCACAAGAAAAAGCCCATCTTTGTGCCGCCGTTTTTTAAAAAAAAATTAAATGATTATTGTGAAATTTCAACAAAAGGAAAAGAAAAAAAGAGAAGAAAAAGATCTATATACATAATGCAGAAAGTGGACCAGATATCCAAATAGGAATCCATTCAAAGGCCGTGTCTATAGGGCACCCGTTTGAATACTGGAAGTGTTGGAAGGTCCTCAATCCATTGCAGTATAAGAGGTGAGCATTCATCCTTCTACTGCCATCCTATCCATCTTTTCACTGTCAAAAGGGTGCAGAGAATCCATTAATTCCTCTGTATGAGGACCTCCTCCCGAAAGGAAGCAATGACTGGATCTTGCCAAAACATGTGTTTAAAAGAAGCACTAGACAATCTTTTCTACAAGAGACCTCATGGTGTCCAACTGGCACAACACAAAAGGTTTTGGTGACTATGAGACAGCTTAAGATCCATAGATGTGACAGGCAGAAACACCCTGACCTGAGAAATGGCCGGTGCATCATCTCGTGGTGATTGGAGTCGACACAGAACCTCCCTGTCCAAGAGGGGAAGCAGGCAAGAAGAGTCCAGCACTGACCAAGGTGGAAAGCACAATGTAAACGGGAAAGACCAACATTCACTACAAGTAAACAGATGTAGAGCAAAATATGGAAAACCCCACTCCATCTTCTTCAACTGGACGTTCCATCCTTCTCAAAGATAATCATGATGGAGACGGACCTTCAATAGGGAGCACTTGCTCTGTCAGCAGACCTGTTGTGAACCCAGGTAGCCTTCAAGTGGACCCTTCAGGCTCAAATGTCCTTTGACCATCTCAAAAGACAGCTCATCACAGCTCAAATACTCATTTACCTTACCCGAGAAACAGTTGATGCATCAAGTGTGGCACAGAACCTCCTTACCCATGTGGTTGCCTCTCTCGAAAACGGACCTCACAGGAATGCAATGACACCACTTGGGAGAAGGAGCTACTGGCCATCAAGGGAGCCTTTGAAACTTGGCACCACCATTTAGAAGGAGTATATTACTGATCCGTGCAATCTTCAGCACCTTCGAACAGCTAAAGAACTCAACCAGTGCTGAAATACGGTGGTCTCTGCTTTTTCCGCTTATCAACTTTCCGACTATTGTGCATTCCACTCAGCCAAATCCTCTGGGCTGATGCTCTTTCTTGGAAACCTGAAGATCTGTAGAAAGCGTCAGGTGGGATCCTTGCATCCACGGAATTTTGCAGCCACCATCCAAGGCTCCGACTTGCTAACCCTTGTCCGCCAATGGCAGCAAGAGGATGCATGCACCCAAGTGCAGATTCAAGCACCGGCAGAAGATGACAGCCCTCCTGTGGGCAATTATATACCTGATGGGCTTCTATATATGCATTCTTGCCCGTATTTCCCTGCTGGTCTCGCTCATTGTCAGGTTCTTGACCTCTGTCAGGATGGCCTCTGTCAGGCCACTTTGGACTCTCAGATCAGATCAGATTTTTATTATGCGGTCACAGACCCAATAAAAGCAATACCAACAATCATTAATTTAAAACCATAAAATCACAGTCTTTTGTTCAACAGGCTAAAAAAGTTATTTAAAACATACACATATTTAAAATATATAGGCATAGTTAGTAAAATTGGGAAAGTGGGCCCCATGCTCTTTAAAACACTCCACAGAATAACCAGAGATTTCTGGTGGTTAGACACATGAAGACACACAATGTTATGTTACCTCCTGTGAATTGTGTGTCCATGTGAATGATCACGCTGGGAAAGCAGAGGGCCTGGTACCTCCTGTGTCAACTCCAGATGGACCCTGGGAAACAGTGATCCTAGACTTTCGTACAGAGCTAACTCAGCCTCCGTAACACACAGTCAACCTAGTGGTAGTTGATCCCTTCAGCTTATTTTGTACCATGCACAGGCTCTTCTACACTAGAGGGAAAAGAACAACTCTATTCCCAACGAATATTTTCACAAGACCTCCTGGACCAGCTGGTGTATTTTTCAGTCATTGGATATAGGACTGCTCTCCTCTGCTCATCACCCTCCAACAGATAGGCAGCTGGAATAGACAAATCAACCTCTGGAACTGCATCTGCATTGATATACGACCGATCCACATGATAACTGAGCCTCACCAACTCATTCAACCCATGAATGAGTTGGCTTACAGCAACGCTGTTCATGTGTTTACGCAGTGCAGCTCATTCTTCTCAATTGATGACTTCCACACCCAGTATTTCCCCAATCCCTGCCCACATCCGACTGGACCAGCAGATGACCAATTCCTAGAAGAGTTGCACGTTATTATTATTATTATTATTATTATTATTATTATTTATTTATATAGCACCATCAGTGTACATGGTGCTGTACAGAGTAAAACAGTAAATAGCAAGACCCTGTCCCGAAGGGCCAGAGAAGAATGGGAACAATCAGAACACTTGTATAAGGCCCAGGCTGATAAGAAGCAACCAGCAGACCAACCCCGAAAAATCAGAGATAAAGTTTGGCTCTCCACGAAGTATCCCAAAATTGTTCACCGCTGTTGAAAGCTGGATTATCACATCCTGGGACTTTCCGCCATAATCCAGATCATCGTTCCTGTGGCTTTCGATCTCCACCTTCCCAGCTCCTTCAGCATTCATCCAGTGTTCCATCTTTCCTTGTTCCCTTCACAGCTGACTCAGACCCACATCAATATCAAGCCCCCCGCCTCCAATACAAATAGATAGAGAAGAAGAGTTTGAGGTTTGCCTGAAGAACAGGACCTTAGAGAGGATCTTCCAGCCAGCACTTCCTGCTCTCCACAGCCTTGCCCTGCCTCCAGCCTGATCTGACTGCATTTCTGAAGCGAAGAGAGATTTTTCGCTCTTCATAAAGCCTATCTTGTTGCAGAAATGCAAGGGCTGAACACAAAGCCTAGCAGGAATGCCCGAATGAGTTTGCTCTTCTCGTAGAGGAAAGTTCAGAATGTTCTCTGCAATAAGAGTTAAAGCCCACCTTCTTCCACAAAAGCCCATTTGTGTACTTAGGTCTTTCAGGGGGGAAATACCTGCCAGAAAATACAGATGGATAAAGAATTAGCTTTCAGAGAGACACCACTTTGGAGCAATGCTTGAAGAAGCGGAGGGTCACAGGGCTGCGATGCTGACAGCTTCTTTGCAGAAACCCTGTGGCAAGACAGCCCAGCAGTTACACAAGCCAAGCTTGGAAGTCACTGGGGGCTGATGCCCCGTGGGGCTCTTACGACCACGCCTCTATCACAATGAAGGTCTGAAACAGCATGGGGGGGGGGAACTCTTGCTCGGTAAAGAATCCAGGCTCCCCAACAGCAGATGAATAATAAGCACAGTGTCAAAACCATCATCTCCTCATCATAAAGTTGGGGTCTTCTGCATCGTCTTTTTCCTCCTCCTCAGAAGCGTCTCCGTCTTCCTCTTCGCTGGTCTGCTGCTTTGGGGACTGGTCAGAATCGGCGCCTGTAAAAGGCATATAAAACACATGGTGATGGTTACTCACTTGGGAGAATGCCTGGTTACATTCATGGAAGTTAGGTGGCAGCACTCTTTAAGGACTCGAACGGTTGTCACACAGAGGAGGGGACAGGATCTTTTCTATCTATTATTATTATTATTATTATTATTATTATTATTATTTATTTATATAGCACCATCAATGTACATGGTGCTGTACAGAGTAAAACAGTAAATAGCAAGACTCTGCCGCATAGGCTTACAATCTAATAAAATCCTAGTAAAACAATAAGGAGGGGAAAAGAATGCAAACAGGCACAGGGTAGGGTAAAACTAACAGTATAAAGTCTGCACAACATCAAGTTTTAAAAGCTTTAGGAAAAAGAAAAGTTTTTAGTTGAGCTTTAAAAGCTGCGATTGAACTTGTAGTTCTCAAATGTTCTGGAAGAGCGTTCCAGGCGTAAGGGGCAGCAGAAGAAAATGGATGGAGCCGAGCAAGGGAAGTAGAGGCCCTTGGGCAGGTGAGAAACATGGCATCAGAGGAGCGAAGAGCACGAGTGGGGCAATAGTGTGAGATGAGAGAGGAGAGATAGGAAGGAGCTAGACCGTGAAAAGCTTTGAAGGTTAACAGGAGAAGTTTATATTGGATTCTGAAGTGAATTGGAAGCCAATGAAGAGATTTCAGAAGCGGAGTAACATGGTCAGAGCGGCGAGCCAAGAAGATGATCTTTGCGGCGGAGTGGTGAACAGAAACCAACGGACTGATGTGAGAAGAAGGAAGGCCAGAGAGAAGAAGGTTGCAGTAGTCCAACCGTGAAATAACCAGTGCATGAACAAGCGTCTTGGCAGAAGAGACAGACAAAAATGATCGAATCCTGGCAATATTATACAGGAAAAATCGACAAGATTTAGCTACTGCCTCAATATGAGGAATAAAGGAGAGCGAGGAGTCAAATATAAAGCCAAGGCTACGAGCTTCCTTGACCGGAGTAAGCGTAACATCATTGACAGTAAGAGAGAATGAGAGATGAGGAGAAGGTTTAGGAGGAAAAACGAGCAATTCAGTCTTTGCCATATTGAGTTTCAAACGACGATGAAGCAGCCAAGCTGAGATATCTGAAAGACATGCCGAGATACGATCGTGAACATCAGGAGAAAGTTCCGGAGATGACAGATATAGTTGTGTATCATCGGCGTACAGATGATATTGGAGGCCATGAGAATGAATAAGCTTGCCCAAGGGCAACATGTATAAGGAAAACAACAACGGGCCAAGCACCGAGCCTTGCGGAACCCCTACTGAAAGGGGAAAGGAGGAAGACGAACTGCCATTAGCCAACACGCTGAAAGAGCGACCCGCTAGATAGGAGGCAAACCAGTTATAGACAGAGCCACAAAATCCAAGGTCATGAAGGGAATCTAAGAGAAGATCATGATCAACCGTGTCAAAGGCTGCAGTTAGATCAAGGAGAATAAGAACGGAATAATGGCCTTTAGACTTGGCAGTAAGGAGATCATTGGTGATCTTAGTAAGGGCTGTTTCGGTGGAATGCAGAGGGCGGAATCCAGATTGAAGTGGATCCAAAGCAGAGTTACTAGAAAGAAAGTCAAGACAGCGAGAGTAGACCGCACGCTCCAGGATCTTTGAAACAAAGGGCAACAAAGAGACAGGTCGGTAGTTAGACAGAGATAGCCTATCAAGAGTAGGTTTCTTGAGAATGGGAGAGACTGTAGCATGTTTAAAAGCAGAAGGAAATGAACCAGAGGACAGAGAAAGATTAATAATATGAAGCAAGGAAGGGAGGATAGCAGGAATAAGATTAATAAAGACGCGAGAAGGAATCGGATCACGAGAACAAGTGGAAGGCTTCGAAGAGCGCAGTATTGTAGACAGTTCATCCGCTGAGACCGAAGGAAATGCAGAGAAATTTGCAGGAGGAACTGACAGATGAGGAACAGGAACTGGAAGAGGAGCAGAGCTGGCCAGATCAGAGCGGATAGTTTGGATTTTAGCATTGAAAAAAGAGGCAAAGTTATTAGCAGACAGAGAGGCGGGGAGAGATGGCGGATTAGGCTTCAGAAGAGAATTGAAGGACGCAAAGAGCCTCTGAGGATGCCTAGCATTTGACTGGATCAGCGTTGAGTAGTACTGCTGTTTGGCCAATGAAATGGCAGAAGAGAAAGAGGAGAGTACAAATTTGTAATGGACAAAGTCCGCCCTGTCCCTGGTCTTATGCCAAAGGCGTTCAGCTGCCCGGGAACAAGAGCGAAGGTAGCGGAGGAAAGAGGTGAGCCACGGTTGGGGTTGAGAAGGGCGAACTATCCGAGTTGTAGATGGAGCAAGGTTATCAAGAGTTGAAGATAAGGAGGAATTAAAGGAGGAGACAGCTGAGTCCAAGGAGACAGCTGAAAAGACAGAAGGAAGGGAGGAGGTTAGAGACTGGGAAAAAGCCTCATAATTGATAGATTGCAAATTGCGACAAGAGCAAGAAGCGGGACGTGAAGGAGGAGGATTATGAGTAATATTGAAAGAAACTAGGTGATGATCTGACAACGGAAAGTGAGCAGTAGAAAAGTCCAACACAGAGCAATTCCGAGTGAGAACAAGATCCAGACAGTGTCCAAGGGAATGTGTGGGTGCATCAGACCAAAGCTTAAGATCATAAGAGGAAGATAATGAGCGAAATCGTAGAGCTGCAGCATCTTGAGGGTCATCCACATGAATATTGAAATCACCCAAAATAAGAGTAGGACAGTTATCAGAGAGGAAAAAGGACAGCCATGAATCAAAATCAGAGATAAATTTTGAGGACGAGGCTGGGGGGTGGTACAGAACTGCAATCCGCAGTCGCAATGGAGCGAAGAGCCTCACCACATGTACCTCAAAGGAGGAGAAGCAATGTGAAGATGGAATGGAAAGAGGCTGGAACTGGCACAAACTAGATAATAAAAGACCCACACCACCATCCCGACCCTCTGGGTGACTAGTGTGAGAGAAAGAGAGTCCTCCAAGAGAGAGGGCAGCCGAGATGGCAGTATCATGGGCAGGAAGCCAGGTTTCAGTAAGAACAAGGAGGTGGAGAGACCTAGAGATAAACAAGTCCTGGATGACAGGGGCCTTAGAAGCAAGAGAGCGACAGTTCCATAAGGAACACGAAAAAGGCAGCTGAGAAGAGGGGAGACACCGGATAGGAACTAAGTTAGGAGAGACGAGATTGGAACGAGCCATAAGGAACAGATATGAGAAGAAAAGAATTGAGAGGAGACAATGAGAAGATCGTATCCTGAATCAGAAAGTGGCAGCGACCGGACCGTGGCTGGGGTTTTCCTCCAGAGTAGAAGTTCCGCTTGACCGGCTTCGCGCCCACGGCAGAGAGCCACAGGCCGAGAGCCAGAATGCAGGACACAGAATAATGGGTTCAAGTTACAGGAAGCCAGATTCAGGCTGGACATCAGGAAAAACGTCCTGACTATTTGAGCATTACGACAAAACATCAGGGGAAAAAAATCCTCACTGTTAGAGTAGTATGACAATGGAGCCAATGACCTAGGGAGGTGGTGGGCTCTGCCACACTAGAGGCATTGAAGACGCAGCTGGAAAGCCACCTTTCAGGGATGCTTCAAGGTGGATTCCTGCATTGAGCAGGGAGTTGGACTCAATTATTATATTATTATTATTACATTTGTAATACCACCCCATAGCCAAAGCTCTCTGGGCAGTTTTCAATGGCCTTCTAGGCCACTTCCAACTGGACCGTTCTATGATTCTAGGTCTGTTGACATCAATTAGCATCCTGATGGAACCTCCACATTCAGAGGCACGGTACCTCTGAGTATCAGCTACCGGGAATAAAGGAAAGGGGAAGGTCACAATCTTTATGGTCTGCTTGTGAGCTCCCGGGGAGCACTTAAGAATCATTTATTCTTTGGTTTCCTTCAGCTAAGACAAGGCATTCCCCCCCTTCCTTTTGATTCCCCACAAACTGACAGGGGAAATTTGATGCAGCAATGACCCTCCTACCTCCCTAACTTTATCACTGGGTGTGTAGGGCACTGTAGTTGAACAAGAACTTCCTATTTTAAGCATCAAGTACACTTTCCCCACTGTGGGCTGGGAAGTCTGCAGCCTCTTCTCAATCCTCCCAGAGGGCAGGACACAGAATACTGGGCTCAAGTGACAGGAAGCCAGACTCCGTCTGGAAGTCAGGAAAAACTTCCTGACTCTTAGAGCAGAACGACAACGGAACCAGTGACCTAGGGAGGTGGTGGGCTCTCCCACCCTAGAGGCATTCAAGAGGCAGCTGGACAACCACCTGTCAGGGATGCTTTAAAGTGGATTCCTGTCTTGAGCAGGGGGTTGGACTCGATGGCCTTAGAGGCCCCTTCCAGCTCTGCTATTCTATGATTCTATAAACCCAGGGCCACTTAGGCCAACCACAACACCAACTTGAACTTCAAGCTCCCAGACTTAAGAGACTGATCCTCAGAAAAATTCAGCTTTTCTTTCATCAGCCCTGAGATATTAAAGAATTACGGCTCCCTGCAACAGGGGATCTGTTTCAGCTCACTTCGTCTAGGTCCACAGAGCTGCTGATCCTTCATGAAAGCGCTCTTTCCACTATTTCTTCCCCTTGTTAATTTAAGACACACAGGATCGCACCTTTAGTAGTTTCGTCAGGTCTTTGCATTTAAACGTGTTTTTAGCCACTTAACTTTTTTTTAGTGTTTTGATCTTTGTTGTGAAAGAGTCTTTTTGAAAAAGGTTTTAAGAGAGAAGGAGGAATTTCCTGGTGGAATCAGCTCAAGAAGACATTCACGTTACCTGCGTCCTCGCTCTTTTGTTCAAGCCAGCATTTTCTTCTCTTTCAATTTCTGGCTGTAAAGTAAGAAAAAAGACATCTCCTATTCTGAATGAACCAACTTCCCCTTTTCCTGCCATCTTGTGGATTCTATCACTCAACTTAGTGTTAACAGGAAAAGGCAACTGAACTGTGCAGCTGTTGAAATGTAACCCTTAATGCCCCCAGAATGCAAACAATTTCTTATAATAGTAGAGTCAAAAGTGGTCTAAAAGGCCATTGAGTCCAACCCTTTGCAAACCGCCCAGAGAGCTTCGGCTGTGGGGCGGTATATAAATGTAATAAATAAAACAAGTAAATAAATAACCCCCCTGACTCAATGCAGGAATCCATAGAATCATAGAATAGCAGAGTTGGAAGGGGCCTACAAGGCCATCGAGTCCAACCCCCTGCTCAATGCAGGAATCTACCCTAAAGCATCCCTGACAGATGGTTGTCCAGCTGCCTCTTGAAGGCCTCTAGTGTGGGAGAGACCACAACCTCACCAGGCAACTGATTCCATTGTCGTACTGCTCTAACAGTAAGGAAGTTTTTCCTGATGTCCAGCTGGAATCTGGCTTCCTTTAACTTCAGCACTCAGTTCACACAATGACCAACAAGCCATCGGCCAGGGACCCACAAGCAGGACATGGTGCAACAGCACCCTCCCACCCATGTTAAGAACATAAGAAGTGCCATGCTGGATCAGGCCAAGGGTCCATCTAGTCCAGTACTCTGTTCGCACAGCACTCTGTTCTCCAGCAACTGGTGCACACAGGGTTACTGTCTCGAATACTGGAGATAGCACACAATCATCAGGGCTAGTAGCCATGGATAGCCTTTGCCTCCAGGAATTTATCTAACCCCCTTTTCAAGCCATCCAAATTGGTGGCCATCACTACATCTTGTGGTAGAGGTGGGCCACTTTGTGGGATGCAGAGGGGGACTTGGGCCACCTGGGTGGTCTGAAAGAAAACTTTACTTTGGAACATTTAACTTATGTCCTACAATGGGATGGCTTGGTTCCCCCATCTTAGTCATCACATCATGCAGGTGGGAAGAAAACAGCAAGAAGAAGAATAGGAAGTAGGAGGGAGGAGACAGGAAGTAGCAAAACAAGCATTGTAGCAACCCCCTCCCACCTTGTAGGTGTACGTTAACCTTTTAGCTTGAGGTTCAGTGACCTGCAGACTGGGTTCTGCTAACACCCCTTCCCAAAGGCCACAGGGCACTGTGCTAGTCCAAATGGGTCCTTGCATCTGTCCTCTTGGAAAAGCAGGACAAATCCATCGGCTGCAAGCTTTCTCACTGAGAGCAAGTTCCCTTCCAGGTGGGGCTATGCCGTGTATGGTGCCTTCTCTCAGTTCTTATCTGTTCTCCATTTGCCAGGCAAACATGACCTTGCCTTCGACGATCCAGTTTTGTGAAAAACTCCCTCTGGCTAGTCATGTGGCAGCTGGCCCCTGAGTCCAATATCCAAACCAGATTGTCCCCTTGAGTTCTGGATGGTTCAAGGGAGGCTGATTTACAACGGTTTGTCCGGGCATGTCTTTCATTGCCCTTTGTCTGCCTCTTGTGGTCGTTTTTGGGACAGTCCCTTTTCATAGAATAGCAGAGTTGGAAGGGGCCTACAAGGCCATCGAGTCCAACCCCCTGCTCAATGCAGGAATCCACCCTAAAGCATCCCTGACAGATGGTAGTCCAGCTGCCTCTTGAAGTGTGTCTTAGCCCCACACTTGTAACATTGTTTGGTCCCTGCCTTGAGGGCCTTCTTGGATTCCTTTGTGGCCTTTGTTTCTTGCCCAGCCTTTGTTCTGTTACATGAGGCGTCGGCCATGTTTTCCATCCTGCAATTCCACTCACTAATCAGCCTGGCCTTCACATAGTCCAATTTTAACTCTGCTTCAGGGCGTGCTTCTAAGCCTGTTATGAAGGGTTCATAGGAGTCGTCTAGGCTGCACAAAATGATGTCCACAACATCTTCTTCTGAGATCTCTGAGCCAATTGCCCTTAGTTCTCCAACCACTTGCAGGACTGCATTTACATGGTCTGGCAAGCTAGCGTCTCTTTCCAGCCTCATTCTAAACAGCTTTCTCTTCAGAAAAAGCTTTGTGTTTATGCTGCTAGGCTGATGCACTTTCTGCAATGCTTCCCACATTCCCTTTGCTGTTTTCTCATTTCGAATGTGGAGCAACTGGTCGTCTTGGACTGACAAAACAATAGTTGCCCTTGCTTTTCTGTCCCTTTTATCCCAGTCCTGGGGGTTTTCTGCAGGTCGAGCTGATTCCAAAACCTCCCACAAGTCATCTTTCATTAGCACCATTTCCATCTTGAACGTCCATGTCTGGTAGTTCCTGGTGTCTAGCTTTGCCATGGCTGCGTATGTGTTGCTTTCAGCCATTGTCCCACACTCTGAGATTTTTTTCTTTTCCTTGTCTAACCGATAAGCAGTACTTACAGGTTCCCAAGTGATTCCTTTCACGGGTTATTCTTTATTTGCATTCTGGGCTCATAGCCTGTTGTCAACCGAATCAGCTCCCTGTGAGTAGCCACGCGTACAGACAATAGAAACACTCCGCTGGTGGTTTGAAAGAAAACTTTGGGATGGCTTGGTTCCCCCATCGTAGTCATCACACCATGCAGGTGGGAAGAAAACAGCAAGAAGAAGAATAGGAAGTAGGAGGGAGGAGACAGGAAGTAGCAAAACAAGCATTTCCTCTGCTGCCCCTTACGCCTGGAACGCTCTTCCAGAACATCTGAGATCCACAAGTTCAATCGCAGCTTTTAAAGCTCAGCTAAAAACTTTTCTTTTTCCTAAAGCTTTTAAAACTTGATGTTGTTTGGACTTTACATTGTTAGTTTTACCCTACCCTGTGCCTGTTTACCCTACCCAGTGCCTGTTTACATTCTCTTCCCCTCCTTATTACTTTACTATGTTTTTATTAGATTGTAAGCCTATGCGGCAGGGTCTTGCGATTTACTGTTTTACTCTGTACAGCACCATGTACATTGATGGTGCTATATAAATAAATAAATAAATAAATAAATAAATAAATAAATAAATAATAATAATAATAATAACCCCCTCCCACCCTGTAGGTGTATGTTAACCCTTTAGCTTCAGGTTCAGTGACCTGCAGCCTGGGTTCTGCTAACACTCTTTTGCTTGTCTTTGCAGATTGCAGCAGGAATGCCAGCCCCCCCCTCCCCCGAGCAGGCAAGCCTTCTTCTGGTTCTGTCCAGAGCAGGTAACCCCAGAGCAGGCAAGCCTGGTTCTGTCTAGAGCAGGAAAGCCTATCAATTAAGAAGCCCATCAAGGGCTACTAGTCCTGATGGCTCTGTGTCACCTGCAATAGCAGAGGCAGTAAGCCTAGGTACACCAATTGCTGGGGAACATGGATGGGAGGGTGCTGTTGCACTTGTGTCCTGCTTGTGGGTTCCTGGGCAACAGCTGGCTGGCTGCTGTGTGAACAGAATGCTGGACTAGATGGACCCTGGGTCTGATGGTTCTTCTGGTGTTCTTTGGACCCTCTTTCTCCAGTCACCCACTGCTGCAATTTCTGTCTCACCTGGGGTTCATGTCCATGTGCTCGCTCTCATGCAGACCATGGCAACTCCCAGGAAGGCACATGCTGCTGAACCATTGGGTCCCTGGAATAAAATCACCACAGGCATCAGCCCATGGCCTGTTTAGGCAGCTGGGTCAGACGGGCTCCCTTGGCTTGCTTTGGGGATTCCTTTCACAGGGTGAAGCATCTTTGCTAATGTAGAAATGAGCCCTTAGCAAATGTTAGCAAACATGTAGACAGGGGTGATCCGGTGGACATTGTTTACTTAGATTTCCAAAAGGCTTTTGATAAAGTCCCCCACCAAAGACTCCTGAATAAACTTAGTAGATATGGAATAAGAGGAGAGGTCCTCTTATGGATCAGCAACTGGTTAAAGAACAGAAAGCAGAGAGATGGTCAGTTCTCCTGAAGGAGGGAAGTAAATAGTGGGGTCTCACAGGGATCGGTACTGGGGCCAATTCTTTTCAACTTGTTCATAAATAATCTGGAATTAGGAGTGAGCAGTGAAGTGGCCAAGTTTGCAGATGACACCAAAATATCTAAGGTTGTTAAAACACAAAGGGATTGGGGAAGAGCTCCAAAGGGATCTCTCCAAGCTGGGAGAGCGGGCGTCCAAATGGCAGGTGTAGTTCAATGGAAGCAAGTGTAAGATGATGCATGTTGGGGCAAAAAACCCCAACTTGAAGTATAACCTAATGGGATCTGAGCTGGCAGTGACGGAACAGGAAAGAGATCTTGGGATTGCAGTGGACAGCTCGATGAAAATGTCCACCCAGTGTGTGGCTGCTGTAAAGAAGGCAAACTCCATGTCAGGCATTATAAGAAACCTAAAAAAGGATATTATAGAGCTGGAAAAAGTGCAGAAAAGGGCAACTAAAATGATTAAGGGTCTGGAGCATCTCCCCTACAAGGGAAGGTTACATCAGCTGGGATTGTTTAGCTTGGAAAAAAGGAGGCTAAGGGGAGACATGAAAGAGGTGTACAAAATTATGCATGGTATGGAGAGGTAGTATATAGGACATATCAAGTAAAGATGAGGAAGCAGTGCTATTACTGTGTAAGCACCAGTGAGGTCTCATTTGGAATGCTGTATCTGACTTCAGTTTAAGAAGAATGGATTCAGCCCTGGGAGAAAGAAAAGAGCAGGTACTAATCAGAGCAACCAGAAATGAGACCATGAGCAAAGCATCAAGATGGCAGCAGCACCTCTGAAGTGGGAGCAGACTGAGGAGGAGGGCCTGCAAATGGGTGCCAGGTGAGATGGATCGTGGGAAGAAAACTAATGGGGTTGTTTGCTGGCTGACCAGTCATGCCTCTCTCCTTTACTGTATTGATGGCATTTTTATTGTGGGCCCGCAAGGTTCTGCCCACCCAACATTGGCTTTGGCAGTGGCACAGAGGTTAATTCTGAAGTGCAGGTGCTCATCGTGACAGCTCCCATGGCCACACCCCCAAGGAGAGTCCAAATACACAGCCAGCTGTGTTGATCCACACAAAGAAACCTGCCCTGGCCATTGTCAAGAGCAGTTTTTTTTTGCAAAGTGAGCGGGTGTTAATTGCGGACTGAATGCAGGTTACAAACAAAATCTAAATATTATTTTCCACTCTTTATTTTAGTAATCATAAATGATATTTATAGATACTATGATGATTTGCAATTTCCTGAGATGATAAGATATCCGTTTTGCATCCCATTAAAGTAAGTTAGGTAAAGGAAAACAACAGAATGTAATTTAATAGGGATAAATGCTAAGTTCTACACCTAGAAAAAAGAAACCAAATGCACAGTTATAAGATGGGGAATATTTATTTATTATTTATTATTTATTTATTTATTGCATTTCTATACTGCCCAATAGCTGAAGCTCTCTGGGAAGTTTACTTGGCTCTATTAGCAGAACTAGGGCTACAGGTCACTGAACCAGGATCTAAAGAGTTAATGTGTACCTGAACAAGGTGGGAGGGGATTGCTTGGCTGTTCCCCCCCCTTCCTGTCTCCTCCCTCTACTTCTTTCTTGTTGTTCCCTGCCTTGATGGGTTGCTGACCACATGGCTTAGTTTTTGTGAACCGCCCAGGGGGCTATTGGGCAGTATAAAAATGGAATAAATAATAAATAAATAAATGGCTGAACTTAGTCATACACACATGGCTACTCACAGGGAGCTGATTCTGACGACACTGGGCTCAGCAATACTACAAATGAGAAAGGTCTTGGAATTGTTGTAGATCACAAGCTGAATATGAGCCAACAGTGTGATGTGGCTGCAAAAAAAAAGCAATTGCTATTTTGGAAAGCATTAGTATAGCTTCCAAATCACGTGAGGTTCTGGTTCCTCTCTATTCAGCCCTGGTTAGGCCTCATCTTGAGTATTGCTTTTTATACTGTATTTTGTATTTGTGTTTTTAGACTGTTGGTTGTTTTATGATGTTTTTCATTTTTGTGAACTGCCCAGAGAGCTTCGGCTATTGGGCGGTATAAAAACGTAATAAATAAATAAATATTGCGTCCAGTTCTGGGCTCCACACTTCAAGAAGGATGCAGACAAACTGGAGCGTGTTCAGAGGAGGGCAACCAGGATGATCAGGGGTCTGGAAACAAAGCCCTATGAAGAGAGACTGAAAGAACTGGGCATGTTTAGCCTGGAGAAGAGAAGATTGAGGGGAGACCTGATAGCACTCTTCAAATACTTAAAAGGTTGTCACACAGAGGAGGGCCAGGATCTCTTCTCGATCCTCCCAGAGTGCAGGACACAGAATAATGGGCCCAAGTTACAGGAAGCCAGAATCCAGCTGGACATCAGGAAAAACTTCCTGACTTTTAAAGCAGTATGACAATGTAACGAATTGCCTTGGGAGGTGCAGGGCTCTCCCACACTGGAGGCCTTCAAGAGGCAGCTGGACAGCCTTCTGTCAGGGATGCTTTAAGGTAGATTCCTGCAATGAACTCGATGACCTTATAGGCTCCTTCCAACTCTACTATTCTATGACTATGATTCTATGACTAAGTAGGTGAAATCATTAACAACAGTGAATATCAAATCACTTGCTCATCTACTGAATTCACATTCATAGTTATGAATGGATATAATAATTAAATATTACATACTAAAACTGTAGAATGCATTAATTATGTCAATATTCCAGGTACTTAAATATGCTGTGTATTGCTTTCTGACTGCCTGGGGGCGGGGGGGGGGCACGAGGGGGGGGGAGGAGCCCTGCTCCACTAGTGCCAGCCTGCCTTTGGCGCGGGATTCCCCCTCCGCAGCCCTGCTTCTTCCGGTGCTGGCTCCACAGCGCCGCCCTCAGGCCGGGCAGTCGGCAGTCCCGCCCACGGAAAGGCGAAACCCCCTCCCTTTCTCCACGGCCAGGCATGCTCGCGTTCCTCGTGGTGGTGGCCCAGGGCGAGCAGGGGGCGCGGGAAGGCAACGAAGAGGCGAGCGTGGGTTGGTGGGACGAGGCCCCCTCGAGTGCCGCGCCGGGAAAAAGCCCCGGGGTGGCTGGGGCGCCCGAGGAGCGCTTCATGCGGTTACGACGTGTCTGATTGAGGCAGGAGGCGCCAGCCGCTCCCCGGGGAGGGCAAGGACACAGCGCAGGGCCGACCTAATGCAATCTGCGGCCGCCGCAATCCAATTAGCCCAGAATTAACCCAGCAGCAGCAGCAGCAGCAGCAGAGGGGGGGGGGGGGCGAGGAGCGCCCTGTGCCGCGGGAAGAAGGGAGCGGGGGGAGCGGGTGCAATGACATTAGGCGGGAGGGGGGAGGGAGCCAGGGAGGGGCTGCCGGGCCTTGCCCTCTCGGCGACGCTCGGCGCCACCAGCTGCTCCAGGTGGCCACTGGCCGCGGAATCGCCTTTGCCCGGTCGGGGACTGGCCGAGGCGGAGCGCGCGGCGGCGAGAACAACCGCGAGGAGCCTGCGAGCACCTTCGGGACGAGCGCGTGGCTCCGGGCGTGAACTTCGTGGGGTGGAGGGCTCCCCTCCGCTTCATCAACTGCCCGGAGCGTTTCAGGTTTTCCTGCCGGACAAGCGGCGGGGAGGGAGGGGAGTTCTCAACCGTTGCGCTTAGAAGGGCGCCCCGTGCAGCGAGTCCCGGTGGTGACAACCAGATTGTTTACACTGGTCACTGACAGTGCAGCCGCGCTGGCCCTAGGGAGGCCCCAAGGAGCACGCGTGGGGTGATAAAACCTGCTATCCCGATTTAAATCTGGCAATACGGTTGAACCTGTGGATAAACTCTTAACTCAGCCGCTTCCCCGCCCTTTGAGGTTCCTTTGCAACCCAGTGGCCACTTTAAGGCCTGTAACCTGGGGGCGCACGTCTTCTCCGGGGCCTTTCCCCACGAGGGAGGAGAGACGCCCACGCACGCACCCGCTCAGGCGCCCAGCCACCCACAGAGGCGCACATCTGAGGCCTGGGGCACCTCCTGCCTCCCGGTCCTGTCAGGCACTTCGGCAAGGAAAGGGAACTGGGGGTATGCATGTCTGTCCGTCCATGTTTCCGATCCGGAACAAATAGGGTGGGGGTTCTTGTCCACTCCAGAAATAAGCGTGAGGAGAACCCCACGTGGCCACGGCAAGTCCCTCTGCCCTGCCTCCGCCTCCTCTTCTGTAAATGGGCTTGTCTGGAGGGCGCACGCAAGACCCGAGAAGCCTTCCACAGGTGGAAGCGGCTCCGGGCTGGCTGAGGGCCCGATAGGGTGCCCCACCCCCCCGCCCCCCCGCGGACCCTTGTGCCGCCCATCGCCTGGTTGGTCTGCGCTCTCCTGGGATCCCGCTGATTCTCTGAGTGCTCGGCTGGGCCAAGGGCCGGATCGGACTTCGTTAGTCAGCCTGAAGGCGTCAGCTTGGGGGAGGGAGGAGGGCGAAAGCGCCGCGGAGGGAGGCGCGCATGAGGCACGTGCTGCAGCAGTCCTCGCTTCCCTGCCCAGATGGTGGTCTCGGAGCCCTCCCTTCGTGTCCTTCGGGTGTCCAGGGAAGGAGGTCCAGCGCAGCAGAATCCCGTCGCTGCAGTCGAGGGCGCCCAGCACAGCCCTCCAGGCAAAGCAGGCCCCGGGCACTTAGCCCCCCCCGCCCCCAGCCCCCCCACCCCGCTCAGCCCAGTGCGCTCCGGCGGTTTGCAGCCAGGAGGGGCGTCAGAGTTGCCTGTGCCGCCACTAGTTCCAGGGGGCGATTTCTAATGTCGGGGGTCTTGTGGAGTGGGGAGGGGCTTCAGCCCTTCTAAATGACCGAGCCCCCCCCCCCCGCTGCTAGGTGGGTAAACTCGTAATGTTGCATTCAGACATTTCCGGTAGCCAGACAACCGTCTGTAAGCCTTGTTGACGTCCTGCAAAGGGCAGCCAACCAAATTCGGAAATGTCCGGTTTTTACGGTCACCCTCTTGCGTAATTCTTTACTTAATGGGTAGTAAACTCTTAACTTTTAGGGGCTTGTTTAAAATAGCCTGAGTCAGAATGTAGCCTGGAATTTCTCGGTGGAAGCAAAGTTCAGAAGCGCAGATAAATGGCGTCGCCAGGCAATTGTGCGCTCAAGTGCAGATCCGTAAGACTCCGAAACGGCGAAATTCGCGAATCTGAAGAAACGCGGCCACTCTCTACTATACCCTCCGTGGGGGGCGGGGGGGAAATAATTGCAATCTAAATAAACACCCAACGTTATTTTGGATGAATAGAATGGAAGGTGGGCTCCTCTGGAAGGCATGCCAAGTTTCCTTCCATCTGCGCTTCGAACCGAGTGGTTCCCGGAGGCCCAAGGCTCCTCTTCATCACGGTTGTGATGCCAGCAGGTCCGAGGAGGGTGGGTCAGAATATGGGCCGATGATGTGCCCCATTTCTTCGCAGCTGCCTCGCAGAGGCGCGCTCCCCCCCCCGCGCCGCCCCTCTCTGCACACCCACGCGGGCGAGGCTGTCGCAAAAGAAGCAAAAGCTGGTTCAGGCACATGTGGGTGCACGTTGAACAAAATAAATATCTCTAATGCTGCAAGAAACTCGGGGTTCAGCACCTATTTATTTCCAAGATATTTCAAGTCTGCAACGCTCGTGTTGAATCTTAATGATTGACGGGAGAGCTGCAACATTTAATCACTTAGAATAGTCTGTTAGAATTGTTGGTCGACTGAGGCGCCCGGATTAATCGGCAGCAGATTTAAAAACATATTGCAATTTAAGTGCTCCTAACAACTCTCCAATCCTATACTCATCTCCTCAGATGTAAGATTTATTGATTTCAATGAGGCTTATTTGTTTATTACATTTTTATACCGCCCAATAACCGAAGCTCTCTGGGCGGTTACTCTCAGGCAAGCGCAGATATTTGATTCCTGCAGCATCATTTAATAACAAAGGTGATCAAGATGCCCGTTGATTCAGACGTTTTGTTTCTATAAATATTTGCAAATGTTTGCAAGTTTAATCTATCGATTAATGGACTGATCTGCCAAAATCACACCACTAATCAGTTTAAATGCCTGTCAGCAGATGTCCTATGCACGCTTACGTGGGAGTAAGCTCCATTGAACACAGCGGCGGCGGAGGGGGGAGCTTATTTCTGAGTACGATGCACAGGGAGGTGCTGTGAATTGGGCTGCAGACCCCTCGCTGCTGTACTTTCAAGCCATAAGAACGACACAGCTTTGGGGGTGGTTTTTTTTTTTAAAAAAATGCTGAATGTCCGAAGATGCTGAGTGGCCGCGCAGTGCCCCGGCGAGACCTCGGTGCCACGATCCTATCCCAGCAGCAGAATTAGCGGCGGGAAGTCCTCCTCCCCACCGGGCGAGGGCCCGATCCTCCCCTAGAGCGCTGCTGCTTACAGGTGAAGCAGGTCAACTTGGGCACGATTCCTAACCTTTTATCAGCTCAGGCTGATATACCAACTGCGCCCTTATCTGCACGGAGATAGCCTAGCTACAGTGATCCATGCTCTGATAACCCCTCGTTTGGATTACTGCAATGCGTTATACGTGGGGCTGCCTTTGAAAACGGTCCGGAAGTTTCAGCTGGTACAAAACAGGGCAGCACGTTTACTATAACAGGGACTGGCCGAAGCTCCTTTTCCAGCTTCATTGGCTGCCAGTCCAGGTCCAGCCGGATTCAAAGTGCTGGTATTAACATTTAAAGCCCTAAACGGCTTGGGGCCAGGCTATCTGAAGGAACGCCTCCTCCAGTATGTACCTGCCCGGACCCTAAGGTCATCCTCAGGGGTCCTTCTCCGTGAGCCCCTGCCAAAGGAAGTGAGGCAGGTGGCTACCAGGAGGAGGGCCTTCTCTGCTGTGGCACCCCGGCTGTGGAATGAGCTCCGTAAGGAGGTTCGCTTGGCACCTACGTTATATGCTTTTAGACGCCAGGTGAAGACATTTTTATTCTCCCAGCATTTTATCAGTCTATAAATAAATTTAACTTGGTGTTTTACATTTGTAATTTTGCATTGCTGCTGTTTTTATCTGGTTGAGCTTTTATATTGTATTTTATATTATGGTTTCATACTGTTTGTTTTATACTTTGAATGTTTTTAATTTTTGTGAACTGCCCAGAGAGCTCCGGCTATTGGGCAGTATAGAAATGTAATAAATAAATAAATAAATAAATAAAATGCCTTGTCTGATCCGCTGGTCTGGACGCCTCCCTTCTGTGGAGTATTTGTTCCACGCTCCCAATTTCTCCTTGAGGCGAGTAGGTCCAGGGCAGGGTGCATTTCCATTGCTGGAGCGTTCTTGTGGTAGCCCGGAGATGACTTTGTAGTCTTTGTTTTGTTTACAAATAAATGCACAAGCAGACATAAGTGGAAGGAAGGCTCACGCTTCCAAAGGGGGGGCACCTTTACGAGGGAGCAGCGAGTTAACACTCACACACCTTCTGGACGCAGAGGAATGCCTGCCTCTCCACCCCCGCCCCCCCCCCGCCCCCGCAACCCATTCAGAAAACAAGCGCAGTGGTTAGGAAGAAAAGAAGGTCCTCCTACCGACCTGCCAGCATTTATTCCCAAGCGACAAGGCAGGTAACTCGGGGCAAATTATTCTTTCGAGGGAGAATGGCATTTGAGTGAACGAAAAGGTATTGCAGGATTGCATTTTAAAATTCAAATATAAAACAGTAACAACAAATAGGACCTGGACAGAACTGATATAAATATTTGCCAATGTTAGGAATTCACCAAAATTTGCCATTTAGTTTTTCAAAATTCAGATGCAAAACTTCAAATTTGGATTTTCAAATGTGACATTTTAAGGCAAAATATGCAATTCGAGTGGTTCAGACTTGCTGGTAGCAGTAGTAGTAATACTATGTGCAGGGTGATGTATGCTCTTTTCTGTCTGTCTGTCTTTAATTAGCATGGGCTAAAATCGAGACGCTCCCGACATCTAGTTACAATGGAGCCTCCTGCCATGTCTTAACACTCGTGAGGTGAGAGCCGGCAAATACTGTCAAATACGAATCCTCTCATCATGGGGGTCCTGTTGTCTCAGCCCCCATCTGCGGTGTTTTCACCGGAAGAAGCAAGCACACACACACACCCGCCCAGGGTCCAGAGCTAGGACCAAGGAGCGTTGTACTATTCTAATTACTGTAGTTGTGATTCTCAAATAGTAGCAATCCATCAATCCACCAATCACATGCCAATTGTCAGATACTATCATACACTGAATCAGGTAGAATAAAGCGAGGAGCTCCTGGACTCGGCCCTCCAGGTGGGAGTGAGCCGTGAAGCACTGGCCCGGTTCCCCAACTCAAGTAGCCGTCGTGGGGGTGGGGGGATATCGGGGGTGAGCGGTGGTGACTATCTGGCGCCGCCCAGAGGCCCAGAGGCGGCGGGCGCTGCACTCGCCTGTCCTTCCCGCGGTGTGGGGCCGGGGCCGCCA
The DNA here is from genome assembly GCF_023053635.1 of Elgaria multicarinata webbii. Lineage (NCBI taxonomy): Eukaryota > Metazoa > Chordata > Lepidosauria > Squamata > Anguidae > Elgaria > Elgaria multicarinata. Next base: position 448,721 of record NC_086180.1, on the reverse strand, counting down.
AAGCAGCGTGCGCCAAAAGCAGATCCGGAACCAGGTTGAAATGGATCCAGAGAATCACGTCTCATCGCAACATATCTGGAAACGCGTGGCAGAATAGTCTTTTAGCCCAGTCTCCGTATTGCTGTTCGTGCAGTCTATGCAGAGGGCGAACCGGGAGCTTCGCCACCTCCCTAAGCAGCTCCAGCGCCTGGGCTTCCGGGCACGGACCCAAAGCAACCTCCGCCGCCACTCGCTGCTGCCGCCGCCACCGGAGGCCTTGGCCTTGCCCATAGCTCGCCACCCACCTGCCAGTGGCGCTCCGCGGCTCCCTGAAGCAGCAGCTGCTTTGTCTGCCCTGAAGGCGCGCGGGAGGGGGAGGGGCAGAGAGGGGGAGGGGAGTCCAGTTTCCACTGGGACGCCTGTCTGAACAGGAGGAAGCATCCAGGCAGCTCCAGTTCGCTTGAAGCGGCAAGAGCCAGCCTTGCGGTGGTTGAAACATCTCAGGAGCTCTTGACTGCTTGTGTGCCCCAAGCCCTGCCCAGCTTACACCAATCCTCTGGGGGGTGGGCCCCTGCTCTATGGGATCCCGTCTATCAGAGCCAGCACGATATCCTCGGAAGAGGGTGTCATTGGATTCGATAAGACCTGCAGTGAAATCCTATACGTGTCTACTCAGAGGTAAATAATAAAAGCCCCGAGTTCAGTGGGGCTTGAGCGTAACATGTCAGCCTTACTCCCCGGAATCTTTGCGTAGGCTTGCAACCTAAAACATTTGTCTTCTGTCAGGTCTTTAGGCCAGAAATCGCTTCATCATTCCTCCTGAAACATAAAGTACTCAGATCAGACCTATTCAAATCCGTTCCAGGTAAATTGGTTGAAAGCATTACGAAAGTGGGTGGGGCGGGTGTTCTACTGGTTCTGGATGGGCTTGCACACACCCTGAAGGAGCAGGTTCGTAGCTTGGGGGTTCTTTTAGATCCATCATTGTCACTTGAGGCTCAGGTGGCCTCGGTGGTGGCACGGAGCGCCTTTTACAAACTCCAGTTGGTGGCCCAGCTATGGCCTATCTGGACAGGGATAACCTGGCTTCAGTTGTCCATGCTTTGGTAACCTCCAAGTTAGATTACTGCAATGCACTCTACGTAGGGCTGCCTTTGAAGATGGTTCGGAAGCTGCAGCTCGTGCAAAATGCAGCGGCCAGATTGATTTCGGGAACCAGAAGGTTTAACCATATAACACCTGCTCTGGTCCGCTTGCACTGGCTGCCTGTATATTTCCGAGCCCAATTCAAGGTGCTGGTTTTGACCTATAAAGCCTTACACGGCCTCTCCCAACGTGAATATACCCGGTCACTACGTTCAACATCTAAGGTCCTCCTCCCCTGGGTGCCTACTCTGACTATGGAATGATCTCCCTGACGAGGCTCGCCTGGCACCAACGCTGCTATCTTTCCGGCGCCAGGTTAAAACTTTCCTCTTTGCCCAGGCATATGGCAGCACATCTTAACCACCCACATGTTTAGTTTTTTAAAAAACGGTTTTTAATGCTTTATGTGTGTATGTTCTGTGTTTTAAAATATAAAATTTTGTATACTTGTATACAAATTTTGTATACTTGTTTTTATTTTGTATACTTGTTTTGTATACCTGTTAACCTTCAAAGCTTTTCACGGTCTAGCTCCTTCCTATCTCTCCTCTCTCATCTCACACTATTGCCCCGCTCTTTCTCGCCTGCCCAAGGGCCTCTACTTCCCTTGCTCGGCTTCGTCCATTTTCTTCTGCTGCCCCTTACGCCTGGAACGCTCTTCCAGAACATTTGAGAACTACAAGTTCAATCGCAGCTTTTAAAGCTCAGCTAAAAACTTTTCTTTTTCCTAAAGCTTTTAAAACTTGATGTTGTGCGGACTTTATACTGTTAGTTTTTCCCTACCCTGTGCCTGCTTACCCTACCCTGTGCCTGTTGGCATTCTCTTCCCCTCCTTATTGTTTTACTATGATTTTATTAGATTGTAAGCCTATGCGGCAGGGCCTTGCTATTTACTGTTTTACTCTGTACAGCACCATGTACACTGATGGTGCTATATAAATTAATAATAATAATAATAATAATAATAATAATAATAATAATAATATCTCAATTTTAGAATTTCTGTAAACCGCCCAGCGAGCTCTGGCTATGGGGGCAGTATATAAGTGTAATAAATAAATAAATAAAATAAATAAAGACAAAATTAGTAAGCATATACTGCTGAAGAAGAATTAACACTGCTTCCACAAAGGCAAGTCCTGCCTCACTAATCTACTTAGGCATTATTGGAAAAGGAATTGAGAATAAAACGGCCAGTATCCTATTGCCCTTATACAAATCTATGGTGCGGCCACACTTGGAATGCTGTGCACAGTTCTGGTCAACACACACACACACACACACACACACACACACACACACATTGTAGAGCTGGAAAAAGTGCAGAAGAGGGCAACTAAAATGATCAGGCGGCTGGAGCATCTGCCCTATGAGGGAAGGTTACAGCAGCTGGGATCATTTAGCTTGGAAAGAAAGGAGGTTAAAGGCAGACATGATAAAGGTGTACAAAATTATGCATGGTATGGAGAATGTGGACATTTTTCTCCCTCTCTCAAAATACTGGCATCCAATGGGGTCCTCGCATGAAGATGGTTGGTGGGAGATTCGGGACAAATAAAAGGAAGGACTTCTTCACACCAGCATTAGTCAAATTATAGAAGTCACTACCACAGGCTGTAGTGATGGCCACCCATTTGGATGGCGTTAAAAGGGGGTTGGATAAATTCGAGGAGAAGGCTATCAATGGCTACTAGCCCTGATGGCTATGTGCTACCTCCAGTATCTGAGGCAGTAAGCCTGTGTCCTAGGCACCAGTTGCCGGGGAATATGGGTGGGAGGGTGCTGTTGCACCATGTCCTGCTTGGGGTTCCTTGGTCAACAGCCAGTAGGCCACTGTATGAACAGAGTGCTGGGCTAGATGGACCCTCGTTTGGATCCAGCATGGCACTACTTATGTTCTTATTATGTTCTCTGATTGTTAAAAATCTGTTCTCATATTCTGGGGAAGAGGAACATAGGTGCCCCTTAGGGCGGTCCGCTCTGACACATTTGTGGCGTTCCAGAAGCTCGGGGCTGTGGGGCTGGCTGAAATCCTTCCCGTCTAGAGTCTTGCCGGGAGTCACCCCGTTCTGGGCGCCGACGCTCCTGAAGGTTTCTTTCCGCCTCTTTCAGGAGTGTTCGGGGCTGCGCCGCTCCCTTGGCCGGGTTGCATCAGGTACCAGGAGAGGCAACAGCCAAGCCGGCCGAGGCCCGTGCAGGGGCCGCGCTTTTGCTGCTTCTCCGCCTTGCGTTTCTACCCTCCCCATTCATGGAAGGAGGAAGGAGAAGCAGGCGCCGTTGCACCCGCCGGAGCCGAGGACTGAGGGCAAACTCCGTCAAGGACAGCGAGGCGGTGACCGCAGAGGCGGCGGGGCGTCTCTGAGCGTGAGGGCAGGTTTGGCGGAGCCCTGGCGTCAGCCCGCCGCGGGGCGCTCCTTCTCTGGAGCAGAGGCCTGTCCGCCGGCAAAGCCACCAGGACCCTTGTCCTGCTCCCTCCCCCGCCCAGCCGAAGTGGGCCGTGACGGGAAGGGCCACGGAAGTTCTTCCTCCGTCCCAGGGCTGGGATCGCGCGCCTCTGAATGGGAGAGATCGTGGCAGGAGCAGGACAGCCACGAAGTGGCCCGGCGCTTTAGAGTGCGTCTGTGAGTCCCGACCGGCTGCTCCTGGGCCGGGGTCGCGCGCTGCAGGGCAAGGCTAGGACGGCGGAGCCGCGGCGGGCCATGACTTTCCACCAGGCGCCGGGTGAGGCAGGAGCCGCCAGCCCAGATGGAGAGGAGCCAGGTTGCGCCCCTTTGCACTGGCCCGGAGCGACGGACTTGCGCGGGCGCCGCAGCATCCTTGCCGGGCATGAGGCGGCCGACGTGACGAGGCGCCCCTCCCCCTTGCCCTTTCCCCGCCCACTGATCCATCTCCCCGGAACCAGCCCACATTCCGCCCTTTGGGCGCTTCCGCAGCTGCGGCCCCTGGCCCGCTCATCGCATTGCATCAGCCTGCCAAGAGACGGAGGGGCCCCCCGCCCCCGCACGGCCAGAAGTCTGGATCCAGAGAAGGCTCCACGTGGGCCTGGCTGGTTGCATTCCTTAGCCACTGGGCTTCAGGCGCCGCCTGGCAGGGACCTGGCCGAGAAGGCCGTGGTGGCGCCTGTTGGACGGCCCGCGCGCGCGCTCTCTCTCGCGCGCGCACGCTGTCTGCCTCCACTGGGCCCGGATCCAAATGTCATCCCATTGGCACGCACTGCGACTCTGGGGGGGCTCAAGGCCACATCCCCACTAAAGATGGGCACCATGACAAGCAGGCGCTGGGCGTGGAACCGGCAGGCAGCGGTCTTGCCCTGCCGACTGCAGCCCAGAGCCAGAGGGGGCCACCTCGGCTGCAGCCAAAGCAAGGGAGAGCCGTGGGTGGGCTTCAGGTGCCCCGCAGCGAAGCTGCACTCAGGGGGGCCGAGGGAGACCCATTCCCACCGGGCTGCCTCCTCCAGCACATGGACGTCGGAGACGTGCTGCCTCTGAATCGCGGCCTTCTCTTTCTGGCTCGCGCAGAAGTTCTCACTCCCGGTGGGCGTCCTCGCCTCGCCCTGCTCCCCCCCCCCCCAAGTCGCTTCGGCTCTCTGCACACCTCGACAGGCGTTCAGTGACTCTCCAGTTCTAGGGTGGATCCAGAAGCGGGAATGGTGGCAGAAAGATGCAGCCGCACATGGAGGACTGGGGCAGAAGACGCAGGATGGATCCTCTGGAGGCTCAGCCTGCGCTGGGGCTTCTCTCTGGATCAAGACTGCCGACCCCCCCATGCAGCAGGGAGCTGTTCTCTTTCAGAAGCGACCAGGATAGGATCAACACTACTGCTTTATAACATTTTATAACAGTCTTGACAACAGCTGGGGCCCAAAACACACCCCTATACCGTTTTCAAACTGCTTTCAAACTGTTGTATCCTGCTTGGTGTAGATCTGGCCCAGGGCACCAGCAGAGCTTAGCAACACCCCCTCCCCCACCCCTCAATAAAAAAGCACCACTTCGCACGTTGTAGGGGGTCCTGGGCCTCTGGGATTGGTGTTTCGCCCAACTATTAAAGCGGGAGGGCAGTGTGTGTGTGTGTGTGTGTGTGTGTGTGTGTGTGTGTGTGTTTCAGCGCGGTGGGGGGGGGGCTCAGACCCTTTGCCCTTGACGACTGTGCAGAGCGGCTGTGGGCCCCGCAGGAAAATAAGACAAGAAAGCAGGGGGGGGTGTATTTCGGAGTTGGGGCTTGTTTCGCTGGAGTTCACCCAGTTCTCCGCCCTTAGAAGTGGGCTGCCTTCGCAGCCGCCGCGCGGCGCTGCAGAGGGGGCGGCTCCCTTTCAGTCGCCCCTTGCCGGGCCCGGTGGCTTCGGCCCTCCTGGTTCTTCTTCGGCAGAACCGCCACGCGACCGCTTTCAGGATACAACGGGTCACTCGGATCACTCGGCGATGCTGACGGGGAAGACGAAGAAGGCGGAATCTCGGGCGGCGGCAGCGGCGGCGGCGGCGGCGGCGGCGCGAGGATTCCGGCTTCGTCCATTCCAGGAAAAGCAGCAGCGGAGCCACTCGAAAGGGAGCCCGGCTCCGTGAGGAAATGGCAACCCTGATTTCTGCGGGGGTGGGTGGGTGGCTGTTCAGGGAATGTGGGTCGGGGCGCTCTTTCGGACTGAGCCCATGCAGCCGCCTCCTCTGGTGCCAAGGGCTGCGTGGCGGGTGGACAACAAGGGTGCGTGTGTGAGGGCAGAGCACGGAAGGGCAGAGTATATTGCTAGGCGGGCAAGATGAGTCCCAGGTGTTCAGACCCCTGCAAGGAAAATCATGGTGTATTTCACAATAAAACTTCCAACCTAAACCTATTATTTCTGAAATAAATGGGAAAACGATTACTTTAGGCAGAAAGGGAGATTAATTTTAATTCTGAGAAAATATTTATTTGTCCTTAGAATTTCTTTTCTCTTTTTACTAATAGCAGCCCATACATAAATAATAACTTGTCAGGCGTTTCCCCTTCCCACCCCCCCCACCCCCGTGGGTGGCCACTGGGGCTGTTGGCGTCTTGGAGAGCCTGTCAGGATCTGCGAAATGCGGGGCCTCCGTGAGCCCAAGAGCCGCATCTGAACCCTGGAAGAGCTACGGAGGGGACGATCTAAGAGTGCACTTGAACATGTGAGAAGTGCCTTTCCTTCGAGTAAGGACAAGGTGGACGGGCGGGCGGGTGGGCGCTGTGAGCACCTTGTTGGAGGAGGTACTTGCCTTCCTCCCCCCCCCCCGCCCCTGATGGACAGGGTACCCCTGAAGAGCACCCATCCCTTCAATTGAGCAGCACCCAACTCACATTCCCCCCTCCACAGTTTACTACATACCTGATAGTTAAATGCAAAAAAAACAAAAACAAACATTTTTGGTGGTGGGGCACTATTTGTTAATCCTGCTTTTTTTTTAAAAAAAAATAAAAAATCCTCTGAGGATGTGCAGTTTCACATTTTAATCCTAGCACCATTTTAACAAGGGATATAAAATGGATCTCGCTTCTGCTGCCCGGATGCTAAACACATTTACCTGGAATAAGCATCGTTTTGTTGTAGAAAAGGACGCGCGATATTTAAACTGAAACCATGGCGGGAGCCTCTGCAAGCCACACGAAGGCCCCTGCTGTTTGTGCAAATCAGGAGCAAGCGGGGTCGCTGCCCCCGGGAGCAGCAGGTGTTCCAGAAGCAGTTGCACCCTGGCGGCCCAGCCAAGGCCCCTTTCCTGGCGCACAGGCGCAAGAGCGGGAGGCTTGAAGACGGCGGTCCGGGAAGAGGAGCCCCAGCAGGGCGCAAGCCCCCTTCCGGGTCCCCAGGCGGAGGCCAGCGAGAGCCCGCGGGCACATCCTCCGCGCCCAATGCCTCCCGATTCCCAAAAACCACGAGCGAGGCGCGGGGAGAGGTCTGGCGCTCCTCTCCTGCTGAGAAGACAGCTCGGTGAATGGGGGGGCAACTGGAGGATCGCTGAGGGGGTACGGCTCCCCTCCCCGTCCCCCGCAGATGGCACAGGCAAGAGTAAAGCTGGTAGGCTTCCTGCTTCCGACCGCGCCACCCCGATCCGAGGCCTCTTCAGCTCCTAGAGCGGAGCCAGGGTGGATGAAATATCCCCGCCACAGCCGGGGCGAATAGATGGGGTGGGGTGGGTGTGGGTCGGAGCGCGTTCCACTGTCGCCCGTGGGTTTTGGAACTCGGCGGGAAGGCCGTTCCGCGCCGTTCTCCTTTTCGACCTGCTTATGCGGTCATCCTTTCCTATCATTCTGATCCGCCCTGGCCTTCAGCGCAGAAGTGAACCTCGCCATCTCTTTCGCGTCTTTTCCGAAGGTGCCCCGGGCAGCCGAAAGGCCTGCGGACCGCTGATGCCTGCGCGGCTCTTTCGCTTTTGCGCTGTTCCGCCCTCCCCTCTTATTTCTGCCACACCGGCCCTGTGTATTAATTCGTTTTGGTATGAGTACAAATTGGCTTGAATCTGGTTTGATAGAGGTGGTAGATCGGGGCGCCGCGGCGAATGCTTGACCGCCTCCTGCGGTTCCGATATTACTGTTATTGTTGTTGACGGCGACGACGAAACAGCGGCTGTTTCGCCCACAAACCGCTTCGGCGGCTGAGCTCAGGGGTCCTTGCCTCTGTCCCCGGCCCTCGTATCTCCCAGCTACGCCTCGGTTCGATTTTATCGAAGGCTGGGAAATATCCGCGGTTGATTATTTAATTCTCCTTGTGAGGAAAACGGATTCTAGATTTTTCAAAAAAGAAAATTGGATAGGTACAATGTGTAGAATATTATATATATTTAAGCAGCTGAAAAAAGGTTGAGGCTGAAACTTTTTTGCATTAAGATTTTAATATTTCTATTTTGCTCGTCTCTCTCTGTATATATGTATAAAACTCTCTCTCTCTCTCTCTCTCTCTCTCTCTCTCTCTCTCTCTCTCTCTCTCTCTCTCTCTCTCTGTGTGTGTGTGTGTGTGTGTGTGTGTGTGTGTTTGTCTTCTGCTCGCCTCTAACGTCTCAGAGATCCTGCTGCTAGCAAACGTTCGTTTCGGAAGGGGCTTCTGAAGACTGCGAGGCTGCCGCGCCTGTTTCTTCCGAAGTGGTCCTGAGCCCCACGGCGCGCCAGCTGCGTGAAAAGTCCCAAAGGCCGCTCCCGGGACCGGCAACCCAGGGCCTCCTCGGACTGCGTCGTCCTGGGGAAGGGATCGGCGCACTTTCGGCTGGGCGGTGGCGGCGTGGACGGAGGACGACCGAGAATCGCCTTTGCCACTGGGCTTGAATCGAGAAGAGGCCGCATTTAAGAAGTTTGTTTTGTTTTCGTTTTTGGGGCGGTGGTGGGGGGAAATCGCCTTTTACCCCAAAGTGGAACGGGGATATTTGCAGAAATGCACCCCACAACCCACTCGTGCGCTGCCAGTTTTGCCTCTGACCACAGCTAACCTTGTTATCCTGCATAGCAGGCTCAGTCACGCGCAACCCACCGGATGGGGCCCGCTCCGCCTGCCAGTGGCGCCGCGGCCAGGTTCTTGGGCAGGCGAGAAACGGGTTGGGCCCTGTGACCCGCGGCCAGGGATTTAAAAGTGACTGTGGGGGTATGTGGGATGGGGGGGCGAGGCGCGGGCGAATCGCTGAGGAAATCTCCGCTCGGGGCTTGTCCGGCCCCGCTGGGCGCGCAGTTTCAGCCCCTTAATCCGGAAATGGAGGGCGCTTTGTGTTTTCCGCGCGGGGAAATCTGGCGACAGGTCTGAGTTCTACTCAGTGGGTTTCAGCCCGTCCATTTGGAAGGTCTTGGAGGCGCGGAGGCCTCGCTCTGCCCTGGGCATGAAAGCAAACCCCAAAGTCGGCGCGAGCGACCGAGCGACCGAGCCGAGGAACTGACCCGGGCCTTGGCGCTGGACTTCGGTGCAGCTGGGAGGCGAGTGGGAAAGAGGCCCGAGGTCAGATCGCCCTGGTCTCTTCTCCCGCAGCCAGCGGGCCAGCAGAGTGAGTCTTTCTGGGGTGGGTGGGGGCGGGGTCAGTTCTGGCCGTAGTGAGCCAAGCGTCAGTTCCCCAACGTGGTGGTGGAGCGAGCCCCTCCCCCCACCCAAGAATTCACAGCATCGCCCCTCAATCCGAGGTCCCGGGGGAGGGGGGAGGAGGAGGAGGAGGAGGAAGTGTAGCTGTAGGGCGTTTCGCCTTGCCGTCATCCGGCCCGCCCACTCTAGGCGACGGCCTGTCGGTCACTGCCAGAGGCCGCCAATCAGAAGGTTGGAGCCAGAGATTTTTGGCAGGCGGAGATGGAGACTGGGAGAAAAGCGCTGGTAGCCGCGGCCCCCCCTGCGCTGTCCGGGTACGTCCAGAGGCGGAGAGGCCGCGGCAGCGCGCCCGGCCCGGCGAGAGAGCGCCCCTGCCTTTGTCGCCGCTGGAAGGGCCCTCCTGCAGTCCGGCTGCCCCTCATGGGGCCACAGCCGCGCCATGCAGTCCGCCAGTGAGCTCCTCCGGGGCTGTTTGGAGCGCGCCTTCGGGGAGAGCTCTCTGGACGCTGCGGGGGAAGCCGGATGCGCTAGCGCAGACCAGGAGCCGGGCGCGGTCATGCCGGACCCGCGCTGCTGCTGAGGGAGCAGGATGGAGCCCTCGGAGCTGGGGCAGGAAGGGACCGTCCACACGCCACCGCTGCCGCCGCCCCACGAGCCCATCCGCTTTGGCATCGATCAGATTCTGGGCTGCCCGCAGCAGCAAGGCAGTTGCGCGGCTGCCGTCGGGGCGCCGGGGGAAACGGAACTGGCGCTTTACAGTAGCGGCTATGGAGCTTCGGACTACACCCCCGCCTGCACTCTCGGAGCCTACGGCCTTCCCGGGGGCCTCTCTGCGGGCAATGGCGGAGTGATCCGAGTGCCCGCGCACAGGCCCGTCCCCTCGGCGCCGGTCCATCCCCAGCCCGGGGGAGCGAGCCTCACCTTCCCCTGGATGGAGAACAACCGGCGGCTAGCGAAGGAACGGATCACAGGTGAGATCCCCGCGCCCTTTCTCCGCATCCCCTCCCAACCCTCGTCTTACCCCCGCACTGTGCTGAAACAGGCTGGGCTGCCCGAACGCCTCTTCCCCCGCGGGACCCGGCATCCGCACCTGTCCGAGGCAGTCGGCTCCCCTCAGAGGAGCCAGCCGCTCTCTCGTCACAGTAGGACTACCCCGTCTCCCTGCCCTGAGAAGATACTGCCTCTCCGCACTGGAAGGAGAGTAAGTCAGGTCGGTGCTTCAGCATCTGCCTGGGACTCTTCTATTCACCCCCCCCGCGCACTTTCTCCGGGCTTGCTGGATCTGCCGGTGAGTGTCTCCAGGCCTCAGCACCCCAAGGAAGGGCCTTGGGCATTTTGAAGGTCCGCACCCCCAATCCCTCACAAATACGACCTCTTTGGAAAGCGCTTGTGGGAAAGAGCGCAAGCTTCAGGGTTCCATAAGCACTTCCGCGTAGCAGAATGGACAGGATCCAGAGCGCCTGGTTTTGGTTTCCAACCAAGATGGGCTTCCCAAGGTGCTGCTCCCTCTGCCCCACCAACTGCTGCGCTTCCCGCGCACGTCTGCCCCAGTCAACCCCACCCCCCACCCCGTCCGAACAGCCTACACAAACCCAGCCTGATAACAGTGGATCCGCTTCCCTGGCTGGGGAGGGACGAGAGAGCCCCGCTGCCTGTCGGATGTGCAGAAGCCTGGGCAGCTTCCTTGGTCGGCAGGGCCAGCCCTGGCTCGCCGGAGGTGGTCTGTTCCAGTTCGCCATTAGACCGACTTCCGACGGGTGGAGATGCTCGGAGACACCCACCCCACCCCCGCCTGCCCTCCGCCTCGCTTTGCCGATGTGTGTGTGTGGGGGGGGGCGGTGCTACGAGACGGGAGGGGGGCCACTGCCCCGGACAGGCGCTGCTCCTGCGGCACCAAGGGCTTCAGGCCATCTTGCCTGGTGGCGGCTGGTGCCCTGTTGCGCTTGGCGAAGGCAGCGGGATCCTGCGGGGCTCCCATCTCCCTACATGGGCGGAGGGGGACGGACGGCATCGTTTCCCTCTCTCCTGCCAAGCAGGTGCTTTGGACTTCAACTCCCATCAGCAGGGCCAACAGCCAGGAATCGAGGGAGTTGTAGTCCAAAACATCCCGAGGGCTCCAAGTCAGGGAAGCTGCCATAGACTTTGCTGAACCGCGGGCGGGGCCAAGCTCATTTTTATAGCGAGGGGAGCCGCGCTGACACGGCGAAGAGAGAAGGCTGGCGGCCGCGGCCGGACTTCCCTGCTGCCCTTCATGCCCAGGAGCCGGCTGCGCCCCTCTCCGCGCGCTCTCCGCCACTGCCGCTGGGTTGCCGCGGAGCCTCCCTGCAGGCCTGGCGGAGAGGCGCTGGAGGCGCTGGCGAAGGGGCCCCTGCCCCTAAGGCCCGGAGGCCAAGCCGCTCCCTTTGCGGGGCGGCCCGGGCCGAGCTGAAGGAAAACTCTGCGAGGCTGCCATCGGAGGAGGGAGCAGCACCCGCGGCCCAGAGGCAGTCGGCAGCTGCTCCCAGAGCGAGGCTGCGGGCGGCCTTCGTGGGGCCCGGGCGGGGGGAGTGGCGAGGGGGGGCTTCCGGCGACCCCTTCCCCCTGGTCCTTCCTGGGCCACAGGAGGAGGAGGAACAGCAGCCTTGGGTAGGTTGCGGGGCTGCGGTGAGGAGGTGCTTCTGTGTCCCCTGCCCGGTGTGGGCGTCCCAGTGCCCTGAATACGTCGAGGTCGGGGATTAGGTGGATCTGGGTCTGGGTCTAGGCCAGGAGCGGGCCACCCTTCTCGACTGGGCCCTGGGAGAGCGTCCGCGGCAGCGTCCTCGGGCTCCTCCATCGCCCTGACTGGGCACCGGCTGCCCTCTTGCTCTGTCCGCAGCCGCGCTGCCGCCCTTCTCCGTGGCCCGGCGCGTCGGACACCCCTACCAGAACCGCACGCCGCCCAAGCGCAAGAAGCCGCGCACGTCCTTCTCGCGGGCGCAGATCTGCGAGCTGGAGAAGCGCTTCCACCGGCAGAAGTACCTGGCCTCGGCGGAGCGAGCAGCCCTGGCCAAAGCCCTCAAGATGACGGACGCCCAAGTCAAGACCTGGTTCCAGAATCGCCGCACTAAATGGAGGTACCAGGCGAAGGGGGGGGCAGCAAAGGCTGGGGCGGAGGGGGTGGAGCCGGGCGGCGAGGGCTGGGAGCCTGGTGCTGAGCGTGAAGCGCGTGCGTGCGGTGCGTGCGCGCGCGCGCCGGCCTGTGGTGCTGCTTAGGCGAGCCGCGGCCCCTCCCTGCGGCCTTCCTTGTTTCCAGTATGAAGAAGTTCATAAGAGTGGCCTACCTCGGAGGGGTGCGGTAAGCCCTGGCAAGAAGGGCTTGCAGGGAGGAGGCCCGATCTAGGGAAGGGTGAGCGGCACCTGCTCGGCACCGAGCGAGACTCGCAAGGCCCAGGACCTGTCCTCCGCCATCCTCGCGCACAGCTGCCTCTGCTCTTGGGTGCTGGGAACAGAGGGACTCACCCGGTGGCGAGGCGAGGGGCAAGCGCTCTGTGCATGCTTAGGCGAGGGGCAAGCGCTCCGTGCATGCTTAGGCGAGGGGCAAGCGCTCCATGCATGCTTAGGCGAGGGGCAAGCGCTCCGTGCATGCTTAGGCGAGGGGCAAGCGCTCCGTGCATGCTTAGGAGCGCTGGCACTTCCACATTGTCCTAGGGCTGAGCTTCGATGGAGTCAAATCCTGATCCGCCCAGAACACTCCCGCAGTGCCCCCCTGCGCCGCCCCCTTTCATGCCAGGCGGCCCTCCTTCCCCTCCTCCTCCTCCTCCTCCTCCTCCTCCTGTTAAGGGGCGCTCCCTGTCTCCCCCGCAGGCGGCAAACGGCGGAGGAGCGCGAGGCGGAGCGCCAGCAAGCCAACCGATTGATGCTGCACCTCCAGCAAGAGGCCTTCCAGAAGAGCCTGGGGCAGCCGCTGCAGCAGCACGACCCGCTCTGCCTGCACAACTCCTCGCTCTTCGCCTTGCAGAACTTGCAGCCCTGGGCCGAAGACCACAAGGTCACGTCGGTCTCGGGGGCGGCGTCCCTGGTGTGAGCAGCTGCCCGCCCGCCCGACGGAGGGAGGGAGGGAGCGAGGGAGGGAGGGCCGCGGCAGAGACGCAGGGCGAGCTGAAGGGCGCGGAGCGGGGGCAGGAACAGCCGCCAGCCGGAAAGCCTCTTCCGCCGGCCAAGCGCGTGGACTCCGCTGCCCGGTCTTGCAGCGCCCCGCAGAGAGACGCCGCCGGGAGGCCCCCTCCCGCAGCAGCAGATCTGCCGCTAAGTTATGGTGACTGTTTCTTTCAAGAATAAAGTGTTCAAATCTCCATCCGGGACTCATCCATGCCTCCCCACCCCGCACAAAGGCTGACTCGAGGGCGAAATCCTCCCCTCCCAGAATCACCCGCCGCACCCCCACCTCTGGCTTCCGATCCGCAGAGAGGGGGGGGGGAACCCGCTAGTGGAGAATACGCGCGCGCACCCGCGCACCCGCCGGCTGAGGAGGGCTGAGCCGGATGGGCAGGGCCGAAGGAGGGCTCTGCGCCGGTGCTGCCAGCCAGGGTCTCGCCCGGCCTCCTTGGTCTCTTGCTTGAGCGAAGCGGCACGTGGGAGATCTTGGCTCTGGCCTGCGCGGTGCCCCGCCCCCAGCTGCCGGACTTGTCCAAGGTGCTGGAAGGTCCTCTAAGCCCAAGGCAAGCCAGGCTCTCCCGACCGCTCTTTGGGGCCCAGGGCAGCAGAAGGCTCAAAGCGAAGCAGGCTCGTGGGTGTGTGCCCTGAGCCCGGGCACCGCCCCCACCGTGGCCCCGCACCCCAAGGGCCACCGCATCTCACGCCAGGCAGGCAGGCAAGCATCCCCTTCCCCGTTTCGGAGTCTCTCTGGGCGGAAGGTGCTTTCTCTTCATTTGTTTCCCCACAAAGAGGATGACATAACATGGCCCTAAGAGCAGACTCTGGACCAAAGCACTGGAGAATGGCCAAGGTAATGCCATTGTTTTTTTTAAAAAAAAGCGATTTAGGGGGGATCCAGGATTTGCAGTCCAGTTAGCACAATGACTGTTTTAGCCAGTGTCAATAAGCCTGTGGACAGGGGTGATCCAGTGGCCATTGTTTACTTGGACTTTTGCTAAAGCCCTTCACCAAAGACTTACTTAGCAAACTTAGCAGTCATGGAGTAAGAGGAAAGAGCCTCTTATGGTTCAGTAACTGGTTAAAGAACAAAAAGCAGAGAGTAGGAATAAATGGTCAACTCTCCTAATGGAGGGAAGTAAACAGTGGGGTCACACAGAGAGCTCTATTGAGACCACTGCTTTTCAAGTGGTTCACAAATTATCCGGAATTAGGAGTGAGCCATCAGGTGGCCAATTTCTCTGATGGCAACAATTTTTTTTTTTTTTTAGGATTGTTAAAACAAGAAAGGAACCACAAAGAGCTCCAAAATGAAGTCCCCAAACTTGGCATCAAAATGGGCATCAGAATGGCAAATTGAGTTGATTGCAAGCAAGTGTAAAGTGATGCCCATTGGGACAAAAAATTCCCAACTTCATGTATAAACTGATGGGATCTAGGCTAGCAGTGGATGACCATAAAGGGATCTTGAGGTAGTGGTCAACAATTCGATGAAAATGTCAACCCAGTGTTTGCTGAGGGAAATTCCATGGTAAGTGTAATTAGAAAAAGGAGTTGAAAATATAACTGCCATGGTCATACTGCTTTTATTTATTTTATTTTATTTTATTTATTACATTTATATACCACCTCATAGCCAAAGTTCTCTAGGCGGTTTACAAATATTACATAAATCTATAGTGAGACCACATTTGGAATACTGTGTACAGTTCTGGTCACTGCATCTAAAAAAAGAAAAGATATTGTAGAGCTGGAAAAAATCTAGAAAAGTGCAACTAAAATGGTCAAGGGGCTGGAGCCGATCCCCTAGGAAGGAAAGTTACAACAGCTGGGATTGTTCAGCTTGGAAAAAAGAAGCCTAAGGGGAGAGAAATAGAGGTGAACAAAATTATGCATGGTATGGAGAATGGGAGACATTCTTCTCCCTCTCCCATAATACTAGAACCCAGGATCATTCCATGAAGCTGATTGGTGGGATATTCAAGACAAATAAAAGGAAGTACTTCTTTACACTGCACATGTGTTGTTGTTGTTGTTGTTGTTGTTGTTGTTGTTGTTGTTGTTGTTAACCCATGGAATTCATGACCACCAGATGTAATGATGGCAACCTCTTTGGATGGCTTTAAAAGAGGGTTGGATAAACTCCTGGAGGAGAAAGCTTTCAATGTCACTAGTCCTGATGGCTATGTGCTACCTCCAGAAGCGGAGGCAGTAAGCCTGTGTGCACCAGTTGTTGGGGAACATGGTGCTGTTGCACCAGTGTTCTGCTTGTGGGTCCCTGGTCGACAGCTAGTTGGCCACTGTGTGGACAGAATGCTGGACTAGATGGATGCTTGCTCTGATCTAGCAGGCCTCTTATGTTCTTAGGTCAGGGGTTGGGTTTTACCTGTCTGTCCCCCATGCCATTAGGGTCTCTCGTTGGCCCTACCATGCTCCCCTCTCCGCAACATATCAGATGAGAGCTTCTCAAGAGGCAGCCCAGCAGCCATCTGTCAGGGACGCTTTAAGGTGCATTCCTGCACTGAGCAGGGGGTTGGACTCGATGGCCTTGTAGGACCCTTCCAACTCTACTATTTTATGATTCTATGATTCTGTGGCACAAACGGCACTGTGACACATTTCGGCTGCTCCATAATCCATCACCCACTTCCAGCTGGAGAACTGAGAGACCGGCTGTGCTCACATCTGGCCAAAGGTGGAAGGAGAAGAAGGGTCGTGGGCGGGGCGTGATGAAAGCGGGTGATGAGCGGTGGAAAGAGGCCTCCCCTGCCCGTAAATAATCCATTCAGGCCCATTCAGCAGGGAGCGGGGGTGGCGGCCATGGTTGCTGCTTCCTTCTTCCGAGGCTGCCATCTTGCATAACGGGAAGGTCTGCAATGCAGGGCTGGGGCTGGGATGATTTCCGAGCCTGTTCGTGCTTCTGGGGAGACCTGGAACTGTGGGGGGGGGGAACCTGCCTCCCATGAGCCTACTGCTTTGCCCCAAACCGGGGAGGTTGTGTGTGTTGCGAGGGGTGACAGCGGGGTTGGGGGGCGCAGCTTGCTCGGGGCTGCAGCTGAAGACAGCCGGGCTCCGGGGCGCAAGAGCGACGCCCTGCGGTCCAGGGACAGCTCGGTCCCGGGCAGGGCCGCGGTTCCAGGCCTGGGCTGCCTGGGCTCCTCGTCCGCGCCGCCACCGCCCCCTGGCGGTCACGCTGCAGTCCTCGGCAGGAAATGCATGCGCTGCCCGTGGGCGCGGGGGAGCGCCTTCCCCACGACCTTGTCAGAAGGGGAGATCAGCCCCCCCCCCCGCCGCTGGAGGCTTCTCTCAGGGTGGGTGGGAGCTGCGGGCCCACCCAGCCGCTCTGGCCCGTTGTAGGAGGTGCCTGGCTGCCCGAGTGAAGCGGGATGCGAGAGGACTTGCGGCTCGCCCCTCCCGTCCTCCCTCCCGTCAGCCTTTCCTGCTCCTCGGCTCGAGAAACAGCAAATTCTCCTGCCGCTACCGCAGCGCGCCCTGATTGGCTGTCGAAGCAGCGGCGGAGGCAGCCGGTCTATAAAAGCGGCTCTCGGTGCCGCAGTTGGCGCAGAGCTGAGCTGGCCAGTTCCGTGGCGAGCGGCTGGCAGCCTTCCCCCAGCCCTCTCACTGCCGCGGCCGGGAAGGTAGCCGGCGCGGAGGCAGCGCGGCCAGGATGGACTCCGAGGCGCTGGGCTGGCGCAGGCCCTGGGAGGAGTACCGCGGCGGCGGCGGCGGCGGCGGGCGCTCGGTCCGGGTGAGCTTCTTCTCCGCCTCGTCGTCGTCTTCGGCGGGGCACCGGCGCTCGGCTCGCTTCTCGGCCCCCTCCGGCCCCCTCGTGGCCGACCCCTTGGAGCGCCTCGACCTGGCGCAGGTGAGCAGCCTGAACGCCGAGCTGCTGGGGCTGCGCGCGCAGGAGAAGGAGCAGCTGGTGGGCCTCAACGACCGCTTCGCCACCTACGTGGAGCGCGTGCGGGACCTCGAGCAGCGGAACCGGGCGCTGCGGCTGGAGCTGGAGGCGCTGCGGCGGCACCAGCGCGCCCCCGCCCGCCTGCCGCAGCTCTACCAGCAGGAGGTGCGCGGCCTGCGGGCCCTGCTGGACGCCGAGGCGGGCGACAAGGCGCGCCTGGAGGCCGAGCACGACCGCCTGCGCCAGGCCTGCGGGCAGCTGCGCGAGCGCTACGCGCAGGAGGCGCGCCGGCGCCTGGACGCCGAGGAGACGCTGCGCCGCGTCCGGCAAGAGGCCGCCCAGGCCGCGCTGGCCACCTCCGACGCCGACGGGGCGGCCGGCGCCCTGCGCGCCGAGCTCGCCTTCCTGCAGAAGCTGCTGGGCGAGGAGCGGGCCGAGCTGGCGGCGCAAAGCGAGCTGGCCGCGGCCACGCGAGTGGCGGCGCTGGAGGGCGGCCCGGCCGCCGGCGCCGCCAAGCCCGACCTGTCGGCCGCGCTGCGGGACATCCGCGCCCAGTACGAGAGCCTGGCGGCCAAGAACATGCAGGCGGCGGAGGAGTGGTACCGCTCCAAGTTCGCCTCGGTGGCGGAGCTGGCCAGCCGCAACCAGGACGCCGTGCGCACCATCCGCCAGGAGACCGTGGAGTACCGGCGGCTGCTGCAGTCCCGCTCGGCGGAGATGGAGACCCTCCGCGGGGCCATCGACGCCCTCCACAAGCAGCTGGAGAGCCTCGAGGGACAGCAGAGCGCCGAGGTGGCCCGCTGCCAGGTGAGGAGGGAGGTGGGCCACGCGCCTGCCCACCAATGGGCACCTGCCCAGGGATCCCCGCACAGCGGGGCGCTGGCTGATCCCTAGGGGCGAAGCGGCCCTGTCCCATCCCCCCCCCCCCGCCCGCCGCAGTGTTGCTCGTAGGTGCCACCACATTCCCAGGCACCATTCAAGAGGAAGCTGTGTACAGGGTCATCTGAGCTTCATCTGGGGCCCTTCCTCCCACCACGCTCAGTGACAAAACTGGGGGGGGTCTGCTTCAGGGGAGGGTCTGCTGCTGCCTTTCCGAGGGAAGGGACAGCGCTCCCCCTCCCCGCAATCACATCCAGAGGAATGGGAGTCCTGCCCTTCGGTACAAGGAAGAGAAACTCTGGCGCCTCTTCCAAGGGAACAGCCAAGGTCGCCCGTGCTACCAGTGACCTTCATGCCACTTCCTATCCCCTCATAGGCATATATGCAATTTCTCATGTCTTTCAGTCATGTGGCACTTTTCAGCCATGAATGATCAGGCTTTAAGCAGCCAAAGGGAAAGGGAAAAGTCGCTGGATTTTTCCTCATTTGTGCTCAAGCATCTCCCCTCTGTTTGTGCTGAGCTCTGTGACTTATGCAGTGTTTGGATTGCAATTAGGAAGTATGAAGGTGGTGGTGGAGGTGGAGGAAACCACCACCTCTCAAGAAAAAGTGCCAAGTTTTAAGGTGTATGTACTCCACCCCCACCCCCCTTGACTGTCCTGTCCTGCGGTCAGTTCACCAGAAAGGAACATCCCTGATGAAGTATGCTGGGAATATTGTATTTGTAGATGAATCAAACATTTATGCAAAAGGATTTGGCAAGTCAGTCTAAAATGGCTTCCCCTTCATCTTTTCAATCTGCACATGTTCCACGTCCCCTTGGGAATCCTGCAGCCCTGCAGCCTGCTCCCCTATCCAGCCCCAGCCAATCACATCCTTAAGCAGCTTCCCCTGGTTGTGAATTCATGATGGAGACAAATTAATGCCACTTTGGTGGAACCATTAGGGCAGAGTGAGGGGGCCGCCTCAGATAAGCTGATCCTGGGTGACGCGCATGGGCGTTGATATTGCAGGGCAAACCTAGGTACTGTATGTGCTTTGGAACATCTGAGCTGGATCTTTGCAGCTGCCCAAATGCCATCATCTCCCATCATCTGAGCCTGCTTTGTCCTTCTGAGCTCAGTAGTTTGGACCTTACTAGGGGACCTCCAGACGCAACTGCAACTCCCTTTGCAGAGCAGTAGGGCAGTGCAGCATAAAGGAACAAGCCTTTCAAGGTGGCAGAGAGGACTGCCAACTTTCCTTCCACAGCCGCCTTGGCTGTAGTTTCTCTCTCTCTCTCACTCCTTCCCTCCCTGGTTTTCGACTCTTAGATGCCCACTGCTGGGAACTTACTTGCAATGAAATTTTGAACAGGGAGGGAGAAGGGCAGGAAGAGCTCCCTGTGGAAATACTGGTGCAGTTCACACAGCACCTGATCTTACAGCCCCAAACTGGAACCTTTGGCTTCTGCAGAACTTCAATAGCTTCAGCACAGCCTCAACAGACTTCTTTCTCCCCCTCCAATTTAATTTCTCTCATATAGTTGCAGGCAACAGAGGAGACCAAAAGAGGGTTAGAACTGATGTCATGATCCAGGAAGTGTCTTTTTAAAATAGGTTTTATAGTTGAGGTAACAGCTTCTTGCTCCTTCTGACTGGCTTCTTTCCCAAACTTGTGTGGATGCATGTGAGATTCATCAGATCAAGAGAGAATGCCACAGCTCTAAAGGACAGACCCCATTCATTGATAGATTTACAAACCTTGATCAAGTGTTTTGGGCTTCAAGAATTAATTTATATGGGTTGTGGTCTCTCTCAAGCCAAGCACAAAGTGGTACCACAAAATATACATTTATTGCTCAAACAGTATCAGAGAATAACAAATCTTTGTAATGATGAAACAAGCAAAAAACATTACCGCATACTATACAATTAGGATGACTAAAAGCGTGATTGAAATCGTGGCTAGTGTATTTCTTAGTGCAATTAAAGTTCTACTTTTCCCAACCATCATCATCCTTAAGATCTTATAGTTACCTGTCTGGCAAGCAAGGTTTGCAGAGCTCAGGTAATCATGTTTGGGAGGCTTCTTGTTCTCCCAGGATCTCTCTGGACAATCAGATCTAACTCTTGCTTTTATAACTCTTGTGTTGACAGTGACCTCATCTTAAGTTTTAGAGCTCAACATACCACTGTCCCCATTTTCCTCAATGTAGCCAAGTCTGCCACGGATGCCACGAACACCTAGGTGAAGGCGTCCCTGCTAAGCTAACCAACGTGCTGCTTCCAGCACTCGTGGCAACCTTGCTACATTTCCAAAAACATTTCCCCTTATTTCCAATAATACATTCCATTACTCACAGTTATCTCACAACATTCACAGAACTCATCACATCAGTTACCGATCACTTACAGTCACCATATGCAGATAATTAAAGATCCTGGAGCGTGTGGTCTACACTCGTTGTCTTGACTTTCTTTCTAGTAACTCTGCTCTGGATCCTTCTCAATCTGGATTCCATCCTTTGCATTCCACTGAAACAGCCCTTACTAAGATCACCAATGATCTTCTTACTGTCAAGTCTAAAGGCCTTTATTCCATTCTTATTCTCCTTGATCTAACTGCAGCCTTTGACACGGTTGATCATGATCTTCTCCTAGATTCCTTTCTCCTATAACTTTCTCCTACAGAAAGTGGTGGAAGGAACTAGAGGATCGGCAATCCTTGACTTGTTATTGACCAATAGGGATGACTTAGTGGATAAAGTGGCAGTTACGGAAACTCTGGGGGAAAGTGACCACGTCATACTTGAATTCTTGATTATGAAGGAGACAAAAGTCGAGCATAGCCATACACGTACTCTGAATTTTAGGAAAGCTGATTTTAATAAACTCAGAACTATAATAAGTAAGGTCCCGTGGCAAGGGAGCCTAATGAGAAAAGGAGTGCAGGGTGGGTGGGAGTATTTAAAAAATGAAATTTTAAAGGCACAGTTACAAACAATTCCAACAAGGAGAAAAGATAGAAGACAACAGAGGAAACCAATGTGGCTCCACAAAAAGCTTAGAGATGACCTGAAAACAAAAAGGGATACATATAGGAAGTGGAAGGAAGGCCAGGCTACAAAATAAGAGTACAGACAAGTGGCGCAGAAGTGCCGAAATGGCGTCAGGAAGGCTAAAGCTGTGAATGAGCTGAGATTAGCGAGGGATGCTAAAAGCAATAAAAAGGCTTTCTTCAGATACGTGAGTAGTAAAAGACAGAGGAAAGAAATGGTGGTTCAACTGCTTAATGAGGATGGCAAATTGATAACAGACGACAAAGAAAAGGCTGAAATGCTCAATTCCTACTTTGCCTCGGTCTTCTCCCAAAAGCGGGTCTATGACCCCCCTGGAAAAAGTGAAGCAGAAGTTGAGGGGGCAGGATTGCAGTTTGAGATTGATAAACAAATGGTCAAAGAACACCTAATTTCCTTGAATGAGTTTAAATCTCCAGGGCCCGATGAACTGCATCCAAGAGTAATGAAGGAGCTAGCAGAAGAACTCTCAGAACCTTTGTCTATTATTTTTGCAAAATCATGGAAGACGGGTGAGGTGCCGGACGACTGGAGGAGGGCTAACGTCCCTATCTTCAAAAAGGGCAAAAAGGAGGAACCTGGGAACTACAGACCAGTCAGTCTGACATCCATCCCTGGGAAAATTCTGGAGCAGATTATAAAGAAGTCAATCTGTAAACACCTTGAAATCAATGCAGTGATTACTAGAAGCCAACATGGATTTGTCAGGAACAAATCCTGTCAGACTAATTTGATCTCATTTTTTGATAGGATAACCTCCCTTGTGGACTGTGGGAATGCTGTGGATGTCATATATCTTGACTTCAGCAAAGCTTTTGACAAAGTACCCCATGACATTCTGATTAACAAACTAGCTAAAAGTGGGCTAGATGGAACAACTATTAGGTGGATCCACAGCTGGCTACAGAATCGGACTCAAAGAGTACTTATTAATGGAACCTTCTCAAACTGGGGAGAGGCAACGAGTGGGGTGCTGCAGGGCTCAGTCCTGGGCCCAGTGCTCTTCAACATTTTTATTAATGATTTGGACAAGGAGGTGCAGGGAACGCTGATCAAATTTGCAGATGACACAAAATTGGGTGGGATAGCTAATACCCTGGAAGACAGAAGCAAACTTCAAAGTGATCTTGATAGGCTGGAGTGCTGGGCTGAAAACAACAGAATGAAATTTAATAGGGATAAATGCCAAGTTCTACATTTAGGGAATAGAAACCAAATGCACAGTTACAAGATGGGGAATACTTGGCTCAGCAATACTACAAACGAGAAAGATCTTGGAATTGTTGTAGATCACAAGCTGAATATGAGCCAACAGTGTGATATGACTGCAAGAAAGGCCAATGCTATTTTGGGCTGCATTAATAGAAGTATAGCTTCCAAATCACGTGAGGTACTGGTTCCTCTCTATTCGGCCCTGGTTAGGCCTCATCTAGAGCATTGTGTCCAGTTCTGGGCTCCACAATTCAAGAAGGATGCAGACAAGCTGGAGCGTGTTCAGAAGAGGGCAACCAGGATGATCAGAGGTCTAGAAACAAAGCCCTATGAAGAGAGACTGAAAGAACTGGGCATGTTTAGCCTGGAGAAGAGAAGATTGAGGGGAGACATGATAGCATTCTTCAAATACTTAAAAGGTTGTCACACAGAGGAGGGCCAGGATCTCTTCTCGATCCTCCCAGAGTGCAGGACACGGAATAACGGGCTCAAGTTAAAGGAAGCCAGATTCCGGCTGGACATCAGGAAAAACTTCCCAACTGTTAAAGCAGTACGACGGTGGAATCAGTTACCTAGGGAGGTTGTGAGCTCTCCCACACTAGAGGCATTCAAGAGGCAGCTGGACAACCACCTGTCAGGGATGCTTTAGGGTGGATTCCTGCATTGAGCAGGGGGTTGGACTCGATGGCCTTGTAGGCCCCTTCCAACTCTGCTATTCTATGATTCTATGATTCCCTTCATGACCTTGGACTTTGCGGCTCTGTCTATAACTGGTTTGCCTCCTATCTAGTGGGTCGCTCTTTCAGCGTGTTGGCTAATGGCAGCTCGTCTTCCTCTTTTCCCCTTTCAGTAGGGGTTCCGCAAGGCTCGGTGCTTGGCCCGTTGTTGTTTTCCTTATACATATTGCCCTTGGGCAATCTTATTCAATCTCATGGCCTCCAATATCATCTTTATGCCGATGATACACAATTATATCTTTCATCTCCGGAACTTTCTCCTGATGTTCACGATCGTATCTCAGCATGTCTTTCAGATATCTCAGCTTGGCTGCTGCATCGTCGTTTGAAACTTAATATGGCAAAGACTGAATTGCTCGTTTTTCCTCCTAAACCTTCTCCTCATCTCTCATTCTCTCTTACTGTCAATGATGTTACGCTTACTCCAGTCAAGGAAGCCCGTAGTCTTGGCTTTATATTTGATTCCTTGCTCTCCTTTATTCCTCATATTGAGGCAGTAGCTAAATCCTGCCGTTTTTTCCTGTATAATATTGCCAGGATTCGATCATTTTTGTCTGTCTCTTCTGCCAAGACGCTTGTTCATGCACTGGTTATTTCTCGGCTGGACTACTGCAACCTTCTTCTCTCTGGCCTTCCTTCCTCTCACATCAGTCCACTGGTTTCTGTCCACCACGCTGCCGCTAAGATCATCTTCCTGGCTCGCCGCTCTGACCATGTTACTCCACTTCTGAAATCTCTTTACTGGCTTCCAATTCACTTCAGAATCCAATATAAACTTCTCCTGTTGACCTTCAAAACTTTTCACGGTCTAGCTCCTTCCTATCTCTCCTCTCTCATCTCCCACTATTGCCCCGCTCGTGCTCTTCGCTCCTCTGATGCCATGTTTCTCGCCTGCCCAAGGGCCTCTACTTCCCTTGCTTGGCTTCATCCATTTTCTTCTGCTGCCCCTTACGCCTGGAACGCTCTTCCAGAACATTTGAGATCTACAAGTTCAATCGCAGCTTTTAAAGCTCAGCTAAAAACCTTTCTCTTTCCTAAAGCTTTTAAAACTTGATGTTGTTTGGGCTTTATACTGTTAGTTTTACCCTACCCTGTGCCTGTTTTCATTTTCTTCTCCTCCTTATTGTTTTACCATGATTTAATTAGAATGTAAGCCTAAGCGGCAGGGTCTTGCTATTTACTGTTTTACTGTTTTACTCTTTACAGCACCATGTACATTGATGGTGCTATATAAATAAATAAATAAATAATAATAATAATAATAATAATAATAATAATTAGGAATCACACTCCTATGAAATACAATGAATTGTTATTCACAGCGCATGTTATATTCATATTCTATGACACAGTTTTTTAAAAAGCAAGAACACCCCCACAACCACATAGCTTAAGTTAATTTAAGTCCAGCCTCCTGCTCAATGCAGGAATCCACCTTAAAGCATCCCTAGGAGATGGTTGTCCAACTGCCTCTTGAACGCCTCTAGTGTGGGAGAGCCCATGACCTCCCTAGGTCACTGGTTCCACTTTTGTACTGCTCTAACGGTTAGGAAGTTTTTCCTGATGTTCAGCCGGAATCTGGCTTCCTATAACTTGAGCCCATTATTCTGTGTCCTGCACGCTGGGAGGATCGAGAAGAGATCCTGGCCCTCCTCTGTGTGACAACCTTTCAGGTATTTGAAGAGTGCTATCATGTCTCCCCTCAATCTTCTCTTCTCCAGGCTAAACATGCCCAGTTGTTTCAGTCTGTCTTCATAGGGCTTTGTTTCCAGACCCCTGATCATCTTCGTTGCCCTTCTCTGAACATGCTCCAGCTTGTCTGTATCGTTCTTGGAAGTGTGGAGCCCAGAACTGGACACAGTACTCTAGATGAGGCCTAACCAGTGCCGAATAGAGGGGAACGAGTACCTCACATGATTTGTTGTTGTTGTTGTTGTTGTTATTATTATTATTATTTATTTTATTTATTTATTTATTTATTTATTTATTTATTTATATAGCACCATCAATGTACATGGTGCTGTACAGATTACACAGTAAATAGCAAGACCCTGCTATAGGCTTACAATCTAATAAAGTTGTAGTAAACAATAAGGAGGGAAAGAGAATGCAAACAGGCACAGGGAAGTGTAAACAGGCACCGGGTAGGGTGAAGCTGACAGTATAGGGTCAAAACAAACTCAATATTTAATGCAGCCCTAAATAACATTTGCTTTTTTGCAGCCATATCACACTGTTGGCTCACATTGTCATGGCACAAATTAAGCTATGGGGAGGAGGAGACAGTGAGAACTTGGAGAAAACAAGGAGGAGATAGAGGAGAGTTGCACAAAACTAAAGAACTGTTTTAGTGAAGAGTTCCTGGAGGGTAAAGAAATAAGGAGGGATTGTTGCATAGACATGGAAAAGAAATCGGGAGAGGGAGGTTGTAAGTGCTCAGTGGTGAGATGAAAGCATTCTATATATGCTCAGAGGCATTCTTTATTTCACTGCTAAAACCGGTGAAATGTAAATGAATACTAGTACTTCTAAATTTGCATATATACACACACACATACACACACATATAATATTAGGGATGTGCACTGATTTCAAACATAGGCCATAGCTAGACCTAAGGTTTATCCCTGGATCATCCAGGGGTCAAACCTGTTCATCTAGGTGACACACAGGGGATCCAGTTCTCAGGCAGGGGCGAACCCTGGGTGATCCCAGGATGAACCTTAGGTCTAGCTGTGGCCATAGTCTGAAGCCCAAGCAGAATCAGGCAGTCTTTATGAGTTTAGTTTTGCTAAGTGCTGCAAGAGGAGGGAGATTTTGTGGTTCAATAACAGTTCCCACCTTCTAATCCTAGGGTACATTTTTGGGCTCCCATCACTGGATATTTTTAAGGCCTTTGATTGCGTGGAATGGCCAGAATTAAAGATGATAATAGAAAGATTAGGATTTGGTGAAAGATTTAAGGGATTGATAAATAATTTATATATTAAAAATACTGCATGGGTTGTAGTAAATGATGGCATGACAGAACAGATTTCCCTAGCCCGAGGTACTAGGCAAGGATGTCCCCTTTCCCTGATTTTATTCGCTTTAGTTATAGGAACTTTAGCCAGTGTGATTAGAGAGGATGAAAGTATTAAAGGGATTGGATGTAAAGACAAGATCAAGATAAGCTTGTTTGCAGATGATACCTTATTAACAATTGAGGAACCTGTGAAAAAATGGCTGGAATAGAACAGCACCTGAAAGAGTTTGGGGGAATGACAGGGTTGCAAATTAATTGGCCTAAATCAAAGATGATGTTGTTTAATTATAGTAAGGAGTGAGAACAGGGAGGGATTAGGAAGAATATAAATATTAAGGTAAGAGATACAATTAAATATTTAGGAGTATATATAACAAAAAAATTAGAGAGTCTAGAGGAGAAAAAAATTAATAATCTGAAGCAAGAGATTAAGGGGAAATTAGAGGAGTTTAAGAAGATAAGATTTTCATGGTTTGGTAGAATAGCAATTATTAAAATGAAAATCTGTCCAAGATTAATTTCCTGTTTAGGATGATACCAATTAAAATATTGGAAGTAGAATTGAAATATTGGCAAATTATGATTAATAATTTTTGTGATGGGGATAAGAAAGCAAGGATAAACAAAAAGATATGGTATAAACCGCAAAAAATAGGAGGATTGGGACTTCCTAATATAAAGTTATACTATTTGGCTAACCAACTAAGTTATATAATAGAGGGTATAATAGGATCAGAAGAGTTAGATCGGTGAGGGTGGGAAACACAAGATTTGGAGTTAAAGTTGGAAAATACATTTTTTAATAAGTTTACTAAGAAAGGGTTGGGAAAAATTGAGAATCCTCTGATGAAAAATATTTTAGAGATTTGGGCGAGGTAAAGAGGAAAATTGATATCAACCATTTCCCCTTTAACTCCAGTAGTAATGGTGGGGAACTTTCCAGCGGATTTAAAGAAGGAATTGGAAAAAGGAATTAAGGGAACAGGGAATAATTAAATGAAAAGATTGGATAGGGAAGATGGATAGTAAAGAACGAATAAGAGAGATGCAAAGAGGGAGGAAGGCATCTTGGATTGAAGTTATACAATTAGAACAGTGGACAAGGAAATGGATAAATGAGAATAAAGAGTGTAGAGAATATACAGAATTTGAAAAGATGATTATACTAAACTGGATTTCAAGCCCCATCATTCCCTAGCCCTGATGACCCTATCCTTCCAAAACTTTTCAGGTTTCCTGCCTGGGGATGCCTCTCTGATGCGTGCCATTTTCATACAAATTTACTAAATAAATAAATAAATAAATAAATGGATGGGTGAAGAGAGGGGGAAGCAAATCACCCACCCACCCACCGCCATATTGGAGAACTCCCCTTCCGCATGAACTGTTGCACCATCTTCTGCTGGGTTTTGAGGGACCCCTCTAGGCTGTCTGTAATTTTAAGAACAACAGTCCACAAGAAACATAGGGAGAAGTATATCTTTTTGGAGACCCTCAAAATGTCAAGACTGTCTTGCACACAAAAACACACCCCATGGCAAACATTCTGCCATTTTACAGACATGATTTCCTCCAATGGAGCAACTACTCCTGATGTTTTTAGCCAATTCTGCCAAGAAATAAAAAAAGTTATTGATGGTTCTCTTTAAAAGAAATTCAAAATATAAAGGCACATAGTATAAAACACCTGCACCTATGTTTCTGACATGGGCAGGCATAATCCCCTCTGAAGGGGCTACTATGCCTACAACTATCATCCAGTTCTGATCAAGAGAAAAAGAGTTAATGTTCTCTTTATTTTAACTCCCATGATACTCCACAGGAAGCACAAAGCCTCTGTTTTCATAGAATCATAGAATAGCAGAGTTGGAAGGGGCTTACAAGGCCATCGAGTCCAACCCCCTGCTCAATGCAGGAATCCACCCTAAAGCATACCTGACAGATGGTTGTCCAGCTGCCTCTTGAAGGCCTCTAGTGTGGGAGAGCCCACAACCTCCCTAGGTAACTGGTTCCATTGTCGTACTGCTCTAACAGTCAGAAAGTTTTTCCTGATGTTCAGCTGGAATCTGGCTTCCTTTAACTTGAGCCTGTTATTCCGTGTCTTGCACTCTGGGAGGATTGAGAAGAGATCCTGGCCCTCCTCTGTGTGACAACCTTTTAGGTATTTGAAGAGTGCTGAACGTTGACTCTGATTTGGTACTGACTTGAAATTGGACTGATTGCAAAGTGGTCTGAGCAGAAGCAGGGTGTTTTTCTGAAGCACTGAATTGGGGTCGGAGTCAAAGGGGTGTGTGTCATCTCACACCACACACACACACACACACACACACACACACTCGTATAGCACTTAGTCTAGATCCACTAAAGACTTGCAACTAAGACACAGGGATTGGTTCCATTAAAGCTGGGGGCGGGGGGAGGCACGTCTTCCTGCTCCCTTCCACATGGGCTCCATGACTCACCCACACCCACTTCCCAGCCTGCAAGCACAGGGGTGCCTCCCTCCCTGCCCACAGCATCTTCCCCTCTTGCCCATGGATTCATGGGTGCCCCCTCCCCGCCCACATTGGCTCACCCTCCCCTCCTGCTCTCTGGATTCCCCATTCTTAGCTGGCTCTACAGCCCAAGCTGCTCCTCTTGGCTCTGTGAGAGGTTTTCATCCTTTCTACTCCTGAAGCTGCCTTAGCAGGAATTTCACTCCAAGCCATCCACATTTCTGCCTGAACCTCTCAGTGCCGCAGACGCTGAGGTGGTGACTGCAGTGCTGAGGGTGGGGGGAGGGGGTGCTAGCCGAATACTTGACAAGAGCCAAATGGCTGCACTTGGGGATAAGTGAAAGCCATCTTCCTATCAGGATCAAAGGAACGTTGAGTTACTACTGGCCCATCAGGCTGGATCAGACCTCCATTTCTTTACGGAGAAAAGATGTTACCAGGCTGTGTGCCCCAGTGTGCCATGCTCAGGTCCTTGATCCAAGCTGCAGGCAAAATGGACCTGCAAGGGGCAGCCAGCCCTGACCAGAAAAGCTGCTACCCCCACCTCACAAAGGCTCACTGATCTGCAGGGCTGGCCCAAGAGACTTTGGCCTAATCTACACCAAGCATGATATAGCGGTACTAAAGCAGTCTATGGTCTGTGTCTTATGGGCCCCAACCATTGTCAGTGCACTTCAATGCTGCCATAAAGCAGCCGTGTGGCTCCTGCCTCTTATGTACCGCTTTCATAGTGCAATATCTTGCTTGGTGTAGATTAGGCCTTTGCCGCCTAGGGGTGGGTGGGTGGAGCAGCAGCAGCAGATGGCGGCCCCCTCCCCAAGACAGGCTGCACTGAACTCAAGGATGCTCAGGTCATTTTGGCACCTGCACCAGAGGATCCGGCAGGGGCCTTTCCAATTCTCTGACAGCAGAGAACTAGCATTTGTTCCCATTTCATGACAGAAACAGAACACTGTTGCTCCACGGGAGCAAGAGCCGGACTTCTCCCCTCCTTCAATTTGAACCTCCCTGGGGAAGGGGGTCTTGGTCACTAGGCAGAGGTGAGGACACCCATGTTGTCCACCTCACTGGAGCATGTGACTTGCTTCCTGGCTCCAAGTGTGTGTGAGAAACCCATGGGCTTTCAGGGGTTAAAGTTCCCAACTGGGGTGGGGGTGGGGGGAGGATGGACAATTGGGTTTTTTGACTGTTGCCTCATCTTCTGCCCCCTCCCCCAGGAGAGAGTGGCAGAACTGGAGCAAGAGATCTCAGAGGCCAAGGAGGAGATGGCCCGATACCTGCGTGAGTACCAGGAGCTTCTGAACATCAAGATGGCCTTGGACATAGAGATAGCTGCATACAGGTATGGCTAGCAGCAGTCCCCCTCCCCCCCAACACCACTGTCAGGATGCATCAGGTGTGCAGATGGGTACTCTTAGGCTCTGGAATTAATGCCCCCCCCGGCACTTCAGTTGGCAACATGCATGGCTTAAATGGGGAAAATGGCAACCCAGCCCTGCTGTGTTGGGAAGGTGGTCCTTCTGCTCATTCGGAGCAGGGCCATGGACTTCTGCCCCCAAGCCCTGGGCTGCCAGCATCCCTGGGCTGCATGGTCCCTTCTGCCAGGCCCTGTGTGTCACATGTATTGGCCCTCCCAGTTCAGACTGGAGCTGGGGAATGTAGAACTCCTTGATGAGCCTTGCTCCAAGGGCATTTACCGTTTTTCCAAGGGCAAGAGGGCGTGAGGGAGAGGGCAAGTTGTGCTGAGGAGTGAGACAGATGCAGGTGGAAGGGTGAGGGTCAGGAAAGGGTTAACTATAGGACGGGCCGGAGAAGGGGTGCTGGCAAGCAAAAGGGAGGAGACAGGGGGCCCTTCCTGGAAGAGGGAGCAGCCCCAAAGAAAGGATGGTGACATGGGCCTAGTCTACGCCAAGCAGGATATTGCACAATGAAAGTAGTCTATGGTCTGTGTGAATGGGCCCCAACCATCATCAGGGCACTTCAGTGCCACCATAAAGCAGTCGTGTGGCTCCTGCCTCTAATATACCGCTTTCATAGTGCAATATCCTGTTTGGTGAAGATTAGGCCATGGAGGGGCAAAAGGAAGGACGCAACCAGCTTCTGCAAGAAGGCTGAGTGTAGCTGCCCTGCACTCCACAATAAGCTCTGGACTGCCCTGTATTTGATTTATTTGCTTATTTATTACATTTCTGTGCTGCCCAGTTACTGAAGCCCTTGGGTGGTGTACAAAAGTATCTCGATTGACGAACAGCCTCTCCATGACCAGAGCAGTTGTTGCATCCGCAGTGTGTTGTAAACACCTGGTTGAGACAGCCTGGCTGATGATGATGATGATGATGATGATGATGATTAGCATTTTTATACAACCCAACAGCCGAAGCTCCCTGGGGTTTACTGCTCAAGTGAGGTGAACTGCAGCTGCCTCCCCAACACCACTGGGTCTGCCCACCTCCATGTCCACCCGGCCACTCTCCTCTCCTGCCCCAGCACAGAGCCAGCCCACAACTGGACCATACTGAGGCTGTGGAGCCCTCTTCACTCCGGAGAGGGCTGTGCTCGATCGCTCCTGCTTTTAAAGGAGTCGGGTGGAGGCTCGGGGTGAAGCCTGGCAGCTTACCCCACAGGGCTGATCACCAAGGCCTCCTCCACCCCCCAAGCAGCCTGCTCATTTGGAGTGCATGCTGCTGCCACCACTGCTATTGAGTGACGGGGCAGTGCAGAGATTCCACTGGTCCACCCTGATGCTCAACACTCTTCCTTCTGAGCTAGTCAGGGCGGCCTTGGGGGCTGGGGCTGGATCTTCCCAGAGTTACCTCAGTCCAGGCTGGTGCAGGATTTCACGTCCACCAGGGCCTCTACAGCTCTGCCCCAGCGAGTCTTTGCCTCGCCATTTTTTTGTGCACAGGTGCCCAACACCTGCCGCCCTGTAGTAAATACTCACGCACACATCTGAGGGTTGAGGGTTGAAGTGACTTGAAGCGACCAAGGCCATTCAAGTGCCGTTTATTGAGCATACACAGAGTTTAAGTAGGAAAAAACTCCTCCTTCTTCTCCCCTCCCTTTCCGCCGAAACCCCTTTGATCACCTTGCTTGTATCCTGAATCCACATCTTTAATCCCCTCTGTTTGCTGAGCTAGTCTGCCTTGGTTGTTGATTCCATGTTAGTTACTGGAAGCCAACAGGACATGTCTAGCATTTGAACAATGGTCAATTAACGGGGAGGAAGATAACAGCAAAGCCCTGCTTCGCCGGGGCAGTCTTCTGTCAACGTAACTCTCCAGGCCTGTGCTGTAATACTTCACCGCCCCTCTTCTCTTTTATTTCATTGATTAGTGAAAGGCGAATTGGCCAGGAAGGTGTGTGAATGAGCCACCCTTGGGAGCAGGGAACCTGTTGCACGCACGCACACACGCACACACTGGCGAGCTTGTGACTCCCACATATGTGTTTCCACTCACCGGTCCTCTCTGCCCCATGGCTGCCTCCTGGCACATGTGAAGACACCATCAGGCCTGTAGCAGGGAGTCCCAGAGGATGCGTCCACATGTGATTGAGTGTGGGTACAAAGAGAGGCCTGTTGGGCCTGTGGTAGTTCTGTGTGTGTGTGTGTGTGTGTGTGTGTGTGTGTGTGTGTGTGTGTGTTGAACTTTAGTAACACCTTCCCCCATCTCTTTTCCAGGAAACTGCTGGAGGGGGAGGAGATGTGGTGGAGCTCTTCTTGGCAAGCCATGGCGAAGTGATTTGGCTGGGAGCCACGGAGCCTTGGACCCATCACCACTGGCGCACTCATCTCCCTCCCCCTCCCCCTCCCCTCCTGCTCAGCGGATGAGCCATTCCCCCAGCCTGCCTTGGAGCTAGGTGTGTCCCAGGGCCCAGAGAGAGAGGGGGGAGGGATGGGGGGAGCATGGTGGGAGAGGCTCTTGCCCAGCAGCCTTCACATCATGCCGGACGTGTCCTTGCCACGGCTGGGCTATGAGATGCCATGGTGGGTGTGAAGCGAGTCACCCCCGTCGTGGTGGTAGAGGAGCCCCCCTCCTTTAGGGCCAGATAGCTGCTGAGCCCTCTGTGTCTGGCTGAGAGCTGGGCAGGCCTCATGCACAGCCCCTCCGCCTCCCTCCTTCCCTGCCCCCATGGGGGAAAATGTGTCCAGAACCCAGGAGCAGGGGTTCAGGTGCTCAGCGAGGCTCAGTCTTGCAAACTGAACTTGGGTGCAGTGGTGGTGGTGGTGGTGGCGGTGGCCGTGTTTGGTTTTGCAGAATAGCCCCAAGAGCTTGGGCAGATTAAGAAAGTTCTGCAACTCAATGGCAGGAATGCAAGAGGCTTGTAGAGGACGAGGAGGACCAAAGTGTGCCTGTGGGCGGGGGGGGGGGAGAGTGGGGGTGTCATAACCAAAGCTGAACTCACCCCAGATCCTCCCTGGCTGATGTTCATCCCTGGGATCTAGGAGTCCTAATAGTGGGTGGCTTTTGAAACTCTTCTGCTAAATCGAGGCTGGGGCCACCACTCCTGTAGATAATGTGGCCCTGTGATATCCTGCCACTTCCCATCCCCCCACACACTTTGAATAAATGGCACCACCTCATCTGCTCTCCTCTCCTCAAGCACTGTGCCCTGGGAAACCAGAGCCCCAACTACACGATCCCATGCCCCCTCCAGATCCTGGGGGGTGAAATGCCTGCCCCTTAGCCCCTGGCATGTGCAATGCAGCTGGGGCTGAGGGAGAGCTGCAGTCCGCTCCCCAGAACACCCCAATATCTGGTGGAAGCTGGAACGGCTTCCCCTGCATGTGGGGTAAGAAGCCACCTGAACCTGCTCTCCGTAATACACACGCGCGCACACACACACACTCCCCCACCAGGCAGGAGGCCTCACCCAGAGCTGGTATCCCAGGTTGCAGCCTTCAAACACTGGGGTTTGGCATGTGGGGGGCAGTTTGTGGAATCATCATCATCATCATCATCATCATCATCATCATCATCATCATCATCATCATCTCCCTTCCCAAACTGAACAAACACCAAGGCCATGTCACTGCAAAAGCAGCTGATGCACCCCCCTAATGCACCCCCCTAATGCACATGGTGGTGCAGGATTGTAAACTGTGAAGTCAGAGGGAATTGAAATGCAGAAAGACAGACAGCGATAATTACCTCGTAGAGGTTCACAAAGGAGATGCTGGGTGATAACACGGGACTTCCTGTCATTGACAGATGCAGTGGGTATGATAAGAAACCGTTGTCCCTGTTCAGGCTGCAGAAGATGGAGTTAAATAGCTGCCTTTGAAATCCACTGTGTTCAAGAATGGCTGCCTTATGGTCATTGACTGGGTCAATGACCATAAGGCAGGAAACATTCTCACCACCACCACCACATTGGCCATGTCAGATTTGGGTCGGTTTATCCTTTTGCATAGAGGCTGGACCCTTTGTCCTAAGTAGGGAGCTGTGGGCACTGCTGCCCCTGATTCTGTTCTTTTTAGCCTGGGCCCCCCTCCAGCCCTTCCCCCTCCTCCAGTCCTCCCTTGCACCCTTGAGCACCCACTGGACATGGCTGCTTGTGGCCCAGGGCTACCTCTAGGCCTCTCCTGAGAAGTCCCTTCTCCAAAGAAGTGGCAGCATTTTCTCCCCCCTCCCTCCCTCTCTCCCCCCTCTCCCCCCCCCCTTGCTCTGGTGCTGTTGAAAAATGGATCCTCTGCCTCCAATGCTTGTGTGGTGGAGTTCTGAATTAGGGACATTTGGATTATGGAGTGGGGAAGAGCCACGGGATGGCTGGGGCATCGTAAAGGGAAAGCCATAACAGGCAAGGTGGGGCTAGTGGAGAGCGGGGTGGGGTGGGTGGGGTGGGGCAGACAACCTAGGCATTGGTAAGGAATGATTTCCACCACCCACCGCCGTCACTTCCACCTGCTGAATAAGGCCAGCGACGTCTGTCATCAGCTGCTCCTATTTCATGTCTGTCTGTGACAAGGTCTGATCAATAAATAACCGTGGACATCAACCCGTGTCTGAGACTTTTGTGGACAGGAGGGTGGGGATGGAAGAGGAAGCCCCCTCCCCCACCACCACTGCCCCGGACCTGATGGAAGAGGATTGTCCAGCTGGTTCTTGTCAATATTCTGATGCACAGTATTTATTTATTTATTACATTTTTATACCGCCCAATAGCCAAAGCTCTCTGGGCGGTTCACAAAAATTAAAACCACAGTAAAACACCCAACAGGTTAAAACACAATTACGAAATACAGTATAAAAAGCGCAACCAGGATAAAACCACACAGCAAAGTTGATATAAGATTAAAATACAGAGTTAAAACAGTAAAATTTAAATTTAAGTTAAAATTAAGTGTTAAAATACTGAGTGAATAAAAAGGTCTTCAGCTGGCGACGAAAGCAGTACAGTGTAGGCGCCAGGCAGACCTCTCTGGTAGGAGAATTAAATTGACATAGATTTGCATGGAGAAATCCTGGTTGAAAATGTATTGTCACATATATTTGCATCGATAGGTTCATGGTTATAATGGCCTCCTGAAGGCCTCATAGAATATTATAGTCATAGAAAGTTATATTATAGTCATAGAAAGTTAGTAAGCTCATTTAGAATCATAGAATAGCAGAGTTGGAAGGGGCCTACAAGGCCATCGAGTCCAACCCCCTGCTCAATGCAGGAATCCACCCTAAAGCATCCCCGACAGATGCTTGTCCAGCTGCCTCTTGAAGGCCTCTAGTGTGGGAGAGCCCACAACCTCCCTAGGTAATTGATTCCATTGTCGCACTGCTCTAACAGTCAGGAAGTTTTTCCTGATGTCCAGCTGGAATCTGGCTTCCTTTAACTCGTCCAAATCATTAATAAAAATGTTGAAGAGCATTGGGCGCAGGATTGAGCCCTGCGGTACCCCACTTGTTGCCTCTCCTCAGTTTGAGAAGGTTCCATTGATAAGTACTCTTTTGAGTCTGATTCTGTACCCAACCGTGAATCCACCTAATAGTTGTTCCATCTAGCCCACTTTTTGCTAGTTTGTTAATCAGAATATCATGGGGCACTTTGTCAAAAGCTTTGCTGAAGTCAAGATAAATGACGTCCACAGCGTTCCCACAGTCCACAAGGGAGGTTACCTTATCAAAAAATAAGATCAGATTTGTCTGACAGGACTTGTTCTTGACAAATCCATGTTGGCTTCTAGTGATCACCGCATTGATTTCAAGGTGCTTACAGATTGACTTCTTTATAATCTGCTCCAGAATTTTCCCAGGGATGGATGTCAGACTGACTTGTCTGTAGTTCCCAGGTTCCTCCTTTTTGCCCTTTTTGAAAATAGGGACGTTAGCCCTCCTCCAGTCGTCCGGCACCTCACCCGTCTTCCATGATTTTGCAAAGGTAATAGACAAAAGTTCTGAGAGTTCTTCCGCTAGCTCCTTCATTACTCTAGGATGCAGTTCATCGGGCCCTGGAGAGTTGAACTCATTCAAGGAAATTAGGTGTTCTTTGACCATTTGTTTATCAATCTCAAACTGTAATCCTGCACCCTCAACTTCTGCTTCACTTTTTCCAGGGGGGTCATAGACCCGCTTTTGGGAGAAGACTGAGGCATTTACCTTAAGTACAGTAGAGTTTGGAAATGTGCAAAACAAGAAGGACCCGGCAAAGTACCAGAACAGAAGAGTCGGCTTTCATGATTAAAGCTGAATATACAAAAATAATATCGGTAGAGTTCAACAGGTTTCAATGGAAAGAAGTCAGTATTATCTGGAAAGAGGGTAAACAGCTTATGTAGGTAGGTAGAAGATGGGCACTGGAAACAGCTGGGACAACATAGGAGCAAAAACCAAGCACAAGTCTGAATTGGGATTTAACCCACATTGAAGGATTACTGAGAAAGTAACCCTGCTTACCCGACCTGCTTACCCGACCAGAGGGGCCGTCCAAGGGCAAGATGGATGGATGATATTCTGGAGGTGACAGACTTGACCTTGGGGGAGCTAGGGGTGGCAACGGCTGGCAGAAAGCTCTAGCGTGGGCTGGTCCATGAAGTCACCAAGAGTCGGAAGCGACTGAACGAATAAACAACAAAAAACCCTGCTTAAACTGGGGCCAGGTGTCTTCTCCCTCAGGAAACACAGGAAGCAGAGGCCACTGCTGCCAGCGAGTGCCATTGACCCAGCCTGGAGATGTTTATAAGGCAGTCTTTTAATTTTCCTTTACTTCTGGGTGCAGGTGAGTAATTCTGATACCTTTGTAATAAAACTTCTGTTTTACAAGGGTTATGGAATAGTAGAGTTGGAAGGGGCCTATAAGGCCATCAAGTCCAACTCCCTGCTCAATGCAGGAATCCACCTTAAAGCATCCCTGACAGGTGGCTGTCCAGTTACCTCTTGAACACCTCTAGCATGGGAGAGCCCATAACCCCCCTAGGCGCCCTAGCTGTCAGGACGTTTTTCCTGATTTCCAGCTGGAATCTGGCTTCCTGTAACTTGAGCCCATTATTCCATGTCCTGCCCTCTGGGAGCATTGAGAAGAGATCCTGGCCCTCCTCTGTGTGACAACCTTTCAAGTATTTGAAGAGTGCTGCCATGTCTCCCCTCAATCTTCTCTTCTCCAGGCTAAACATGCCCAATTCTTTCAGTCTCTCCTCATACGGCTTTGTTTCCAGACCCCTGATCATCCTCGTTGCCTTCCTCTGGACCCCCTCCAGCTTGTCCGCATCCTCTTTGAAGTCTGCTGCCCAGAACTGGACACAATACTCAAGATGAGGCCTAACCAGTGTTGAATAGAGAGCTTTGGCTATTGGGCGGTATATAAATGCAATAAATAAATAAATAAACCAACCAGTACCTCATGCGATTTGGAAGCTATACTAATGCAGCCTAAAATAGCATTTCCATTTTTTTGCAGCCACATCACTGGCCTAATCTACACCAAGAAGGATATTGCACTACGAAAGCGGTATATAAAAAGCAGCAGCTAGACTACTTTATTGTAGTCTAGACTACTTTATTACTTTATTGAAGTGCACTGACAACTGTTGGGGCCCACTGACACAGACCAGATGCCACTTTCATACTGCAATATCCTGCTTGGTGTAGATGAGGTCACACTGTTGGCTCCTATTCAGCTTGTGAGCTACAAGATCCTTCTCGTTCGTAGTATTGCTGAGCCAAGTATCTCCCATCTTGTAACGGTGCATTTGGTTTCGATTTCCTAGATGTAGAACCTGGCATTTATCCCTATTCAATTTCATTCTGTTGCTTTCAGCCCAGCCCTCCAGCCTATCAAGATCACTTTGAAGTTTATTTCAGTCTTCCAGGGTATTAGCTATCCCACCCAATTTGGTGTCATCTGCAGATTTGATGAGCGTTCCCTTCACCTCCTCATCCAAATCATTAATAAAAATGTTGAAGAGCACTGGGCCCAGGACTGAGCCCTATGATACCCCACTCGTTCCCTCCCCACAGTTTGAGAAGGTACCAGTGATAAGCACTCTTTGAATCCAATTCTGTAGCCAACTGCAGATCCACCTAATAGTTGTTCCATCTAGCCCACTTCTGGCTAGTTTGTTAATCAGAATGTCATGGGGCACTTTGTCAAAAGCTTTGCTGAAGTCAAGATATATGACGTCCACAGCGTTCCCACAGTCCACAAGGGAGGTTACCAGATCAAAGAATGAGATCAGATTAGTCTGGTAGGAGTTGTTCCTGACAAATCCATGCTGGCTTCTAGTAATCACTGCCTTGTTTTCAAGGTGCTTACACATTGATTTCTTTATAATCTGCTACAAAAAATTTCCAGGGATGGATGTCAGACTAACTGGTCTGTAGTTCCCAGGTTCCTCGTTTGTGCCCTTTTCTAACATAAGGACAGGGTTAGCCCTCCTCCAGTCATCCGGCACTTCACCCGTCTTCCATAATTTTGCAAAAATAATAGACAGTGGTTCTGAGAGTTTCTTTATTACCAGCTCCTTTATTACTCTATTACTTTATTGCTAGCTCCTTTATTACTCTAGAATGCAGTTCATCGGGCCCTGGAGATTTGAATGTGTTCAAAGAAATTAGGTGTTCCTGAACCATTTGTTTATCAATCTCAAACTGGAATCCTGCCCCTTCAGCTTGTACTTCACTTTTTCCAAGGGGGTCATGGACCGTTTCTTCAGCTTTTTCTTTGTCATCTGTTATCAATTTCCCATCCT